>NC_136736.1:29987500-31187500 GCF_936440315.1 Barbus barbus | reverse complement strand
ATTTTCCTCACCCTATGGATGTAATATGATCCCCCCTCCAAAAACTTAATATATGCAGGATTCATGAATTATATAACTACCACGTTTAATACTATAATTACCTTCAGTATGAGCTTAACTTCAAGTTAGCACAACCCTCAAAGTGCAGAGCCGAACAAAACACGAACAGGCAATGACAAACATGTTACTTGATCTTTAATGCATTTTTTGCCTCTGCAAACATTAAGGAAAATTGGATGCATTATTTTTTCATTACGTCTCCCATGGTTTTGTTATGAGTACAATGAATAATTAAAGCTTATGTGACTATTCCGAGAGTTTGCGAGCTTGTGTAAGAGAAATAACTTGCTTTAGACACACATGTCAGGGTTTAACAGTAGTCTCATATGACCGCAGTGGGATTGTGGGAGTGCTGCGTGTGGCAGCTCCTGACAGATGAAGGTTAGAGGCATTATGTAAAGAAGGGCAGCTCATTTCTGGGGACTATGTGAGGAAAATGGTGGCATTTGTCTCAATGAGGCGTTTATAAGTGCACGTCCTCCCGCGTGTAATGGCAGCCCTGAGCACTACCCTGCATGTTAAGTGTGATCTTTAAACACAAAGGTGTCTCGCAGGGATCGAATGTCACCGAGAGTAAGAGAGAGAGATGACGAGGTGCGCGCGGCGTAAAGGTCACATTTAGAGAAGCGAGAGATGATTGTGGGAATGATAGACCGCTGCGCACGCCACATGATCAGAGCGATATACAATTCCTCGTTTCCTCTGGTCCTTTCATTCTTTATTCCGTCTATTCTGGACCTACAGGTGATCAGTCATGCCTATTGTTACAGATGGAAATATTTATTCTATCGCGTCTCTCTCCAACTTTTCTTTCTCCACTGATCAGATCTCACTATTGAGAGCAAAGACCCAAGTTTTCAATGTAGAGGTCAACCTATATATAAAGTATCTGATAGAAGTCATGCAAATATTTTTTTATTCTTTTAAATAAATACATTTGCCTGCATTAAATTACTAATATTGACTAAAAATAATTGTATAAATTTAAAATAAAAATAAATTGCTACTTTACCTTAATGCAATATCCTCTTAAAAAAGACACTGGTCAAACAGATTATCGGTATGTACTTTCAAGTCTTCCAGTAAAAACGCAATGTTCCTGTTGCCCCACTATGCACCACACTTCCTGACGTAGACTGACTTCAGTCCACTTTTGTGAAGTTAAGTTGATCAATGCCAATAACATCAACTTGTATTGAATGGCAAAAACAACTCCTGAAATTGCATAGGGTGTCATGTTGAGTGTTCAAGGACTGTCTGATGTAGTCCTTACATTGATTTGCAGTCTTTACACAGTTTCCGTAAGTCAAGGTGATCAGGTTTCTATCAGTCTACTAAAAACTGAAAACCTGAGCGCTTCTAAAGAAGAATTAGTTGACCAGTGTGGTTATTTTTAACTAAATCTAAAACTGAATTTATTAAAAATGTTTGCATTATTTGAAATAAAGCTGAAATAAAACATAAATATTAGATGAAAAAAAAAATATATATATATATATATATATATATATATATATATATATATATATATATATATATATATATATATATATATATATATATATATATATATATATATTGCCTTGGCAACTATCTGAAATGAAGTTTCTAAAATTAACTAAACTAAAATTTAAATGAACAAACTTAAGCTGAAACTAGAGAAATATTACATTTAAAATGTTTTAATTTTAATGCAATTTTAAATATTTCTATACTAGAAACTAAAATCAAAAATATAAAAATAAAATATATAATTAATAATATATAAATAATACTAAAATAAAACTGCTGGACTTGGAGATGTTTTATGGAGTCATGGCACAGAATTTTTTAAAGATATTGAAGGGTTTTCTGAGAGGGAAATAGTAACAAACAAAAGATATACTTGCATTGATAAGAATGTCAACGCAAATAAACAAATGCAACAGTTACTTGCAACTAATTAGAGCTGCACTTTACATATTTATCTGGACTAATTCACAATCCCATCAACACATCTGAAATTAATGTGCATATTCTTTAAGCAATACAATTGCTGGATGTTTAAACGCTTCCTTGTTGCTTCCATATAGGGCCGGTAACTACAAAACACCAGAGACTCCAGCGATTTTTGGATCCTCCACATTACCCACGTGTTTCTCTTCACTGCCCACAGATGTTATCTCGGGCACAGGCGATTGATCTTCAGTGGGTAATTAGCATTTTAGGCAGAAAGGACAAGACGTGGGCCTGCTGCCAAGACGCTTGACTCCGATTGAGAGAGAGAATTTGAAACTTTGCCACTGCAGGCTTGGTGGTCCGGGCGAGTTTTACCCTGTGGGGTCAAAAAGGATCAACAAAACCTGCTCAACCCTGCTAAACCTCACCAAAGGGGGACACTGGGGCACCATGGCAACCAGGCTGCCAAAAACCAGTTGAGTCTGTGCGGTGCTGTTATCAGATCAAAACGGCTGTGTGGACGGATGAAGGACTCTGCTGTGAATGCTGAGAAGGTGAGAAACGTGCATGTTACGCCGGCGAACTCGACTGAGACGGCAAACGCTCGCCACAACAAACGTGCAAACGTTTACAAATAGGCATACGCCACTAATGCGTACAGATGCAGGGAGATTAGACGCATGTGTTTGAGGAGTTTGATTAAACACAGAGAAGCACATGTACAGCATGAAGGACAAGGTCACCTGGAGCTCACTGGGACTTTTTATACTTAAACACAAAAAATATAAGCAAAGATGCTTGGAAATAAACATCTACATTACACATAGTAATTAAATAATACATCATTTATAAAACTTCATATTGTATCCATACATTTATATATTTCGATATATACACACAACCTTTAAAAAAATAAGATTAGTTTTTTTTTTTATATTTTTAATAGAAGTCTTATATGCTCACCAAGGCTGCATTTATTTGATTCAAAATAAATACAGTAATATTATGAAATTATTACAATTGAAAATAACTTTGAATGTAATAACTTAAAAATTCTAAAATGCAATTTATTTCTGTGATGCAAAGCAGGATTTTCATCATTACTCCAGTCTTCTGTGTCACATGATCCTTCAGAAATCATTCTAATATGCAATTTAATGCATCCTTGCAGAATAAAATTCTCATTTCCTTAAAAGAATAAATCATAAAAAAACTTTTTTTTTTTGGAAGGAATGGTAGTATATTATACACATGTCGAACGTATATTGGACAAACGCACATTCCACGCAAACCTGGCAGGTTTACCACTAACTTGACAGGAGCCAATTTGAAGTCCTCAGTAACTTTTGTTCTTAATCGTAACGAGATTCCATTGATTTGGGCTCAGAGTCAAACTCTATTCCAGAGGGAACTGGCAGCCTGGATTGAAGTTTTGTGGTTGGACTCCAACAGGACTCAAGCTTATCACACTTCTCAACACAAACAAACTGTGCTCAGCATTAGCCACAAGAAACTCAAGCTTTGAGCAATGTCCCCAAACCTCAGCTGTGCTTCGTTACTTCAGCTGAGTGTGTGTGTGTGTGTGTGTGTGTGTGTGTGTGTGTGTGGCAGAAACTTCACCAGACACGCTTCTTTTTATACACCACGGTTATAAAAGCATGTAACAACAGCCTGGCACTTCATTAAAAACTAAGACATGCACTTCATTAGAACACATTTTCTCAAATACAAAAAATACAGCTTCTTCCTCCAGCTCTTTGAAGTTAAATTGCATTGCAGAAATTGCAATTTGAAAGTAAGAAAGTGGAATAAAGATTAAATGACATTAAAAGAAACTTTTAACTAGTATACAAAGTCTTCAAGTTTAAGATTCAGTCCTTAAAAACAGACAGATGTGTTTAAAATGTTACCAATGCATTTTTTAAATTTAATGTATGTTTTCTTATATATATATTTAATAAATTAACTTTCAGTTTATAAAAAAAAAAATGGAAGACCACTTCAAATGATTTTGAATTTCGTATTGAAAATTTGTTTACACTTTATATTAGGTGGCCTTAACTATGTACAGCACTTCCATCAAATAAATAGGTAAATGTACTTATTGTGTTCATATTGTACTGTAAAACACTTCTGCTGCTATTGAGGTGGGATACAGGTAAGGTGGTATGGGTAGGTTTAAGGTGTAAGGGACGGTTCATCAGTGTAATTATAAATGTAATTACAGAATTTAGTTACAGATGTAATTACACGCAGATATTTTATTTCCTGTGTTAAAGGGGACATATCATGAAAATCTGACTTTTCCAGGTTTTAAGTGCAATAATCAGGTCCCCAGTGCATCTACCAACCAAGGAAATGTAAAAAAGATTAACCCAGTAACTTTGTTTTAGTAAGCCTTTTTCTGCAAGCTTCTGAAAAAACGAGCGCATCTGACTTCACTCCCTTGGTGACGTCGCAAAGGGATCTCATTATAATATTACCGCCCCTTAATCTGTAAGTTTCCACCCGCTGCGCCATCATTTTGATTTCTCAAGTGACAACGGTGTACCATTTCTAATGCCATGGTGAAAGTTTGAGCAAAACACGATAACTGTTCTGTCTTTGGCTGCACAGACAAGCACAGAACACGATTTAGTCCCAGCCTTAGAGACAAGAGAGCAGTGGATTTATTGATTTATGCTGCTGACACACAGATCTAAAATAATCATGCAATTTATTTCCCAGCTGTTTACCTTCACAGACATAACTGACTGTTTTTGAAACTCGTGTGTTTTTAACGTAAACTTGTGTGTGAATGAGAACTTAGTTTACTCAGATCCTGTGACAGCCGCTTTCTGTCCGTGTGCGCTCAGAAAACCGTATATCAGAAGTTTAAACTAATATGGTTTATGATTTCAGCACGATAAACATGATAATCAGAACCAAATCAGATGTTTTTAGCAGGTACGAGCTGAAATGGTGCAGCTCTATTCTGGAAAGGGGGCGGGAGCAGCAGCTCATTTGGATTTAAAGAAACAGGCCCGAAAATCAGAGTGTTTCTGCTTCCACTCAAAATAGGCATTTTCAAAGTGATGTAATAAATGATCTGTGGGGTATTTTGAGCTGAAACTTCACAGACACATTCTGGGGTCACCGGAGACTTATATCACATATTGTAAAAAGGGGCATAATACGTCTCCTTTAAAAGAAAATTCACATAAAAGTCTTGGAGTTGTATAGTCCTTACAGAGAGATAGATCTGTTTAAAATTTCACCAAGACACATTTACTTAAATGTATATATTTCTTTATATTTAGTAAATTAACTTTCAATTTACATAAACAAGATCACTTCATTTCCCAGAATGCCATTACCTACTGAATTTTTCCAAACTGCAATTCAGTAGTTTATAATTTTCGCAATTCCACTTCAATTTCCTGTGTTAAAAAACAAGTTCACAAAACATACTTTGAAGCTGCTTGAAGGTTGCAGGTTTTCACCACTCACGATTTAGTAAGTGTTTATTTAAACAAATCTTCTACTGAACACAATATCTAAGTTTAGTTTGGTTTAGGTAAGGCTCATTTAGTTGGCAAAGCTTTGGTTCACATCACTGTTGACTTGCAGTGACTGCAAGGTAGACGGGTTACCATAAAGTTTCCATAAAGCCGTCACCATACTCCACTTCAACGCTAAAACAAACACGTCTTAAACACGCCTTGATCCTATCGCTTGTTGATTCTCTCCCTAGAGTCTCCATGGCCGTGGTGTGTGTGGTATTCTGATCTTTGATGTAGTGCTGTCATGGCCCAATGCCCTCTAACGTGCCCTGAGAAGCCATGGCCACGCCGCCCAGACGGCCCAGGCCTGTTAGCAGCAGATGGTGGAACCATTTTGAGAGGGTAATTTAGACACAAGGCTGTAGGAGGCTGGTCATGACCTCCTCATGTATCGAGCTCAACTCAGTGCAAGAGAGCTGCTTTTGCCATCTAGCACTGGAGTGATGTGTGACCCACTGTGTGTATGACATACACGTGAAATTTGACTGGATATGAGATGAACAGACTGGTCATTTCATCAACGTCAACAACTACATTTTCTTTGATTGCAACACTGAACATTATATAGAATAATAATTCCATACAAAGCCACACAGTAGTGGTGCTTCTGAATGAATCGGTTGATTGATTCAATGACTCAGTCATAAAGACAGTCACTTCCTTAGGTGGTTGCTAGGGTGTTAATATGTGGCTGCTAAGGCATTCTGCGTGATTTCTAGGGTGTTGTAGATAGTTGCTAGGAAGTGTGGTTGTTGGATTGTTTTACATGGGCATTACTAGGTGGTTGTTAATTGGTGGCTTCTAGGGTGTTGCAAGAATGTTCTGAGTGGTTGTTAGTCGTGGTGTGCTACATGGTTGCTAGGGCATAAATAGGTGGTTGAGGGGTTGTTAATAGTCGATTTCTAGGGTGTTGTAGAAAGTTTGCTAGAATGTTCTAAGTGGTTGTTAGGTTACATGGTTGCTAGGCCATTAATAGGCTGTTGATGGATTGTTAATAGGTGGTTTCTAGTGTGCTCTGGGTAAATTTTAGGGATATTCTGAGTGATTGTTAGGGCATTAATAGGTGGTTGCTAGGGTGCTTCTAGAGTGTTGACAGGTGGTTGTTAGAGTGTTGCTAGAATTTTCTGAGTGGTTGTTAGGGAGTCTTACGTGGTTGCTAGGGCATTAATGGGTGGTTGATGGGTTGTTCATAGGTGGTTTCTAGGGTGTTGATAGGTGGTTTTTGAGATGTTCTGGATGGTTGTTTGGATATTCTGGGCGATGGCATTATAAGTGGTTGCTTCATTCCTGAATGATTCCGAGTTTGAGTAAATCTGTTAATTCAATGAATTTGTTCCTGAATCCGTATTGTAGAATGAATAGTGATTCATCAATCCAATTCTTGAGTGAGTCAGTGTTTTAGAATGAATCAGGTGAGTGATTCTATGACTCTCATAAAAACATCACTTACTTAATTTCTTGAATGGCTCAGTGTTTTTGAGCAAATAGGTTGAGTGATAACCTATTTAACCTACCTGATAGGCAGAGACTCACTCTTAAAGACAATCCGTTAAATTAATGAGTAATGATTCACTTTTCGACACCTACACCTAACAATGTAAACTGCAGAATGATTCAAAGTAAAATCCCACCACTAATACACAGACTGACAGTGAAATGTCTGACTGTATAAAAAGAAAAAAGTAGAAAATGTTAGGGAAGTAAAAACTGTATTAAAAGCTTTGTATGAATCACATTTACTACTTACGCCTAAATTGCCATAACCCTCCACCAAAGTGCAAAACATTTTTAAGTCCCAATAAAGAATCAGGGACACGGTTATTATTCTGTCCTTGCTCATTTCTCCCCTGAGGTCTCTCGATGGCTCCCTGTCACCATTCTTTCCTTTTTGTTTTAGTGGCTTCATTCAGATTCCCAACCACCGATTCCTGCTCTCAAACAAAGGCTACGGCTCTGTGATATGAGTTGGCCTTCCTGCAACACTCGTGTTTGACCTCCCGGTGAAGGTGTGACCTGCTTGCTAGAGCAAAGATGAGTCGAGGCCTTTTGTTCCCTGTCCATCCCTGCTTTTCTCGCTTTCCTTCACTCTTAATCTGTCTCCGCGAGCTCATGTTGATATGTTTTGACATGCCAGGCACCTGGTTTAAGGATTTGGGATTATTTGTGGGTTCTGTGGAGAGCCACCTAGTCGCTGTCACTCAATCTTTTTACACTTGGCCGTCACGGCTGCCCGTCAAGCAGGCACGTGAGTTTGTAGATGCAGATGCTGGCTTAATTAGACCTGACAGGACCAGGATGCTCGTCTCAAGCTGTTCTGTTGCGGGGAAGAGAGGATAACAATCAGAATGACAACCGTCTTAATTTTCCATCTTCTCGCTCTCTCTCCTTCTGTCTCTTTTCTTGCGTTCTCTACATCCATCCTGTTTCCTGTCCGTCACTGCAAGCTGCTTCTCACATTTCACTCTGGATCTGCTGGTCTCGCGTTACTTGTAAAAACAGATATATGCAATGCATCTACAATCATATTAATATCGGCCAATACAGCCTAAGCATTTTTTTACAAGAGAAGTGTGTCATTTTTTGTATGTTGAAACTTACAAAAGTTTCTTGAAACTCATAGGTCTGGAAAACTGTGAAATGACAAAATAAACCCTAAATGATCAACACAAAATGACATAGGTTTCAACCAAGACATAAACCTGAATTCCTGATCATTTTGAGAAGTAACAGCATACCTCCTCTCAACAAGTCACACAATCTTCTTTCCATAGCACAGATGTTCAGGGGTTTGTTCAAATCATCAACCCTTAATATGAGCAATAGTAAAAGTGATGCTCGCACTAAAAATTAATTTATAATTATTCCTGGCATTGGTCAAAAATTCTCTACTGGTTCAGCCCTTTTGTGCGTATGAGATCACAGATGAGTTGACACAAACACTCACACACACGCGCACGCGCACAGCAGACAGACTCAAGGTCTGTGAAAACCAGTCTGTAATCCAATTAAATTCTTCTGTTGTTAATGAATATACCCCACAGTCCCTGCTGTGTTTGCGTGTGTGGGTGTGTGTATCTGTGTGTGTGTGCTGCTACGCCACATGCTAGTCCTTATGTTGGCCTGAACGTCCTTCTCTATTTCTTCTTTATTCTGACAGCAACCATTCGTCTTTCTTCTATTCATTTCACATATTCATTCATCTAATTCTGAATAAACTGCCACTTCTCAATGAAGAAATGACTTCATGTATTGCACAAACATTTTTAAACCCTTATACTAGGGCTGCTCTTCAACAGTCACCATTAAAAGAAGCTCCAAGATAAATCACGACATTACAATTGCAAAATAGTATGAGTAAATCGACAGATATAAAGGTACTGGGACTGGCCATTTCATTTCGATTCAACAAAGCATTGCAAATGACAACAAAAAACAATGGTTCAATAGAAAACTATCAACTTATAGCCATAGATTGTGTATATATATATATATATATATATATATATATATATATATATATATATATATATATATATATATATATATACACACATACATATATATATATACATATATATATATATACATATACATATATATACATATATATATATATATATATATATATATATATATATATATATATATATATATATATATTATATAGACACACACACACACACACACACATGTATAGACACTTCAATTCAAAAGTCAGGGTTTGGTAAGACTTTATGTTTTTGAAAGTATCTTATCTGGACCAAGGCTACATTTATTTGATACAAAATACAGTAAAACAATAATTTTTACAATTTATAAAATTATATTGTCTTTGTCACTTTTAATCAATTTAACTCATATCAACTTCTTAAAAAAAATGTCCTTCCTGATCCCAAACGTTTAATTCAAATGCTAAAATGTCAAAATAATCTATGTTGCAAAGCATTTTAAAAGCGTATGAAGACTAATCTGATTATGACATTTGCAATGCTTCTTGGAAGTGGATGATTTTCTATGGAAAATCCGAATGGTATTTTTTGACCATTCAGCAATATAAATAGGGCAAAGTCTGATTTGACTTTAATTAAATGTGTTTAACGGTGACCATAAGTATAGATAAGATTGGTCTGAATAAGAGTATAATTTACGTAGCCTAGCATCATTCATACGGATTTGTAATGACAAGTTATTTAAAGAAAATTTAAAAACGGAATTTCAAAAGGAATGCAATACTATCTACTACTAAAACTATTATTAATCATTACACCGTTAATTAGAACACATGTGATGTCAATTTGCTTCAATGCATTAAAACTGCATGCACTAAATTGCAAAACCATCAAAATCAACTCTAACCTATAACCATTTAACAAAAACAAAAGGTATTCCATGCAAAGAAGATCAGACACTGGATACGTCACTTTCCTTCCAGCACTGTTCCTGGAAAGTCTCAATGAAATTGGCTTCACTAGCAGATGTGTGTAATCATATAAACTATAATTGTAAACTTTGCTGAGCCCTGGACACAACCTTCAATTTCTGGAAAATGAAGTGCTGGACATCTGGGTGGACGGGAGCGTGGCTCCGGGCGATGTAATGACAGAGTTCAGGGATCCGATAAGTGCTTCTGAAAAAAAGCCTTGGTTCCAGTTTAGATTGCGTTTTTGTTTAAAGTGGCCCAGAAGAGAACAGCTGACTGTCACCCTTGCCATTTTCAAACCTTGTGATTTCTAGGAGGGATTTGTGCGTAATTGTGCAATTTTCTCATTTCAGTGGTTCTGTCTTGCTTTTTTTCCCCTTCTTTTCCTACTGCTTCAGCAGGTTTTTATTCATTATTTTCTTGTCTTTCATGCATAATAAATATCATGTCTCACATGGTACCATTTTCATAACATCACGTTGTTTGTCTTTTATTATATTTTTATGCATGGTGCCAAAAGAGTGCAAAAACTGTTAAAAGGTAGCAAGCAGAACAAGTGTTTTTGATACTATTTTAACACAAAAAGGTAGAAATTAGAAATTAAAATCAACTAGAAATTAACATTGTCAGCATTTACATTGCTGCTCCAAACCTGTATGACTTTCTCTCTTTTCTTATTTTGAAAAAAACAGAAATATAAAAAAATCTCTATAGCTATTGCTTTGGAACACTCCATAATGTTTGTGGCCTGTCTTATATTTATGGCTGGAAAGAGAGTGCTAATGAAACTCTCATCCCCGAGCATTATCAGTATGAATGACAGACTCCCATAATGCAGTGCAGTGGGAGGAGGCCACCAAACAAGACAAACGCACGGATCAGACACTGAGATGTGCATATCTTGCTTCCTTAATGATCCAAAGAGTTATTTATTAATAGCATTTTAGTTATTTATTAAGCGAGACGTGTCTGCTGATTAACAGCCCTTGGTTTACACATTAAGACCAAGATGATACTGAGACGTGCTGTTGTCATATGGATGCAAAAAAAAAAAAAACATGACGGGATGCTCGGAGGATTATTGCAGCTGAATTTGCATGTGTGCCCAGCGGTGCAGCGTGTAGGTGCAGGTTGTCGAGGGATGGGTCAGATCACTTAAAGCTCTGGGCGATGCAGACACACACACACCCACCCACACAAACTACTACCTAGAGAACATGCTAACTAGACAACATCAGGATCTAAAAATACAACTGGGTTCATGCAGAGCATACTGCGAATATCGCAAACCTTCAATTTCACAGCAAAACTACTCCAAAAAAGACACAAAGGGGTTGAAATAGAAAGGTGGGGATATAAGTAAATAAGTAGTTGTGATGTAGTTTGCAGGGCAGAGCAAAAGAGAAACTGACATGATTAAAGGGTGAAAGAGCAACTAAAAGTTGAGTTTGAAGTTCTCTCAGAGCTAAGGAATTCACAGACGCACACATTTACATTTTAACACAATAACGGCAGAGTGCACTTGAAACTTGAAACACTTAAAAAAATACAAAGACAAAGAATTTATAACAAAGATTGAAATGAAAAATGAAAGGAGGATCATAAGCAATTTAAAAAATAGAAAAATAATATAGGATTTGTTTGTTTGTAATGACACTTGCAAAATCTGTCTAAAGAAAACGTGTTTGTAGTATTAAAGACAAAAAAATCCATAATTATAATGATCTCATTATAATAATTATTCCAGTGAGCAGGAAAACAGTGCTGTGCAGTGAGCAGATCCCCGCTGAGTCTAAGCAGATGAACAGATTAGTCTGAGTACTTTAGATCTGGCCCGAAACACAGCGCGAGATGAACCCCGATAATCTGAGCTTTGAATCAGTGCCTGAGAAAGCAGCCAGACCTCAGTCTGTCACTTCCTGTCTGACAGCAGAGAAAGAAGGAAAGAGAGCAAGACAGATCACAGCACTCACTCGTGAAGGGTCGTACTCCGGTCGTCTTCGGGCGCTCAGGTCATCGTAGGATGGAGCCGGTCTCACCTGCTGAAGCTGATTCCTGATTTGCTGCAATCGCTCTTCATTACTGCAACACACACACAGAGAAACAAGACGGATAAGAGTACACTCTGGAAAACATCCTCACCAGTGACCTTACACTAACTCTAATCAGAGTTATTATAGTATATATAACTAAAACTAAAATCATTTAAAAAAAAAAACTTTTTGTAACTTAAAAAATTAAATAAAACAAATTATGAAAAAATAAACTTATTCAGTGACCTTCAGCAACATTTCTTATTTTCATTTAGCTTATGTGCTACAGACATAAAAAAACAAAGAAAAAAAAGAATAAAATGCTAAAACTTTAACTAGAATTCATGCAAATGGAAAATTGGACAATTATAATTATAAAATCTATAACAGAATCTCAATAATTAAAATATTGTAACATGAAAATTAATCAAATACAAAGTCAGAAGATAAGGAAATACAGCTGTAATCCCTATAAAATAAAAATATAAAAAGTCCATCAGATGAAAATGCAAACAAACATATGAATGGTAAGTAAGGGGAAATTGAATAGCAAATATAAATCACCACAGCATAAAGGGTAATCATTTATACTACAGTAAATCTCTCTCATCTTGAAAAGCGATTTCTAAATCAAATGCAGTAACTGCACTTGATGTAAAATTCAGTGCATTAAATGATCCATCTGTAAGCTCCATAAACACACATGTAACCTAAGGGCATGTATTGATTCAGAGCACAACTAGCATTATCAAGTCAACATTTAAACAGCTTTAACTTTCACTTCAACTGAATAGTACAGCACCACGAGAGAGAGAGAGAGAGAGAGAGAGAGAGAGAGAGAGAGAGAGAGAGAGAGAGAGAGAGAGAGAGAGAGAGAGAGACTTTCTCTACCAATCAAATTTGTTGTCCACAGCACCATTAACACAAATATATATATATATAATTCAGGAATAATTACAAAATATATGTAAATGACATATTCTGTTATAATTATACGTGCAGTTAAATAATTAAATCAATACTTAATATGCACTTAAAATAATACAAATAATTTATTTTATTGCATACTTAACTACATATGCAATTAAATTAGGTTTATTAGTCATAATAACTCAAACTAAAACTAAATAAATCTGACTTACACTGAATATTTGAATTGACCAGGTAGTGCTATGATAAATGTCTAAAAAACACATAGCTGTCCCAAAAGAACATTATACTGATCTTATATAAGTTACAAACTTTCTAGAAACTTCTTCCACAGATGTTGCCAACTTCAAAATAATTGAAAATAACAGAGGCAGCGATCTATGGCTCTCCAGCAGCTGGCGGAGCAGGAACAGCATCCATTATCTAATCCCACAGAACGCAAGTAGAGCTGCCGTTTTGACTGAGAGTCCACATGACCCTCTGAATGAGAAACACTATCAATGTTTAATTAGCTCCCATCGAGCATGTATGCATCATATTCATATTAGTTACAGGACTGGAGGTGACCTGAAGTGCTGAAGTGCTTTACAGGGACTGGCTGGAGAAACACAGGGAAACAGAATACAGTGCACAGATGCTGCAAAAACTAGCACACATTTACATGGATGGCTAAACACACATGTGCACACACAAACGAGAGAGCGGCTGTCATCGCCAGTTCATTTAGTGTATTATGATAGCGAGCAAAGCCGGAGATATTACCTTTCCCTCTCTGAGACAGAGAATTAGACAAACAGAGAAATCTGAGATCATCATCAAAGACTGGGGCTGGTTTACCCGTTTATGTTACATCTGAGTTAAGCTAATTAGTGCTCGTGTTGAGCAACAGAATGCAGTGCTAACTGAGTGTGTGTGAGCTCTAGTCATGAATGTGAGAGATTGTTGCCGTCCCATTTTGTCTAAATCACTCACCAGGTTTCTTATCCTCGTCACACCAAATTTGGTAAGAAAATCAATTTTATTTGATTCATTTCATTTGACTTTACTTTATAGTATTTATTTAATTTCTACATATGAGTGCCTGGATGTGGATTTTCTTGTTCGGCAGCTGGATCCTCCAACCCTTTTTGATATTTTATTTAAATATCTTTAAATATATATAAATATTTAAAATATATGCATGCTAAATATTTTATCAAATGTTTTTAAAATATCTATTTATAAAAAAAATATTATTTCAATTGATATTAAATATTCTGCAGCAATAATATATTCTTTTATTTCATAGTCTATTTTTTAAATATTGTTCAGATATCAAACAATGAATTCAAACATTTCTGGAGAGAATAGAAAACATTATAATTATGTTAGATGACCATTTTTGTGGAGCAAACTGTTTGTAAATATTAAATTAATAATATATGTAATGGCATTTATAATTACATTACAATTGCATATGCATTTAATTAAATTAATTTATTTTATTTCATAATAAATTGCATGTGCAATTAAATTCAATGCATTTAATGACATTGAGTTATAAATACATTTTATTAATTATAATAAACACACTGTAAATACTGTACACTTCTCTTTTCAAATTATTTGTCAAATTGGACTGTATAATAAAACATATTCTTGATTGGGTAAGCCACGTTTGAAGCCAATAAAATGTCAATAGTTTTGGTCGAACAAATTGTTTGCGAATAACCTATACTTTATACATAATATATACCTTTTTTGTATAAATTACAAATTTTTTTAAACATATAATAAAAATATAATATAAAAAATATATATTTTTGACCCAGATTCTGAATGGATAAGACATGTTTTTCATGTAAATTAGCAGATAAACTGGCACATTAATCGAAGTTTGTATTAAAATGTTAATTTGCCAAATTGCCTGGCAATTGTAAACGACTTTGTATTGAACATTTACATATTTTATGCATGATTTATAAAATATACACAAACATATATATTTCTGGTCTCTCTGACAAGGAATGCTGGTTTTGGATCAGTTTTCACTAACTAAAGATTATGACAATGCAGACGGGGAATCTGACGGTGAAGCTGTCAACACAAGCGGCCAAATAATCCATGAATGAATAGATATTGACACACAGGTAATGCTAGAAACCGTGACGCACTTCTCTCCGCTTCCCGTTCATTTCATCTCTATACCTCTCTATATCTTATTTCTGCAGGACGTGCTGTATAATGAGATCTGACAACATGCTGCCATCTTTTCCAGCTGGACGCCACCACACAGGCCTGTAATCAGAAATGACACCCTTTTCTAAACACACCTGCCATTGAGGTCTTAATGAATATGTCTGCTGTTCAATTACACAGTCTTGATAGGGCTGTCAGAGATGTGTGTGGCCACAAGATCACCACAGGAAATGCTCATGGAAATGAGATACAAAGAGCTTTTCAGTCCTTTGAATGATTGGATGCACATCTTGAAAATATAGTTGGAGGATCAGGATTATGGTTAAAATATTGTCACACTTTAGTTGTCCCCTTACATAATTTTAGGCCAAAATACCAGTTATCACAATCATTGTTACTACTACTAAATTCATGATTTTTTCATAATTTTTCAACACTACTAATATTTCCATTACTGCTACTACAACTATTATTATTATTATTATTATTAATACCACCACTACTTCTACTATTACTACATTTTTAAACTACATTTTCTTAAGGAACATAACATTTTCAAAGCCGAAATTTCAATTGTCATATCCACTGACTAATAAAATAAAATATACATTTATTCTATATTATGATTTATACATGACACACACACACACACACACGTAATAATAATATAAAATAACATTAATATATTTTATTATTAAAATAATAATAATAACAACGTGTATTTACCACTACTACCACAACTATATTTTTAGTTTATTTTCATCAAAAACTTATGAAAACTTCAAAGCCATTTAGTCATAGCCACTGACTAATAAAATAAAATACAATTGCATATCTGTATTTTTTTAAATGGTAAAAATCTATCATATCATAGTTCGAAAATAACAAAAACACGTGTATTCTTTCTATAAATAACATAAAATAACAAATAAAATATGTCTGTAATTAAACATTTTCCATGTAGGAATTATGATGTTGTGAGTGAAACACTAATTACCATGGTAGAAGAAATGCTGAAGTTGGACAGTATTCGAACCCTTTTTTGTGAGGGTTAATCACTAATTTCACAGGAAGATGTAGATATACAAGCAAAATGGCTACAGATCCATCTTAACAGTGTTTACTGCTCCAACGTGATGGAGGACAAGGCAGAAGTGGAGGAAAGGCGTAAGAAACAGCAGTTTCTTTAAAGAATTCGAGTTGGCCACAGTACACGGCTGGTGGGCCATTAGTTCGATTAAGCCCATTCCTCAGCGCTGGATGCTGTCCAAATATCTGGAGTCGGGTCCAGCTTTGTTGGCCGCCACTGACTCGGTGTCAGCATTTCTGCTGAAAAATGGCCGTGTGGCGCTCAAACTCTCCTAAACAAGGAAAGCGAGGCTCTATTTTCCATGTTTGATCAGCACTAACATTTATTAGTCGCATCTATTATGCACAAAATGCCAGCAAGAACAAAGGGCTGTTAGGAGCAGTCAGGCGACACACGAGAGAGAGAGAATGGTAATTAAGAACCCAGCTAAAGTAGATGAGACATCGGCACTTGGAGAAACCGAGACAGTGAGATGAGGAGGGGGGCTTTGCGTATCTGTCTAGCTGTTACTTTGTGGTTAATTGACCGTCTCTTTCCCGCTATCGTTCTCTCTTATTTGCTCTCTGACATGAAAACCAAGACTTGTGCGCACACACTCTCGATGTTTTCTATTCTATAGGTCCACTTCAGACGAGACATTTCTCACATTTTCTTCTTTGATAGCACCCAGTGCAACTTGCTGTAGCATACTGTCACATTAGTATATTTCAGTGAGTCCTTCATGTCAGATGCTCAAGAAGGACATTTTCTTGATTATAATTATGAAAATATGATAAAAAAAAATAAATGTTAATAATAATAATAATTATTATTATATTTTAGGTACATTTGTGCCTGAAAGCTATGCACAAATAAAATAAAGTAAAATAAATACAATATACATTTTTTATCATTAAGCTATGTAACTAATAAAACAAAAATAGTTTGATTGACATCCTGTAATATTCTATGATTGCCAGTAGTAACAATATTTGTAGGAACTATGGTTTTTGTGGTGGAAACTTTGGTTTAGCATATCATCTATGGCTCATAAAAATAATTTGTTCAAAATTGAACATCCCGAAAATCATTCAGTTTATGGTATTAAAAAAAGAAAAGGAAAAAAAAATACAACTGGTTCTATAAGAAGCGGTTGTGAATTCCCCAAACATTATGAAAATGTATGTTTCTTTTATGTTATGATGTATAGGAGAAAGCCCTTACAAAAAGTTTCACGGCAATCATATTTTTCTACCAAAATACCAACGTTACAGCAGTTCATATCATAACACGTCTGTGATCTAGTTGGTTTTAGTCACCAGTTTCATCATAAAAAAGAAACTCTCTTACATTGTTTGACTCATTTCTCAGGATTTTTACAGTAGTACTACTGTAGTAGCTATAGTATTTTGTCTGAAACTTTGGTTCTCATTGTGTTTTATTGCACAGAACAAACAGGAAATGGAGAAGGTATCCGAACGCATTTCTCAGAGCGAGTCTGTGTGCTTGTGTGTGTGTGATGGGATCACAGCTCTTCTGAGCTCAGTGGACAACACAGCGCACGGAAGATAATCTTGTGCGAATCGATGGTAGGACGAGAGCAAGAATGAACACGGTCCCCACGGACACTGCAACACTCACGCATAATTACCGCCAGACAACAAATCAATGCTCTCGGTCGTTGGGACCACTCAACCCGGACTAAAAACTCACCAGTGAGACGTACATTCCCTCTGTATATACAGACTGTACAGCTACACAGTAAATCACAAATGACTTCACAGACACGTCTGTCAATATTTCAGCTTGATTCCACTAAAAGGCCAAAACGCTCGTTACCAACGTGCCTGGATTTTTGGTGTGTTGCATGTAGAAATGTTTTCTGCCTTTGATATCAGCTTCAACAAGTACTATAACTTCAATTGATTCACTTTTACAGTGTGACTATCATGAGGAGTTTGTGAGTTAAGGAGTGAATTATTATTATTATGTGTTTTACTGTAGTCTAATATATCGGTCCAATTATTATTGTGTCAAAGTGGAAATAAAACAATTAAAGTAAAAAAAAAATAAAAAATGCTATGCTACTGGTTATTGGATTGGGTCACCAAAAAAAAATAAATAAATAAATAAAAAAAAAGTTTGTGAATAGCAGATAAGAGATAATCGGTTTGACCAATAATAATGATATTAATAAAAAAACGTAAAATAAAGACATATTGTACAGTAGTATTATACTACAACAGTAAAACATAGAATATGTATTATGAATGTTGATAATAATAATTCAAAATATTATACAATGTATTATTGTACATAATCAAATATAATAATAATAATAATAATAAACAGTAAAATAACAAAAACAATAATAATAATTTAAATATATTATTATTATTGTTGTTTTTATGGTTTATTATGTGTGTTTGTAGTATAACTGTCTTTTTGTTATTTAATTTAATGAATATATCAAAAAGCAGAGATAAAACAGCTGGAAAAAAAAACGGTTCTGCTACTGGTTATTGTAAACAGGATCTGCATTGGTAAAACAAAAAAAATAAACAAAACAGTACAATATTTGGCATTTCATGCAAGGTATCCATAAAAAGGATGGACTGGTTCTCACCTGTCAGTCTTTGGAGGGGCAGTTCTTTGCTTGTTCACTTTTGCATAAAGCCCCTCTAGTGCATCCTCATTGGGCGGCTGTCTGTTGGGGGCGGGGAATGTAGGCTGAGAGTAGTTATGGGTGGGAGTTCCAGGTGGATAGGGGGAGTGACTGGAGGTGGGAGGTTCTCTGAAATTGTTGATGCGAGCATAGTTGGGATCCAGGTCATCATCTTCGACGTCTGGGAAGATGGCACGGGCAGGAACAGGACTGTTCCTTTCACTTCTGTGGAATTAAAAACATGTTCTTCAGGATATCTTGGATGAAAAAGCACATAAGCTTGGAGTGTTTGATGGACAGAGATCTGCTAGATCTGTTTTCTAGGGCAGAAATAGCTGGGTCACTATTGACTGAAAACAATTTTGGTCGTACAGTGGTGCGTTACTTTCGCAAACCCTTGCTATTTTTTCACTACATGCTTGCAATACACCATTCCCATTGAAATCAATGAATTTACAGTGAATTTACTCTAAAGCAGAAGATTTAATTATAAAATAAAAAGTTAAAATTATGACAAGAATTCAAAATTCTGTCAATGTCAAAATGAAATACCGTGTCACAACTTTGAGATGAAAAAGTCAACATTATGACATACTAAGTCATAATTATGAGATAAAAAGTCCTATTTATGAGATTAAATGATAAAATTGACATACTAAGTCTAATAGTCAAATAATACTGACAAAAAGTTGAAATAATTACAAAACATTTCCACTTTTTTATCTAATATTTCCTACTTTGTATGTCATTTTTTATCTCGTAATGACTTCTCATGATTATGACTTAGTGAGTTATTAAAATGTTAGTGAGTTAATTTATAAGTTTTATTTATTTGTTGTTGTTTTTTTTTGTGGAAGGGTTAAACACCCAGAAACAAATTATGTAAATGCATAAGATTGAGTTTTAATGTGTTTATAAGACAACAACCAATTAAACCAATGAGGCAATTATCAAGAGTTCAGAACTCGTTTGATCATTTCCACAGATTCAGATTGGTAAATTAGCATACTTTTCTATTTTGTAATTGAAATTTGTTGATTAAATAATACACGTTACATGAGCGGTAAACGTACTTGGACAGGAACATCTCAGGTTCACTCTTGTCCACCTCTTCTTCACTCAAAGCACCCAGTTCTTTAGCCTTGGATTTGTTTTTTCTCCCAAACCTGGATGAGAGTTTGAAGATAGCAAGAGTAGAAAAAAAAGAAAGAGCATGGACATAGAGAGAAAAGGGGAGGATGCATTATGTTTCATAATTGGTGACTCAACAGTCTCCCTGTGCTTCCAAGTACCAAAGCAGAATTTGCTGTAGAAACTCTAATGATTGGTTCCCCATGTACCAGCCTGCAAACACACACACACACACACGTCTGCAAAACCAAGCAGTATCAGTGTCCAACGCCCTGCAGTGATTTTACTCGCCCATCTCCACGCCAAACCTTAAGAAACTCACATATTCTTCTGCACTGATCTGAGGTCAGACGGGGTCTCCATGCTGACAGGCAGATAAAGACAGAAGAGGAAAAGGTTATATCAAGAATAAAGCTAATAATGGGAGAGAGTGGGTGAGATGATCACATGATCTCTGGACAGTGAGGCCGTAATGAAACATCAGTGTCAGATTTAAAAAAAAAAAGACAGCTTCTGGTTCACTACATGGGTGATCAATATGAAATCCAAATAATCAATTGACACATAACCCAACAAGATAACTTAGTGAATTACCAAGCATTCACTCTTGGATGTGACGAGTGAATCTCACAAAGAAATCAAATTTCTTAAAAAAAAAACAAAAAAACATCAATATTATATTTTAGGAACACTACATTTTTTTTGGCATTATGATATTCCTTTCATGATATTTAAGCACATTTTCCCCCTCGAAGCAAAACAAAACATATATATATATAAAACAAATAATTATTTTCAGAAAATTCTATATTTTATTGCATAAATTAAATTCAGTTCAACAAATAATACAATGATGCAAACTTACAATAATGCATTACCAATAGTTTATAAATTATATTATTAATAATACAATGAATATATATATATATTTAAAAAATGACTATATTGGAGTTATACAATAAATATTAAAGTATTTGTGTTAAATCTTATGTAATCATTTTTTATAAATATTATACAATTTAAATATTGTTATTTTGCATTATAGTAATAAGAATGAGATTTTATCGCATTATTGAAGGTGACTACTATAATTCGGGAAGGAGTAAAATTTGCTTAATTGTCATGTCACAATGCAAAAATTCTTAAAATAGACTTATTTTCATTATGAAAATCTACTTTTGTTTTCACGTGAAAAATGACCTGAACACGTCGTGACATTTTTCATGAGATTCACCCGATAAACATACATCTGAATAACAATGTCGACAGCGCAGTGTCTATTAACAATAGAGAATTCAATTACACACGCTCCATTCAGGAATAATCGCAAACCTCATCTCCCAAGATTCCTAAATTTCTTTTTAATTTGACACAGATATCGCCCGAGGCTTCAGTTTACTGACATAATTTGCTTGCATGTTTGCTCAAGATAAGCCGTGACTACATGATCCAAACACTGGCCCACGAGCGATTCAAGGGTCCAGTTAGATCCAGCATCCTCTCGCCGCATCTCCTGTGTGTCATGCCTCAATAGTACTCCATTTCCCAACCCCACACACGCACTAATGACTGTATTTATCTCATTAGGCTGGAGCGATCTAATACCAGCAGCTGGCATGCTAGCTCTGCCTTGCCCTTAAGCACTCTCATTAAAACCAGAGGGAGTCGTGTCCAGAATATCAATGTGCCGGAGTCCTGCTCAATCCGTGTGAGCGCAGCGTCGGTCATCACGCAACACAGAGCTCACACAACTCTACTTACTGGCCACTCTACATCACAATACAGTACAGAGTGACCTGATCCTTCTGAAAACTGGCCAAGTTAATTACAGTATCCACAGGTACTATTGTAAAAGCATACTAAATAACATGCAATCTCCTTAAAACAGCATAAGGAATTCAAAATTCTTCCTGAATCATTTAGTTTCTTTTCTTATTTTTATAATAGAAGCAGATAATACCAAGTTAAAACACAGCAATATTGTAATGCTATCTGTAGTATCAATTTCCGTAAGGAGAATTACAGGCTAGTAATGCCACTTTCAAGTGCACCTAGTAAGGTCTGATTTAAATCATAAGACACTCGAGTCTGAAACTATGGAAGCACATGAGATAAGTCAAAATCATTACTAAATCATAATTATGAGATAACAACTTGACACTGACATAAGTCACTTGTGAAATAAAGTCATAATTTTGAAACATCATGTCATAATTATAAGTCAAAATTATGAGATGCTAAGTCATAATTATGAGTTAAGTCAAACTATGAAATACCATGACAGTTATCAGATGGAAAGTCAAAATTAGTACATACTAAATCATAATTGAGATTAAAAGTTGAAATTCACATACCAAGTCATAATTTTGAACTTTTGAAATTAATATAAGTCAGGAATGAAAAAGTCATAATTATGACAAGTCAAAATGACAAAAAGTACATGTCATAATTATGAGATAAAAGTCAAAATAATGAAATTAATTCACAAAAAAGTAATAATTATGAGATAAAACCTTGACATTGACATAAGTCAAAATTATGAAAAGCCATGTCATAGTTATGTCAAAAGTATGAGATACTAAGTCATAATAATGAGTTAAGTCAAAATTATGAAATACCATGACAGTTATGAGATAGAAAATCAAAATTTGTACCTAATAAATAATGAGATTATAAATTGAAATGATCATACCAAATTCTGAATTTTGACATACAAATAGCTGTAATTGACATAAATCAGCTCTGAAATAAAAAGTCATAATTATGAAATTAAAAGTTAAAACCGACAGTCATAATTCAGAAGTTATAATTATGAGAAAAAAACCTGACATTGACATAAGTCACTTATGAAATAGTCCTAATTATGACAAGAATTGTCATGAAATACCATGTCATAATTATGAGATAAATCAAAATTATGAAATGTAAAATTGACAGTCATAATTCACAAAAACAATTTTGACTTTTTAATCTCACAATTTGTACGTTTTTATCTCACAATTTAATCACAACTTTTTATTCATAATTAAGATTTAAGCATGCTTTTGTTTCCTATGTGAACAAATGAGTTTCCATATAAAACAAAATACAGAAGCAAAATAAATGCATTAAAAATTTGTTGTTCCAGTGGATAAGCACAAGTGAATACATGTGCAACATTTTTACACAAACTACAGGATTATTTATGTATGATATGTAAAATAATGCCTTAAAGGTATAGGTCACCTTTAGTTGCTGCCCCCCCCCCCCCCCATACTATGGAAATCAATGGGGACAAGCAACTAAAGGTGAACTATCTCTTTAATTTTGATGTTAACTATTTTTTTTACAAATAAAATTAAATATAAATAAAATAAATGAAAATATCAAAATCATTCACTGCCATACGCCAAAGAGCTGCTTTCTGCCATCTTTGATGTGGATATGACTCTTCCAACCTGCATAACCTAAATGGCACGTATTGAACTGTGGTGGCTACTTTACATGTCATATCTCTCGGTTCTTGACCATAATAAGCTGCAAACAGCACCAGCCAAAACTCTGGTTAAGTGAGACTAAGGACTAGCTAAGCACTAGGTTTCCCAACACTAGTTTGTAATTCAGCCCATGCGTCTTGAAAACCCTGCTGATGGCTCAATCTACCTGAGGCCTGAAGCGTTCAGGTGGATTTGATTGTCGTAGTAAATGCAAGACATGCCCTTGGAAGCTGATTACACTTCCAAGAGTTGTCAGCATGAGGTATGTAGCCCAAGGTAGCATACGAACAGTTTAATACGGTCTAAATTGAGTTTGCAAAGTGAATTAGCATTACTTTGGTTGCTAACCTGAGATTAAGATGGTCTATGTAGCTCTTGGGAGACTTAAAATTTGCAGTGGAAATTACAGGCTAACGTTAAAGGCGAAGATGGTGTGAAATGAGACAAAACGACACGAATGATGATGAGAATTGTGTGCATGCGCTGTAATTACAAATCTAAAACCCAATTATGCCGTAATGTAACCTACAATACTGAAGCCATCTTCATAAAAAGGCTTTGTGCTGCCAGCTCTTGGTTTATCGATTGACTCAAGTTTACTGAGTGCTGCAATTTATCAGTCTAAACCGGAGGCTCATATTTTAGCAGACAAAACCTCAATTTTCACACAGACAGACGGGCTGATCCATGGGAACTGGGGACGTACTGCTAAGCTGATCATTATGTTTGCATATATTAATGCCGGCTTCTCCCCTGCCTGGTTTTTAAGGATCTTTCTAATTAAGTTAAACTGTCAGGAATGGATCTGCCTCTCTCTTTGAAGATTCTCCGTCTCTGCTTCCTGTCTGATAAATGTTTTTATGCCTTACAAAAAACATACTGTGTTTTTTATTATATTAAATCTTTCCACATACATACTGTACACGACTGTTTGTCGTACGTTTTTAAATGTTTTTGAAAGAAGTCTCTCGTGGCTGCATTTATTTGATCAAAAATACAGTAAAACAGTAATATTGTGAAATTTTATAACAATTTAAAATAACTGTTTTTCTTTTTGAATATATTTTACAATGTAATTTATTCATGTGACGCAAAGCTGAATTTTCAGCATCATTACTCCAGTCTTCAGCGTCACATGATCCTTCAGAAATCATTCTAATATGCTGATTTGATGCTCAAGACACATTTCTTCTTCTTATTATTATTATTATTATCATCAATACTGAAGACAGTTTTGCTGCTTCATATTTTGTTGAAACATTTATACTTTTTTCAGGATTCTTTAATAAATAAAAAGTTAAAACAGCATTCATTTGTAGCATTATTTTGTAACAATGTTAACCAAATTATTCAGCCCTTGAGTGTGTCTGTGTATTATATTATATTATTTTATATCATATTGTATTATTACTGTATGTTATATATATATATATATATATATATATATATATATATATATATATATATATATATATATATATATATATATATATACACACACACACACACACACACACACATACATACATATATATATATACATAATATATCAACTGGCTATTAACAAAAGCCTCAAAACTTCTGTTTTAATTGGTAGAAAAGCCAGTTCCAAACAAAAATGCAATATTTCAGTGTGTACATAGTAATAAGTGAAAAGGCATTTTCCACTATGCTTCATTAAATGACTTTTAGCCGATTAACAAGGTAAACAGAGCACAACTGAGCATACAAGAGATTTGAACAAGGAGAAATGAAGGAAAAAGAAACAATAAATGAGTTACATAGTGAGAAAGAGAGGTTTGATGGATTAAACACAGTAACTATAATTAGCCTCAAAAACACAGAATAAGGGGATTATCATGCTAATTCCAAACCAGTGAAAAACGGAATGATTAAGCAAAGCTATATTTCAAATACTCTTGCATCATTAGCAGCAACAGAATTCAAATGAATAGAGCTAGTAGATAAACTGAAAAATGAAGCACAAAACATTGACGACTGAAACAAAATTAGAGCTACAGTCTAGCTGCAAATCTTCACAAAATCCAGCCAATCTGGTACTACAGAAACTGACAGTAAAGCTTAATGTTATACTAAATCGGAATGTTTTCCTCTAATATCAAATTGATTAGGATGTATGTTTAGTGTTACATCATATGAACAACTGTAAAAGAAACTGTTTAAGATGTTCAATGAAAAGAGCAGTTTGCACCAATTTATAAAGCAAACGTTTACTCTGACAGGATGAAGCACATTCTCTTTCTCATCATCATTATAGAGACTCACAAAAAGGCAAACCACTACAGAAAACCAATCTGTTCAGACATTGCACTTCTGATGCAGATATATCAAAACAGTTCAAAGTTGTCAAACATTTTTTTCTCCAGTGTCAGTGAGGTGATAAGCACAAGTCTTGTCATTCTGTTTTTTTAAAATCATATACGTGTTATGTTTTACACAGTTGACCAAACTGAAAAGTCTTGTAACAGTTTTGAGTGGCATGTGTCCAAGCTGCAGATGGCGTCTTCCATAAAGCGCACATCAATCAAAACGGCCGGCGATTCACTGTGAGAATGACACTTTGACTGTCGGTTTGACAGCACGCATCTGTCACTTCCTGCTAGACTGAAGCAACATCTCCGTATATAATATTCAGATAGATGATGTTTATGGACCTCTCACCATATGATATCCATGCGAGCAAATTCGTTTCCACCCATGGTGAGAAAAAAATATATTTCTGAAGCAAAATAATGTGTGATTTCTTATGTATTAACATATAACGCACCAAAACACAAAACCAACACAAATCAATTAAATAAAGAGATTTAAACAAATCTAGTGTTCAATTCTTAGTCATAACTTGCCCATACAATGTTTTAGTATCCTTGAGATTTTTTTTACAGTTATACAGCAGTTTTTTTACAGTTATACTGCTATATAACTATAATAACCCTGGCCTTGTATTGCTTGTTTTACAGATATAAATTTTTTACATATGTTTTAAGGACATGAATTGAGGAGAGGAGTGCTAATAAGTTTAGAGGTGATTAGTCTTAAGATTTTCACATAGTATGGTTTTAAAACCTGCTTTAATAATTTGCAGTTAAAAAAAAAATGTTCCTCTATATTTCAGCATGTTGAATCTCCATGAAGGGATTTTCTTTCTTTTTTTTATTCAGCACCTGCTAATATTAAAAAGGTGTGAAAGTAAAGGTTAATGTGATTTGACCACTTCCAGGCCAGGCATGTCTCTGATGGGAAAGAGGCTGCTAACCTTTACCGTCAGAGCAGCATTCCTGCTGGAGAGAAGTCCATCAATCACACAGCTGTCTCATAACACCGCTCGCAATGAACCAGAGCTGGAGGTGGAAGACGAGGAGCAAGTGTCATGGGATACTGCTTGTGGTTTCCAGACTAAACCTTGATAGATTCAATATAACAGTGCGCGCTTAAACTGACACTCTCACTGTCTGTCTAATACACAAATGAACAATAATGCAGTATGAGAGCAGCTACGAAAATTGCTTATATATTCTGACCGTTCACACTCACAAAACACATCGATTTGTTCACAAAACAACACATCGGTATTAGTAGTGCACTTTTATTATTCTCGTTAATAATATTTTATTTCAAATATTAAATGTTTAAATATCTATTTAAATATAAATATTAAATATTTCAAAATGAATATTAAATACAAAAAATGACAATAATGTATATATAATAATACAATATAATATGATATAATACAGAACACAAAAGTAAATATTTATATATATTTATAATAGTGTGTCCGTGAAAATAGACAAAAAGCTCATATTACAATATATAGAGATCTTATAACACAGCCCATCACTTCTATTTTTAACTTGAGTTTAACTTCAAGTGTTATGCCTCGTGCATGGAAATCAGCACTGGTTCTCCCTTTGTTAAAAGGTGGTGACCCATCAATTTTGGATAACTATCGGCCAATTTGTAGGTTGTCTGTGTTGGCAAAAGTATTTGAATCTTTTGTTAATGATCAAGCGAAACAGTTCTTAACTGAAAATAAGGTTTTAAACGAATTTCAATCAGGCTTTAGATCAGGTCATAGTACTATTACAGCAGCTATGCTGGTTACAAATAATATTGTTAAATGCTTGGATAGTAAACAACATTGTCAGGGGTAGACAATAAGGGAAATTTGCCACTGGCCCTCTGGTGTGTCATAATGGGTCAACGCGTCGGGTATTGATCCCAATAATCACGAAAAAGAACAGTTTGCTTGAACAACATGAATGACATTTATTTTTTTTAAGGTAGGTTTAGTGCAAAGTGCAGCAAAACTGTGCAAAAACATGAAACAAGTGCAAATAAACCTATTGCATAGGATTCATTCTCCGTAGTAACACAGCAATTCATTATATTATGTTCATACCATAGGTTTCATACACGTTAACTTTTCTCTAACTTACTTGTCTGCATATGTGGGCATTGATCTGCAGAGCTCACAGTAAACCTCTTTTTTTTTCTTGATCGTAGCCCAGCCAATTCCAGTGATCTCGCCACTGGGGCTGAAACTTTCTCTGCCTTTTCTTTTCGTATTCCCTTTCGCTTTCCCTCAATTCCTCTGGTGATTTTCTCTTCCTTGCCTTCTCTTTTTTACCCGGCGTTTGGCCGGGTGATGTGGGTTTCAGAAACATGTAGCCTAGCTTAATAGTAGCTATAGGTAGGTGCTGAGCAGCAGTGTGCAGTTTGCGCGCGTAACCGCGGGAGCGAGCAAGGCAGTCGGGATCACGTAACGTGTTAGCGGTGGTTACCGAGACGATTAAACAGAAATCAAAACACAGAACCACAGGTGATTAATGTGAAATTAGACTTTTTTTAATCGAGGCATTATTTTTACTGGCCCCACCGGGCTAGTGGTTGGAGCGATCTGGTGGCCCTGACGGTTTTAAAAGTACATCCGGGCCACCGGGCCAATTATATTGTCGACCCCAGATTGTGCAGCATTATTTGTAGATCTCTCTAAAGCATTTGACTCTGTAGATCAGAAACTTTTATTTCAGAGGCTAAGTTGTATAGGTTTTAGTGAAATGGCTCTAAATTGGTTCAATAATTATTTGTCAGAAAGAACTGAAAATATTATTTCAACTGAACTAAAAATGATAAAAGGTATTCCACAGGGTTCTATTTTGGCACCAGTTTTATTTTCTATTTATATTAATTACATTGGTCGTGGGATAGCCTCAGCTAGAGTTCATTTATATGCTGATGACACAATAATTTACACAGTGGCACCTTCGGTGAATCAAGCCATAGAGCTCTTGCAAGAATCTTTTCGGTAACTGCAACTGTCATTGTCCAACTTAAAACTGGTTTTAAACTCAAATAAAAAAAAATACATGCTTTTCACTCGTTGCCGCACTGAAACAGATCATTCTATTTTAACTTTACAAGGAGAATCTATTGAAAGAGTAAATTGTTACAAATACTTGGGTATATGGTTGGATGACAAACTGGGATTTTTTGTACATATTGAACTAAAATTGAGTGTTCTTTTTTCGCTTAAAGAAATGTTTTCTTTTTGAAGCAAGAAAGAGAATTATACAAAGTTGTTTCCTCTCAGTGTTAGATTATGGTGATGTGATGATCTATATGCATGCAGGTTTATCTTCACTTAAAAAGTTGGACTATGTGTACCATGCTGCTTTACGTTTTGTGACGAGTGCTTCTTCATGCACTCATCATTGTATATTGTATGAATTGGTGGGATGGTCCTCTTTGTTTCAAAGAAGTAAAGTGCATATGCTGTTGTTTATAGCTAAGGCATTGTTAGGTAAATGACCTATGTATATCTGCAGTCTTTTATCCTTTTACACTTGTAATTGCAGCCCTAGATCTTCTGCTAAACTTCTTTTAAATGTTCCAAGAGTATATTCAGAGCTTGGCAAAACTGCCTTCTCTTTTTTTGCTCCCGCGTTATGGAACGAGTTGCAGAAGGTTATTATGCTGGAAACACTCCCCTCTTTAATTATATAAAAAAAAAAAAAAAAACTTTTATGGTCTACTCTAAAGGAAACATGTACTTGTTATGAGTAAATTTTGTAAAAGATTTTGTATCTCAATGGGACTATCCTGGTAAAATAAAGGATAAATAAATAAAAATAAAAATATAATATAATATGATATAATAATTTTAATTGGACACAAAACAAAATATTTGTCTATATTATATTATATCTTATCTTACACGGAACTCAAAAGTACGTATTTATAGCTAAATGCCCACACAATGAAAGTGAATGGCGACTGCTGTCAAACAAGACTTTTAAGGCTAAATTAAATCTGTGAATAACTATTTAAAATACGGTCTGTTTGTCACAGAAAGCTATTGTATGAGTTCAGAAGATTTGGAATACAGTGCATGAGTTATATAGACTAATTTTAGGGTGCTTTTTTCATGCTTTCTTGCCCTTTTTGGAGCTTGACAGCACCGGATCCCCTTTTTAGAAACCTAAATACAAGAAGGCGGCTTGTCATCATTTTACAAAAGTTTTCTTTATATAAAGTGACTAAGTTTTGACTTAAACTGCCACCTTGAGTTGTTAAAACACACATAGGCGTATCGTTAAACATCTAAGGTTTAATGCCTCTCGTAGACAACTTAGCTTAAGCATTTCATTGCGTTCAAAAAAGTTTGAGAGACGTGCACCGTGTCGAGACTTGTGAAGTTTGAAGACACAGATGAACTTACAAATGAACCCTCACAAACAAACACGCAAAGGAGGGCCTGCCACGAGCGATTAAGTATGCAAAAGCTCATTAATATTCATAAGTCTCTGCACCTTTTCTGCTAATATGAATGTGTTTTTAGTCCACAAAGCCTGACTGACAGAACACATCGGCATGAATAAATGAAGAAATCACTGCAGAATGGGGTTCAATTTTAGAAACAGATTTCAGTAATTAGCCTCTCGCGGGCTGCACTGAGCGATTGTGTTAACAGCTTCATATGTTCCCACTCAGACGGGAAATAAAACGTGATGTGTCCATCCCGCACCCCACTGAAGCATGTGCGCTATGCTAAATATAAGCTAGAATTCAAGATGTCAACAAACAGATATGGAATCCATTATAAACGTCATTGTGTGATTATATGTGCTCCAAATGTCATAACCATGCACTCTGTGTGAAGGCATATTGTGTGTGTGAAGACAGTTAAACACTATTAACTACTATTAACTACTTACAACACACGTTTTGTCTGCAAATCAGCTCTTAAAGGTGAAGTTTGTAATTTTTTTTTAATGTCAAAATACATTCTGTGAACCCAGTTTATTGTTCACTGACTACGTTAAGTACACTATTAATGGTTTATTGCCCCCAAACGATTGAGCCTTTGAGGCACAATCAATACATTTAGAGTGGTCCGGTCAGAACTGTCAATCATTCCAGCTCAACCAATAGCGAGGGTTTGGGGCGTGGCTACTGTAGCAGGCTGAGCCAGAGGGTGTTTAGATGTTGAGAGGCCATTGCTGTTAAATTTGTTAGAATTAGAAGACAAAATTAGAAGTATTGCCAAAATACGTAGACAGAGACAACAGGGTAAAACATAAGTAAAGAGTGGCAGTGCTTTTGCAAGATGGAGGAATTTGATGGAATGTATAGGTTTCAATGAAAATGCTGAACTTGTGCAGTTTCTTGTCAACAGGTAACATCACTTAAGTTTTTGCCACACGTTTATTTATGTTTATTCACTTCATAGCCTTGTTCAGACTGTCGGTCCAAATCCAATTTTTGTGCATATCCGATTGGAATCTGATCATAGTTAGCAAGTCTAAATGACAAAATATTACATGAAATTCGATTTTTAACAAAACCGTTTCAAGCTACATTCATACTGTTCTGTATTCAAATCTTATTTCTGGAAATAAGTTTCAATCTGACCACTCAGGTTGAATTTTGTGTAGCTTTTTCACATTCTCAAACCACATAAAACAAACACGTCAGACATTGTTTGTAGAAAACATGCTGAACGTCTTGACAGGATCAAGGTTGCGTTGTTGCAAAGTACAAGTCAAGTGGAATATGACTCTATACCGCTGGTCTACCCACCTTTTAGAGTTTTGATACCGGCGGGGACAGCGACGAGGAATAAAGCCGCGCATTCCAGCTTCCTAACTAACCATGTCCATACTACCTTTCTGGGCCTTGAACGTGGTAGTGGCACTGCTGTCTGTGCAGGGTCAGTAAGCTCTTGGATTTCATCAAAAATATCTTAATTTGTGTTCCAAATATGAACAAAGGTCTTATGGGTTTGGAACAACATGAGGGTGAGTAATTAATGACAGATTTTCATTTTTGGGTGAACTATCCCTTTAATATTAGAATTGTGTATACATGATGTCATTGTGTGATTATGTAAACAAACTAACGAAGTGGTTATTTGAACCAGGTCATTGAAACGAACTGTCCGACAAAACCAGTTTGCAGAAAAGAATCAGACTTCCCATCACTAATAGTAGCGCAGAAATTGCATACTTTACCTTTAAAATCAAATTAACCTATTTTTATATTTCTGTCAGGGTAATAAAAACAGTTTCAATTACTACTTGTGTCAACGAAAATGTTTAAATTTAGCCTCGTAGGCAGCGCGTCGACATGTAGCGCCGTTGCGCTTCGGGCGTCCCGTGTTCGAGTCCCGGCTCGCAGACCTTTCCCGATCCTGTCCCCCCTCTCGCTCTCCAACTTCGTTTCCTGTCTAACTACAGTCCTATCAAATAAAAAGGAAAAACCTCCAAAAATAAAACAAAATAAATAATTAAAAAAAAATTTGAAGACTTAAAATTTTCACATGGCTGACAATAATAAAAATATCACAAGACACCTTAGTTACCACCTTAGCAAATACTGAAAATGTTTTCAGCCCAAATCTTACCCCATCACGGTGAGTTTTACACAGGCAAATACCACTAAAACTTCCCTAAGGAAATGTAAAATCTTATGTATTTGCTCAAATATTGCAGAGACATTTCTGTGTTAGATTGTCAGTCACTAATGCTTGTTTTCACAAGGCGGTAAGTATTAGCTGTTTTATAGGCCGTGTAACTCTAAGTCACTGTAATTGAAGCCATGGTTGAATGTTTCTCTAAGGAGTCGTAAAAGACTGTGCACAGCAGAAGCTACTCGACACGGCTGCATTACTATACAGAATCACATACTCAAATGATCTTTGAAAGAATCGAAAGCAAACTAAATGTAATACAACTTCAATAACGCAAAACTGTAGGAGGAACAACATTCACAACATGTCAAGAGCGCAGCAGGAGAGCGCTGACTTTCTTTAAAATCATCCAGGGATTAAACGGAGCCAAATGCTAAATTTAAGTAAATTAAAGAATCATCTCCATTTCAGATTACTGTCAAAGCCATCTGCTCACTCATAAACAAACACTATAAGCGTGTTTATAGCGGCACTAGTATGTGTCTAACTGCTGTTGGTTTAGGAATGCAAGATGATTGGATGGATTTGTTGGTTCAGATTTGGAACGTTACACAGAATTGAGGTGGACGGATCAGAAAGCAGCAGACGTGTGCGTTTTATATCAGAGCGGAGTGAGGGAGATTATGACACACCAGAGAATGGTGTCAAAATGTGGGTTCGGTGTCAAAATAACCTCATGTGAGGGTTTTATTTATTTGATGATTGTGTGAGGCTGAATTTGCATGTTTAAAAGGATGAATTCTGTAGAGCATGTTTTTGTGTGACTTTCAGCTAAAATATGTAGTTAAAAAGATCTCACTAAATATATATATACACACACACACACACACACACAGAGTCATGGCCAAAAATATCGGCACCCTTGCGGAACATTGTTCCAATTGCAAATGTTTTGGTATTCACATGCTTATTGTTTTTGTTTGCACTGCAACAACACAAAAAAACTAAGAAGACATTTCACACAGAACTCAAAAATGGACTGGACAAAATTATTGGCACCTTGTCACAATTGTCAGAAATAATTGCTTTTCAAGCATGTGATGCTCCTGTAATTTGTATTTAGACACACCTGTGGCAAGTAACAGGTGTGGGCAATACAGTAATCACACTTTCAACCAGTTAAAATGGAGAAAAGTTGACTCAACCTTTGTGTTGTGTGTCACACTGAGCATGGAGAAAAGAAAGAAGTGTAATGGAGTTGTCTGTAGATTTGAGAGAAAAAATTGTGGAAAAACATGGACAATCTCAAGGCTATAAGTCCATCTCTAGAGATCTTAATGTCCCTGTGTCTACTGTGCGCAATATCATCAAGATGTTTACAGCCCATGGCACTGTAGCTAACCTCCCTGGACGTGGATGGAAGAGCAAAATTAATGAAAAATTACAATGAAGGATTGTTCGAATGGTGGATAAAGAACCCCGATTAACTTCCAAACAAATTCAAGCTGATCTGCAGACACCGAGTGCAACAGTGTCAGCTCGTACTATCCGTAGCCATCTGAATGAAAAGGGATGCTATGGTAGGAGACCCAGGAGGACACCACTGCTGAGACAAAGGCATAAAAAAAGCAAGACTGGAGTTTGCCAAAACCTATGAGACAAAACCACAATCCTTCTGGGAGAACGTACTGTGGACAGATGAGACAAAAGTAGAGCTTTTTGGTAAAGGACATCATGGCACTGTTTACAGAAAAAGAAATGAGGCCTTCAAAGAAAAGAACACAGTCCCTACAGTCAGACATGGTGGAGGTTCAAAGATGTTTTGGGATTGCTTTGCTGCTTCTGGAACTGAATGCCTTGACTGTGTGAACGGTATCATGAAATCTGATGATTACCAAAGAATTTTGGGGCGCAACGTAGTGGCCAGTGTCAGAAAGCTGCGTCTCCACCAGAGGTAAAGGGTCTTCCAGTGGAAGAGGATCCCAGCAACAGCCTGTGCAGCTCTGGTGAATTCCATGCCCAGGAGGATTAAGGCAGTGCTAGATAACAATGGTTCCCCTACAAAATATTGACACTTTGGACACAGTTTTGACATGTTCACTTAGGGCGTACTAATTTTTGTTGCCGGGTATTTGCACAATAATAGCTGTTTTATATATATATATATATATATATATATATATATTGTGTGGTTTTGTAATATCTGTGTCACATATTTCCTTATGTGTCATGGTAGATGGGATTCTTATTATAGAATCGAAAAATAATATTAATAAGATAAATATTAATCGAAAGATATCACGGCAGGCAGCCAAAACACGAATCTGACGCTCTATTGTTTTCATGTTGAAAGCAGCCCACAAATCCATCTGTAACTGTGGCCCATACAAACAGCACATCTGTCTTCAAAACCACAACATTTTCACCCCTAAAAGGGAAGAAATTAAAATCACCCATTTGTTCTGCTACAAAGTTGAAAAACGAACCAAGAATCACGCTCGCATGTTTATAATTTTCTTTTTTCTTTTTTTTAAGATGATGAAAAGCACCCGTGAAGACTTTACAATTAGATTAAATTGTACCATAACACAATGGCTAATTAAGTCATTTTTCAAATTCAATAAGGAAGCAGATTGGAAAGCAGAGATGTGATACGAGTAGTCTGGCAAAACCCCTCAATGAATACGCCCAAGCTGTTCGGCTGACTGCTATTTGGCCACGAGTTTGGATTTCTGTTAATTTCATCAGCGTTAAAGAGAGGGGAACGGTAAAACCCTTTCACGTGACTCACGATTTCAATGCTTCTCTCAACACAACTGTCGTGCCACTTTGACCGCCGCTTGAAAAGCGTTACAGTCATGATTTTACAATGTAGCTATGTAGTGTAGACAGTAAACGGTGATAATAGTATGAAAAACAAACCAAAGCGGTAACGTTTTAGCTAAAAACAAAACAATGTCCTTGACTTTCATCCGTTCTTGTACTTTTTGCCCATTTTCCACGATTCAAATGATTACCAATGGATAAGATCAAGTCACAACTTGCACTATTTCACTCAGAAACATGTCATTATGGAAGTCAAATGGTTTGTGCATACAATTTCTTGTCGACTTTGTAAGCTAGCAGTGACAAAATGTTGAAATTTTCCAAAGCTAGCAAACACAAAATCACAAAAAAACTGATTAAAATGAAGGTTTCCATGCAAATACAGGGATCTACTGATCAATTGATAGTCAAAGCTGGAAAAAAGGGGTCAGTCCTCACAGAGGAAACACCGAAGCTCTATTTTATAGTTCAGAGACACATACGCTGTCATTCAATCATCTTTCATCTCATATGAAAAGAGTTCTCATGTCCGCCAAAAGGAAAAGAGATTATGCATGAAGCCCGAATTTAAAACCGTCAAACACAAGCCTGTCGATCTCAATTAAAGACGTGGATATCACTGTATGTCTGTCATCTTATCAGTCTCTGTCTATATTTATAAAATCACACAAAGACAGCATATAGTTAGTTCACTTTTCTTGTCCTCAATTACCATGGAGCTGTAATTATAGGAAGGCCTCCATGTGCAGCTGCGTCAGGAGGCCCTCATGCAGAATCATCATTCATCTCCTCATAAAACTCTGATTATATATAAGTGGATCAGCATTAATTTAGTTCTACAAGACTATTTTCTAACTTCTTTTGGACTATTAAGATTAAACATCAGATTCCTTCATTTCAAAAGACAGTCATTTTCCATGATGTGGCTCCTTTCAGAGCTGCAAAACCCAACATTTTACGGGAAATCATTTGGCACAAATCACTGCATTTCTCGTTAATATTTCTTTTTATGCTTGTTTGAAACTGTGATGAGAGTGTATTTCTGGCTTTCAGACTCGTACCTCAACAATCCAAATCCTTTTTTCTTTATCTTTTTCTCAGGGTCTTCGGGCTCATCCTTCTTTTTGCTCTTTTTCTCTTTCTTCTTTTTGGTTTTCTTTTTCTTTACCTTCTTCTCCTCATCCAGATCCTGACGAGAAGAGCTGCTGGCGGGTGTGTCTCTTCCGGAATCTTCCTCAGAGTCATCTGTTGGTGAAGAACAAAGACCCAGACATGAGCAAACACCTAATGAGATCGAATCATAAGGAATCAAACAGACTCCACAAAACAGACTCCCGTTTGTCAGTAAATGAAGAAGAAATTCTCTCTTTACGGTATTTTTACCTGTAAATCAAATCCAGATGGGAATTTTAGCAAAAGGTATATGCATTAAAAAATAAATAAATAAATAAATAAAAATCACACATTTGAACAGAAAAAAAAATAATGATATAAAAGCAAATATTTAAAAATTCACAATTAATATCAATCAGTCCTACATAGATAAATTAATGAGATTACTAGAAATGTATTATTTTCAAAGTCCGTACTAAAAGTAATAAGTGTTAAAAGGAACGCAATGTCATATTTCACCCCCCCCCCCCACCCACCCAAAAAAAACTAAAATAAAAGTTTTTTTTGTTGTTGTGGGGCATTTTGCATAATATAAAGTACATTTATTTCCCAAAAAAAAAAAAAAAAAAATACTGCAATGTGGGGGAAAAAACATTATTTAATTATAAAATTAATATTTAAAGGTTAGAATTAACTTAACAATCTGTAATTTTTTATGTTAAGTATTTACACATTGTGGCAGTATTTATACATTTTATTTGCATCCTTAACGCACCAGCAAATATCATTTTCTTCAAATATCTATTTTTTTTCATTTTATAACTTTACTTTAGGTGTGACATGTGCATGTTTGGGTGTTATTCACCCTCCTGTTGCATCGGGTGGGTTGTTACTAAGTTGATATCCACAGAGCTCCATTCATCCACCACCTCTGCTAAGGGTGCAGAAAGCTTGACATTAATTCATGACACCTTATAGGCTCTAATCAAAGGCATCTCTGGCTAGTGCTGAAGTTCTGTCTCCATTTCTCATTTAGAAGAGGTCTTTAATGTCAATGAGAAAGAGAAGGGGTGATCCGTGCCCTTGAATCTGCTGACTTGCTGCTGGAGGTTCACACAAAAATCTGATTCACTCCTCACTGGCTCACGAAGCTCAATGAGACACAGAGAGTCAAATTCATCTCTCAAATGAGCTACTAAAAGTGATGGAGCTTCACTGGCACCCAACCGTTCTGAGATATCGCTCTGAACTTTAGAAGAGATTTAAAGTCAACATGAAACCACATTTGCAACCCATTTTACTTCCATAATGTGACATTTCTAAAACTCAACAGTTCAAGTTATATTCTTTTTATTTATTTTTTTTTGGAATTTTGTACAATAATAATTTGTTCCCAATAAGTAGAAAGTGAGAGGGAATTTCAATTTCATGTTGACTTTAACTTTCAAAATGCAACAGCATATATAATGAGGAAAAATGCACATTAAGACTTAAGCTTATGGGGTGTTTTGAAGAGAGTAATGAATGTGATGCAAGATGCACTTTTGGCGAAGTGAGAATAAGTGGTATGCAGTTGTAACTGTTAGCACATGTTTGGCAAAACTCTCGCAACTGTGCTCAGCAACATGCATTTACTGCTATGCAGTTCATATCCTGACCGCTAGATATCGGTCTTCATCTCTGAACTTAAACAGTGACAGGAAATACTAGCATCAGGGCACTCCACTAATGTTAGCGTTAATATAGTTCGCTGCCAGTAATAGAGGATGAAAGAAGTGTTCCAGTTCTCGTTTCGGTGTACAAAGCTGAAGTGTGGCGCCATTTGGGCTTTTGTGGTAATGTCCGCGGCGCGAGCACAACCTCGGTTCTGAAACTGAACTTAACACAAAACCTACTAAAATGAGAAAAGTAGATACAATTATTAAAAAAAAAAAAATTAAACCTAAACTGAAATGTAAATGAAAACCGAAAATATCAAAATAAAAGCTAATTCAAACGAATAATAAATACTATAATAGTGTATAAAAAAGAAAATTACACTGAATCTGCCTAGTCTCAATTATACCAATTATTATATATATATAATCTAATAAATGTTTAACGATTTAATGTTGTATTTACATATTTTACCTTTTATTAGTTATATAACACTTTCAATGGTTTTACATTTTTCTCTGAACTCACCGTCCTCAGGTTCAGAAGGTCTGTCGTAGGACTTGTCGATGGCGTATCGGAAGCTGAGGTTGCATCCTCGGCCTCTCACCATGTGCGCGCGTGGGCGATGGAAGGGCACCTCGTCCTTAACAACCTCCTCCATCGCTGTCTGGAGACTCTCCAGTGAACTGGACTTCTGCAGACCTAACCTGGGTCCCAGAGCTGTCCCATTAGAGGAGAGGGCTTCTGAGACAGGGACATGGAGGTATGTCAGTGATGGGAGGATGGAGGATGGTAATGAAAGGTGAAGATTTGAAAATAAGGTCAAGATTAGAAACAGTGTATAGGGTCCTGCTGAAAAGACCAGCGCCATCAAATAATATGAAATGGCAAATCAGGACTAACCAGCTTGGACCGTCAAGAAGATTCCCACTGGTCTGAGCTGATCTTTTCAACAGGGTGGTCACAAGTTGTGAATTGAAAATGCAACAGTTGGTGGTGAGCTGAGCTGAAAGTCTAATGGATTTGGACGCATTCAAAGAACAGACAGAGATGAAATATGCAAAGACGGCTGTAGGACGGAGGGTGGATGATGAAACCTCAAGGTGAGGGTGAAAGAGCATCACAGAATAAATGAGGCGTGGCATACGTGGACCAGACGTGCAGGAATACTAAACAGAAAAGTAGTAGTAGTAGAAGTAGTCCAGGAGTGAGGAGCAATAAATGAAGTACTGAGAGATGAAGAACAACTGTGATTCCGTAAGCAATGCAAACCACTGAGAACAACGACACCAGGAGCAGGAGGAGAAGGTGAGGGATTACAACAAGCACAAACAAGAGAAGAAAATGGAGGAATAGAACAAATCCAAGGGCTCCAAACACTGAAAGGGCAAAAGAAAGTTGGGGAAAAGAAGAAAAAAAATAAGTGCTTGGTGCTTGAGAGGTAAAAAGTGGCATGCAGGAAAGAGCACATCAAATTCAAATTCAAATTTTATTTGTCACATACATATACATACGTAGTACGACATGTAGTGAAATGTATTGTACGACTGTCCAACAAATTGTCCAACAAAATTAGAAAAACCTCAAGTTTACAAAAATACAAATAGAAAAAGTACAGTAAACATATATACAGAATAAACTAGCAATAAAATAAAATAACAAATAGATATGAGAATAAAAAATAGAATATGATTCTATATAGATTCTATAAAAAGTAAAGTGTATGTCAGTGATAAAGTGTCCGTGTGCTGTGCTGTGCAGTGCAGTAAAGTGTATAAGTGAGTAAAAGGATACTAAAGACAAAGACAAATGGTATGTAAGTCCCACTCATTTATCCTTTCGTAACCTTCTACAAATTAGTGCAGATTGTACTTGAAAAATGTGCAAAGTGGAAGTGTGGGGTGATGTGATTAGAGTGGAGAGTGGTTTAGACTCCGAATGGCCTGCGGGAAGAAGCTCCTCCTCATTCTCTCTGTGTTCGCCTTCATGGAGCGGAAGCGTCTCCCTGAACGCAGCAGAGAAAAGAGTCCATTGTTGGGATGGCTGAGGTCCTTCACTATCTTCCTGGCCCTGGTCAGGCACCGCTTGCTGTAGATGTCCTGCAGGTTAGGGAGCTCGGTGTGAATGGTACGTTCCGCTGAACGCACCACCCTCTGGAGGGCTCGTCTGTCCTGCATAGTGCAGTTCCCGAACCAGGAAGTGATGCTGCCCGTCAGGACGCTCTCGATGGTGCAGGTGTAAAAAGTCTTAAGCACCCGAGAGGGAAGTCTAAAGTCCTTTAAGCGTCTCAGATGGTACAGACGCTGCCTGGCCTTCTTCACCAGGGTGCTGGTATGACAGGACCAAGTCAAGTCCTGCGTGATGTGAACACCCAGGTATCTGAAGCTGTCCACTCTCTCCACTGGAGTCCCGCTGATCGTGATCGGCTGGTACGACCGCTCCTGCTTCGTACTGAAGTCCACTATCAGCTCCTTAGTTTTGCTGATGTTCAGGTGTAGACTATTCACCTGGCACCAACTCTCCAGGTTCTTAATCTCCTGTATGTAGGCCGTCTCGTCGTTGTCTGAGATCAGGCCCAACACAACAGTGTCATCAGCAAACTTAATGATGGTGGTGGAGTTGGAAGTGGCCACACAGTCATAAGTGTACAGTGAGTACAGCAGGGGGCTCAGAACACAACCTTGAGGGGCTCCGGTGCTTAGGGTGATGGAGGATGAGGTGTGTTTACCCATCCGTACGGCTTGCTGTCTGTCCTTCAGGAAGCTGGAGATCCATTGGCACAAGGATGTGCTGAGACCAAGGACCTCCAACTTGGAGGTGAGTGTGGAGGGAATTATGGTGTTAAACGCTGAACTGTAGTCCACAAACAGCATTTTTACATAATTCCCTTTTCTGCAGTCCAGGTGACTTGTTGTGGTGTGGAGGAGGTGTGAGATGGCATCCTCCGTGGAGCGGTTATGTCTGTATGCAAACTGTAGTGGATCCAGTGTGTCTGGTAGTGATGCAATGATGAAGTCTCTGACCAGTCTCTCAAAGCACTTCATCACCACTGATGTGAGGGCTACAGGGCGATAGTCGTTTAGGCAGGTGGGCTGCGGTTTCTTGGGGACAGGAACAATGGTGGACTGCTTAAAGCATGAGGGGACTATGGACTGTTCCAGGGAGAGGTTGAAGATCTCGGTGAACACCGGTGCTAGCTGGTCAGCGCAGGCCTTCAGAACCCGACCTGTGATGCCATCTGGTCCTGCTGCCTTCCTGATGTTCACTCTCTTGAATGCCCTCCTCACGTCATGCTCCGTGATGGTGAATACGTTGTCCTCACCGGCTTCCTCAGCGTGCATGCAGTTAGCACTGCTAGCGCCGTTAGCGTGATTAGCTGCAGCCTCGAAGCGAGCATAAAAAGTGTTCAGCTCGTCAGCCAGAGAGGCGTCCGCATTCCCCGATCTGGAGGGTGGTGTTTTATAGTCCGTGATGGTTCTAAGTCCCTGCCACAGGCTCCTAGAGTCGCCATGTTGGAATTGCGACTCTAGTTTCCTCCCGTAGCGCTGCTTCGCCTCCTTCACCGATCTGCGCACGCTGTAAGATGCAGCCTTGTAATCATCCATGTTCCCGGTGATGAGCCCTGTGTTGTAGGCAGCGGAGCGGGATCTCAGGGCGTCGCGGATGGTTTTATCCACCCACGGCTTCTGGTTGGGAAACGTCCTGATGATGGTTTTCTGCACCGTATCATCCATTAGTTTCTCTATAAATCCCACAACCGCTTCCGTAAACAAGCTGACGTCATCAGAGCTGCGCCGGAACATGTCCCAGTCTGCGTCATCTAGCGCGTCCTGCAGAGCGGCCACCGATTGGTCCGTCCAGCGTTGGACCTCCCTCTGCACCGGGGCTTCCTGTTTCAGCCTCTGTTTGTAAACAGGCATGAGGAAGATGGCGGCGTGGACCGATTTCCCAAACGGTGGTTGTGACTGTGCCTTGTAGCTGTTCTTGTATGGGGTGTAACAGTGATCTAATGTCCTTTCGCCCCTGGTGGGGCAGCTGATGTGCTGATGGAAGTTCGGCAGTGCACGCTTGAGGTTGGCACTGTTGAAATCTCCCAAAACAATGAATGCGGCGTCCCGGTGCTGTGTCTGGTGAAGGTGTAGTGTTTCATGTAAATCCCATATCGCAGTGTCCGTGTCCGCTTGAGGTGGAATATAAACGGCACTGACGATGACCGAGCTAAATTCCCGAGGGAGATAAAAAGGGCGACATTTGATGGTCAGAAGTTCAAGATTCGGTGTGCAGGAGCGTGAGAGGGGAACAATGCTCGCGCTGTCACACCAGTGTTCGTTCACCATCAGACATACTCCACCTCCCCTAGTCTTCCCCGAGTCCAGCGTTCTGTCCATGCGGTAAACCGAGAAGAACTCGGCCGGCTGGATGGCGTGGTCTGGTACCGCTGGGTTCAGCCATGTCTCGGTGAAGCAGAGAAGGTTGCAGTCCCGAATGTCCCTCTGGAACCTGACTCTTGCCCTGAGGTCATCGAGTTTGTTATCCAGCGACTGGACATTGGCGAGCAGGACACTTGGTAAGGGAGCGCGGTGTGCGCGAGCCCTCAGCCTGTTCCTGACGCCGGCTCGTTTCCCTCGAGGACGCCGGTACGGGTCGGGTCCTTTGTTCCTCCTCAGGATCTCGCTTGGCCAGGATGGGTCCGGGTTCAAAATCGGCGAAAGGTTAGTGCATTGTGCACCAATAGAAATAAGAGTGGCCCTGTCGTATGTAAGAATGGCCATCTTACAAAAAGAAACCGGTGTTTATAGTTAACAATACGAAAAAATAACAAAAAAAGACAAAGTTTGGTCGGAGCAGTCGTGACGGCAGCCGATCTCACCGGCGCCATCTTCAGAAAGGTATCCATCATGATTTAAATGGACGCTTCAGCCAAAAACTAAAACTCCGTCATCGTTCACTCACTTTCATGTCAAACCAATCAACACAAATGGAGAAGTTTTAAAATTTCCCCTGTTAGGTTTCTCTGATGAAAAAAAAAAATCGGGTTTAGAAAGACATGAGGGTGAGTAAACGATGACAGAGTTTTCATGTTTGGCTCAAGTATCTCTTTAAGAAATATTTTTGTTCCCAAACCAGCAGTGAAAATGTGTATACAAAAGAATAAATTAATAATCCACTGAAGGTCACACGTCGTTTTACTACAGCTCCATAGGTAGTTTCTAGGCACAAAACCAAGTTGAAATGTGGTAAAATCACTGTAAACATTTAACATCTAACTTTTACAAACCATCAGCAAAAGCAAAATGAAAAAAAGATCAATGTTTTTATAAATAAATGTCACCAAACTGTAAGACAGCTGTAATCTTTGAAAAATATTTGTTGATTTCACTATTTTTATATTTTCTAAATATGACATTGTACGGAGCCCCTAAAAGCTCATGGTGGTGGAAAGATTTTGGGGTGGGTGAAAAAAATTCAGGGTGGGAGGAAAAAATATTTTTCAAATCTTTTGCGTTCTCTCGCAAAACTTTGCGTTCCCTCGCAAAGCAATCATTTTTTTAAATTACAAAGAAGGAAGCTCAAATCTGGTAGTTTTTCATAAAAGCCAATCCCTGGTACAAAGAAAAAAAAAATCCAATTGAATGAAATGCCTATATACTACATAAAAAATCTTGCAGACCCCAAAATTTTTAAATGTTTTTGAAAAGTCTCTTCACTAAGAGTTCTGTTTCACTAAGGCTGCATTTATTTCATCAAAAATATATTAAAAATAGCAATTTTGTGAAATATTAAAACAAATTAAAATAACTGTATGAATATATTTTAAAAAGTAATTTATTCCTGTGATATAAAGCTAAATTTTCAGCATCATTACTCCAGTCTTCAGTGTCACATGATCCTTCAGAAATCATTAGAATATGCTGATTTGCTGCTCAAGAAACATTTCTGATTACTATCAATGTTGAAAACAGTTGTGCTGCTTAATAATTTTGTGGAAACCGATTTTTTTTGCAGGATTCTCTGAATAAAAAAAAGGAAAGAACATTATTTGAAAATAAAAATCTTTTGTAATATTATAAATGTCTTTACTGTCACGTTTGATCAATTTAATTCACCTTTCTGAAAAAGATAATTATTTATTCATTTTTTCCTTCGTACAGACCCCAGACTATTGAACACAGTGCATATATAATTTAAACTCAAAACTGGTTTCAGCCTGTGCTCAGTCTCATAAATTTAATTGACGCCTAAATATGTCGAAATAAATAAGGGAAGTGGTGTGTGGGATCCATGGCCAGTCCTTGTTCTGGGATTTCATAATGCATAAATTAGGCACTGGATAAATCTATTTCACTTTTATGGAATGCAGCTGGAATCGGTAGGATTGAAGTAGTGAAATGTTTAAAATGCAGTTTTCATTTCCACAGCGCTGCACGCATGCATGTCGACACACATAAACACACGACACAGATGGCCCTCTCTGGGACACTTACATAAATCAATCTAAACCAGCACAACATGGCTGCTCTCAACCTGAATCAACAGCAAACTAGACGAATGAGAAACAGACACAGACCGAGAGAAACGACAGCGAGACAGGAAAGACATTTGAACGACTTCTTAGGAAATAAAATGGTAATTGGCAAAGTCTCTCCGGCAGACAGATACCTGTATATGCTGCCATTATCACGAAAAGGGAAAATAATGAGACGAAGAGCAAAACAAACAAATCAGCAGAAGCAGCGCTGCAGGGCTGAGCGGTAACTGGGCGACTGCCATGCAGCTCCTGGAAGAAGAGGAAGAGAGATGAATTGGAGGATGTTGAACTGTGAACTAAAGCGCCGCAGAACCCGTGAGCAACGCAGCCTCTATGAGTGGTCTTCATCTGGACGAGAGGGGCAACAGGAAAATGTAGGTGTGTTGGAGGGAAGCCAGCGAGAGAGAGAGAGCGCTGCCTCCAGCATCTTTCATCTATCCTCTTAATGGACATGTTCTCCTCTCCTGTGGACCGAGACTCGGCTCTTCATTGTACCAACTACACACACACATACATACAAACATACACACCTCGCTTTGTTTGCAAGAAGGAGAGATATACTTCACTAATTTGTGCACAAAAACAATAAAAGTAGTCAAAATGAAATCAAAATTGACCTGGTTTACTTTCTTAATTCTTTTTATGCCTGTTTCAACTGTGCACCTTTTTGAATTGCAACATAAACGTGGTTAAAATCACAGTTTAAGAACTATTTGACCTTTCAGTGGTCAGTGACTGTCGAGCTTCTCCTGACAGCTTTTACCTCAGCTGAAAATATAAAACCTGGAAAATATTTAGCTTGTAAAGTAGAGATAGAGAATACGAAAATAGGACAAGCACGTTGTTATGGGTATGTGCATTTTTGTGACTGGTGGAGTTCATATTTGGTTATAAACAGTGCAAGGAATGGATATTATTTATATATATCCTACCTGCCATAAAATATATAAAAAAATAAAAATAAAGCTGAATTTACATGCTAAAAAGAGAAAATTGCTTGTTTTAATTAAATAATGCAAGCTTAGCTAGTTAATGAAAATGAAAATATGAGGGACACTTTTTTATGGGTATGTACATTTTTGTGATTGGTTGAGTTCACATCTTGTAAGGCAACGAGGAATGGATATTAGTTAAAGAAAACTTAGTTTAAAATAAAAAAATAAATGCAAATTTAATAAAACAATGCAGGATACAGTTTCACGGTAATTCAAAATATTTTCTAATATATTTTCTAGTTTACCTGCTATTAGCAAAGCAAGCAAAACATTTAAATACACACACAAACCCAAACCACACTATTTCATGCTATCAGCTATATGCTTCACTATCAGCTTTCACAATAAATTCTATCTAAAGCTTAATATGAACGTTAACAGCGAAGTGATTTTGAAAAACTCCCTTTATGGTGTCATTTAGTGGTTGAGACTAGCGTGCAACATCTGACAACCTCTTTCTCATTAACTCTTTATAGAAATAACGGATTATGGCTTCCAGGATACAATCTTCACTGGCAGTCATATGATTTGTGACTTAGCATAAAGGGAACATCACATGAGTGCATTGTTTTTTGAGGTTGGTTAACTGCAAAATAAATCATAACTCCCTAGAATTTATTTATTAGGAAAAAATAACTAGCAAAATGACCTAAAGCAATTAATTTTTACTAAAACATTTAGTAGATACCGCAAAAACCTAATAATAATAGGACCTGCATAATTCTGGACTAGATTGTGAATTTACAGGAAAAATAAATAAAAAATACAACATTTACTGCAAAGCAGATGCAAGAAAAGAGAGAGAGGTCTTGGAGTACCACAGTGGTTGGCTTGGCTGGCCCTAGCTGGGGGTTTTTAGTCAGATTAAACTCAGAGCGGCCACGTCTTCAAGACCGTCCTAATAATGAAATATGTCAGAGCATATAAAGGAGTCTGGCGTAGGTAGAGCGTGCCAGAGGGAAAAGAGAAAAATGAGTGCGTCAGCAGAACAGCCTGCAGCCTGTCAATATCTATCGGATCCCACATCTGTAAAACTACACTCCAATCAGCCTTCCATGTATTTACCATTGTCCCGACCCCTGAGAAGTATACAAAAGCGTCATGTGTAGACTATGCATGTAAATTGGACTGTGTATGTTTTATGCATGCACATGCTGTGAGCGCTACTAAATCTCAGTCTTGATTGTGTGCATGTGGTTTTAATTATGATGTAATTTATGATCCAATGCCATGTGTTTGAGTCTGAGTGTACAGTAAATCTGCGGTCATGTTTTGTAATATGTATATAAATCTATAAAATATATTAAACTTTACATGGTCTCTCTCCCTTTCTCTCTCTCTATATGTAATTGTATATTTCTAAATAAAAATATTTAAAAATATACATTTAATATATTTTGTATAAAATATATAATATATAGTTTATATATAAAATTAAATCTTTTATAAAGTACAATCTTAATGTTATTGCATCGTTCACTTGAAGAACGCAAGCTTCTAGAGGGCACATAAGTCTGAATTAATGAATTTAGGTAAACGGGTGCAGAGCCAGTGGTGGTTCTGTAGGCAAACATTAATGCCTTGAATTTAATGCGAGCAGCTATTGGTAGCCAGTGTAAATTGATGAATAGAGGCGTGACGTGCGTTCTTTTCGGCTCATTAAAGATTAATCTTGTAGCGGCATTTTGGATTAATTGTAGAGGTTTAATAGAATTGGCTGGAAGACCTGCCAAGAGAGCATTGCAATAGTCAAGTCTGGACAGAACAAGAGCCTGAACAAGGAGTTGTGTTGCATGTTCCGAGAAAAAGGGCCTGATCTTCTAAATATTGTATAATGCAAATCTGCAGTTTTAGCAATGTGGTCTGAGAAATTCAGCTTATCATCAATCACAACTCCAAGGTTTCTGGCTGTTTTTGAAGGAGTTATGGTAGATGAGCCTAACTGGAAGGTGAGATTGTGATGAAGCGATGGGTTAGCTGAAACTACAAGCAGTTCTGTCTTAGCTAGGTTGAGTTGAAGGTGATGGTCCATCATCCAGCAAGAAATGTCTGTTAGACACGCTGAGATGCGAGCAGCTATCGTTGGATCATCAGGATGGAATGAGAGGTAGAGTTGAGTGTCATCAGCATAGCAGTGATATAAAAAGCCATGTTTCTGAATGACAGAACCTAGTGATGTCATGTAGACAGAAAAGAGAAGTGGTCCAAGAACTGAGCCCTGAGACACCCCAGTAGTTAGATGTTGCGACTTGGATACCTCACCTCTCCAAGATACTTTGAAGGACCTATCAGAGAGGTAAGACTCAAACTACTGGAGTGCGGTTCCTGAGATGTCCTTCTCCATAGGGTTGACAAGAGGATCTGATGGTTGACCGTATCAAAAGCAGCAGACAGATCCAGCAAGATAAGTAATGAAGATTTGGAAGCCGCTCTTGCAAGTCTTAGGGCTTCAACAACAGAAAGCAAGGCAGTTTTGGTCGAATGGACACTTCTGAAGCCAGATTGGTTACTGTCCAGGAGGTTGTTCTGTGTGAGAAAGACAGACTTGGTTGAACACAACTTGTTCAAGTGTTTTTGCAATGAAAGGAAGGGAAACCGGTCCATAGTTCCCTAAAAGAGTTGGGTTAAGAGTGGGTTTTTTAAGAAGTGGAGTTATACGAGCCTGTTTAAATGCTGAGGGAAAAATTCCAGTGTGAAGGGATGTGTTAACGATGTGAGTGAGTGCAGGTACAACTGCAGGAGAAATGGCTTGAAGGAGATGAGATGGAATAGGATCAAGCGGACAGGTAGTAGGATGACTGGAAAGGATGAGTTTAGAGACTTCTGCCTCAGAGAGTGGAGAGAAGGATGTGAATGAGTGTATGCTGGTAAGATGTGTTTTTTTTTTTTCAACATCGCATCATATTACATCACGAGAGGGAGTTGTGTGCCGCGCTCTGTTGGTATTCGGTCAGCCTGTCTTTTGCCGCCGGCGGGAGACATGATGCTCACGGATCCGTCAGAGATGCTGCCCAACGAAAATGTCAACTGTGGATTTTAACATTTGCTGCTAACTTCCAAATCAGTGAACATAATTCTTTAAATAATGAGACACAACGAGATGTACATAAGTTGTTGTAAAGCACCGCAGCTAGCTTGTAAGCTTTAGCAATATCGTTAGATTTTTTAAAAACTGTGTAAAAACTTACTTGGGTAAAGTTGGTTTTATATTCGCACATTCAGACTTCTGCATTCAATTACTTTGTTAACCACCCTACATTGGACATTCAGTGGACGTTCGCAAGTAAATATGACATTAAAATAAAACTTGTTGGTTACTGTTAAATGGTAAATGTTGTAGGTTGACAATCGTTGGTTGTAAATATGTCGCTGTTTAGAATTTGCAAACATTAACTTTATTGCACATATAATTAGAAAGTTCTTAAACGCAGAAGTCTGAATGTGCAAATATAAAACCAACTTTACCCAAGTTAAAAACTTTACCATATGAGAAGGCATAGCTTGTAAATTAACCTCAGTCTGCTAATATAATAACCATCAAGTCTAGTGACAGCTTAGTAACATTGTTTGCACAGCTAATTGGAAATTTTTTGTCATGTGGTGTGTTTATAAGGCTTTGGAAGATGGGAGTATGAAGATCTGAGGCAGTGAAGGCGAGCTGTTATGAACCACCTCTACTGAACTGCAGCTTCCACTCCTAATGGAGACGTAGATGTGATAGAGGACAAGTGGAAAAGCACTGTCAGCAGTGAATGAGATCTAAACTTGTGCTTGCTTCTCCCAGCATATGCCGTCTGAGAGAGGAATACTGCAGGTCACCACAGGCACCACAAGAACGCAGCACTGTCTTGTCTTCCACTACACCTGCTCCTCTTTCCCGATCCCTCCAGAGGATCAACAAGATCAGGCTGTTGGCGTGTGTCTAGCACAGCATTCACGATTTAACACACTTTAGCAACACATTAGTGTGATACTCAGACTGAAAGATTGTTAAATGTGTTTAAATGGGTAAGATGGTATATTCTTCTTTCGGTAGTAAATGTTTGGTTTATATATACATATATAATTTGTTAATTAACAGTTGCAATGTTGTGTTTTGAGTTGGGTATTAAGAGTGCTATGAAATAATATGTGTTATGATTTAATGCTGTATAAATCAAACTGAATTGAATTAACCATAAATGCAGATCTGCTTGATATATATATCTAATGTAAACTTCATAAACAAGTTTTTATACAGTAAGACAAGGTGTGATTGTGATTATGTTTTTATTGATTGTCAACTAAATGGGGCCATTCAAAACCTTTATAAAGTCCTCCTTCTAATGGCTGACACAACACATGCAGGTAAGGGCTGCTCAGAACACCATAGGCCCAGTGGACAACTTGTCTGTATGCTGCCAATACTGAATGTGTTATACCAATGGCATCAAAAACTGCGACTCACAGGTAGTTGCGATCTACCTAAATATAGACAACGTGTAATATTCAGATGGTTTTCAAATCTTTAATACACTATATATTTATACATACAAGTATTTAGCTCAGAGCAATAAATTATCACATATGGGTTCAGACAGCAAGCCTCAAAGCCTGGGTGCAGAGTCAGACACTGCACATCAAGAGTGGGGGTCACATTCTCCACTAAGACCCAGTATCTAACTCCCAGCAGCACTGACTTTCCTCAGCTGTGACCATGGCCTTGCATTTACCACACAAACACTTAATGACGCAAAAACGTGTTTATCTCTCTCTCTCCTGCGGTGATGAGACACCGCTATATCACGTAATGTTAGTGTCGGATATTAATGAGCATGACACGCCTGATCAACGCTTATTAGTCTCTTTTACTGGTAAGTATTAATACTCATAGATGACCAATACTAGCTTTGCTATTGCCTGATTACATATCATTAGCTAACGTGTATATCTGTAAGCTAACACTGGTCTCTCACCAAGACACCTGCCCTGTTCTCCTTGCACATCAACTCAATTTATATCCTCTGACCGGTGTTTTGTCTAATCCTGGCCTGTCCCTCCTCTTTTGGCTGCATAGCAGGCTCATAATTTTATCTGTGGTCCGTCACACGAGTGTGAATAAACATTTAACATTTCCTCAGCATCCGAACTGTCATTGTGATCCATTGTTTTCCTATGGTTAAAAAGGACCGCTCTTCCTCTCGTTACGTCACTTCCGGTTTTGGCAGTTTTCAGATGCGGAAGTAAAATTCTCACAAAACTGACTCCAGAAGCCGTGATAGCGTATTTTAAAGTATATTTTAAAGAAAATCTAGTTCCTACATTATTTTTCTATACATCGACTCACTGGAGTCTCTAACCTGGAATATGCCCTTTAACAGGACAGGTTCCACTCAGAACAGGCCTCGCCATGGTCGACCAAAGAAGTTGAGTGCACGTGCTCAGCGTCATATCCAGAGGTTGTGTTTGGGAAATAGACGTATGAGTGCTACCAGCATTGCTGCAGAGGTTGAAGGGGTGGGGGTTCAGCCTGTCAGTGCTCAGACCATACGCCGCACACTGCATCAAATTGGTCTGCATGGCTGTCGTCCCAGAAGGAAGCCTCTTCTAAAGATGATGCACAAGAAAGCTTGCAAACAGTTTGCTGAAGACAAGCAGACTAAGGACATGGATTACTGGAACCATGTCCTGTGGTCTGATGAGACCAAGATAAACTTATTTGGTTCAGATGGTGTCAAGCGTGTGTGATGGCAGGTGAGGAGTACAAAGACAAGTGTGTCTTGCCTACAGTCAAGCATGGTGGTGGGAGTGTCATGGTCTGGGGCTGCATGCGTGCTGCCGGCACTGGGGAGCTACAGTTCATTGAGGGAACCATGAATGCCAACATGTACTGTGACATACTGAAGCAGAGACTGGGCCGCAGGGCAGTATTCCAACATGATAACGACCCCAAACACACCTCCAAGACCACCACTGCCTTGCTAAAGAAGCTGAGGGTAAAGGTGATGGACTGGCCAAGCATGTCTCCAGACCTAAACCCTATTGAGCATCTGTGGGGCATCCTCAAACGGAAGGTAGAGGAGCGCAAGGTCGCTAACATCCACCAGCTCTGTGATGTCGTCATGGAGGAGTGGAAGAGGACTCCAGTGGCAACCTGTGAAGCTCTGGTGAACTCCATGCCCAAGAGGATTGAGGCAGTGCTGGAAAATAATGGTGGCCACACAAAATATTGATACTTTGGGCCCAATTTGGACATTTTCACTTAGGGGTGTGGCCTCACTTTTGTGGCCAGCGGTTTAGACATTAATTGCTGTGTGTTGAGTTATTTTGAGGGGACAGCAAATTTACACTGTTATACAAGCTGTACACTCTACTTTACATTGTAGCAAAGTGTCATTTCTTCATTGTCACATGAAAAGATATAGTAAAATATTTACAAAAATGTGAGGGGTGTACTCATTTCTGTGAGATACTGAATATATATATATATATATATATATATATATATATATATATATATATATATATATATATATATATATATATATATATATATATATATATATACACACACAGCCAGAAATTTATAGAGTGTATAAATTAAAAGTATAAAATAAAAAGTCATTTTCAAAAACAGCCTTTGTTGAGACTGAAAATGCTATATTATGATATAAATTATTGTCTATTTTTACTGAAAACTAGATTTTTGGAACAGACCCTGCATGTGTCTGTGGTCTTGTAGCGTGTCACTCAATCACACCTTGCAGCAACTCACTCGCTCACCTCAATTGACAGGCTACAAATGGCCAGCAGTCGCCCTCCGTTTATCTTCATTTGACTTGGCTGAGACACAGCCACTGATCTAGAGTCAGATTACTGGCCTGTGAGTCAACTAACACAGCACTTTACAGATCGCATGCTTGATCTTGGGCCAGCCTTGCAGTGCTTGACCATAAATGAGACGTTGGCTATTAAAGCAGTGTAGTGGAACTGAAGTTGTGAGGCCGATAAACTAAACAACTTGGCTGAGCAATTGTTTACTTATTGTTTATGAATAAAATTAATCACGTATAGAACATTGCCGTCTTATCATATTTCTGTTGCTGCTGTTCATTAAAACAAATCACATTTTACCACAGTTAAGAGGGTTCCAACCAACTCAGCTTAACATGCTGAACAAAACTCCTTAACTGTAGTAAAATCCCATTCTCATGTGGCGTGTGGCTTTAATATGTGCCGTGTGTGTGTGTGCGTGTGTGTGCGTGTGCTTGCGTGTTCAAGTACTTACCAGGTCTCTGTCCTTGAATGGAGGCCATGTTGCTCTCATCTGCCACTGAAACACACAAACAAACCATCCATCAGCTCCTCAAACACTCATTTGTGTCACCCAATAGACATTCCAGACTGGATATAACTTCACAACAGGCTCATGTTAACAAGTGTAATGTTTAAGTGTTGCCGTAATGCTTTTAAAGCACTTGCATGCATTTATACTTCTATTGTAAGTTTATTTTAAGTTGACGCTAGAATCCAGATATCCACAACCATGCAGAGAAAAGCTGCTTAAATTAGTCTAAGCCGATTTTAGCCTGGTCTTCCAAATTAGTCAAACTGGTTTAATTAATCTCCTAATCTGAGCAGCAGACCACCTAAAACCATTTTATATTGGTTTAGGATTCTTTTACAATTAGGGTATAAGCCACAAATCTTCAAGAGATAGTTCCAACAACAAAAAATTTGTTTAGTTTATTTCTTCTGTTGAACAGAAAAAAAGGTATTTTGAAGAATGATGGTAACCAAACATTTGACTCTCCCACTCTCCCACTGACATTCAGTATGGGGGAAAAAAAACTCTGGAAGTTAATGGCTACCAGTAACTGTTGGGTTACCAACATTTTTCAAAATATCTTCTTTTCTGTTGAATAGAAGAAAGAATTCCATACATGTTTAGAACAACATGAGGCAAAGTAAATTATGACAAAATGTTTATTTTTAGATTCTGACAATCCCTTTTAGTTTAGATTTTACAGGATTTATATTATATTTAGGATTATATTTAACCTGGAATAAATAACCCATTGTAATGCATTTGAGTCCTAGCATGACTTATAATGTATTTTAAACCGAACCTTTATAAGAAACAGAACTGAACTGACAAAATAATACATTGGATTTGTAGAGAGCTCCTTAATTCTAGCTTTTCCCACATGTGTCCTGATGTATGGATCTAGCTCCATCTCTCTCTCCTACTGCAAGTAGCCACACTTGGTTTTAATTAGGAAAGACTGTGCAGGACCAGTTACACTTCTGTACAGCTGAGAACATCTGTGCTTTGCCTAAGCACACACACACACTCGAACGGCTCAACTTACATTGTGCACACATGGCAAAATTCATAACAAAGAAAAGAAAGAAAAAAACAGGATATATACACATTCATACATACACACACACAATTTTACTGTATATATTTTAATCAGAAATACAGCAAAAATGTTAATACTGTAAAATATTATTAGAATGAAATATTTTAGAGTTTAATTTTAAATTTTAAAATAAGTGTTCTAATAAGATTGCATGCTGCTCAAGAAATATTTTGTATAATTATTAATTTTGAAAACAGTTGTGCTGATTAATATTTTTGTGTAAGGTATGATACCTTTTTCTCAGGATTCTTGGAATAGAAAGTTCAAAAGAACAGCATTTATTTTAAAAAATAATATAAAAAAAAAGAAATACATGTATTTACAGAGTCATTTTTAATGCTTAAAAAAAAATCAAATGCATCTTGTTATACGAATGCTCACAATTGTCTTCAGGAAAACAAAACAACAGATTTTTGCAATGCATATGAGTGACTACATCTATGAAAACCATTATGACACATCTAAGACATTTACAGTAGAAACCCGTGGAGGAAAACAAGGCATTATTAGTGTGTGTGGGTCTGAGTATGAGTGGTGAAAACGAGAAAGTGTGTCTCTGCGTGTGAGAGAGAGAGAGAATAATCCGCACAAACAGGATTGAACAGTGAAGAGCAGCTGCTGCCACAGGCATTGCACCATGGGATACAATAATGGGGTTTCATTACACTGCAATTTCTCTTAAATAAGTCTTTTCATCTTTTATGAGCTCAATTTCCCCAGCAGAGAAATAACACTGGAAGAGAAGCTTGTGTGGGTTCACACGCGTGTGTGTACATATGGACATGTATGTGAGAGAACACAGACAGGGCTGATGGGGGAGAAAAATAGATACAGAAGAGTAAAAAAGGGAGGAAAAAAATAAACTTTTGGCACTGAATGCTTGACAGCGCCTACAAATTAGGATTATCCACACTCAACAAAACACAGGCACACTCGTGCATGCAGAAACACACACGCAACTATAACACACATGAAGGACAGCAAAAACATCCTTAACGAGCACATTATACTCAAATTAATGCCATTCACAGTGTTTGCTAAGTCAAGTAGCACTATTATTATTGCTCAAACTCATGATAACACATTCAAGCAAACCACACAGAACAACCTGGCAACCGGCAAGAACACTTTTGCAAACATTCAGAGCAACCTAGCAACAACAAACACTCTAGAAACCAGCCAAAACACACTAGAAACCATGTTAAACACCCTAGTAACAAACCTGAACACCCTAGCAACAACCCTGAAAGCCCAAGCAACCACTTTAAACACCCTAGCAAGAATTAATACCCTGGAAACCAGCCAGAACAGACTGGAACACCCTAGCAACAACCCTGAACACTTAAGCAACAATGAACACCCTAGCAACCACTCCAAACACACTACCAACCAACCAAAACATTTAGAAACTATACTCAACACCAATGCCCCAGCAACAAACTTGAACGTGCGAGCAACACATAAAACACCCTAACAACCACTCAGAACGCCCTAGTAACATGCAAAATGCCCTAGCAATCACTCAGAAAACCCTAGCAACAACCCTGAACACCACCCTAAAAAACATCCAAAACACTACAGAAATATCCTGAACACCCTAGAAGCCACCCAGAATCCATTATCAACACCCTAGAAACAACTCTGAACATCCTAGCAATACTAAGGGTCTCTTTCACACATGTAGATCGATTGCTTAGTTCCGAAACAGGGATTCAAATTATTACAATGTTGCTTTTTATTCTTGGTGTGGTTAGCTTTTGGCAAAGTTTCTAAACGGACCAAAATTGTTAATACATTTACATTTATTCATTTAGCTGACGCTTTTATCCAAAGCGACTTACAATTGCTATATATGTCAGAGGTTGCACGCCTCTGGAGCAACTAGGGGTTAAGTGTCTTGCTCAGGGACACATTGGTGTCTCACAGGGGATTCGAACCCAGGTCTCTCACACCAAAGGCATGTGTCTTATCCACTGCGCCATCACCACCCCGTAATACAAGTCACACGGGAGTAAAATGTCCTCTCATTGGTCAAAGTTCCATGGTTAATTTTCAGGAATTACGCTCATAGATGTCAGCCGTCAGTATGGAACGACAACAGCTTCGAGGGCTTATTGTTGGGTTTTTTGTAGCTGTTGTTGTTATATTGATTTATAAATTTATCATTTTGAGCAGTAGTCCACGATTCGTCAGGAAAACCTTATTAAAATGCACCTACTACGAAGAGCAATCAGACGGCATTATAAAATGAAAAGGCATGCTTTGATTTTGAATAGCGAAGACGTGCTCACCCATAGACATCATCTACTGCTTTTCACGGAACTTACGTAATTACCCATCATGCATTGTGATATAGCCTGGTTCATTGATCCGTTGGATCAGATTGCTTTCTCACTACAACCAAACCGCTCCAGAGTTTGTTTTCAATCAAGCCGAGACCAACTCGTTCAGACGATCTCGGACCGATTGTTTTGGCGCAGATCCGAGCACGATAGCCGTGTTCACATATGCCCAAACGAACCGTGCTAAGGGGGGAAACACGCCAGGTTCCGAAACAATGGGCCAGGTGTGAAAGCACCCTAAATACACCCTAGCAACATACAAAATGCCCTAGAAACACCCAAAATGTCACAGCAACATCCAGAACACCCTTGAAGGCACCTAGAATCCCCCAGCAATGCAGGCTAGCAACAACCCTAAACATCCCAGCAAAACCTAAAACCATAGCAACATGCAGAATGGCCTCCCAAAATACCATAGCATTACCTTAACAACCACCCTGAACATCCTAGCAACATACAAAATGCCATAGACAACACACAAAACAACAAAGCAACACCCAAAACATCCTAGCAACCATACATAATGCCCTACCAACAACCTTGAAAATCCTAGCAACAACCGAAATACCATAGCAACATGCAATAACCGAAACACCCTTACAACGACAAAAACGACCAAAAAACACCACAGCGACACCTCAGCAACCACCCTGAAAACCCTGGCAACATGCAAAATGCCCTAGATACCACATAAAACATCACAACAACATCCAAAACATCCCAGCAACAACACAGAATGCCCTAGCAACCACCACAAATATAATAGAATTACATTAGCAACCACCCTGAACACCTTGACAACATGCAAAATGCCCTAGACACCACCCAAAACAACACGGTAACAACCAAAACATTCTAGCAACCACCCAGAATACCCTAGCAACAACCCTGAAAATCCTAGCAACATGCAAAATGCCTTACCACCCAAAACAGCACAGCTATACCCAGAATGCCCTAGCAACACCCCCAAACACCCTAGAAACCAGTCAGTAAACAGTAAACAGTCAGCAACTGTTTGCCAATGTTCTGGCAACCACTCAGAACACTTTAGCAATGAATGTTTTTTTAAGGTTTTTTTTTTTACTAACATATTAAGGAGAAAAATAAAAATATAGTTCTACATATTCTGATAAAACCACATTTGGCTGGTGTGTTGCACTTCTGCTTAAAAGTAAAGGTAAATGGCCTGAAAGCAATCAGCAAATGAGAAATTAAGAGCATTTTCACATGAACTCATGCCCAGAAAAACACATACAGCTGCTAATGATGTGACTGGCAGAATAAAGCTCTTTCAGAGAGACTCGAGCAGAGCCAAAACTCTGAACTCCAAACGCTAGCCTCCAGAACTCCAGCCAAACCTCTCATAGGGACCATGGTTGACTGAGAAAAACCTTTGTCTTTCAATGTTTCGCAATATCACAGAGGAAAACGTAAGCCAGATTGAAATTATGTGCCTTGAGGATAAGAAAAGTGGACCCTTGGGTGATGGATAGATTACTTTAAAGGTCTGTAGAATGTTTGTAAATTAAGATTAATAAATATGTTGGCTATTTTTGTATTTGGATATAAATGACCTGTATTATGCTAACAGCGGTTAATGCTAGAGTAAATATCTGAAATTGCTCCCACCTTCAGTCACATTAGTTATGACCCTGACTGGAAATCCATTACCCAAAAACCCTCCAAGAACAATCACTTTGATGGAAATCGCTGCTGAAACTTGCATACATCATACAGCTTTGTAAATTAAGCCTCGAAACAGAACATTTTAAATAATTTAAAGCAAAATATAAGCAATCATATATATGCATCATAGTTTGTTAAATTGATTAATATATTCCCATAAAGAATATTACTCCTTTCCTTTTAATAAATTAATATAAATACATAAATATAAAAATATCTTAATGTATACATTTATCAAAAAGAAATAAAAAAGGACAAAAAGAAACACAAACTGAACCACAGGCCAAGGCCTATACAGAAAAATTGAAAGAGTAACTTAAAGAACAAAACAGAAAAGCGAGAGAGAGAGAGAGAGATAAAGAAATAAATAAATAGAGGGGAAAAGGTCTAGATGGGGGATAAAAGATGGCAGCAAAGCACGACACTATGAGATGTGTGTAATGAAAACCAATCAGCTTTCAGCAGTGAGGAGATTAGCGCAGTGGCAGTGGAGCTGAAGCCAATACTCCACCCTAATGAAATGTAATTGGAAACGGGCGAAAACTTCCCATTGTGGAGCACTGAAATATCCTCGTTTCTGAAGGTGGTGGAAAAGAGACTGAACAAGTTATCGGGGTCATCCGTGGCTAATACTGGGAAATGTGTAGCTATAGGGCTTTATTTTGCACTGAAGGCAATCGGTTTCCACTGTGTTCAGATAAACAGACCAAAATCTTAAAAAAGTATTCTAGGTCTCAGTATAACCTTTAATCTTTGTCTACAAGGCTTTAGTGCAAAATGTTTCACCTCAAAAACCTGCAGCTTATTAACTAACCACCCACACTCCAAGTTAACCAAGCGTTAAATACACTGAAATCGCACTGCTCTGTATTTAAATGAAGTCACTGCCAGCACAGAGTCTGTACAGTCCCAGTATCGTAAACTAAATGCATTGTTAACTGGTCAAAATGCATCCACAAGATGTCGTTTATTTTATCGGGAGATTATTTTGTAGGTAGTTTCTGGTAAATGTGGTGTATGTGTGTTTCCATACCTAAATCCATGCTCTTGGAGGACTTGTTGTTGGGGTAATCTGGGACTTTCTGTCGTTGAGGGTATTGTTGGTTGGTGGGTTTGTAGGAAACAGGCTCCATTTCAGCCCTACAAGACACATATCATACAAAGTCAGTTTGGTTGATAAAATACATCAAAGAAATCTTACAATGCAACACTATAATCAAGCATTTATGCTATATACTATAAGCATAAAAACACATACACACTACCTCTCAAATGTTTGGGAGTAAAACGCTTTGAATAAAGTATTTTATATTCACCAAAACTGCATTTATATGCTCAAAAATTCAGTAAAAACAGTAATATTGTGATATATTATTACAATTTAAAAGTTTTCTATTATAATATATTTTAAAATGCAAAATGCAACCCTGGACCACAAAACCAGTCACAAGGGTCAATTTTTTTGAAATTGACATTTATAAATCGTCTGAAAGCTGTTTGTTAGGATAGGACAATATTTGGCCGAGATACAACTATTTGAAAATCTGGAATCTGAGGGTGTAAAAAAATCCAAATATTGACAAAATCACATTTAAAGTTGTTTAAATTAAGTTCTTTGCAATGCATATTACTAATCAAAAATTAAGTTTTGATATATTTACGGTAATAAATTTACAAGATATCTTCATGGAACATGATCTTTAATTAATATCTTAATGATTTTTGGCATAAAAGAAAAATCTATAATTTTGACTCATACAATGTGTCGTTGGCAATTGCTACAAATATACCCCAGCGACTTGAGACTGGTTTTGTGCTTCAGGGTCACATATATTGATGCAAAGCTGAATTTTCAGCAACATTATTCTAGCATTCTAATATGCTGATTTGTTGCTCAAGAAACATTTTATATTATTGTCAATGTTGAAAACAGTTGTGTTCTTTAGTTCAAAAGAGCAGCATTTATTTGAAATTGAAATCTTTTGTAACATTATAAATGTCTTTTCTGAGAAAGTTTTAATTTATTAAAAAAAATATTTTGAACAGTAGTGTCACAGAAATAACGGATAAAATAGTCAGTATTTAATATGTAACTATATACACTGAATTATTTATTGATATGTTTTAGTACTGAATGACAAAGTATTTGCAACCAACATTCATTTCATTCATGTCTACCTATACTGTAAATGAATCTTTCTTTGTGTGTGTTTGTAAATAAATGTGTTTTTGCAAGTCTAAGTGGATACACTTGTGACTGAATAGTTGATGGTACAACTAGATAATGCCATAAATAATTATTCAGCATGCTATAGTTTTTTTTCAAATCTTTGAAATAAGGCTTCGGGATGCAATACTGAACACTGCTTACACAATAAGTGCCCTTTATAGAAAACCAGTGAACTGTGGCTGTTATCTCTGACTTTACTCTTTGAGCACTATAACTAACCGATTGTGTTGGTGTTTGTGTGGAGGGTTTGTCTCCAGCAGGTCCAGATCAGAAGGTGGAGGGGGGAAATCGTCTTCATCGTAATCTTCCTCCGGTAGCTCTTGTGGTCCGCCAGGGCACGGCTCGCAAAATTTCAAAATCCCTGGTAGCCCTTCGGGCAGGTACTCTTCAGATTTTGGTTGCCCAAAAATTCTTTTAACTAGACCAAATAAAATAAAGACCATAAATGTCAATCACAAACATTTTCAATACACAAATATCAACGAATATCAAGGAAAGAGTTTATTTGACTATTTACAAGGAATCTGCAGAATTCTTAAAAATCTATTTAAGGCAATTTGAAAAATTATTTCTTATACCATTTAACGTATTTAATGCTGTCTAAGGCCTTAAAAACTCTAGTTGTATCAAATTTAAGGACCCGTGGGAGCAATGTTCCCTCTAATTTTGTTTTCTTGCTGAGCAAAACTTTTCTCTATTGGGCGGACATTTCTGGCACCTGAGCAAAAGCATTCTTTATACCAGACCTGTACAGCACGCACACAAATAAAGTGTGTAACTTTGAACTTTAATGTGCTATTTATATTTGATTTGACCCTTGATGTAACTAAATGATGTACATTTTAGGTTACCTGAGAAAACATTTTACTGTACAATACACTGCAGTTCAAAAGTTTGGATCAATAATGTTTTTTAAAGAAGTTTCTTATGCTCATCAAGGCTGTATCTATTTGATAAAAAATACTGAATATTAATTCACTAAATAATATTGTGAAATATTATTGCAATTTAAAATAAATGTTTTGTATTTTAATATACTTTAAAATGTAATTAATTCCTGTGAAGCAAAGCCATATTTTCAGTGTCACATGATCCTTTAGAAATCATTATAATAATGCTGATTGTACAGTTGTACTGCTTTTTTATTTTATTTTTTATATACTGTATTTTTTGGGACCAGTGGTATTTAAAAAAATAAAAAGTTAAAAAGAACAGTGTTTAGTGTTTCATTTTTAAAGATACTTTTAAAAGTTTAAAGAAAGTTAAATAAACTGGATGTGTTAAATGGATAAAATTGATATTAAAGATATTTCTATTTTGAATAAATGCTGTTCTTTTAATTTTTTTAAAAGAACCCTGTGTGTGGGAGCCCTGTATTTAAGGTAGCCCGTCGGGCAGGACAGTGATACATTTTAGTAGCCCGACTGGAAAACACAATAGCCCCGGGACGTCGGGCTAGCGATTTTGCGAGCCCTGCAGGGGATCTGTAAGGAACTGTTTGGAAATATGAGTTTTAATGCACTAATATTAAAGCTGATGTTCTTCATACAAAGCCATTGTATAGCTTCAAAAGACTCATGCTTTTCTTATTTTTTTAGCTCAACTTTCTAAGTTCTCTTCTATTGTATAGGCGTTTCACTGCGAAACAGAAAGTCATAAAGGTTTGAAAAGACAAGAAAGCGAGTTATTCCTCCTATTATGAGGAATAAGACACACTTGACCACGCTCACTGAATTTTGAATCATCTAACGTGAGAAATACATTGAGACCTTCTGAATGACCACACAACGTTGTGATCAATGTTAGCAGCACTAGTCTGAAATACCTCCATTACGACTCAATTTTCTGCACTACTGTCCCCGTTCCTTCCACCATTTAGCCATTTATTGTAAAGCGGGTCCAGAATGACTGCATCATATATATGCAGTGACATGAAATATTAATGCTGGTGCTAGCAAAAACATGTGAATAAAACGACACTTCATTAAAACTCATCAAAATTACACATGCAGGCCGAGTTCGGGGTTTTAAATATTTTCGATTTTACCAAATCTAACGGCTGCCAGTGTGGGAAGCAATCTGAATTTAAAATGAGACGTGTGTAAATATCACATCCCTCTTTGTGCGACTAAAGTACAGTCACATGCTTTGACGGACAAGAGACGCTAATCAGTAAACAATTGTTTCCCAAAAACACGGAAAAAGCCTTTTGTGTTGGCATGGGCAACTCTCTGGAGAGCGGCAGGAAAGAATAGTGTGAATATAAAACAGTTTGTTATCTGTTCTCGAGCGCTCGGCACAATTGCGAGTATGCTAATAAGGCCCATTTAGAATCAATTTCATCAGCTTAATGATTTCAAGGTCAGGCCGCGTTGCATAAAAGCGGAAGAGAATGTAGCAAAAATATCGTCATTGGCTTTTCCATCCGTATTGATGAGATGGGCAGATTTCCAACTTGTTCCAAGTCGAAAAAGCTAATGGAAAGCTACGCTGGCATTGAAAATGAGGTGGCAGAGAAAATCAACTCATTTTGTCCCCTTACAGAGAAGCAAAGCACTCTTCACATGGTGTTGATGATGAACGCACGCTTTCTTTCTGTTTTGGAGCACTGATCAATTTCATTAGTGTCTTTAACAGTGAGAGAATTTAGATGAAAGCACTTAACATTATATAATAGCAATTACTCGGTGTGCATTTAGAATGTAGTCAACAAGTTAAGATGTATTCACACAGAGCATGATTTGGCGACCACCAGTGGAATCCGCCACATGATCCAGGAGCTGACTGTGAAGCAGGAATTAATAGTACAGCAACTTTCAGTCACGACCTAAAGCAATTGAATCAGTGGCAGTGTGTACTTACCAGGAGCAGCCTCGTACATGCGGTTGTTTGCTGTGGAAGGTGGTGCCGAACTGTTTGTGTGGTTGCTGTTCGTACGAAGATGAACAGGCGAGTCGTTTCTGGTAACTGTTTGACTGCTTTCTTGATTTTCCTAAGGAAGAGGGTGAAAAGTTGTAGAGGATTACTTTTAGTGACCAAAAAAGCAACAAAACATTGGTCTGGAAGATGCTGATTGGGGAAAAAAGTCTTGACAGCAAAAATGATATTCTATGTTCAAATTCTATTGGGTTCATAATGTCAGGATGCCAGGAACATCTGCCATGCAGGACAGAAAACAAGCTTAGGGAAATGGAGTTCACACAAAACCTTGTTCTTTTACCTGCATGACCGTTCTTCCAAGAAACAAATATTGAAACTTATCTTGATGGTTTGTATATAAACTTGAACTACTGTTCAATTAAATTTGTAATTTTTTTATTAATACTTTCATTCAGCAAGGTTGGATTCAACTGACCAAAAGTTCTCAAGTAGCAGTCAGTGGAAGCCATGGAATAAAATAATAAAAAAAAAAATTAATAAAAGAAATTAAAAAGGTAAATTTGAGTTTATATTTCAAAATTCTGACTTTATTCTCACAATTCCAAGATTATACCTCACAATTCTAACAAAGAAAAAAGTCAACTTGTAATTCTCTCGCTATTATTTAGTTAAATTGAGTCATAAAGGCCGAACTATGAGATATAATCTTGCATTTGTGAGAAAAAAAAAGTCAGAATTGTGAGATAAAGTAAGTAAATGTTATGTAAAATGCTATAGGTTTAAATAGTATCTCATGCTGTAACTGTAGGGCTAACACGACATATCCCATATTAACTAAATTTGTGAATATTATGTAGACCTATTGTTTAAATCAAATTTATGCTTTAAAAGTAGGGTAATCATAGCAGGTTTCATCCATAGTATGTCCATTTAAATATCTGAGTTTCGCTTCAAATACGACAGTATTCTATAAAAATGCATTCCGATTCTGACATCCGAAGGCACAACAATACATTTTTTCTCTTATTCCATGGATTTTACCCGTTTCCCTCCGCTTGTTACCAGTGTTTTTCTACCACCACAATGTGAGAGGAGCTGAAAGTGACATAACTACTCCAAACTGGTCTATAATGCATTATAAAAGCAGTTTAATGCTTTATTATGCCTTGCAATGCATCCTATAATGCATTGTACAATCACATGAATAATTGTAACCACAGTTAATACATTATAACACTTATCAATTCATTGTTACACTATACATTTTTAATACTCTCCTCCCATAAATTTTGCGCCTGAAAGGGAAACTTCTAGAAACGCCTTTTCGGCGCTAATCCTTCACTGCATGTGTTTAGTAAAACCTGACGCCAAAATCTATTTTAACGGCAAAAGAAGTTTTGCGCTGGCACAAGCTGTTAGTAAAACTGGCCCATAATCTATTACAATGCACATTATGAATAATTGTAATGCGTTATACTCTTTAATAACCCCTTATAATGCGTTAATCATAAAGGCTTTAAGTAAAGTTTTAGCACATATTTTTGAACAGTAGGACCACTGTATATACTAAAAAAGAAAAAGAAATTCTGTGAGTGAACAACCCTGATGTAAAAAAAAAACACACTGGGAGAAAATGTTGAACCCGAACTGTAAATGACAAAAGGATAAAAGCAACCATATGACACAGTTGGAAATGTTCATAAGCCAAAGGCAATCCCGTCAGACTGTACTATGCGAGACAGATACGGAAACGTGTGTCAATATGAAGATGTGAAGCCACCAAATGATGCATCCTGATGGATTCTTCTCAGAAGACAAAGAAGCTACAGCTGTCACTGCTTGGGCGTCTGCAACCCAGAGGAGGAACGCCGTAGACTTTATACTGTCATGCAAAGCACATGCTGCACACACAAACATGCTACTCGCGGCAACAAAAAGCCCAGACTGACTGGACGGACATGAAAGGTATTAGGATATCACCATATCAAAGTGTGCTTAAATGCATTCACACCGTACTATTCCGCATGGTGGGGAAAAACAGATGAAAGCCTCATTCTTTTGTTCCGACGCTAAGCCTCAGTTGGAGGACAGTCATTAGCGGGGATGATGGCTCTTTACATGGGGAAACGTCATTCTTGTCATCTGCCTCCTGCTCGCTGTCTCTCCAGACGCACGGGAATCATCAATGGACCGAAGGACTGATTCTCAGGCTCACTTTATCCTCAGAGATTATGTTTCTCATGAAAAATGACTCTAAAACCCCCTTTGCTGAGCCTAAGCAACACTTTTTCTGTCTTTCACTCTGATCAGTGCCTTGACAAAAGTAAACGTGTTGTATGCATGTGTCTAACACACATAAATTGAAAGCTGGCAGGAAAATATCAAAAGGTACTTGCAGAAGAATGGAATAGCAACTGCTAGAATCCAGACGGAGGGAAACTAAAAATGAAAAGTCAATTTAAACAGTCGATATTATTGATTTACGTGTTCACCTCCCACTGACTTCAACCGCTGCATCGTCCTTATTAGTGGGGCTTGTTAAGGCATGGATTACTATTACTATTGCTCACACTGATTTGAACAAACCGCTGACCACTGCCCTTTGGTGCAAAACACATGGAGCTCTATTTCTTAAACACACATCAATGATGTCTCAGTTGTGTGATTCTTTAAAGAAAACTAATTTTGCCTGGTGGACAATAAAACTCAACCACAAAAAAAACAAACACCGAGCAACCCCCCAGAACACCCTAGCAACAACACTGTAAAACAAAATCTTAATAACCATATAGCAACAATCCAGAACACCCTAGCAACCACAAAGCAAAGCGGTACAACCAGTCAGAACCAGTCAGAACCAACACCAAAAAAACAACTATTTTAAAGAAAGAAAGTTATTGGGAAGAAGGTTATTGAAATAAAATAAAATAAAAATAAAATTGCAGGAGCAGATGAAAAATAAATAAAAATAAAAGTATTGAAACTAAAATAAAAATAAATTAAAGTGAAGAAAATATTTAAAACAATAAAACCTAAAAAAAAAATGTATAACAAAAAAATTATAACTTACAATACTTAAAAGAAATAAATAAATATTTAATACCACTTTCGTTACCACAGGGCATTTAAGGGCATACAATTTAAACAGTATCTAAAGTTAATTTATTTAATAATAATAATGTCAACAACAACAACAATAATAATGATGACACTATTATTATTAATTATTATTATTATTATTTCCTACAACTGCACTGTAAAATCCTTTTAATTCACATTGCAGTAGTAAAATTACAATACTAAGGTCTGTAAAGCTAAAGGCTTTAACTCTTGCAAGTGAAGATATTATTTTGGCTAAAAACTGCAGGAAGGTCTTTTAAGTTTCTGTGAGAACAAGTTTACAAATGTGTCTCATTACAAATCTAACTGTAATCGTCTGTCTACGAAAAAATTTCCAAATGCATGTTAAACTCACAGCGCATGCAAAAATAGAGTTCACTGCATAACAAAGCATTAGTGGCCACCCAGAACACCCTAGCAACCGCATAGCAACACTCACAGCACACTAGCATCTGAAGACAATGTCAAAGTATAATTTCTCCTTGCATCAGTCAATATGTTCATAACAATCATATTCTCATTCGTTCAAATATCACCTTGATTTTGGGTGTACAGCTCCCACAACAACAACAACAACACACACACACACACACACACACACACAGAACCTCTCTGACATCTTCAAAGGCAGTGCGCTGAACGTCTTAATCAGACAACAATCACAAGACCCTACGGCCGCCACGGCCGTCTACACTACACACAGGCCAGTAGTGAGGGTGAGCTGAGGTTAGGGACCCTCAGGGTAGCCCCGGGCTGCCTTTCATTAAAACCCAAAATTTGCCTTTTTTTTGTTCAAGGAACCCACGGTGTAATCTGATTAACTTGCCGAGCAAGAGGAGATCCAGTGAGGTAACGGGATTAGACAGCAGACTGGGTGGAGAACAGGAAGGAGAAGAACATGGAGGAAGGAGGAACAAAGATGGTGGTTTCACATGAAATCTCTCTAAGGTACAATTCGAAAGATGTAATACTTTTATTCAAGGGTTTCTGTAAATTTAAAACTTTTAAAAAAGACAATTTAAAGCAAATTTAAGTTACAAATTGAAGGGAACAATGCACCGACGTGTTCTCTAAATGTAATGTCTTGTACCTTTTAAGGCCTTTATTTGTGAAAGCAGGAAAAAAGACTTTTAAATGCATACATGCATTAAACTGACAAAACAAATGACATTTATTAAAAAGAATTTGAATAAATGACATTTAAATAAATAAACAAACATTCTAAATTGGTAAAATATTTTACAATATTATTGTTATTTTTTTTAATAAATGCAGCCTTGGTGAGAATAAGAGACTTCTTTCAAATATATTAAACAATCTTATCAACCCCAAAATTTTTTACAGTATTACCATGTTGAAAAACAATAACAAAGTAGTGCTGTGCAGGTACCATGTAATTACATATAGAAAAATGTCTGGTACTTTCATAAAATATAATGGTACTGCCAAGACATCCAAACAAGGATCGCACTTGTATCCAGTGATAATACCGTCGTAATTTGTTTTTTAAATATTTTTTAATTGTTAACTAAAATTCTTGAATAAAAAAAATATTTAGAATTTTAGTATTATGTCTTGAATTGAGGAACAAACCCATTACGTTGAGTCAACAAACACTTTTGATTCTCTAACTTCCCACTCATTCTCTTATCACTCAGCTCTGTCTGGGTGATTAATGGCATATTGATCGCTCCGTCTGCATGTGATTAATGAAGAATGCATCTCAGCGACATATTACCGCCCGCACCGATCACCATCCCTCCACCACTAGATTGGGCTGAGGATAAGCTAATGCTTCCCAATAATACTCCAACGCTCACCCACCCAAAGTCAGACCGCTCAAGGTGGAGTCAATAACTATTTGTCTTCATATTCATTGGACGGTGATGAGGAGCTGTCGGAATTGATGAACCATCCCGGTTTAACCTTGGATGCAAAGACTCCAAACTCGAATCAAATCAATTCAATTCAAGCAGTGTTAATTTTGGCAGGCATTTTTGATTTAGTCTTAATCTTGACACGAAAATGCTTAATAGTCTTAGTCACATTTTAGTCATTTGAGTCTTTCATAGTTTTAGTCGACGAAAAGTCATTGCATTTTTGTCAACTTTTAGTCATTACTTTTAGTCAAACCACAGTTACCAACATTTACTTTGGTAGCTATTTTATATGTAGTATTCAAACAAAAATAGTCATCTTCTTTCTTTAGACCAAATCAATTAAGCTTATGAGAAATTTGAATCAAGGACTGAATTTGGAAAAACTGGAATACGGTTTTGGTAGAGTTACAAATTTTTCAGATACAGTAGGTTTACCTAACAATTAGACATTTATTTAACATCTTTTGTTGGTTAACACTGATGACAGAGATAATTAGGAATTCTGTCTCTTTAAGACGGAAGGTATGCATGTAATACTGACACACATTCAGTTTTCCCCCACCTGTTTACCTGTTCACCCAACTTAGCCTATAGGATGTATTTTGAATGTCTGGTAGTCCTCAAATAAATTTTTAGTCTCGTCTCGTCTTGTTAACGAAGACGCGGCATAAATTTCGTCATAGTTGTTATCATCAGATATTAGTTTTAGCTCGTCAACGTCTTGTCTTAGTCACAGAAAAAAGGTTCGTTGACGAATATTTTTCGTCGTCATCTTCGTCGGCGAAATTAACACCGAATTCAAGTTTATTTGCATAGCACTTTTTACGAAACCAATCGTTGCAAAGCAGCTTTACAGCAAATTAAGTTTTTACAATAAATGTATATATTATAGAAACTTTTTAATTTAACTTATAGCAAAATTTGGTAATTCCGTATGTTGTCTGAGGATTGGCATCCTCTGAGGTCTTCTGAGGGGTTGGCATCATCTCTTCTCAGGTGTTTGGTCATCTCAGATCATTTAAGGGTTGGATCCAGACTGATCAAGCTGCATTTGGCTATTTCTGAACACTCAGACACCTTAGCATGTGACTTCTGAGGATCCAAAGCAGAAAAAAAAATATTCGGCTATTATCTCTTGGCTGAAAACTGACATTTTATTGAGCTGCTGACTCATGGAAATGGATTCTTTTCTCCAATAAATGTGCCTAAACACTATTTCCCATAATAGAAAAGAAAATGTCTATTCTGAAAAATCTGCAAAAAAAAAAAAAATGCTTCGATAACAAACCGGAAACATATTTCCTGAAATGATCAGCACTGTTCCACAGACTACTGGAGTTTAGAAACTTCTCCATTATCAATTAAAAATATTGTTTTAGCTGACCCTCTGCCTTTATCATGTGAAACCACCTCTATTAGCAAGGATATTATCATGCAGATTTAATACACCAACCGGAGACTGCTTAAACTTACCACCACATTAACAAAGGGGGGACCCCAGTGAACATGGCGGACCCCCTGAAACACAGAGACAGTAGTAAAAGAAGGCCAAGCTTCCCAATAATGCAAGCACAAACTGAACAAACACTTTATCAAGCCTAAGTCATAAAATTGAAAAGTGCTCATGAGTAAACTTGTATGCATTGAAAGTTTCAAAAGTATTCAGTGGGAATGCATAGGTTTTCATTGCATATTTTAGTGCATTTACTTGCTTTATGAGAATATAGACTCAATCAAAATGCACTCCAAGACTTTAATGGTCACATGTTGGGTCACATAATATCCACGTGAATATATATATATATATATATATATATATATATATATATTAGAGGTGTAACGATACGCAAATTCGTATTGAACTGTTCGGTACGAGGCATTACAAACCGAATGATTCTTTGGACTTATCCTATTACGTTTGGAAAATTAAAGCTTAAAGTGTGTGAAATATAATGTTTTTACTGCCACTTCGCTCAACATCCCAACTTTTAAACGCATTGTACATATTGCATACACAAATTCAATACAGCATGTCTCAAAGTTTGAAAACTGGATACATCTCTCAATAGCTGAAAGAAAGAGATGAATGACACCTCATGCCCTTTACAGAAAAAACTTAAAAAAAAGATCCATGAAGAAAGCCCAGTGTTAAAATAAAACAAAGTGCATGCGAAGATTTAAGAGTCTTTTATTTCAAAAGAAAACTTCAGCAATACAGAAACAAAGCAAAAGAAAAGCAGACATTAATAAAGAAGTGAAAAGAGCAACTGAAATGACAAGCATGTGCATGATGTTAGTACAAAAGCAGGAAGCAGGAGAAAAGAACAAGCACTTTTCTCATGAAGTCAAAGAAAAACAAGGAAAAGAACAATCTTCAGTCTGTCAAAAAAAAAAGTATCTATTGATTCAATTTCAAGGACTTCCTCCCCAAATGTCCATGATGATACTGCAATACATCTAACTGACCACAATTTATAACTAAAAATATTTTCAAGAGTTCTGTTTGGGAAAATGGGGACAAAAATTTTAACTATTGACAGATTTTTTTTTAATCATAACTCTTCTTCTTGTAGGATAACAATAGTACTTTAAATCTAGATTTAAATCTCAGAACAGGAGGACATTAAAACCATTTTCTCCTTTCAGCCAAAGCATATGTGTGCATGTCCTCGTGCACAATAACTAACAATCAGAGGTCCCCTGAGAGCCTGTGATGTGGATAGCGGCGATACCGGTGGGCTGCGGCCAGGGTCTCGGGTTCAGAGGCCCTGCGGGGAAGCGGTCTGTAGCGGGACACATGGTACGGTACAGGAACTGGGCATACCTGAGCAGATGAGCGCTCCACAGCACGCAGAACCACCAGCTGGATGGTTCCTCTGAGGTTCCCTTCAGTCGACATGGAGCGCCGCAGGGTTTCCATGGCATCATGGTTGGAGCATCCGAGCAGCGATTCGCTATTAACCGCTATCAGCTGGTCATTGATACACAAGCGACCATCCTGCAAACGAGAGAAGACAGACACCAATGTCACATGTACAAACTACTGAGAATAAAAAAAAAAAGCCTTTCTAACAAGTTTTAGCTAATAGCTACACTAAACCTCACCTAAAAGATAAGCTAAATTCATTTAAAAGATCTTATATTTTTATTAGTCTTATAATTTGCATTACTGCATCTCGATTAGTACTAGTTATAGACAGATTAATGGAATAAAATTATTCCAATTAATGGAATAAAAATACATTTTTACTATAATATTAATAGACAGTGAGAGAGAACGAGAGCAAGTAGATATATAATTTACCTAAAGATTCAGTGCAGTATTTAAAAATAAGTACAAACACTAAACTACAAACCATAGTAATAGTTATAGACATTAATCAGATTAAAAGATCTTACATTTTTCCTACAATAATGAATTATGCATATTTTACCTATTAATTCAGTTTGCATTTAAAATAAATATCAAAATAAATAAATACAAAAAAAAACTATGTAAAAAATAATAATAATACAATTTTTGTATAAATAAATGACAAATCACAGTGGTAGTTAAACACATTAACAACATTCAAATATTTACATTTTTGCTATAATAACAAATATAATTTACTAATAAATGCAATGGTGTTTAAAAAAATTTAATAAAAAGCAAAAACTAAATAAGCAATACAAAAAACTATTTAAAAAAAGCCAGATTAATCTGATTAAAAGCTCTTAATTTTTTTTATTAGTCTTATTATTTGTATTATTGCATCCCAAATAGTGCTAGTTATAGACAGATTAATGGAATAAAGCTCTAAACTTTGTACTATAATACTAACAGACAGAGAGAACAAGAGATATATAATTTACCTAAAGATTCAGTGCAGAATTAAAAAATAAATAAAAGACCTAAACTAAAATCCATAGTACTAGTTATAGATACAATAATCAAATTAAAAGATCTTACATTTTTACTATAATAATGGACAATGCTTGCATTTAAAATTAAATATAAACATAAATAAACACAAAAAAACCTACATAAAAAACATTAAAATATATAAATTTGTGCTATATATTATTTACTAATAAATACAATGGTGTATTTAAAACTAAATAAAAAAATGGAATACAAAAACAAAACACAAAAAACCAAGTAAAAAACACAATTCTTATCACAATACTAATTAAAGGAAGATTAATTAGGACCACTGCTACTTTTAGCTAGCTACTCTCAACACTAAAGTACGGAGCCCCTAAGAGCTCATGGTGGTGGAAAGATTTCGGGGTGGGTGAAAAAAATTCGGGGTGGGAGGAAAAAATATTTTTCAAATCTTTTGCGTTCCCTCGCAAAACTTGAGAACGCAAAAGATTTGAAAAATATTTTTTCACCCACCCCGAAATCTTTCCACCACCATGAGCTCTTAGGGGCTCCGTACTAAAGCCCTATAGTGTGATTTAAAAACATTTATGCAGTGTAGCCCCACTGTTAAATGTTTAATGCATCCCACTATGAATTCAGACACAATTACGGATGCATATCATTAGCGTGAAAGGGCCGGCCCGGAATGAATTGGATTAAGGTTCACAGCTGTGGTTTCCTAAATAAAACTGAGCTGAGGAGGAACAAAAGAGATTAGCAGATAAAAGCCACTGGAGCCGCTAAAGACTCCTGAGAGTCTGTGTCACGCCGGATGATCCTGACCCCTGGGTGAGGTCACTGACCGCAGACCACCGATACTGACCCAGGAGGGGTCTCCGGCAGAACGGACACAAACACTTGTGCCCATCTATTGAGAATATATACTCATGCATACATAAGCAGACAGTCTGGAAGCTCGCAACCGGACGGCCTTGTGAAAGACGCTATACCTCATAAAGGGCTCTAAAGATAACCTACGACATGTTTTCCTTCATTACTTTGTATTATAATCATTTATTCCAGAAATTAGTATGCAGTTTGTCTTTATTCATGCTCATTTGATCTCAATCCTGGAGTGTAAATGCTAGAGGAGCAGCAGAAAGTGTGATAAGGGTGAACGGCAGAAGTCAAATGAAGAGCTCAGCCTTTGAAAATGTCTATTTCTTTGAGCGTCTCTCTGATGGGGTCTGTGATACAGCTCGCTCTCTGAGCCCACTCTCCACTGGAGTGCTGATAGGGGCCAGAGACGCAGCTCCACCTGTGAGCCCACTCTTGATTACAGTGCTGATAGGAGACAGTAGATGTGCTCTTATCTGCACACAGACACAACACCTGCTGCCTGACTGGATTGATTGCGGAGAGAAGAGAAGAGGAGTTTTCATATTTCTATAGCGGCACTAGGAAAGGTTTACCTATAATAACAGACACGGCATATCCCAACCCAAAATTATCAAGCTTAATATGCTACAAAAAAGGCCACTTTTCATAAATCATCTCTTTTTTTCAGTTTGGGGCCACTTTGGGTGAACCAAAATGACTATACTACAGTATATTCCACATAATCAGCAAGGTTTGTATTATTGCTTCTCCAAATCTCTGTAGTGGTTACAGACAGATTAATCTGACACTATTTGGATTTTAACTTCAACCGTCAACTACGCCTTATCAATGTACATTTTTGTATCTATGTACAATATTATATTGTACATTTCTTATTCATATTATGTTAACCAATAAGCTTAATGCAATAGCTAACATAAAATAACAAGAAAATTTTTTCAGTGTTGCTATCATTAAATAAAACTAATACAACTTTTGTTTTGTTTTTTGTCAAATAAAATAAAATACTAAAAATAATAATTTAGTCGCAACTAACCAAAATAAAACAAAGTTGTAAAACTAGCTTTATTTTAGTTTATACTGAAGTAAAAAGAAACTGAATTACAATGAAATGAAAGCTAAAAATATTGAAAACCAAAAGCACTTTACAAAATTACGAAAACTTACATTAAAATTAAATTAACAATTGAAAACAGAAAAATAAAAGCTCATTTAAAATATTAATAAAAACTACAATAGTATATAAATGATACTGAAACAGCACTAATTTTACAACATTTATTACCTAATGTTAATTTATACTAATACTATTCTTTATGCATTTTTTAACAAACTGCATTAACATCATTGTGTTGTGAACAATATTATATTTATATATTTATAATAGTGCATGTATTTACCGTAGTAATTAATTTGCAAAGGTAAAATAATTTATTATGAACAACAGTATATTTACTAGGGATGGGTATCGTTAACATTTTATCGATACCGATATCAATACTGCTTATCGATATCGGTACTTATCAATACTGTTATCGATACTATTTGATGCAAAAAGATATGATGTGAAAAGTTTTAAGCTATTTTATTACTGCTGAGGTTAAAGTTCTTCAGTAAGGAGCAGGGAGTTAATTTTCTCTTTGTGTTTTATTATATTAACATTTAAAGGAATAGTTCACCCATAAATGTTCACTCATTTACTTACTCTCAAGTTGTTTTAAACCTGAATAAGTTGCTTCTGTTAAACATAAAAATGATTTTGAAGAATGCATTAATTTTTAAGAGTCCCTTTAAGAGCTGCACGCATCTGTTTCTCTCCGTTTAGCCGCGATGACTGATTGCATGCAAACACACACAGGCAAACACATGCGCACGGATATCACACGCACATCAAGCAAACGTCAGCCACATCATTCAGTGAAGGAAAATGACAAGCAGCAACTTCTAATTCGTCATTAACATTGAAGTATATGGTGATACAACAATGCAAGTATCAATAACAGTATCATTTGTCCTGAAGCTTACCGGTAGTCCGGTATTGACCCAATTACGTATCGGTCCCAAAAAATACCGGTTCTCGGTACCCATCCCTAATATTTACATATATCAGTATATTATACATTTACATTACATTTAGTCATTTAGCAGACGCTTTTATCCAAAGCGACTTACAAATGAGGACAATGAAAGCAATCAAAATCAACAAAAGAGCAATGATAAGTAAGTGCTATATCAAGTCTCAGCTAGCTTAACGCAGTACACATAGCAAGCTTTTTTTTTTTAATTAATAAATAAAAAGAAACCGATAGAATAGAAAAAGAATAGAGAAGCTAGTGTTAGTTTTTTTGTTGTTTTTGTTTTTTAAGAAAACAAGCAGTTAGTAAATGAATAGAGTTCAAGTCTAAAAGGGGCAAGTGATTTTTTTTTTATTTTAAGAATAGAATTAGAATAGAGAGTGCTAGAGTTAGAGGGTCAAATAAAGATGGAAGAGATGTGTTTTTAGCTGATTCTCGAAGATTGCTAAGGATCCAGCTGTTCAGATTGAGTTGTAAAAAATATATATTTACTATTATAAATATATTATATTTATAATAGTGTATGTTTTTATTTATAGACATTTTAAAGGTTTTTAGCAGTTTTCAGGCATAAATTACAACTGTATGACATTCGGTAAAGAAATACACATGATTGGAGCTCTCAGATGAATGGACGTTGGGTGAATGGGCTGCTCTTTACCTTGTGTGCAGCACCGCCGTGGATGATGGACTTGATGAAGATGCCCAGGTCTTCTCCGGTCTCTAGGGACTTATTACCCTTCAGACTGACCCCTAGACCAGCCGAGCCGGAGTCATTCAAAGGAACTTCAAACATCAGCTGCTCTCGCCCGTCCTCCGAAAGCAGCGGACCTGACGGCTCTTCTTTCTGCAAATAACACACACACTCTTAGGTCAGAATCTCAGTTGACTTTCAAAACCATGTGAATCTTAGCATTTATCCCAGTTCAACATCTTACCCCATTGCCTACAACTGCATTACTGCACATGTCATTTTTGCTTGCGTTTACAAACTACGAGATGAGTGGAAATTATTGTCAGGGGTAATCGACGGTATGTCACAGATGCTCGATAGAGTTTAACACGTATTGAACCTGAAACACTCCAATAAGATGATTTTGTGAAAAAGTGTTTTTCATCTAAATCTTGAGATGAAGATTTTTTAATGTTTTTGAAAGAAATCGCTTATGCTCAGAAAGGCTGCATTTATGTGATCAAAAATACAGTAAAAACAGAAATATTATTACAATTTCAAATAACTGCTTTCTATATTAATATATTTAAAATGTAATTTATTCCTTTGATTTAAAGCTGAATTTCCAGCATCGTTACTCCAGTCTTCATGATCCTTCAGAAATCCTTCTAAAATACTGATTTGCTGCTCAAGAAACATTTCTTACTATTATTGATGTTGAAAACAGTTGCTTAATATTTTTGTGGAAACGGATTAATAAATACTTCAAAAGAACATTTAGTTGAAATAGAATTTTTGTAACATTCTAAATGTCTTTACTGTCACTTTGATCAATTTAATCCAACCATACAGAACAAAATTACTAATTTCTTTCAAGAAATGTAATAAAGTGTATATTTTAGAGATGGATCCCAGTTAAAATAAAGGCAGATGTACCAAGTGGATGAGGAAAGAATAATGATGGATGGATGGATGAATATATAAAGTAGGGTTAGGACAGAATGAATGCATGTCTAATGGAGAGGCAGGAAAAACATGAGAACGTGCCAGTTCAAAAGGAAACATAATAAGCTTTTGTCAGAGATTCATTTAGGAGGACGGGGGTTGGGGAACGACATCATTTAAGACTAATAACTCATTATTGAGCACACTTACATACACACACACACACACACACACACACACGCACACACAACTACGCACTCATTTCACTTCTCTTTTGGCTTGCTTTGGCTCCAAAACATCACATCAAAGAGATCAAGGGTGTCAGTGCCATGGTCTTTGACCTTTTCTCCACACCATTTCCTTCTTCTCGCCACTATCGCATCAATAAAACATGGCAAAAAGTCGTAGAATAAAGTGCAATGGCTAAAAGTGACTGACATTGTTCTGGAAACCACATTAAGGAACGGCATTAGCCTGTTGGTAAGCTACTGTGGAAATGGGCCAGGAAGTAAAAGAAACAAAAATGACTTTGTAGGAGCACAAAGTTGGGTAAAAAGCATTAAGCAAGAGGTAACGATGAAAAATAGGAGGGCCAATGGGGCAAAGCTTCAAGTAGTCCTTTTAGCGCGTCCTCTTACTGATGATAATGTGTCGTACATGGCCTGAGGTGCACGACAAATCAGAGTTTTAGCACACAATAAAAGGCCTGTTTGTAAGTGAGGTCAAACTTTGGTCCCAGAGAGAATATCAGATTGTCTGAGATGCCGCTCTGGTGGTCCTATCAACACTCCAGGCTCAGACTTCACATGAAGATTATTTGTGCACTGATTTGTGACTGCGTGTTTTGAGTTTGAGCTCCATCAAGTTGATTCTTTATCGTCTATTTTCTATCTTAAAAACAATTTTATACACCATTTTCGTTTATATAACGTGTGAATATATCCACTATAGCATTCTAAAACAAAACCAATCAGAGTGCCTTGTTATCACTAGTTTTATTTTGATTTCTCGTGTCTGCTATTAGCTTATAGCCCGTTAGCATCGGCAGCGTGGCTGCCGCTAATCTCGCTTAGATTGCTAATACTATATTCACACACATTACCATTGTTTCATTCTTACTTGCTTAAATGGAGGATTTGTGTCTACCTTTGAGTGCAGGTGAGGACACGTTCGAGCTGCATTCGGTGCAGCTGGAGCTGGAAGCCGTGGAGAAGCAGATCCACGACCTGGTGGAGAAGCAGGCCCAGCTGAGAGAGCGGAGAGCCGTGCTGGAAACATCACGGTCTGATGCTCACAAGTCCAGGGTAAGTATACAGCACGCTGCTAACACTCCCACCACCTCTACTCCGTGTGTTTCTCTGCACAGACCCTGTGCACCCAGGACGCGATCTTCCCAGATGTCCTTCACTCCGGCGCCGGGACGCCACGGACCCTGGGTGTACCATCAGCGGAAGACGCAAGCCAAGCCCCGGGCGACGACCTCCTCTGCCACCTCCGGTCTTCGATACCTCCACCTGGAACGCTTCACTCCCCTCCGCGAGACGGAACGTGACGCTGTGATCGTCGGAGACTCCATCGTCCGGCATGTCCGTGCTACGTTAGCTGAAGGTAAAGTGCACACTCACTGTTTCCCCGGTGCTCGTGTTCTCAATGTTTCTGCACAGATATCCACGAACCTGAAGGGCGATGAGAGCATCGGTGCTGTCGTGCTGCACGCGGGGGTTAATGACACCAAGCTGCGGCAGACGGAGACACTGAAGAGGGACTTCAGGAGCCTGATCGAGACGGTACGCAGCACATCGCCCGCGACGACGATCATCGTGTCAGAACCGCTTCCCACGTATCGACGAGGAAGCGAAAGGTTCAGTAGACTGTTTGCTTTAAACGAATGGTTATTGTCATGGTGTAAAGAACAGAAACTGCTCTTTGTTAATAATTGGAATATTTTCTGGGAGCGTCCTAGGCTTTTCCGTGCTGATGGCCTGCACCACAGCAGAGTCGGAACGGAACTCCTGTCGGACAACATCTCCAGGACGCTACGCTCCATATGACTAGTAAGCCAATTCTCAAATAACTGCTATGATGGCTTTTGTTCTACCCACTTAAATGATAGAAGTACTTGCGTTGTCCAATCTATACAGACTGTGTCTGTTCCCCGAATAGCGAGGTCAAAATATAAATTTAATGCAGGATCTAGAAAAAATCTGATCGTGATTAAACCAGAAAAACGCAAAATAAATGAACAAAAACAATTTTTAAAGCTTGGGCTCCTAAATATTAGATCACTCGCACCCAAAGCAGTTATTGTAAATGAAATGATCACAGATAATAATTTTGATGTACTCTGCCTGACTGAAACCTGGCTGAAACCAATTGAATATTTTGGTCTAAATGAGTCTACTCCACCAAGCTACTGTTATAAACCTGAGCCCCGTCAGACTGGTCGTGGCGGCGGTGTTGCAACAATATATAGTGATATTCTCAGTGTTACTCAGAAAACAGGATACAGGAGGTTTAACTCATTCGAAATAATTCTGCTTAATGTTACACTGTTAGATATGCAAAAGAATCTCTTGCTCTGGCTACTGTGTATAGACCGCCAGGGCCATATACAGATTTCCTAAAAGAATTTGCAGATTTCCTCTCATATCTGTTGGTTAATGTTGATAAAGTGCTAATTGTCGGAGATTTTAACATTCACGTTGATAATACAAATGATGCGTTAGGACTTACGTTTACTGACCTAATAAACTCTTTTGGAGTGAAGCAAAACGTCACCGGGCCCACTCATCGTTTTAATCATTTGCTAGATTTAATTATAAATCGCATGGAATTGATCTTACCAATATAGATATCGTAACTCAAAATGATGATGTTACTGATCATTTCCTTGTATCGTGCATGCTGCATATTACTGATATTAAATATATGGCTCCGCGTTATCGTCCCGGCAGAACTATTGTTCCAGCCATCAAAGACAGATTCACAAATAACCTGCCTGATTTATCTCAACTGCTCTGTGTACCCATAAATACACATGAACTAGACGAAATGACTAGCAACATGGGCACTATCTTCTCTAATACATTAGAAGCTGTTGCCCCCCTCAAATTGAAAAAGGTTAGAGAAAAACATACTGCGCCATGGTACAACAGTTATACCCATTCTCTCAAGAAAGAAACTCGTAATCTTGAGCGCAAATGGAGAAAAACTAACTTGGAAATTTTTAGAACTGCGTGGAAAAACAGTATGTCCAGCTATAGACAGGCTCTAAAAGCTGCCAGGGCAGAGCATATCCGCAAACTCATAGATGATAACCAAAACAATACAAGGTTCTTATTTAGCACAGTGGCTAGATTAACAAATAAACAGACGCCACCTGATCTAAATATTCCCTCAGTTTAATAGTAATGACTTTATGAATTTCTTTACTGATAAAATAGATAACATCAGAAATACAATATCAAATGTAGATTCTACTGCGTCTAGTATTTCAGCTTCATTCATCGCACCCTAAGAAAAACTGCAGTGCTTTACAACTATAGGACAGGAAGAGCTAAATAAACTTATCAGTGCATCTAAACCAACAACGTGTTTATTAGATCCTGTACCCACTAAACTACTGAAAGAGTTGTTATCTGTAGCAGAAGAACCACTTCTCAATATTATTAACTCATCGTTATCTTTAGGTCACGTCCCAAAACCATTCAAGCTGGCGGTTATTAAGCGTCATATTAAGAAACCACAACTAGATTCTAATGAACTGGAAAATTACAGACCCATTTCAAATCTTCCGTTTATGTCTAAAATTTTAGAAAACGTTGTGTCTGCTCAATTGTGCTCCTTCTTGCAAAAAAATTATCTCTATGAAGAATTTCAGTCAGGTTTCAGGCCTTACCATAGTACAGAAACTAAACTTGTTAAAATTACAAATGACTTACTTCATGCTTCAGATCAAGGCTGCATCTCATTGCTAGTATTACTTGATCTTAGTGCTGCGTTCGACACTATATGACCAACTCATAGATCGATTACAAAACTATACTGGTATTCAAGGGCAGGCTTTAAGATGGTTTAGATCCTACCTGTCCGATCGCTACCACTTTGTTCATTTAAAAGGAGAGTCATCACAATTATCACCAGTAAAGTATGGAGTACCACAAGGATCTGTCCTAGGTCCTCTGCTATTTTCAATATACATGTTGCCTCTTGGTAATATTATTAGAAAATACGGGATTAGTTTTCATTGTTATGCTGATGATACTCAACTATATATCTCAACAAGACCAGATGAAACTTCTCAACTATCTAAGCTAATAGATTGTGTAAAAAATGTAAAGGATTGGATGACCAATAATTACCTCCTATTAAATCCAGATAAGACAGAGATATTACTTATTGGACCAAAAAACATTACACAGAATCTCTTGGATTACAATTTGCAACTAGACGGATGCACTGTTACGTCCTCTAAAGTCAAAAATCTGGGTGTTATATTAGACAGCAACTTGTCCTTTGAAAATCATATTTCCAATGTTACAAAAACAGCATTCTTCCATCTTAGAAACATTGCCAAGCTTCGAAACATGCTACCTGTTTCTGATGCAGAAAAGATAGTTCATGCATTCATGACCTCTAGACTGGACTGATATTAAGCAGATGTAATTTTTTGTTCAGATCAAATGTCATGACATTGTATGTCACAATTGATAACTTAAACTGTGAACCTTTAATGTAGAGTCTATAAATATATAATTTATTTTTATAAAATATATTTTATACATACATTTAACTAAAGAATCATGCAAGCACTTGAATATTTCCCCCTTTACTCGTACTGCACAAAAAGTGGTTCAATAATGTTGAATGTTATAGGGACTGATTATTGCAAATGCAGATCCCAGTGTGTTCTGCAGTGTGTTCTGGTTAAACTATTTTTATTTATTTAAAATATATATCCCAATATATCGCTTTGCTTACAGTGTCGCAATGTATCGCAATATATTGTATCGCAACCCCTGTATCGTGATACGTATCATATCGCCAGATTCTTGCCAATACACAGCCCTATTATCCTGAGCAACAACATTTTCCATTTTACAATATTTAAGCAACAAATATCCTCTTCCTCTTCTTCTGGAAGGAGTCCTATAATACCCCACCAAATTCACAAAGAAATGAGCTGCGACTCAAAACCCATCGATTTTACCGCACTAATCATGAAAATGCAATGTGATTCACACAGCATTTTGAGAGGAAGATTTTGTGTCATTTACACAAAAATAATGCACAGGAAATGTGTTTTGATGCCCCTGGCTAGAATTCAATGCACCTTAACCCAGATACTGAACTAAATTAGAATTGATGTCAGAAGGCCGTTTGCTATTACATGAAAGCATCTACAGTTTTTATATTACGCACAGCTTTTTAAAAAGGTCCACTGGGTTTGGAAAGAAATGGCCGTGACCCAAATAGCAAATATAATTAAATGGGTCATGACAAAGCAGAACACATCCTGTGTGTAGGAAGAGGAATTACTATTAAGACCATCTCAAGGACATCTAAATGCTCCACCAGCCCTGTGACCGACCTCTCTTCCTGTGAGTATAACTGTGCAATGTGCTGTCTGACCCCTCCATCCTCACAGAAAACCTGAATCGAACACCAACCTCTACAGACTCTTCAGAGTCGACATTATGATTGTAAATTGGTTACAAAAACCCATATTCGGCTTTTACAGCAAACTTCCTGTGAGAATATCACATTACAGACTAAAGAGAGGACTTTAGATCGTTTATCTTAAATATAAGTGTAACTTGTCAAGTGGAACACCACAAAAATCACTAAATATAGTAATTTTCTTATTATATTAAAGATTATTATTATATTATTTTTTACTGTGCATGCTGGAAAAGATCTAAAAGCATGTTTAGTGGGCACAAAAAAAAAAAAATTATTTGATGTTTGGCTGATTTATTGCTACTGGCTATCAGGTATAATTAATATGTTGCTGCAGACATTAATTCCACCTACTGCATTTATTTACCCTCACAGTACATGACAAATTGATGCCAAATCCAGTCAGCTTAGCTTTAATGCAATGGCGATATTTAGGCATTTACAGTTTGCCAAAGCAATCTCATTAATATACATTTACACGACAAGCCCACAGATTCTTGCACTTGTCTTATAATTGAAAACTCATTTCGACACAATAATTCAAATGCTGTTCAAAAAATATGCCAATCCACAAGAAGTTTATCAAATACTTATATTAAAAATAAAAAATAAAAATTACATACATAGTATTAAGTAGTAATGATATTAAGAACATTTATTGTTATAAATAAAACTAAATTGTCAGTTAATATTACATGCTACCAATACTAAAATAAATTCCTATTAGTATTACATGTAATAACCTATTAATATGAATTGTTAATGTCATTATTAATAATGTTTATACATATTTATAATTAGTACTGATATTAATAATACATATTAATAACTATATTGGTTAATATGAAGGTGGGTGTTTATGGAGGGTATTTCAGGTTTGGAGGCATTCATTGGTTGGAATGAATATATAAATATAAATACACAAACACACACACACACACACACACACACACACACACACACACATCCTCTAAAAAGGCAGATGGTGAAATCTACTCAACACTGTCATTATATCTTTTCACACTCTTCCAGTCTCTGAAAAAAATATTTCTCCCGAGTGTGTCATTTTTCCTTTTGCCTACCGTCGCATTTCTTCCGTAATTTACCCTGGCTTTTTTAATTTGAATAGGGTGGAAAAATGGAGGAGGTTTTTCTCTGTGAATAGATACTGCAGTGCAGCTCTTTATGAGTTATTTTTTGTGCCTAACGAGAATTAATGGTCCAATAATAGTCAGTGTCAATGACATACAGCTGCTCTTCTTGAACAGATCTGGAAAAGCAAAGATTTAACAAAGTACAAAGCAGCTAAATCCATAAATAAACCCCAAATTTAACCATGCATGTTTTAATTTTATAATGTAACACAATTTATGTAATAAAAATAAATGATAATAATAATAAATATATTATAAAATTGAAATATAATACTACTTGTATTTCTTTTTTATATCCAATATATATTATTATAAAATTAAAAAATAATAAAATAACAATAAGGCTCTAGGGAATTTGATTAATAGAGGAGTTCTGGCCTGATATGTACAATCTTAGACATCAAAAACCTCATTGAGGAAGTAATGCATGGGAGAAATGACTGTTTGTAACAATGATTATGAATTGTTTGGCAGCCCTCACATAACACAGGCACGTACATGTGTGCAAATGAACTGAGGATAGACAGAGACACAATGAAGGGATGTGGTCTTTCCTCCTGTGATGAGGGATCCAGGGGCGCCACAATCGTGGTTTTACTCATTGTTTGGTTTCTAACGGGGGTCTGATGTTTAGAAGAAAAATAGAGACACTATGAAAGGGGTCAGCGATCAACACGCACCGCGTGTAACACCTGGGAGAGGAGATGGACCAGTGTTGGCCCGAGGATTCCTGCTAAACTGCTGTGTCTGTCACAAGCTGATTCAACACTTTCAATGTAAAGGAGGGCACTGCTGTGCTTTTGTAAGGTTGTCTGGATAATATAGCCATAAAAGTGCTAGAATGTATGTCTATGAGACTTTTTGGCCCATTTTATTATGCATTGGTTAAAAAAAAAAAGTCTAAATGACTGGAAAATGAGTAATTTGAGGTAATGTTAATTTAATTAACACAAATAGTATATGACAAGTTACAAATAATTATAAATAAAAGAAATAATATTTGCATGCATAATACTTGATATATGCATTTAAGATTAAAAAATATATATTTTATTGTGAATATATACAGTATATATATATATATATATATATATGTGTGTGCATATTTTTCCAAAGTTTAGAAATGCAACTATTTGTAATTGATATTCATACACCAATTATTTTTTAAATCAACTTCATTGCTATTAAAAGATTTTTATTTAAAAAAAAAAATATATATATATATATATATATATATATATATATATATACACACACACATACAGTATATATATATATATTTTTTTTTTTATATAATTAAATATATATGAATATGCATACATATTTTATACATGTATACATATTTTTAGTCAGAATTTTAAAAACAAATCTAATTTTATTTTGCATTCAGATATCAATTTATTAATTATTATTATTATTATTATCCATTTTATTTCACATATTATATATATATATATATATATATATATGTGTGTGTGTGTGTGTGTGTGTGTGTATGTATAAAATTTAAGGTACTGTTCATTTCTGTTAGACACTGAAGCTTGCCAATAGTCTTACCAGTTCTCTGGGCAAAAACTCCTCTTGTCTTCCGACTACCAGAGACACGGTTTCTCCCAGTTTTGTGCTCCGGAGCATAGCCACCAGCTCCTCTTGTGTGCGTCCTGTGATGTCCACTCCATTTACCTAGAGAAAGAGAGAAAGAGAGAAAGCTATTTCCTGTAACCGTCAAAACAGAGAGCAAAATTTCCCTTTACACTGTGCCGAGATGGAAAACATGTCAGTGTTAATTCCATCTGACGGCCAGGTGCAATACAAGACAGACAATTATCCTAATTACATCAAGGATGCATTAAGCTTTCTGAAACAATTTCTTTAAATTGCATTTAAAACAATTCCTTTTAATTGCATGATTGGCAGGAGAGGAATTGCATAATTTAATGTCCTATAAATAAGCTGTGATTTTGCATTTTCCAGGTTGTGCTCTCGTGACTGGATTGACGCAGGATGCATGAAATACCTCCAGGATACGGTCTCCAGACTTGAGCTGTCCGTCTTTAACAGCAGCTCCGCGGGCCAGGATGCTCTTGACCATAATGGGTCCTGGACCATGAAGGGACGAGTCTCTGGTTACCACGGTGAATCCGAGACCCTCCGTACCTGCAGACAGAGGAAGGCCAGAAACATTAAGCATGTATTTAATGACCCAGTGAACCAGAAAACCAGACAAATGGTCTTCTTGCCGTTTTCACCAGTGTGTTGTATACTCAGCAGTGTGGAAAACAAAAGCTACAGTAACTTCTGAACATATTTTACCCAGCTGCATGATGTAAAATAACATTCTTCTAAGGTTTCAGTCACCAAAAAAGTGTGTTTGCATTTACACCCAGTTACACTCACTGTGGTGTCAAATAAAAAAAAGACATGTTGAAAAAGTACATAATTGTTCCACTAAAATCCATTCTACAATGTCCTGAAGACTTGCTAACATCCTAAGGATCTAGTTACGGTAAGGAATATTTCCCTCGATCTTCACCTCAATGCTATTCATACCATGTGAATTGATCATTTTCGCCATGCAATGAGAAAATTTCACCAATAAAGGTGTAAATGTCAATGGATATGAAGTTGAATCTGGAATGCCCGTTGAAATTACATCATTTAAAAGCTCATATCGTGTTGGTCTTTTTTGTTTGTTTGTTAGACTAGCAAAGAAATAATAACATTGTAAATTTTCAATCTAAAGGCAATCAAAATAAAAAATAAAACATAAAAACATCAAATAAAAGTCTATTGTAAAAGCCGGTCACATTAAAAAAAAAAAAAAAAAAAAAAAAAAACTTACTAGCAATGAATAATTTGCATTTTTAATACAAGGTTTGTTGCATTGGAAGTTTTTTTTATTTTTGTTTTAAAGTTTAAAATTTTTAAGTTTCTTGTCAAAGAAAACTGCGATCGAAAATTCAATTTAAATGATTGGTTAGAATGAAAGCAAATTAAAATTTTCAATTTAAAGGTCTGTCAAACAAAACTGCCAACGAAGGCTTCTCAGAATCAAAATTCAAATATTTCGATTCAATTTTGCGTTCAACAATTAGACACTGAAAATATGACACAGACTTTGAAAATTTGAATTGTTTGAGGCTTTGTTTTCTAAATTGTGCCTGCCACGAAAGAAACCTCAGTGCACTTTTCCCAACATTATAGCATTGTTTTCTATCTCTATTACTAGTAAATTTCATAAAAGCCCATATCAGTAGAGTGTCACTATTATGACTGAAATCTAGTTTAGAAATTACTATCAATATTTTTTTTTTCCAAAAGAGTATACTGATGTCTAGAGAGCAAGATGGTGAAAATAATGCCAAGAACACATATATTAAATTTAATGATAGCATACAAGGAGCAGTTCCCTGTTATGACCCTCATAGATCTTTGCTGTATCAAGCTCATCTGATCCAAGATCAGGTCAAAAGGTCAGTGGTATGCTGATGATAGCTTTCAAGCACTCTGGACTGATAACCTGTGTTTAAGCTGTCTGTTTCTCTGCAGAGGTTTGAACACCTCCGTCTCCACCCCTGCACGTTGATAAATGTTTCCTTACGGGGATTAGACAGTTCTGCACTTTAATTTCACACGTGAACACATCTACAGGAGACTAGAGATGCAGAGAGTAGGATACAGGATGAGGAGAGAGAGAGGGAGAGATGGTGTGAAAGAGGAGCAATAGAAACAATGACAAAGGGTGTGGTCTGAAAAAAAGTGATTAGAGGAAGTGGAAGCACTGGATGAAGGGAAGCAGAAGAGAGAATATCACAGAAACATGGCAGGGTCACATTTCACCCAAAAATCACTAGGAGGAAACATCAATTATATATTATACATTTTATTTTTGTAATGCAGAAACATTCATATTTAGTTTATATTTATTACATATATTTAACAATTATTTGTATAGATATGTATATTTATTTTAATATATATATATTAGTCCTGTCAAACAGTTAATCGCATCCAAAATAAGTTTTTGTTTGCACAAAATATGTCGTATATATATATATATATATATATATATATATATATATATATATATATATATGTATATATATATATATATATATATATATGTATATATATATATATATATATATATATATATATATATATATATATATATATGTATATATATATATATATATATATATATATATATATATATATATATATATATATATATATATATAAAAATACACACACATACAGTATATATTTAGAAATTTTTTACATGTATATATATTGATATATTTATATTCTTATATTTTATATTATATATAAATATATTTAATATGTAAACATAACATATTTTTCTTAAATATATATACACACACATGCATGTGTTTGTATTTATATATACATAATAAATATACACAGCACACTCACATATATTATGTAAACAAAAACTTTTATTTTGGATGCGGTTAATCGTTTGACAGCACTAATATATATATTTTATTTTATTTATTTATTTTACTTTGATTTTGGCCTGATATATGACCTGGACATGTTATTGACAGGTTTCATAAGATTCACCCAGGAACGCAATAAGAGAAGGAATAAAAAAGAGGCTAAGAATCGTGCTAAGAAAGCGATTCCCTCAAGTCTCTCGTCCGCAGGGACACGTGTGATTACTGAAGCCGAGAATTGCTCTGTCTCTCTCTCTCTCACGCACTTGAGGGAGAGATGTCATAGAGGATAGTGGCCTATCCAGCATACTAAAGATGGCAAATGATGAAATCTCGAGTCCCAGAAGAGCACCTGACATTAAAGTTTTAGACAATAGCAGCTGTCAATCAGCTTAGAGGAGCGATAAAGACAGAGAGGTGAGGAAAAAAGGGAGAAGAACAAGTACAGACGTTGCTATGCAGCAGATTTGAAATGGGTTAAATCGCAGGCCTCATGACGGCACCTTCTGGTCAATTGGAGAGGGTTTCTACTATTCAACCTTTAAATCAACATGAAATGACATTCGCAACCCATTTTATGTGCATAATGTGATATATTTTTGAGCGAAAAACTTTTTTTTATTCAATGGGTATTGATCTGATTTCACATCCAGCTTACCTTTCTTCAAATCGATCTTCATTTTCTTCCCAGACTTTTTGTTGATCATATTAACCGGCGTGATGAGGGCCGGGGTCTTTTTGGGGACGGGGCTCTCACTACCATCTTTCAGGGTGGGTGAGGCGCTGACCGGAGGAGAAGGCGTGGCTCTGTGATGATCCGTTAGGACGGGGGTGTGTCTTGAAGGCTGAAGCTCCTCCTCTTTTTGGGGTGGGGTCTGTGATGCAGGAGGCTCTGGAGACGGCGTCGATGTATTGCTCGGAGTGAGCTTATGAACCAAGAAAGGACTCTTGATTTTAGGGACCACAGGGTTTGGTTCGGTGTTGTTGAAAAGCTGCCCGATGAGGCTCTTTTCATAGAGGAGCCTTTTGGCGACAGGAAGCACCTCCAAACGTATGGAGCGCGAGGACATGGCTTGGCGAAACACTTCTTGAGACCTGAAACAACAAGAGCGAATTTTTAGATAACATGAATACAAAGGCATTCAGTGCTTTAAAGACTCAGCAGCCTCCTTCATTAGCACCATTCAAGAGGCTTTTCCTTCAAGGACTTCATTTGGGAATCACATCTTACTACAGAAGACTAGTCTGATAGAATTTACCAGACTAGTGTGATTCTGTTACAATAATCAGCCAAGAAAGGTTGTGCATTACAGATTTTACAGTTCACAATAAGATCATTAAGATGCATTTAGAAAATAAATGGAAATTGAATAGGCTGGAATGGAAACTCTATTTTGTAAGACGTTTGCAAAATGAATAACATTAATTTTGACACTTCATTCAAAGTTTTACAAACATCTACAAACAAATTCGCTCAGCTTTTATTTTACAAATCAGGCCCACTATTTTTGTCGCTTTTAATGCCGATGATAGAAATGACAAATTTATAAATACTAACAAGTAAAATAAACTTTTTTTTGCCCATCTATATGGTGTTAAGATTGTGATTTTAATTTGGAATTTAAATGGATTTTAGTAAGAACAGATGCCAAATTCCAAACAACACAATTGAAAAAGAAGGAAATTCTGATTAGTTGCCCCTCACGGTCCAATTTTCATTTGCATAAAATTAAATATGGCACTACGCTAATGACATTCAATTGATATGCAGCCACATTTGCATAAATCATATTTTACAATGACTTCAGGTGGCTAATCCAATCAAATGGATAGCACTACTTACAGCAGATGTCATTTGACACAATTCAAGCTGTGTTAAATTAAACTAAATTTTCGGTGGTGCAATACAGATTTTACCACAGTTGAGTGTCTTGTTCCTAATGGTGTAAAACAGTTAAAAAAAATTACTGGATCTATGCCGACTTCAACCATAGTAAAATCACTAGAACTGAATCTCTCTATTTTAAATTGTTTGTGAAATCAATAATGTAAATTCTGATGCTTCATTCACGGTTTTACAACAATACACACACATTTGTTCAGCTTGTAAATCACTAATCAGGCTCATTGCAACACAGAAGTTAATGCTTTTAATGCTGACAATAGAAAAAAAATGCTTTAATATTAAAAACTGAATAGACTTTAGTCAGGAAGAATGCCAAATTAAATTTCTAAACATGAAAACAATGAAATTTTGACTTGACTAATCTAATCAAATTTAGATTCTGAAACATTCATTTTATAACATTTTCAAATGGTTATCAACAAGTACAAGTACAAAAACTTAGAAAACAATTAAAGGCCAACAATACTAAAAGCGAATGTCAGAGGAAAGATTGGATCAATTCATGTTGCGTTAAATGTGTTAAACTTTTCGGAGTTGAGTTCAGGACGCCGCACGAGATGTAAAATTGACTTGCTTGATTGAAGTCTTTTTTCTTTTCTACTTCAAAACCTTTAACTCATAGCCATTTCTCTAATTCTTCCTCTAATAGTGTCACTTCGTTTAATCTGACGCTCTTTTGAAGGCTTTCCGATACCGTGGATGCCATTTAATAGGGCAATTCCACACTTGTGGCAAGAGAAAACCATTCTCTTTTGTTGTGTTAAAGTTATAGCGCTGAAACTCTGCAAGAAGGTAAGGAAAATGAGAGAGGATGGATAGAGTGATAGATAACAAGGAGGACAAAAGGTTTGGGACAATTATGTTTGCACGCTACGAACGACTAGGACAGAGAACAGTCGCATGAAAGCAAAAACAACACAAAAGACGGATAATGAAAGAAAAGAATGAAGTGGAGAGAAAGAGAGCGGGCAGACGATTAGTAATCCACATGACAACAATGAAAGTGTGACAGATGAAAGAGTCAGACACTTACTGAGCGAAGGACTTGTCTATTAACTCGGTGTCATTGATCTGCACGATGCACTCGTCCTCTTCAAAGATCCCCTCTCGTTCAGAGCGGCTGTTCTTCTCGATGGTTCGGATATTTAGACCTAGAGTCCTGATGACACAGGCAACAAACAGCTTTCAGGCAGGGAAGGACATTCAGAAAATAACTGAAGATAATTGCACATAAGTAGCTGAATTCTAACTGAAAATGACTTGCATAAAATGTCTGTAGTTTTGTTAGTACACAAAATTAAATGGTGGTGGAAATGTGGCCTAGAGGTTTGCTTGTTCGCCAGATGCAGTGGGAGATTATGTAAATTATATAAAATAATATAAAAATAAAAAAAAACCTGAAAAGTTTTTTTAAAAATCCTAAAATATAAGCAAATGTCATAAATAATAAAATACAATAAATCTAATCATCGGATGATTAAATAAACAGAGATATGTCCAACATTTATAAGCAAGGTGTAGGGGGGAAATTAATTAAATAAAAAATATTGGAGGATTTAGAAGTGGAGATATGCAAGGAGATACAGTATGCCCAGAATTTATTACAAGTAGTAGGAAATGAAATGAAATTAAACAAAACAAAAAAAATGGGAAAATAGAAAAAAGGTATATGATAAACGTTGTGAAGTATATTTAAAAAAATCAAGCAGTATTAATGTTTTAATAATTTTAATGAAAATATCAGACATAATTTAGAAACTTCTCTCAATATTGGAGAAATTAGCTTCTTTCTTTTTTGAGAACAGATCTTTCCAGACAACCTTTTCAATTATCAATTTTGTGATTACTGGGAAAATTTGCTGTTACTTCCTTTAAAGGGTTAGTTCACCCAAAAATGAAAATTACGTCATTAATTACTCACCCTCATGTCGTTCCAAACCCGTAAGACCTTCATTCATTTTTGGAACACAAATTAATATATTTTGGATGAAATCGGAGAGCTATCTGACTCTCCATAGACAGCAAAGCAACTGAAATGTTCCCAGGTCCAGAAACGTACAATACATCGGTAAAACAGTCCATGTGACATCAGTGGCTCAACTTCAGTTTTGCACGCTTTCGCCTAAGCGTAAACAACGCTTCATATGCAGCTTTCGTTCATACGCACGCTTTCCCCCGAACACCCTTGTTCTCGTAGCGTCGCAAAACTGAAGTTGAGCCACTGATGTCACATGGACATCATGTATTTACTACGTTTCTGGACCTGGGAACATTTCAGTTGCGTTGCGGTCTATGGAGGGTCAGATAGCTCTCCGATTTCATCAAAAACATCTTAAGTTGTGTTTCGAAGATGAAGGAAGGTCGTTGGAACGACATGAGTGTGAGTAATTAACGACATAATTTTCATTTAAGGGTGAACTAACCCTTTAAGACTTTAGGGTTTCCTTTGAGACTTACACACCCTAACGAATAGCTCACCAGGCCACCACACAGGTTTGCCCACCTACAGAGAGATCCGGAGCTCAACAGGGCGCACAGGCCCCAACAACAGGAAGCATGTCAGCATCCACCCAGGGAGGACTTCCTGTCATGGAGCACGTGTGTGTCCTTGCCCTGAGCACTTAACTTTTGACCTGTTCATGCAGCCTGAAAGAGCCATTCTCCTAGCTACTTCCTGCAAGTATGTGAGTATGTTTATGGACGAACATGGGACACTGTTGACTAATATATATATACACACACATACACATACACACACACATACACACACAGATCAACTGGTCACATATCCTAATGGCTGATGCCGATATAAAATACTCACTGATATTAATTTTTTGGTGAATGAAACTCAAGCTGCTAGACTGTCAGCCATATAACAGCCTTTTCTAAACACCAAAGTCTACAAACTAAAAGTCAGTACTCAAGAACCCAACAGTAGAATTTGTACAACAGTGCATCTCATGGTCCATTATCACGCAAGAGTGTAAAGATGCCATGAATCTGTCAGTGTGTGTGTGTGTGTTTTACCTTCCACTCAGTGAGGAACAATATGATATGACTTTGATGCCCAGAGGCCCGAGGTCTCCAGAAATCTCCACCATCCGCGTGAAGCTGCTGCAGTAAGAAAAAGACAACAGTCACGGTAGTCAGTTGCATTTTTCTTGGCAGAAACAAGGAAAACGACTTCCACAAACTGAAAAATATATTTTGGAAGAGGTAACTTTCAGCGGAGCGCAATTACATTAGCAGAACAACAGTCACACGTCAAAATGACAAGACAAAAAACCATTACGGTGGGAACTGTCTTGGATATCAATGGAGTGCTCCTCCTGTCACCTGCATCATTTCCTCAGGTCTAGAGCTCTCGAAGTTTGTGTTATAGTGTTCAATTACCCTCCTCTGACCTTACGCTTACATTGAAACAAACAAATACACATAGGTTACACTACATTTTTATAATTACTAAAGTAAATGTGAGTGCTGTTTGCCCACGCAAATCCAACCACAACAATATTATGGCAATTTAAGTGTTTGTTATATGGTTGCAAGGGTGTTGTATTAACTAGGTTAATACTAAGGTGTTTTTGGAGGAAAGAGTAAAAATAGCTTAGGTTTCGCAATCAAAGTATACAGGTTTTCACCCATGTATTGTCTGCCAGTCAAAAAAATTGGATTGCAAGAAAACATACATACAAATATACAGTACATGCATAAATACATAAACACACAGAAGTACTTGACAGTGCAGAAGCACACAGATAAATGTGAAAATGAGAAAGAAATTTAAAACATAAAAAATTCAAAATATAAAAATAAAATAAAATATTTGATATAAATATATAAAAAAATATATAAAACTTTAAAAATGTCCAATTTAACTATAGTAAAGGAAAAGGTACTGTTAAACTGATATTGTTTTATATAATGCCAATGCCAAAAATAAAATAAAATAAATATTCCAAGTTGATAAGGAAATAAATAAATATGCATGCATGCATAACATACAAAAATAAATAATAGGAAGCATACAGATGAATGTATGTGATTGAGAAAGAAATTTAAAACAACAAAAAAATTAATTAAAATAAATACTTCAAGTGGGTAAATAAATAATTAAACAAATACACAGACACACACACAAACAAAAGTACACAGACAAATTAAAGGGGTCATCGGATGCCCATTTTCCACAAGTTGATATGATTCTTTAGGGTCTTCATGAAACGTCTATAACATAATTTGGTTAAGATTTCTCAATGGTAGTGTAAAACAACAACCTTTTAACCGGTCAAAAACAGCTCTGTTCATAGCAACCCTTTTTGTTGCATTTCCCTTTAAATGGTAATGAGCTCCGCTCACCCCGCCCCTCTCTTCTGTGGGGTGACGTGCAGTTAAAGTAAACTTTAGCCGCATTCATTGTGAAACTTGCTAACTAGCACGCTATTAGGAAATTTATTATAAAATTTATTTAAAAACTTATACTCACTTCTTCTGTAGGTGAGGCTGGATCACGAATGATTTGCGTGAACAAACGCATTTAGGCAGATCATTCCCTTCAAAAACAAACATAATCCACTGCGTCTTCAGCGGCTCAGACGTCGGGAGTAAATGATGACTGCTATGTTCATTATTACATCCAACAACAGAACACCTCAATCGCTTATGAGCCATTCTTGTCTACATCTGCTCTAGTGGTGAAACAATGTCGGACTGTTGACGGCTCACTCAGGGCGGGTCTAAGGTAAGACGCCAGTGTCAATCAACAATTGTGGGAGGGCCTGGGTCTGTGTGACGTCACACAGACAAGCATCTGAGAACGGCTTGATTTTAGAAAGGGGTCATGATTTATCAATATTTAAAACAAACACTGGGTGGATTTTTATCATTATAGGGTGGTTGTGTACACACACTGCCAACACACATTTCAGTTCAAACAACATGTAAAAGTGAATTTGGCATCCGATGACCCCTTAAAAACATATTTAAAACATTTAAAAAAAAAAACTAAACCGAAAACTGTTTTATCAGTTTAATGGCACAAGCATTTTGAGCATTTACCCTCATACTTGATGTTTGGTACTGCCACAGTAACGCAATAATGCATGTATATGAAACACATGTTTGCAATGCATTGAACCAGCATCCGCATCCTTGCGTAGAGTATGTTTCTAGCCTACAGCAGTCAGTGCACAAACCCACACACAAAAGCTAAAGTATTCACCAGCTACTTTGTACTCTTGTCAACACACACTGCAAATCCATTTGCTGTTTATGTCCTGCGGGACGACATTAATGACCAAACAAATGAGCCGAAAGCCAGCGGAGTCACTGCCATTCAGTGTGTCTGAGATGAGAGCCGAAGGCAAAGGTGCCTACCTGCATCTCTCATCACAATAAAGACAGAACGAAGGAGAGGAGGAGATGGGGGGGAGGGGGGGGCTCTTCAATCTTTGCTTTTCTGGAAGATTCAAACAAACTAGACAAATCACAGTTACTTACTAACTGAAACTTATTTTATTGTTTTTACTCATTTTATTTAATCATGACAGACGGACAGATTTATTTATTTATTTACTATTTGAATTATTATACTTTTACTGTTATAAATTCTATATTCTTTAAATACTAACCCTAAAAATAAAAATAAAAAGATTTGTCAATACCTGTCAGACAGACCATTCCTGTAAGTGGGCGCAAAAATAAACTTCCATGTGACTTTCTGCAGGTCTAATTACAGATTATTGTCAATATGCATTATGAAGCGCTGCCACATCTAGTAAAATGATAATGCAGACTACCAACACACATAAACAAACTCAACCAACTAATGAGATCAGGCAATATTCTTCCGCTCGGCTTGATCTGCAGAGTGCATCACCGCAAAAATAAAACCTCTCCTACATTTGCATTCCTCCCAAAATAAAAAAATCCCTCTGCCAATTTGCATGTGCCCAGTGTGGCGCGGAGCATCCATGAATTTACATGAATAAAAACTGAGACTGGCAGCAGCTCATCAGACAGATACAGAGCTTATTACTGCTCAAACACCACAACAGCACGACACACAGAGAGAGTGTTTGTGTGCGCTGAGAAAAACACTTTCTCTGTTTCTGTGATCAATTTCAAGATAAAAGAGAAAAATACTTCATGAAATACTTTCTAGTCTCATACCACAATTCCACAAATTATCTGAAAAAGAAAAGAAAGAAATTTCACATGAATCATACACCCTCAGAAACTGGCTGAACCTAAACTAGTTTTCTATGCCACTAATGTCTTGCTACACACGTGGTCAGAATTGTTGGTACCCTTGGTAAATATTATCAAAGAAGGCTGTGAAATTATTGGTATCCCTAGAAATTCTTATGAGTAAAATATATATAAGTATATTCCCATTCATATTCACAATTTTGAGCACACCAGCGTGATTATGAACATGAAATTATCCAGCCATGGCTTGCTGTTTCACAGAAATATAAATAGGAGGGAAAACAAAGGCCAAATTCCAAATTAATCACCCATCACGATGAGAAAAACCAAAGAATGTATTTCTGATGTGCAGCATCACAGCAGATAATTGAGCTTCACAAATTAGTGAAGTGGCTTTAAGACAGGGCTGGGCGATAAATCGATTTTAACGATTAACTCGAATGTGTAGTTTACATTGACTTGTTTGAATGAAAATCGGTTTTCTCTGCCAAAGCTCCCCTCTGGGCTCCCGTAGTTCTGAATGGGCTCAGCCCTCCCCCACGCATTTGCCATAATAGAGTTGGGCTGACAGACGATGCTACCGTCCATCACCGATGGCTGATAGACATCACGATGTTAAGCCGGCATCGAGATCCTCCCCTTTTAAGTAGGGAAATCGGGGAATAGGGGGAATCGACTTAAATCGTAAATCAGATTTTTTGTGAAGAATTCTGGGATTTTTTTTCTTAGGCCATATTGCCCAGCCCTACTTTAAGAAAATAGCTAGAGCAGAGAAAATTCCCTTTTCTACCATCAGGGCAATAATTAAGAATTTCCAATCAACATAAAATGTTACGAAACCGCCTGGGAGAGAACGTGTGTCTATATCGTCCTAATGCTCGGTGAGAAGGAGTGTTTGAGTGGCCAAAGACTCATCAAGGACCACGGCTGAAGAATTGTCACTTGAATTTTAATCAGGCTATTTGTCTGGTCGGGCAAGTAAAAAAAAACATTTAAATCTAGCTAAAAGGCTGGTCATGGTAAAAAGCTGTAGCTCGACCTATATTTTATTATTGAGAACATTATATAAAAAAAGAAGGTAGTTCGACCTGTAATGTTATTCTGCTTCTGCAATTCTCTCTGATGACGCAGTAACTACGTGCGGGGAAGAAAAAAATCGATATGATATTTTATCGGTAATGTGACCAAAAATATTTAAGAATCTGAATTTAAGACATTTTAAGACTTTTTAAGGACCCGCGGACACCCTGCTACATCACCACATGTTGTTTGGGAGGGCTTCAAGAAAAAAAAAGAAAAAGAAAATGCTTTCACCAAAAAACAAACTCCAGCATATTCAGTTGTTCGACACGACCGGAATTTCAAATGGGACTGGCTTCTATGGTCAGATGTAACTAAACAAAATAGCTTTTTAGCAGCAAACATTCAAGATGGGTTTGGTGAACACAGGGATAAAAAGTACCCCATGTGTACAATGACATATACTGCTGTATTTTTGATGTTGTGGGCCTATATTTCTGCTGGAGGTCCTGGACATCTTGTTTAGACACATGGCATCATAGATTCTATCAAATACCAACAGATAAAAAAAATCAATAAGTGACTCTGTTAGAAATCTTATAATGGGCCATGTTTGGGTCATTGAGCACAAAACCAAGCTTCTGCTATGGCCTTTCCATTAACAATGCAGATGTATTTCCACAGCCTTCTTTGATCATATTTACCAAGGGTGCCAATAATTTTGACCACGTGTGTATTTCTTTCTTTTTTTTTTCATAAGCATTTTTCATTTTATTTTATTATTTTATTTCATTTTATTTTATATTTTAGATTAATTTTCTTTTTTATATTTTCTTTTCTTTTCTTTATGTGATTTGCAAGGTGTTTGTTATTATTCTTGATTAAATTTGAACAAACTTGTATAACAGATTTACGGTATTTGGCTGATGATAAAATAGGCAAAAAAATGTTTTAGAACATTTTTTTTATTAACCATTTATTTTATATTTATTTATTTATTTTGTGTTTATTTATTTATTTATTTATTTATTTATATATATATATATATATATATATATATATATATATATATATATATATATATATATATATATATATATATATATATATATATATATATATATATATATATATATATATACACACACATATATATATATATATATATATATATATAAAATATTTGTATTTTATATTATTTAAAGCACTATTTTACTTTAGTTTCTTGTATTGTATTTATTTAGTTAGTGGTGTTTTCCAAGTTGTCTGCTATTACATTTTTTTTACATTTGAACAAACTCATATTACATACTTATTACACATTATTTGCCTAATGGATGATAAAAATAAATAAAAAAACTCCTATAAATTTACACTGAATGAGGCATCCGAACTATAGCCAGAGACAAGAAGTTTCTGTCACTATTATTTATGTATTTTCTTTGGTAATATCACGTGTAACTCATAATAAAACACTTATTAAATTGAATATGTGACTGAGACACCAAAATACACACCATTCAATAAAATTTTCCACAGTTTCTGTCCACTGGAAATTTGTGAAAAGACATATTTCAATGTGTGTTGGCTGAACGGTCAAACTTGAATGCTCTACTGCTCCCTCAAAGCTTCATTTTTATATGTGTCAAATTAAATAGCATCTTATCTGACTTCACCCACAGCATCTACCCAACTTGTCCAGATGAAGAAAATGACATTAATATGAAGACTAGACCTAAAAAGTTTAATAATGACTATATAGTAGGAATGGGATGTGATTTTATCTCAGAGAATACAGAGAACTTACATAAGCACTCTTATTAAAACTTGATTGAATCCCAGATGGACCTCAGGGGCTTCATTTGAGGTAATGCAGCACTGTAGACCACTTCAATGTTTGATGAGCTGTAAAAATGTGTGTGTGTGTGTGTGCATGTGCATCAGTAATGCTGATTGACAGAAGCAGTGAAGAGAGGCAAGAGATAAACTTCATCCCTCTCTCAGGGAGAAGAGATGAGGTCACATGACCTGCGATAAGAGGCACGAATGGAGAAAACGTGATGTATATACGTTCCCGTCCCGTGACTATGGCAACAAGTGTACATATTAAGACCGGGAACGTCAATATACACACATAAGCTCTTGTGCTGCTCTTGTACGTCTAAACGTGAAATCATCTACTGAAATCACAACGCTCAGAAGAGCCAAGCTAAGATCAGCTCTGCCATTTCCATTATTTCAGCTTGATAAGAATTTCAATAGGAAAAGCTGCTTCTAGATAAGCATTAAAAAGCTTGTTTAAGCACGTGGCATTAAGCCTGACTTTTAAACATGAATGAACTGTTGAAATAGTATACAGTTCAATGCTTAAAAATAGTGCTTTACAATCCTTAAACCCTTGTTAAACAAGGCTCTTTTAAAAATAAATATCACAATAAGGTTGTTTACAGATACCCAAATACACTGTTTGTGACATAAAAGTACATTGTAAAAGTGCCACAGCATAAATACTGGATATCACATTTGCCATAACATGTAAATATTGATATCAACAATCATTATCTGTCTAATACAGAGCTAAAATATTGATACAGATATTGCTAGCATATCAGCCTCAAATTTCATAATGCACAGCTAAACACAACAAGAAACAAATATATTTAATATCATGTTAAAAATAAATAAAATAAGAAATGAATGTGTGTTTATGCATTTAAATAACATTTCTGCTAAATGACTAAATGTAAATAAATATATTTAAAAATAAAATGCGTATAAATACATTTAAATAAATACATCCAAAATAAATGATGAACCTACTTGTTTTTAAAATAAATGCATTTACAAATAAAGAATGATATTTAAATAAATATATCTATATATCCAATTTGTATATTTTAATACATGTATAGGAATACATAAATAAAATTAATGCAAACTAAACTAACTAAATTAAATTTAAATAATTAAATTTGAATAAATAAATCAGCATTTGAACGGTGTAAAATAAATGTAATAATATAAATTATTACAAAAGTACACTATATATAAGCATACACAGACTCCCTCACCTTAAGTGGACTTGTGCAGTCCTGGAGTTTGGGACGTCCACCTTGGGTTTGTCCATGGCTCCTCCCTTCACAGAGGTTGCATGACCTACACCCTGTCAACACAAATACACACTCACCATGACTTCAGTTACTCTAGAAGACCCAAAACAGCCACACCACGCTTCAGTGTCGCCTACTGAACAGGATGCCGATAGTGTTGAACACAGTTCGGCACTGAAATACTACAACTGCATCCTTGCCGTCTTTCTCTCACTGTCTGCCTTTCATTTCTTTTTTAAACGATTAATATCTCATCTGGAAACAGCGATCAAAACAGATGAAAGGCAAATGAAAAGAAAACAAACACAAAGATGAAGAAAAACAAAATGATGCACCATAAAAGGGAAGGTCCACTTTCCTCACCGTGGAGTCGTCGCTAATGCTGGTCCACAACGCACCCTGTTCTCCACCCAAACACACACACACACAAACACATGGGACCCCCCCCCCACACACACGGGACGCAGAAATCACACAAAAACTGACCTAGATAGCCTAAGTAGAGAGCGATTATCCCCCACTATGCCACATGCTCCGGAGGGCCGCAGGGCCAGCAGAACCGGTGGGGCTATTGTTAAAGTGCATCTCCCTCCTGTACTGAGTGCACACTGTTCACAGATACAGAGACTTTAATGGAGAGATGGTCGGATAACATAATAGTTTTGAAAAGGGAAAGCAGACACATTCAAACAAACAAAAAAATAAATAAATAAACTTAATTCACATTATTGATAATAATAAGAAATCTTGCTTAAGCAGCAAATTAACATATTAGAATGATTTCTGAAGGATATTGTGACACTAAAGACTGGAGTAATGATGCTGAAAATTAAGCTTTTCATCACATATTACATTTTAAAATATATTAAGATGCAAAGGAGTTCTTGTAAATTGTAATAATATTCCACAGTTTTAATTTTATTTCTGATTAAATAAATGCTGCCGTAGTGAGCTGTAATATATCAGCTAAATTGAATTAAATATTTTTTTAAGCAAAACTGAAACTAGCGATGTGTTGGAAATGCACTACACAAATAAACTTGTAAATAAATGAACACCAACACAAATGTGTCACTTTCCACGTCTTGTGTATTTGATGTTAATTACATTATATAAGTCCCAGCTTGTTTCATAAACTCAGATGATTAAAAAAAAAAAGTTGCAATATATATGCTGGAAAATATGGTATTGCAGGTTTTGGTAGAACCTTAATGGAACAACAGGGGGAAAACTGACTCAGGCGTGATGTGAGGATTTGGTTGAGATGTTTACGACCTAAATATGCTTGAAGTAAACACAGTAAAACATTCATGGTCAGACGCATCAGCCGTGCGAGCGGAGGCTATATTAAATATGTGTGTCCTTGGCTCTCGGGGTGCGAGGCCTGTTTACATAAGACTTATGAGCACTGGCTAAACTCTTGGGAATACAGTAATTGAATAAATGTCAAAGCCTAATGAGAGAGTTTGTAAGAGACTGTGTGTGTGTGTGTGTGTGTGTGTGTATAGAGAGATTTGCATCACAAATGTGTTTCTCTATGACCTTTGAATCCATCACATCCATCCATCTAACTGTAGATCTGACAGATATTACAACAGCAAAGGTGAATCATCAATCTACTGTACATAACTCAGCTAAATTTATGACATAAGACCTAGCAACAAAAACACTAACCCAAATAGTTAAAAAGTACCATGGTAACTTAGTAATGCCATGGTATTCTATAAAGTACCTTGATATACCATACTATTTGAGCCTTTTAATGCTTGGCTTTTAACACAACTTTAGCCATCAGTTAGTGTTTACAGTAAATATAATTTTCATGTACAAGCTGCTTTCTCTGTATTTTTTCTGATCTGATCTAAAAAAAGGAAAAAAAGAAAGAAAAGTGCTCTTGCTGAGTTCAATGCAGTGTTGTTCCAGTAAATGTTGATGGTTCAGGAGCAAGTTATGAAATCAAACCGACCAGAACATGTTCCTGGAACAACATTTCATAACCGGACCAGATCAGATTTTAGGATTAGGTTTGGGGTCTTGAATAATATTTGTATGAAGTTGAACCTCCATCGTTTTAGGAGTAAGGTTGTTCCAGGACCATCAGATCAGAACGGAATGTCCTACTTGTGTAAATCTCGTGTATTTTCTGATTATGAAAACTCCCTGAAGGAACTCTGAGCTTCATGTTCATGTTATGGCAGGGAAGGGGAACCCTGAAGCTCTCCCAATCTCTTATCATCCGTCCCAGGAGCTCAAGCTCACAGCTGGCGGTCACCTCCACTGAAGCACGGCACACCGTTAAATGATTTGAGGAGTTTCTCTGGGCTCTGCTCACACCTCAGCTGTACGTACAGGAGAGCCGGGTAATTATGAGTGAGCGAGGGATGGAGATTCTCCGCTCGCTTTGTCGGTTTTAGACAAGATGATTATCAGATGTGTTGAGGAGGTTGTCTAGGCCTTCCAGCACACATAAACATGAACGTGAGATGTGTAATTTTTGTTTGTTTGTTTTTTTTGTCTTTTTGATCACTCTTTTTCTTTCTTCTTTAGTTGGTTCATTTTTTGTTCGTTTCAGTAGTTTTGCCTGTTTCCTTTCTTTCCTTCATTAATTTGTTTGTTTGTTCATTGGCTGGTTAATTGGTTGTTTTATTCTTGGTTTATTTTTTGAGTGATTCGGTAGTTTGCTAGTTTCCTTTGCTTGTTGTTTTGCTTTTCGATTATTCTTTTGTTGGTTGCTGTTTTCTTTCTTTCTTGTATTTTTGCAATAAATGCAGCCTTGGTGAGAGATTTTTTACAAAAACATTAAAAAATTCGTCCTCAACCCAAACTTGTGACCTGTAGTGTACATTTCCCATTTTCCAACATGAAACTGATCAACACTGACACATGCATATATATAGGATAACATAAAATATGATAACATTAATGAAATTGATCAAAACAGCATTCCTTGCATCTAAGGTTAAGCTGGCCTCTGACTAGGCACTGAGTGATTGAAATAAATTTCGATCCAGGAACAGGTCCTATTTATATAAATCATGTTGGTAATGTATCTGAAACTAGAATCTCCAAGAATCCTTTACAAGCATCACCTGATTCTTAAGAGTGCTGAAGAAGTCCTGCGGGAGGAAGTGGAACCTGCAGCGGTGGCACTGACAGAAGCAGATATTTATTTGGGTGCAGAGAGAATACGCATATATTTATGAATCCTCACAGTCTCAAAAGTGCTGTCGTTGATGCATTAGCGTGCCCTCACCCTGTCATTGAGGAGTGCACCGCAATGATTACTGTCACTCAGAGCCATCTGGGATGGATGTGTGCATGAGCCGTAATTTTTCAGACACCCTATAAATTCCTAATAATTGCCGTACACTTTCTTTCCCGTTTGATCCTAATATTTTCGAGATATTGGACAGTTTTATGTATGTAGTCCTGTACACTCAGCAGTTCCCAAGAGCCCGAAAGTGGTACAATTTAGGAAATGTCACAGTCAGAATTAAAATATACTGCGTTGGCTTTCTGTGTGAGTCTGAAGCACTGAGAGTACATACAGCACAATCCTAAACACCGTTCACTCGTTTTGAAACTTACACTGCCATTCAAAAGTTTAGTAAGATTCTGTAAAATTTTTAAATGGTTTTGAAAAAGGCTATTATGCTCACCAAGGCTGCATTTATTTAATCAAAAATTCAATAAAAGCAGAAACATTATTACAATTTAAAATAACTATATATATTTTAATACACAATTTATTCCTGTGATGCCAAGCTGAATTTTCAGCATCATTAATCCAGTCTTCAGTGTCAAATGATCCTTCAGAAATCATTCTAATATGCTGATTTGCTGCTCAAGAAACATTTTACCATATATATATATATATATACACAGTGAAAAGTGTTGGCCCCCTTCCTGATTTTTTTATTTTTTTGCATGTTTGTGTCACTTTAATGTTTCAGATCATCAAACAAATTTAAATATTAATCAAAGATAACACAAGTAAACACAACATGCAGTTTTTAAATGAAGGGTTTTTTTTATGAAGGGAAAACAAAATCCAAACCCACATGGCCCTGTGTGAAAAGTGCTTGCTGAAAAATAAAAAAACAGGAAGGGGGCCAACACTTTTTCACACCACTGTATATGTATATGTATATATATATATATATATATATATATATATATATAAATCTTCCTGACCCCAAACTTTTGAGCAGCAGTAAATATGCTGTTTTTCTGTCTAAATGTGAGAGCAAAAAAGAGCTGTTTAACAGATGACCTCAAACACAAAGTATGAAAGAAAGATATATAGAGAGAGTAAAAGCTTTGTTGATGAGAACGATCATGGAAGAGAGTAAGATAACTACGATGGCAGAGCTAAAAGGTCAACCTTAAGCACAAATACAATAAGACCATGAAAGTTGACTGTTTAGTGTCAAATCCTGCAAACAAGGACAGGTTAAATACATCAAAAGACCCAAGAACTTAAAAGCACTGCTTCCTTCAAAAGCACAATACACTTAATTTACTGTAACAACAGAAAAAAGAAAGCTGGCACTTTCCCAGACACTCAAGCATCAGTGTGTGGTATGTGTTCACTCACAGTGGACTGGGGTCTGCTGATCATGTCCTCAGGGTCCACTGAAAAGACATCCAGGGGCGGGGCAAGGGCGGGGTCACTGCTGCTTCGCACCGATAGAGGAGTGGCTGATGGGTAAAACGTCAAAGAATACAGTTATACATCTAGAAGAGAATCATTCTGCTTTATAAAACCTATGTAAAACACAATGATTTAGACATGGAAAAATCACTGTAATACCATCATACATGATATTATCATAGCACTAAAAATTATTTTAGCATCATTGAGATATTATCATAGGTTTTGTTAATATTTTGAATTAGATTGTATTAATATTTTATTAATATTTTCCATTTTAAAATTGTGTGCTTTTATTATTTTCATTAGCCTTTTTAAATATGTTTTTTTTTAATTAATATTACGTTTTAGTTTGTTATTTTTAGTAATTTAACTTGAAGTAAACGAAAATGAGAAATGTTGCCTTTATGCCTTGGCATAAATAATATTTGTATTTTTTTATATAACATATAACAACATGTACATATATTTTTCCATTATTTAATTTGATCTTCTCAGACAGACAATTCATCACCAAGAGTGTTTCCCTTTTCAGACACACATCGGATCATACAAACACAATAAAAATCACACCGAACTCACCACATGAAAGCACAACAATACAGCAAAATAAAACCACAGAAAAATGCAATGAGGGAGGTTTATATCAGGACCGTACAACAGAATGTCCTTGGCCTCCATACTGAAGAGGATCTCCAAGACCTTCTGAGATAAAGCTGGAGACACTGTGACATCTCAAGGATCTGAAGTACACAAATGTGCGGAGCGCTTGGTGGCAAGGTCACTGTTGTTGAAACGGTTAAAGGAGCCGAACCGTGAAAAACAGGCTTTTCTATTACAGAGAAAAAGATGCTGTCTATATATACCAAGCTAAGAAATATAGAAAGTATATAAGCAGCAAAAATTACTAATTCAGAAACAATAACCAGACTAATGAGCATATTAGCATATGGTTGTCCAACATTTACATATTAACAACTATGCAGTATTGAGCAATTTCATTCACCCTAATGAAAGATAATGTGTCACTAAGAAGTTAGCCATTTACACTAGTATTTTTTTTTTATCACATTGTGTCATTCACCTATTTGTGTACAAATGCTCTTTTTTGTGTGCAAAGAAAACATTTAAAGGGGTCATCGAATGCCCATTTTCCACAAGTTAAGATATGATTCTTTAGGGTCTTATTGAAAAGTCTATAACATTCTTTGGTTAACATTTCTCAATGTAGTGTAAAAAACACCTGTCTTCAACAAGCCAATCTAGTCCATGTTGCTTTAAATGCTAATGAGCTCTGCTGACCCCACCCCTCTCTTCCATGGGGTGACGAGCAGACTGTAAACTTCAGCCGTGAAACTGGCTAACTAGCACATTATTAGGAAAGGCGATTTGCAAAGATTCATAAGAAACCCTTCTACTCACTTCTTCTGTAGATGAAGCTAGATCACGAATAATTCGGGCGAACAGACGCATTTAGGCAGATCGGGATCGGCGCATTCCCTTCAAAGCGAAAGTAACGTTAATCCTCTGCGTCTTCAGCAGCTCAGATATCAGGAGTAAATGACGACTGCTATATTCATCATTACATCCAACAACAAAGCGCCTCAATCACTTAATCAGAGACATCTTGTCTTCCCCTGCACCGGAGTCGACACAATGGCGGACAGCTCTCAGCTCACTCAGGGGGGGTCTAAGGACGGCCTTGTCAATCAACTATCGTGGGAGAGGTCTGTGCAGAACTACGTCATTCTGACAGGAATCTCAGAACAGCCTGATTTGAAAAAGTGGATTTAAAAAAAAACACTGGGTGGATTTTTATCATTATAGGATGAATTCTGCCCATTCTTTATTAGTTGCATTTAGACATTTTTAATAAATAATGCTCTGAATGCAATAAATAAATAAACAAATAGTGATAATTAAAAAAGATATTGCTTCTATAAATTGCAAGAAACCTGTAGTGCTACATATGTTTTATGGTAGTAACAGGGTGTTTAATCAGAATCAGAATGAGCTTTATTGGCCAGGTATGTTTACACATATGAAAAATGTGTTATAGTGACAGAAGCTCCAGAGTGCAACAGAAAGACAGCAACAGGACACAGATAATAAAAAAATAATATACAAATAGACAACGTACAAAATAGCAAAAACACAATATACTGTATAATATAGACAATTATGTGTGTACAGGTCTGATATGTGCAAATTTGAAATGAAAAAATAAGTATGTGTGGTGAATAAATAATGTATAATAGAGTTGTGTGTTCCACGTTTAGTGTCAAGTGTTCATGAGATGGATTGCCTGAGGGAAGAAACTGTTTCTGTGTCTGGTCGTTCTGGTTCTCAGATCTCTGTAGCGTCGACCAGACGGTAACAGTTCAAAGAGAGAGTGTGCTGAATGTGGGGGGTCCAGAGTGATTTTACCAGCCCTTTTGCTCACTCTGGATAAGTACAGTTCTTGGAGAGTGGGGAGGGTTGTACCAATGATTCGCTCAGCAGTCCAGACAGTTATTGAAGTGCAGAGGATGGATTCAATGATGGCGGAGTAGAACTGTTTCAGTAAGTCCTGTGGCAGGTTGAACTTCCTCAGCTGGCGAAGGAAGTACAACCTCTGCTGGGCCTTTTTCACAATGGACTCAATGTGATTGTCCCACTTCAGGTCCTGAGAAATTGTGGTGCCCAGGAATCTGAATGACTCCACTGCAGTCACAGTGCTGTTCATGATGGTGAGTGGGGGGAGAGCAGGGGGGTTTCTCCTGAATTCCACAATCATCTCCACAGTTTTGAGCGTGTTAAGCTCCAGGTTAAGACAGCACCAGACAACCAGCTCCTTAACCTCCTGTCGTCACCGTCCTGGATGAGGCCGATCAGTGTGGTGTCATCTGCTAACTTAAGGAGCTTGACAGAGTGGTCTTTAGATGTGCAGTCGTTGGTGTAGAGGGAGAAGAGCAGTGGGGAGAGAACGCAGCCCTGAGGAGCTCCAGTGCTGATCGTATAGGTGTTGGATGAGAATTTTCCCAGCCTCACTAGCTGCTGCCTGTCTGTCAGGAAGCTGGTGATCCACTGACAGACGGAGGTGGGGACAGAGAGCTGTGTCAGTTTATTCTGAAGGGTGTCCGGGATGATGGTGTTGAAAGCGGAGCTGAAGTCTACGAACAGGATCCTCACATAAGTCCCTGGTCTGTCCAGATGCTGCAGGATGAAGTGCAGTCCCATGTTGACTGCCTCATCCAAGACCTGTTTGCTCTGTAGGCAGACTGCAGGGGGTCCAGTAAGGGTCCAGTGGAGGCCTTCAGATAAGCCAAAACCAGTCTTTCAAATGATTTCATGGCCACAGACGTTAAAGCCACAGGTCTGTAGTCATTAATTCCAGTAATTTTGGGTTTCTTTGGGACGGGGATGATGGTGAAGCGTTTGAAGCATGAGGGGACTTCGCACAGCTCCAGTGATCTGCTGAAGATCTGTGTGAAGATGGGGGCCAGCTGGTCAGCACAGATTTTTAGGCAGGCTGGTGACACACCATCTGTGCCTGGTGCTTACCTTCTTTTGTTCTTTCTGAAGACCTGGCGCACATCATCTTCGCTGATCTGAACTTTAGGTGTGGGGGAGAGGGGGGTTGCTGGAGGTGTGAATGGTTGTGTGGAGAGGTGTTCAGGGCGGGTGTGGGGTGTTTTTTTCAAGCCTGCAGTAGACCTCATTCATGTCGTCTGCCAGTTGTTGATTCTCCAAAGTGCTGGGGGATGGTGTCTTGTAACTGGTGATATCTTTCATACCTTTCCACACTGAAGCAGAATCACTGGAAGAGAATGTGTTCCTTAGCTTGTCAGAATAATTCCTCTTTGCCACTCTGATCTCCTTTTCCAGTGTGTATTTGGCCTGTTTATATAAGACTTTATCCCCCTTCTTTATCTTCTTTGGCCTGATGGAGCTGTCTGAGTTTTGCAGAGAACCATGGTTTGTCGTTGTTGTAAGTTAGATGAGTCTTGGTAGGAATGCACATATCCTCACAGAAACTGATATAAGATGTTACAGTCTCTGTGAACTCATCCAGATCGTTTGCAGCAGCTTCGAAAACAGTCCAATCAGTGAGAGAGAAACAGGCTTGTAAATCCCACTCTTTTTCATTAGTCCATCTTTTAACAGATCTTAATACAGGTTTTGCAGATTTAAGTTTATGGCTGTAGGTCGGTATGAGATGAACCAAACAGTGATCAGAGTCCTAAAGCTGCTCGTAGGACAGAGTGATACGCGTCCTTTATCACTGTGTCACTGTGCTTGCAGTTAATGAAGAGCGTTTCTAGATCTGAACAGCACACCCTCTTTAACACAGTTACAGCTGTACACCACCTCTCATTGATGTAAAAACACGTCCCATCGCCGCACGATTTCCCTATTGATTCCACGTCCTGATCAGCTGGAAGTTAGCCAGATGTAGCAGGCTGTCCAGTATGTCGCCATTCAGCCAGGTTTCCGTGAAACACAGAGCAGCAGAGTTGCTTGTCGGGGGGAGCAGGAGTTTGTCCATTTTGCTGGGTAGAGAGCGGAGATTCGCCAGATGGATGCAAGGCAACGGCGTTCTAAATCCACGCTGACGAAGCTTCACAGCCGCGCCGGCTCGCTTCCCCCGTCTGTGCGTCCTGAAGCGTTTGACCAGAGCTACGGCTCCGCCAACTACAATGTCCAGCAAAATGTCTGAGTAGTCAAAATCCGGTAAAAGATTGTGTGGTTTGTTCTGCCGAATGTTCAGCAGGTCATCCCTGGTAAAACTGATCGTGTTTGAGAAACAAAAAACAGGAAAAACAAACAAAAACAGTACAAACACTGAAGGGTAAAGCACTGTTGCTGCCATCTGCAGCGCCATCTTAGATTTAAGTTCACATATTAAGGTTTTAGGACAGCGAGAACTGCTTTTTCCTCTTTTTTTTTTTTTAAATCAACAAGGATGCAATAAATTTATCTAAAGGGGCAGTAAAGACATTCATAATGTTCAATAGAAAATGTCAAATAAATGCTGTTCTTTTGAACTTTATTTTCAACAAATCCTGAAAAATGTATTGGCTTGCACAAAGACAAAGCTTCACAACTGTTTTCAGCATTGATAATAATAATAAGTGTCTCTTGAGCAGCAAATCAGAGTATTAGAATGATTTCTGAAGGATCATGCGACACTGAAGACTGAAGTGATGATAATGAAAATTCAGCTTTCCATCACAGGAATAAATTACAAAATATATTCATATAGTAATCCAATATTTCACATGATAAATAATTTACTATTTTTGATCAAATAAACAGTCTTAGTGAGCATAAAAGACTTTCAAAAATATAAAAAACCTTACTTTATTATGTGCTGTATATATATATATATATATATATATATATATATATATATATATATATATATATATATATATATATATATATATATATATATATATATATATATATATATATATATGTATATATATACGTACATTTTAAAATACAGTACAGTGTAGTTTTAAAGTAGCGTCCTAAACACTGATGAGAACTAGTTATCTTGCATGTACTGGTAAACGCGACGGAACATAATACTGAGGACTTCTGCCTGCCTCAATTAATAGAAAGAGCAAGTCTGATCCTTAAAAGATACAGAAAAAAAGCACAGAGAGAGAACAAAAAGTTCAAGCACAGTGCTTGAAAAAAGTTCCCATTTTCCCTTGTCAAACAGACCCTTCCATCAGCAAAGACTGCTCCTATCCTTCAGTCTGCTACTAGAAATCATCAAAAAGGCCTTTTGGTATGATCACACTAGCATAGAAACTCTGATTCAGGTGAAGTCGATGTGTCCCGGGAGTCATTTTAATAAGGAACTGGAACCAAAAGCAAGCTTTAACAAGTCTGCTACAGTAGCTACTTCATTAGGAAAGCCGATAGTATTACTTTTTGAGAACTCATCAGGGCCATCTCAAAATGTAACTACTGAACTACATTTCTCTGCATGTCAATGCTGATGTGCATATGAGACAAATAAGGCTAATGAAAGAGACCTAAACAGAAAGCCAGACTCTTTTCAGGCCTGAGTTGAGTTCATTTATGTGACAAAGTTTAGATAAATGTTCATCCTTTGAGTGGGCATGCATGCAGACAGAGGGTTTAGTAACCATTATAACTAGACATAAACATCATATTTTAAGAGTTTTGTTTGTGTCCTGTGTGTGTGAGCCACCTTAGAGCAACTCCTAAACCATAACCTTCGATTCCATAGTTTATCTACACTATAAGACCTTCAACATCAGCTGCTAAACTACACCCTGAAGACCTTACGAAGGACGCTCACAATAAGAAAGCTCTCAGGCCTTCGTGATGTTTACGAATTCTCATATAGGAGTGTTACATCTGTGCAGTGTCTGGAGTTTCCCTCAACTCCAATCAATCTTCTCCAACTTGCAGAACCTGGTGGAGCTTGGCACTGAACTCCAGGCTCAAGGTTAATCGTCAAGAGGAACGTTCGTGCAAACTAATTTTAGGCATTAATTTCGGTTTTACGCCCCTTGGAACAACAAAGGTAATAATCTGTGGGAAATCTGTAAAGACCAGTGCGATTCCAGGTAAAACCTTTAATTACGGACTACTCTGACGCAGGAGTGGAGCAGCCCTTCTAGTGGTTTCATCTTCTAGGAAAAGAACGATATTTGAAGTGTGCTATGAACGTCTATTCAGCTGAATAAATAACAGAGGCAATCCCACAATATGAGTAATCAGCCTGAAAATTAAGAGAGTTTGAGTATGAAAATATTATTTAAGTATTAATAGACTAAAGGTTTGACGTTCACAGACCTGAAGTTACAATCAAATGTTTTCATAAGAACTGTTTGCCTTTTATATAAATAAAAAAGTAAAATTATGCGGTAATGGTTTTATTAAAGTTGTGTGAAGTTAAATAATTACAACTTAATACTTACATCTGTTTATAAATTGACACTGTTTTTAATGATTAGTTTTCCTTACAAAAGTTTTATATTTAAAATTGAGTACAATCAGGAGTCACAGTACTGTTTTTGTTAAATAACAGAAATGTTTTTAGAATTTAGATTTGCACAAATAACTTAAAATTAAATTAAAAATTGTTTCAAAAATTGAAACGTTGACTTTCAGGAATATCTAATCAAAAATCCAGTAGAAGTAAACATGGATGATTTAGTAATAAAATAGTTTTATGAGTTAATAACTAAACTTCAAAAGAATATTAATGTTGTAATGTTTTTATTATTAAAACATTAATAGCTAATTTTACCTTTACATTTGCAATGTTTTTATCAATTCAGTTGGTTTAACTTCAAATAATGTACAATTAAAAATTAAAAGAAGAATCATGAGTTAATGTAATGTGTGCGTGTGCGTGTTTGCTTTCCAAAATAATGTAAAATTAATCAAATAAATGAGAATTAAATATAAAAAAACAATAAACATGAAAAATGACTTCCAAAAACAACAACAAAAATGAACAGCATGTGTTACGTTCTTAGTAACGGCATTGTTTGCCTTCCAAAAAATAAATAAATCAATAAATAAAATCAATAACTAGAAATAATCTTCATTTTGAGCAGTTACAGAGATAAGAAAATGACGCATACACATTTGGCGCCTCTAGCATAGGGGCCAAGATTACGTGCAGAGGATCTATGGGAGAATTCAGAGTCTGGATTTCATCAACGCAATATATTTACGATCCTGAATAATGTGCTGCGTTTGAATAGAGATACTTATGTCAAATATGTTCTTGCCGTAAAAGACAACATAAAAGGTCAAGTGAAAAGTCACGAATTTAACTATAGCTTCCCACTCAACTACAATCCCTAAGCAGTATAAAAGCAATACGAAATCTGGGTTTAAACTTCTAGGATGAAGGACAGCATGGCGAATCCTCTTGACCTTTGACCCCTGAGAGGTCTGTCATGTGAAATGGGGTCAAGCGAGCACATTCTTTTAGTCACGCGTCGTCTGTTTGTCACGGCTCTATGCTGTGGTTATTCCCATCTGTGTCGAGTCACTACGACAAAAATAAAGATATTCAGACAAGAACGGCTGAATGTTACCATAAACATAAAAAAGGGGGAAACGCAAGCACCAAGAACCAAATTCAAAGATAAGTTTGAGATCGAGAGTCTGTCGACCTTTAATTCTTCTTTATTGGTAATCAATGGCTGAGAGGTATGAGCGGCCGTCCACCTCAGGTGCTGCTGGGAGCCGTGTGTGTGTGTGTAACGAGAGCGGGCAGGTCAGGGATCGATGCCGCTGTAATCATAGCACCGTGCCGCAGAGACAGTCAGAGCTCAGACAGATTTGCTCTGTTTCTGAGGACTGTTACAGCTCGAGCAGGAACAAACTCATGGTCTCTGGTAGACGGAACAAAGCGCCGTTCCATAATTACATCTGAAAAAACCCTTTCCTCAATTCTGTCCTTGTGTGCTGACTGAGTAAACATGAACAGCAGCTCTAATTTGTTTAAGGTGCACTGTGATGCCCATGGTTAGAATGTGTTACCCATGACAACCAATCACATATCTTTCAATACATCAAGATCTCACAAGAAAAACGAGCTTATACGCTTGTATTGCTTCAGACCCAATTTAAGCTAATTATAATTGATATAGAAAAATTTGTAGTTTAATTTGATATTGATAAAAAAAATGATATAGAGTATTTTTACTTTATATTTATAGAGTACATTCATATTAACAGACCCAAGATTTTACTATTTGGCAGAAGAATTATCTATTGAAAAGTAAAGTAAAGTAAAATAATCATACAGATTTGTTTAAAAAAAATTAATCAAAAAGGAAAACTTGAATGATATGCATGGTCATATATAGCAAACAACAACAATTTCATCTTGACCAAAACCTAACTTAGATCCAAGACTTTACTATTTGGCAGTAGAATTGTAGCTTGTGTCTCTTCTCTCTCATGTCTATACAGCAGGTGTGAGGGTGGTCCTTTGAGCTCTGACTGACATCTGTCACGCTGCCACTCATCCTCTGTATCATCTCCACCTCTTTAACCTCACATTTACCCAGCGCTTTAATGTATGTCTTTGACCCACAGACTGAGCAATGACCCACTGCCCCTCTCCAGTCATCTTTATTCAGCAGTCACCACCTGTCACTCACTCTTATGCCCCGCCCCCTGACAGAATAAAAGCCAAAGTGGCTTAGAAGTTTTGTTTTGGGGAAATCTCATTGTGCTTTTGTACAGGATGATCTGTTTAACCCTCAGAGACCCATTGTTGGAGAACTGCAAAACAAAGCAATTGCATAATATCTATTTCTCGCTAAACTAAATCAAAACAGCAGCTCACACAAATTAAATCAACTGCACACTCTACTGCTGACAGTTTTGCATCAAATTTATGTTTTCAAGTAGAAATATTGTTTTCTGAACATTGTGTGATGTTTAACGAAATAAACACATGTCGGTTACCACATTTAATTATTCACTTTCCTGTAAGGAAAATAGAGAAAAAAATCCAATAAATCAACACATAATGACAGCACTTAACCTTTTATTGCCTTTTCAGACCCATATAAATATAATATTTACTATAAACAAATTCATTTTTAGATAATTACTATAAACCTATTCATTTTTAGAATAAAAATAAAACCAAATGTTATTAGTTATTCATATTATTATTTTATTAAATATAATAATAATTATTATTTTTTATGATTATTATTACTTTTATTCAATTATATTTTTTAAAAAAATCTAAAATAACTAAATGATAAATATAATAATAAAAATATTTTTGTATTAAAATTAATAAAAAAACAAATAATTTATATATATATATATATATATATATATATATATATATATATATATATATATATATATATATATATATATATATACACACACACATACATACATACAAATTTGCCAAAACAAAAAACTCAACAAATCGCAAAACAAAACAAACAAACAAAATGGCAATGACAAAACTAAATACAATTTAAATTCAAGTAAACTACAAAATATCAAACGCCAAATAAAGAAAAAAAAATTGAATAAAATGTTTTACAACATAAAATAAAAAAATTATAAAATTCAACAAGATGTTTGGTCATTTATAGCAAACTTCTGAAGACAAATGTGTCCTTAAAGTATAGCAACGTGTGTTACACATCCACATCTACTAACCAGATTAGCAGTGTACACTGTTCAGAAGTCAAGCGAGGTCCGGCCAAGCATGAACTCATTCAAATGCTGCCATTATTCCTGTTTGCACCCCAGACACACACACACACACACACTAATTAAGTTAACCCTGATCCCGTGAAGGCCTTTCCTCCTCTTTAGTACCACTGATTCAATAAGACTCCTTTTTAACTTCCCTATCGCCTCGGCTGCGTTTCAACAACAAATCCCAAGAGCTGACACACACACACACACACACACACACACAGGCGCTACGGCACGGCTACTAAACTACATTGGGCACGGTTCCTTTGTCCCCAGCATCATTTAATTGATAAATGAGCGAGACGAGCATTGTGTGTGCAGCTGACAGTGGACTTTTTGTAATGTAACGACATGGAAGTGTTTGAGGTGTACACAGGGACATCTGCCTCCAGTCTGGCTTCAGAGAGGAGCATTATGGGAAGGTTAGCCAGGGCAAGGCTGAGTGAGCAGTCACAATGATGGATTCAGAAATGGCAAGTGTAACGTTTGCATTCATTTGAATTGATACAGCTGTGACAGTCAAACATCGAGCGAGCATTAGCCACTTTAATAGTCACAAATCTGCTGCTATGTAGTTGCTAGGGCATTATGGGTGGTCGCTAAGGAGCCTTAAAGGGACAGTGATCCAAAAATTGACAATTCTGTCATAATTTTTACTCACCCTGATGTCGTTTCAAACCTTTATACAAAACAGTGAGTTAACACTAAACCACACATACACACACACACACACACACACAACATCAGCTCAATTATGCGCTGCTACTAATGCAACCACACATGTACACAAGTTCACACATAACTATGAAAACAATCCACATTCACTATCTACATCTGTGTACCACTCATGCCTATGTGCACATACAGATGTTTTCTTCATTCAGTCGGTCTGTGGTCGCTGGAAATGAAAGACACTTGTGCATGTTGGAAACAAAGTATTGTTTAACCCTTAGAGGCTTCGGGGTTTCAAACAGAACCCACAAATATACCTCTCTGACTTATTATTGTTTTTACAGCCTTTTTTTATCTCTCCTTGACCACAATCTAAGTGTTAGTATATGATGAATAACAATTAAAATAAATAAATAAATGCTTAATTCAGTGAATATGAATACAATATGTACAACAGTAATACAATAATGAAATTAAAAATATTTTTTCATTGTACTTTATAATAGCATTTTTAAATTACGCTTTAAAAAATAAAGTACAAAATATATTTTAAAAAAATTAAGTTTAAAGTTTAATTAAAATAATTAAATAATTATTAATACAGCAAAAAAAATATAATATTTTAATAATCATTTAGAATTTAGATCAACAATTGCACCCTGATCAAAATCGAACTTATAACATATCCAAGACTTCACTATTTGATCAAATAAAATAAAAATATAGAATAAAATAAAATATAAAATTAAAATGAATACAAATACAATATAATAATAATACAATACATTTTAAAAAAATATTCAGGGTTATTGCAGATATGAACAATTAAAAATTATTTTTTAAGACCTTTTTAATATCACCTTAAATTAAATTTAAGACCTAAACCCGTAATGGAAATACACATATATGTAATATGATTTGTTTAATGTAAAAAGGAAACAAAATATCATTGCGGTCATAAATTATATTTATTACAATGATATACTGTTAACTTTTCATATCAACAGACAATATTCCATACAAAATATCCCCACAAAAGTACTGCATCACCGAGATTTTTGGTGGTGTAAATAATTTATTCAGAAGCATTATTTTCATCAGTGTTCAATCAGCTTTTACATACTTAAATCTGCATATTTTATTTACCTTTACAAAGGCCTTTTTCAACCTTTTTAAATGTATGCATCTTTCAAATTATTACAATTAATCAATAAATTAAATATACACTATATGGCTGTTACCAGTCAGATTAAAAAATTACCCTGCAAAATTACAGCTGCAATAAATTATGCTATGAGATTAATATTTTAAATACATTTTTGGATATACAAATAAGAAATGTTGGGGGGGGGGGGGGGGGGGGGGGCTAATGCATATTTTTTAAACGTACTGAACCACCAGTAAGTGGCTGTAAATCACTTAATGAGTGAGTCAACAGATTCGTTCAAATGCTGAATCATTCAGTAACAAAACACCGTTGCTTGGAGAATGTGCTGATCTTTGTTTGGAACTATTTTCGTTGGTGAAATAGAACAAAACAGTAAATATTGTGTGTAAATCTAATGTAATAACTACTTGTTTATTGAACTAAATTCAATGTGACATTTACAATCGTGAAATATTCAGCAAAATAGCCCCCTTGTCATGGTATGTCACTTAAATACATAATTTTATGAATAAGCGAAGCATTTTGAATTTATACCACAGTGTGTTTCTTCATGTTTGTTGTTGCTCATTTGTGTAGATGTCTCTCACAAAGAGACCGACAGCACGAGTCTCAACAGCGCGGCCTTGATAACAGAAATAGACTATATCCAATATCAATCGCTGTTTACGCTGAATGTAATAAAATCAGAAGAATCATTCTTGCGTTTCAATGCATTGCTGGTTATTTTTTTGTCACTTAAATTTTAATCAGGCTATTTGTCTGGTCGGGCAAGTAAAAAAATAAATAAATAAATCAAATCTAACTAAAAGGATGGTCAGCTAGCTGTAGCTCCACCTATATTTTATTATTGAGAACATTATATAAAAAAAGAAGGTAGTTCGACCTGTAATGTTATTCTGCTTCTGCAATTCTCTCTGATGACGCAGTAACTACGTGCGGGGAAGAAAAAAAAAATCTGAAAATGATATTTTATCGGTAATGTGACCAAAAATATTTAAGACCTATTGAATCTGAATTTAAGACATTTTAAGACTTAAGGCCTTTTTTTAGGAAAACGTTAGTTAAGACATTTTAAGACTTTTTAAGGCCCCGCGGACATCCTGTTTATTTCTATAATAATTTATAATAGTATTTTTGAATTAACTAATTTCACCTTGGCCATCTAACTTATAAGATCCAAGATTATCCAAGATTACTTATTTGAAAGAAAAATCTATTATGAATAAAATCAAATCAAATAAATTCAAACTTCTATTGCAGATCGTGCTAAACACACGTTTTTCTTTTTGACTGATGTGGACATGTGAATTGCGGCACTGATATACGTACTTGATTTGAGGGCAGAGGGGGTGACCTCGATCTCACTGCCCAGGTAGGGCTGCAGGACGCTGAGCTCAGGTTCAGAGGGGTCAGGGCTGGAGCGACCGGACGCCACACTCCCCCCGGGACTCACCATCACCCTCTGCTGGAGCTCCATCTTCTCATACACAGCCCTCAGCTGAGGACAGACAAACACCAGTCAGATTAGACAACAGGAAAAACATCACTAACAAACAAACAAAACAGCTACAATGTCAAAAACTCAAAAATAATGTTTATAGTACAAAAAATACAAACAACTGCAGGTACTAGTATAAGCACACTGATCACACGGTTTTTAATCACACGGTTTTTTTTAATTAAACAAGAAAAACCCATTAATATTATTTCCATTAAACTCCACAGACAAAATGCTACTATCAGTGTATTAAACGAATTAAGTACCGCAAGAGCGATTTGAATGCATAGGATCCGACTGCTTTCTTATCGCTCTCGTGGTACTTTGATGTCATACGGTGATCATTCTGCGAACGCGCCTATTGACTTTAGGTCTGCCGCCTTGTTACACGTCACGTGACTGACAGCGGACCGTGGCCAATGAGGGAGAGGAGAAAAGTGATCGAGATTTATGATTGATTGGTGAATTAATAGTGTTTTGTTATTGTGTGAGTGTGATCAATAACGCGTGAATGCAGCATGATCTGAATGCAGGGAAATACACGGAAGTGAATCGCCGTCACGAGATCGCATTTATGTATGAATCGAGATCGTGATTTTTTTTCGATGAATCGTGCAGCCCTACACTGTACTATAATGCAATATTGATAATTCATTCTCACTCAGAGCAAAGCCCTGAAAAACACAGGTCAATATCAATAATAGATGCTTATAAAAAATAACTATGAATGTAAGACTGGAAGAATAGCTGCTGTTTCCTTTGGATGTACAGTATGAGAAATTCTTTATGAGTTACAGTGGCTCCCAAAATATATATTCACAAAACATCAGATGTAAAAAAATCACTATTTTATATGGCAAAAGATATCAAATTCAAACATTCAATCAGTAACAGCTACATGCTACACTGTTGTCACATGACCTCACTGTTACATATCTCACATATTAAACTCAGTTATTTAAAACTTCACACACATATATACATAAATGTATTTTATATAAAATATATATAAATATTCTATAAAATTTAAAAATTCTAAAACAATAAAACTGAACAATTAAAAATTGCATTATTTTATTATTTATATGAAATAACAAATGAGAGTTGAAAATATAAAATTAAGATTACAAATATTTTAATGAATACGAAACAATAAATAAACAATCTTAATTTATATTTTATATAACTTTCAAATTTAAATCAATCAAAAAGAAAAACATCAATACACATTGTGTCTTGATGTTGGCAGTCCAATTGCAATGAATCAAGAGGATGTTAAAAAAAAACACAGCTGATGCTACTGCTGGCTCATTCGCCACACAAGAAAGGTCAAGTTGAGTGAATTGCATTGTGGGATACAATGCTCCTTGGAGTGTTCACTGTACACATGCTGGCAAATACAGGTATTCCTGTTTTCCATGCAAACAAAAACTTATCCAACAGCGCACACAGTATGCATACCACAAATATACTGCAAGGAGTGTATTGGCATACTATACTGAAAAACACACACTTATCTCTTGTCGTGAGATGCTATTATTCCAGCAGGTGCCTCAAATGGAGCAAAACGTAATAAGCAATTACTAACGAGTTAATATACACAGCCATCAGACAATAATTAGACACATTACACCGCAACCGTACGTTAATTGTCAATAGAACAGACTCTAATGTAACGGCTGAGAGCCTGTGTGAAACGCATCGGTCGAGTAGCTTGATATGATATGATAAACAAATATAAATGAAATTAAAAAAATGAAACCCAAGTCGACAGGCGTCTGTGTTTGTGAGCACAAGCGTTAAGCATCAATGGTCAAATTAGATGTGACAAGGGAATCAGAAGCTGTCAAACATAATGTCACGGTAGCGTTATGAGCCGAGAGGACGTCGACGGTAATGAGAGGGAATACGCCGTGGTCTCTGACCGTCTCCGATTGGCACGTTGACAAGCGGCCATAAAGCCGGGCCGGCTGATGAATTCATTCGCCAGCCACTAATGAATTAGCACTTCCCTTCTTCGCCCGGCTCGCCTTTCCAATCACGTCAAAGGCCTGGCAGAGGAAACAACGGCTTAATGAAAGGCAAAAAACGCCAGGGAACATCAGCCGCGAGGGCAGGTAACACGTATGGGAGGGTGAGACGGAAACTTGATATGAAGTCATCTGCATCCATAACTGTTTTTCAGGAAAACAATAACTGGTGACACGCGACAGGAATACGCATCATCAATCATGGGGAAATATTGTGCCGCACACCCAAGCCCGGTCTGGGCTGACATTTCTCACACTGAAAAATAAACAGAAATTGTCCAGATCAGAGAAAGGGGGAAAGTAATCTTGGGGAATCACTTCTCCATGGGTTTGATAGATGGCCGTCTTTTTGCGCGTCTCTCTCTCCGGTGATATTTCTGGGCCTGAAGCATGCGGGCTGGGATATTCATCACCGCTCTTGTGTATATACACGCTGCACATTATTCCTGAAGGATCGTAGAGGTGTGTGACTCACAAAAAAAAAAAGAGTATGTCAATTTCAGCCAATCACGGAGCTGCAAACAAAAAAACTATGAAAACTCCTTCCCTCATATATAGCAGCCAGGCCAGTCACAGATGTGTCTTGTGAGGGCCGTAACACGGACACACTCTTGGTTTTTCAATTCTTCCGAGAGGCATTCATCAACAACACGACCTCTGAGAGGATTCGCGTATGTGTATGTGTGTATTAAGGGAATATAGACTATTAGGGCTCAGCCGAGTTGGTGGCATTTCTCTATTTGAGTTATATAAGAGTTATTGGTGGAGCCCAAAACTGTAAAAATGCTGATTTTTCAATTTATGATTCTATTTCTACTGGCAAATGAACATATAGCTATACACATTCACTATGTTGTTTTTCAAGCGCCCCGACACAAGCGTTGGGTTTTAAAGACGGTATAATTATACAATCACTAAATATTTCCTTGTTAACCTCTGAAGCTCACTTAAATTTGTTCTAGATCATTAAATGTGATGTTATGGTGCCTTGGAGGCTGGTTTGATCTGTTTGGTCACTGATTGTTAAGTCAACAACTCAACCACATGTATGAAAACTTGTTTCCACCTCAAAAATGTACAAAAATGTATCCATTAAGCACAGTCAGACTTTTTGCATTTAATGATGTATATCTTAAATGAAATGCTTTTGTCATTTAAAATCAAATTAAATATGTTTGTATGAGAGATTAATATTTTATTTTAATACAACTTTTTGTACTGAAACCAATATCTTGTGCACTAAAAATGTCTCAATGTAGATTTTGGTGCGCTTAATAGGTACATTTACCCTATAAAGTCACAAATAGATATAAAGACACACTGAGCCATTTATACTAAAAATGTGAGATATAAAAAGACAAACAGGCCACACAGAGAAGAACCAATTGCCAATCCAATTATTGTAAGTTCTTAACTTCTCTGTTGGCACAAACTTTCTTTTCATTCGTAACAAAATCCTGTGAATTGATTTGCATTCAAGTTAGCAGGCATCTCGCCCTCTCTTCTCTCAGCTCAAACGCAGATATTGGCCCGAGGAAACATGATGTCAAACAATGCTGACTAATGTCACTTCCTCTTGTAATGCATTAATCGGCTCCACCTGCATGCTAAGGAGAGATGGAGCCTGTTGCCATGCCAACCCCACCTGCCAATCAACCCCTAGGTCATGACAGCATTTTGCTGTTGCTAGTTCGTTTGTCAAAATGTTAATGATTTTGAGTGTCATCATGAAGAACAGGATCATCTATAAAAAGCTGATGTAAGACGTCCTAAAAAAATGTAGGCAGGTCACTAGGTTTCAGAAAAGAAACTTCATCATCATTTCAAGTTTCTCTTCCAGAATTGTTCCTTCCTTTATTAGGTCCCTATGAAATCTCTTTTATTTTTTCCCATATTCTGTTTTTGTTTGTCTGTTTGTTTTTTCTGCATTCTGTTTTAATGGTTTAATTCAGTTTTAGAAAAATAAAATGTTCAATAAATTGAATTCATAAAATGTTATCTTTTTTTTACAATAATAGTGCTTTTTTTCTGAAATGTTATGTTGTTTTATTTTTGGATTCTGTGATTTATCATTAAATACATATCAAATATATTAATTTTGTAATCAAATAAATGCATAAAACTTTTTTCAAAAACAGTTTTGTCTGATTTTCTCCAAAATTGGCTCAGATCAAGTTCAGACGATGCTGGCAAAAGATTTACGATAGACCAAATTGTTCTCATAAAGCATGTTGATGAAATTCACGCAAAAATGGGCAAAGAGCGAAGCGCCACTTACTGGTCAAAAGATATTGAAATTTGACAGTTTTGGTTTAAAATTTTATTTTATCATTTCTGAACAGTTTGACCAAAAATCTAAATATTGATCTTGTTAGATTTGGAGCAGCATACCGAATCAAATTATACGGACAGACCTATGTCAGCCATTTTGAGCATGGACCAGTTAGAATTTTGTAGTACAATGCTGTATATTTTTGCTTTAACAAATCATAATAATTTTACAGATCTGCTTGCAGGAAATTTATTAAATTTGGCACACAGATATAGGACAGTCTCATCATTAACCACAGCGAATTTGGAGTCTCTAACTCAAACTCTCTGGCACCACTAACTAACCTCTACTTTTTCATACTCATCATAGACGCTCTGTCCAATTTTCACGAAGATTGGCTAATATCATCTTCAGAGCATTCTAGCAAAAAGTTATTAAAAGCTTTTTGATATACCAAACCATTTTCGTAAAGCGTGGTAACAAATTTGACAAAGTTTGTACAAAAATGGACATGAGGCTGTCTGTCATCAACACTTTAACACATTCTGACCAAACTTGGTATGCGTTATAACAAGCATGGCCCGAGGCCACATGAGTAGTTTCGGTGCAGCACCACCTACTGTTCAAAAGATATACAATTTGACATTTCTGCTTATAACTTCTGACCAGTTTGGCCAAAAATCACATTTGGAATGGCATACCGAATAGAACAATACCTAATTTTTCCATTTCAGCCTTTTTGGGCCTCGGACAAAGTTTTGTAGTATACTGTAATGCTGTATCAACAAATGTCTTTAACAGGGGTCTCCAACCCTGCTCCTGGAGAGCTACCATACTGCAGAGTTCAGCTTCAACCCTAATCACATACACCTGAACCAGCTAATCAAGGTGTTCAGGGCTGCTTAATTACAAACAGGTGTGTTGAAGCAGGGTTTGAACTTGGAATGTCTGCCGGAAGGTAGCTCTCCTGGAGCAGGGTTGGAGAACCCTGGTCTTTACTGAGCAATTAAAGACAGCTCTTAGCTCTTTATTTTACCTCTGTTGTGCTTGGCCCCTTAATTGCTGCAGTTATTTTTGTTATCATTACTTTGAGAAGTAAGTTCTAGTTTAAGTTTCCTGCATACAATGCATTTCTTTCATTTAATATTCATAGACACCGTATCACAATATGATTCATTGTGCAGCCCTACTTTTGATTTAATAATCAAAACTTTGCCAAATTCTCGGACATTCTACAATACAGCCTACAGTAAATACCATTTCATGACTCGATTCTGCAATTAGAACATAGAGTCCTACTTTATCACCTTCTTAATTTTCATTCCCGTTCACTGTATAGTCTTACATCTTCTCATTCGCGCCCCTATCTCACTCCAGATGAAAAATAAACCTGACAAAAAGTCTCTGTAAATCTCCCGCTGTGATCGTCCACAGAGGGGCATTGACATCAATCATACCCTTGTGACCTGCACTGAGGCCTTTACAAACACACAGTGAGTCGGCACACACAAACACAGGTAAAATCCTCGGAATGTGATTGCGGGTGATGCCGTGCAAACAAGGCTGGAATTACAGGGATTAAGGAGCAGACCAGACTAATCTGAGATCGGCCGCCATGTGTGTGCTGAACATTGGCTCCAGATGTGTGAGATTACATCTCAAAAAGACGCACCTGGGCCACAGCTTTCACCCCCATAGGGTACTGGGTAATGGCTAAAACACAAACGCACACTTTTAGAGTTTACAGCCTTAAACATGGAGTCCTACAGAAAAGATTAAAAGGCAAAACAATATTTGAGTTTATACAACCAGTTGTAACAATATCTGCAAGCCTGTCGGGTCAGTGAGGCAAGTATTTCGGTTTTTCAGAAGGTTTGTTTTGTTTGTTTTAAACAATATTGCTAAACATGGTATTAGCAATGTTTTCTGGCAGTCACGTTTGTTTTCGTTCATATATATATTTATGTTGCTTGGCAACTGTATAAAGCCTATATATAAGCAAATAAATCATATTAGTGAAAAAAATGATTAATTTATTTTTTTTTGTCTTATTACTGTTGCTGCCATTTTCTATAAGCAATAAGGCTTTTCATTTTGATACAAAGCAGTGTGATAAAGATAAGTAAAGTGCAATAAATAAGAATGTATGATTATTTTCTCATATTTATGCAGCCTAACAATGTATTCTTTGAACATTTCATTCTCGCTCTTTTTTTTTTCTTACCGTTTTTGCGATACACACTCTCACACACCTGTACTCTCAGTTGAATTCCTCTTTAACAAAGTGTTGGAGACACAGAGACAGACTGTGAACACTCAGGAAATGAAGCACCTCGTTCACAGCCTTTGAAGAGAACATGACGCCTGACCTCTGCTAATCAAACACACCTACAGCTCTGCGTGTGTGAGTTTGTGAGAGAGAGAGAGAGAGAGAGAGAGAGAGAGAGAGAGAGAGAGAGAGAGAGAGAGAGAGAGAGAGAGAGAGAGAGAGAGAGAGAGAGAGAGAGAGAGAGACACACACTTCATTTTACCGTATACATGGGGCCTAATCCTGAAAACCTGCAGTGATGGTGGTAAGTGTCAGATAACGAGAGAACGTGGCTTGAGTGGCCACCAGAGACAAAAGTACCATGCACAGTGATGGGATCAATGACAAAACTATAGATTTTGATACTTTTTATTTCACATTATATACAGTACATAAAATGTGTGTGTGTATAGCATATTGGCTGTTTATTAGTACTTACACAGCACATATGAATGTCTTATTGTGCATGACCATATTTTAATTACTGTATACCCCATACATAAACTTACCAACTACTTACTATTAATAAGCAGAAAATTAGGAGTTTATTGAGGCAAAAGTCATAGTTAATACTTAGTTAATAGTGAGAATTGGTCCCTAAACTAAAGTGTAACCATTTTTACAAGTAAAAGTAAAGTAAAAAATTGAATAAATAAATAAATAAAATAAAATAGTGAATCTTACTACAGTAAAAACAATCTAATCATTATTGTGGGAATTTTCGTCTTGGATTTCAACATAAAACAAAACTAAAACTAAAACTTCCCAATGGGACAATTATGAAATAAATTGTTGATAATTAAAAAATAAAACACTTTAAAAAATAATATAAAGAATGTTACTTATATTATAATGATTTTGAACTGGCAGATAAAATTATTTTAATTTAATTTAATTTTTTTATTGATTTATTTACTTAAATACTTGCATACATTTTTAATAAATATAAAAAATACTTGCATATCATGTGACAATTAACCAACATCAGAGAACCATGATCATGCAAATGTGTCGTTAAACTACTGAAATACTTGAAATTTCAGAGAATACTTCAAGTAATTATTTTACATATAAAGGGATTTGCCTGACCAAAAAAACTTTGGGAACCCGTGCTGTAAAGGAATTAAACTGTAAATGAAAAGGCCAGTTTCCAAAGGAAAATGAAGCAAAGAACGAAGCAGAAAAGGTGAGAATGTGAGCGGGTCAAAGAGGAAGCGGCTCTGCTCCACAGGTATCTGCTGCCCCCTCTTCTCCTTAATCACTCCTTCCATTTGAGCGTCAGCCCCTCTGGAGTATCTGAGGGGGGTAAATGTGCCAGCGAAGGGGGGACGGATGGAGGGTCTTGCGAGAGGGTGAAAGAGAGCAGCTGGCATTAGCTTAGCTCTAGAGAGAGCTAATTATTAGACCGTTGAAAGGGGAAAAAAACATGACGGATGTATTCGCATGAACATCTTGATGAATGAGTGGGCTTTTTTAACGTGAGCTACTTTGTCAGAAACACAATGTGCCAAAATCCCCCTGGGGCTGTGGTGTGTGTGTAAGATTAATGACAAATTTACCCTCTCTCTTTATGAATGCTTATAAATAATAATAAGACCTGTCACGTCGCAGGGTGCGCTGTGCAAGCGCAGCTGCCTTTTACTGGAACCTGCAGTAAATCAAAGCGTCTGTGTGTGTGTCTGTGTATGCGCGTGTGTTCTCCGCTCTGATCCGTGCTTCAGGGGGTTTATGAGGAATCGCGGCTGCGGCACACGTTTGGAAACATGTTGAATGTGTGCGAACTTCATTTAGGCACTGAAACTCGCTGTGATGTTTCGTTCGCACTTCTGAGCAGCAGGAAACACGCAGCTAGGTCACTGACAAATAATGCACTCATTATTTAAATCGCTCTAAAAATGTACACTTTCTGAAAAAAAGTGCACAAAAGCTGTCACTGGGGTGGTACTTTTTCAAAAGGTACCTACTCTGTACCTTATTAACCCCTAAAAGGTGCATATAAATACTTTAAAGGTACATATTAGAACCTAAATGTACATATTTCTAACTTTTGAAAAGATACCACCCCAGTGACCGTTTTTTTAATGAGAGTGATGGTGTAACCAATTAATAAGATATTTTCCTTACACCTTAAATGTGAGTCAACATATCAAGGTATTATATTATTTAAATATATTATGAATATCAAGACTTTGTTTTCCAAACATAATTTGTTTAAATCGCTGTTAAAAATAACAAAATAAAATAAATGAATAAAAAACAAAATGAATAAAGTAAATAAATAAATGCATGTTTTATTTCATGAATAAAAAATATATAAAACAAAATAAGTAAAAATAAATTAATAAAAACAAGTTAATAATATAATAATAAATGCATGAATTAAAATATGAATATGAATAATATAACATGAATAAATGTCTAAATAAATAAATACATAATACTATGTAAATCTATCTACAATCTATAAATCCATGTATAAATGCATAAATGCATCAATCAAATGCCAGTTAGACAAATGTTGACATTTCTATAATAATGACTATACTTGCCTATGATTTGTTTTTTAATAAATTAATAGATCAACACACATACACTAAAACCAGCACCACATCATTGACCCAGGTGCAGAGAAAGAGACCGAATCAAACAACAGAATGATATTCACTGCAGAAGGCTGAAAAAAAATAAAATGTTTCAGTTCAGAGTCGGCAGAACATGTGGTTTCTAGAGAGTTACCATGGAGACCAAAACACATTTGTACCTTGACACTGGCAGGCAGTTTTTTTGGAACAGTGCTGACGCTCTAAAAAGCCGAGATGTTCATTTTCTGGCTTTAGGAGCCTTGCTATGGTAGTAATCAAACACACACACACACACACACACACACACACACAGCTTTAGACAAATTGACTACAAGGCATTTGACATTCCAGTAGCTGGAAGCAAGTTGTCCATCTCCCTTTTATGTTTGGCCTCTTTGTTCCAAAAGCCTGACCTGCAGGAAAAGGGAGGATGCAGTGAAAAACAGAAACACACGGACCCGGTGGAGGAATCAAAAGCACTAATCAGGCATCTCTCAAGGCCTAACGAGCCGGAAACATCCACTGAGGGGTCAATCAGACCCGATCATCCGTCCATCCAACGCCCCCTTCCCTCTCAGACAATTCCACACACACTAATACACCAGAATTTCCCAAAAGTTTTAGATTAACTATAAAAATAAAAAAATCTAAAATAGACAGGATTCCATAATTCATCATTTGGGATCAATCTTAAAGGATATTTTAGGCTTGTAACAGTACAGAAAACAAAAACTAGATCTCAACAGGACTAGTATTATTCCCAATATGATCAATTGCAAAAAAAAAATTAAGAAAATATTTGCAAACTTTATTGCCATCATTTATTTTTAAATGCCCATTAAAAAGATTTGATTCCAACACAACAGCTAAAAAGGACTCTGAAACCAAATAATTAAACAAACTTTAAGAATTACTGTTTATGGACTAAGATTGTTTTTGACTCTTAAGGGATTCTTACATGATTCCACTGGGATATTTTAGAAATGGCTCCAATTATATCCAATTATAAATCCCACTATGAATTCCGATAAAATATTCAAAAAGTCAACAAAAAAATCCATGGTTCTATAGAATTTTTTCCCATTGGAATTGTCTTTAAATGTCCATCAGGAAGTTGATATTCCAACACAACAACCAATAGTACTCTGTGAATCAAATATGAATCAAAACCCCTGTAAGAATTACAGTTTATTCACTAGGATCGTATTTGACTCTTAAGGGATTCTACTGGGATATTTTGGGATTGGCTCCAATTATGACTGAAATCCCACTAGGAATTCCAGTAAAATATTTAAGGCATGCAAAGCTAATCCACGAGGAAGTGTGTGTGTGTGTGTCTGTGTGTGGTTGAAGGGTTTAACATGTGACTATCATAAGGGCATGTCTCTAAAACTGCAACAGGCAACAAAATCCAGACCATAGTTGCCCGCTGGTACAGAATCAGCCATAGAAAGTGTTCATCTCCCAGCAGAGGGCGCACACACACACACACACACATCCTTTACCAGCCTCTGGCTCATTGCTGACAACATTCACATTCTAGTGTAATCTACTGGGTCATAAAGATATAGACTGATATAGATATAGATATAGATATAGATATAGATATAGATGTTTGGGGTCAGTAAGATTTCATGTTTTTGAAATAAGTCTCTTATGCTCACCAATGCATTTATTTGATAAAAAAATCAAGTAATATTGTAAAATATCATTACAATTTAAAATATATATTTTCTATTTAATTTTTTTTTTTTATTATTATTAATTATTCCTGTGATGCAAAGCTGAATTTTCAGCACCATTACTCCAGTCTTTAGTGTCACATAATCCTAAGAAATCATTTGCTGCTCATAAACATTTCTTATCATTACCAAAGTTGAAAACAGTTGTGCTGCTTTATATTTTTGTGGAAACCGTGATACATATTTTCAGGATTCTTTGATGAATAAAAACTGCAAAAGAACAGCATTTTTACATCTCTATATTTACAATAGATATATTTTGTAAACACACACACACACACACACACATACATAATTTAATTACTTTATTAGTATTATTATATTATTATTATTGATGTACGGACAGATGGACGGACTGGCTTTTGATGGATCGATAGATGAACACATTTCAGAACAACTATATACTGACATCAGTAATAAACACTTTGCATACAAAATACAAAAATAAAGCGGTCTATCTCTGAAAGAAGTCCTGTTCCAATGCAATATATACATCACTAATAAAAGCTATTACTTTATGCTAAACCATGAGAGACAAACAATTACAATCCATCAAGGCTTTCAGACGTTCTCTGAGAAATAGGAGGTGACAGCATGTATCTGATAAGTGTGTGCTTCCAGCCCAGACGAACCACGTCTGTTTCAAGAGGGTTATTCAGACTCATTACTATCTCATCAAGAAAGGCCCATTCGTTAAGACAATTAATTAGAGTAGCGGACGCCTGTGGAAATTGATAATAATAATAATGAAGGGCGTGATGGCTGCTGATTGGTCGACGGGGCAGGGGCCCAGGTGCGGGTTTACGGTTTTTAATTGCAGTCGAGCATTTTGCACAATGTGTTTTATTAGTTTTATCCGCCGCGGTTGACTTGCTAACCTCTTCTGAAGTGGTGCGCGGGGAGCACTGATATGTGTGACTTGTCACTTATGTGAAGAGTTAGCAAATTATCAGAGAAGAGGATGAGCCGAGACTCGAGAAACGCTCTCAAGCTGTCAGTCAAGTGTTTCTGAGAGTGTGAGGCCTAATGAAGACGCCGTGGAGCTCCGCTGGCAGCCTGGAATTAACAGTTTAGAAAGGAAACTCAAGTGTAACGTCAGCACATTAATTAAAGCACTGGCGATTTTCTTTTACATATATAGTTATTAATATTAATGCATAAAATATACATTTATTTATTATTTATTTATTTTATAAATAAATAAAAAAAAACTATAAAATAAAATAAAAATGTTCCTCCTCAAAATAAAACTAAATAAATAAATAAAATAAAAATAATTATTACCAACATCATTATTGTTGTTAATAAAGTATGAATTCTAATAATTAAATAATTTTAAGCACCAATTAAAATTATTATTATTATTAAATAAAAATACAATAATATGAATGCACAAAATATAAATGTATTTTAATTTTACTAAAATATGTATTATTATAAATCAATAAATAAACAAACTAATCAATGCTTGAAATAAAAGTCTACATCAGTTGTCCGTGTGTACTATTTCTGACAATATGAAATAACTTTCATCACAGATGGTTTGGTCACTATAATAAATCAATCCATAATGATGCCATCTGTTCAGGAGTGACCACCCAAAAGAAAGAAAAGTTTAACACACAGCCTAGTTGTTAAACACGCTGTTCTCATCAGCGAAGCCTTAAGAAAGTGTCAAATGAAAAAGTCAGCAGAGACGAGCAAGACAAAAACTGACTGACACTTTGACGGTTTAAAGTGTGGAAGGTTATGGAATCATAAATGAGCAGAGAGTAAAGTCCCAATTCATCTCTTATTCATCTTCTCTGAGGTCTGCGGCGCAACCGATAAGACATAGCCTAGGAGGGAATGATGGGAAAAATTCCTTGTAACCTTTACAAAAGGGAAAATGTACCATGATATTACTCAGAAAATCATGTATATAATACTGAAAAACGTGATGGTACCTTTACAAAAGGGAAAATGTACCATGATATTACTCAGAAAATCATGTATATAATACTGAAAAACGTGATGGTACACTTAAAATTTATTTACTTAAAATTCTCAATATAAAATAAAATAATAAATTTAAAATTAAATTTAAAAAATTGTAATTTAAAAAATAAAATCTAAATAAAAAAATAATAAAATTAAATAAAAATATTAAATTAAATTAAAAATAAAATAAAATCTTATGCTATATAATCTATTGCTATCCTTTTAAAACAACTAAATATCCGAATCTGAATACAATACTTTTATTTAAAATGCCAATATCAGTGAGCAACCAATATTATGCCTATAATGTGCATTAGTAATCAAACAGTAAATCGTTATTACAATTTGAGACCAATCAATCAATCATAGTACTGGCACAGTACACTCTTTATAAGGAAATGCTGTTGCTACAACACACACGTTTAGCAATTGATGTAGTAAATTAGATAAACACAATTAACCAGCTGAAAGTTCCAAATGAAGTTTCCGATCCCAAGTAATGTTTGACTGAATGAATGTGAATATATCAGCAGCTGTTCTTTGAAAGAGGTCACTCTAAACGATGCATGTTTCATGTTTGGTGCTAATGATCTGATTAAACAGAAATATTCTTTAATGTGTGCATTCAAAAAGAAACTACTGGCAAAGGACAGCATGCTCTCATCAAAGCCTTTGTTCTCAGAGTCGAGAAACATTCCCCCAGTCTGGGAAATCAATGCTGGGAAGAGGATAGGGCAAAACACATGGAAATGAGAATGCATAATACATGGATGCCCAATGAGATCCGACCTGCATCACACTGCCGGATTCCTTTCTTCTGCTAATATTAGACGCCAAAACTAAAAGCAGCTCGTGCTCTTCTCTTAGAAATGCAAAGTGACAGCATCAGCCCACCCATCACAACTACAATGAATATTAATATTTAGTGTCAGGAGAAACTTTTGCAGTTTTAGCGGCGCACGGCGCACGCTACGCAAAACATCACTGTAAGTCTTGCTCATACTTAAGGGTTGGGAATTGAAACTACGGTATTAAACTTTGATACATAATCATAACACATGCGGTATCATATGCGCCACAGACATGACTAAAAATAGACGATAAACCATGTAAATATCAGAAATTGCACTACTGTTCACAAGTCTTGGGTCAGTAATATTTTACAATATTTTTGAGTATTAAGTCTCTTATTCTCACAAAGGCTGTATTTATTTGGTGAAAAATACAGTAAAAACAGTAATATTATGAAATAATATTACAATTTAAAATAACTGTTTACCATTTCAATATATTTTACAATGTAATTTATTTCTGTGTTAGAAATGCTGAATTTTCAGCATCATTACTCCAGTCTTCAGTGTCACATGATCCTTCAGAAATCTGATGCTTAAGAATTATTATTATTATTAGCATTATTATTAATATTCAAATAATCCTGAAAAGTATCATGTTTTCCACAAGTAATAGTAAATCTGAATTTTTAGCTTCATTACTGATCTTCAGTGTCACATTCAGTAATTATTATAATACACAAATTTATGCTCAAGAAATGATAATAATAATTAATAATAAAATGAATATTATTATTACACATTATATTTTTGAGGATTCTTTGAAGAATAGAAAGTTCAAGCATTTAACAGCATTTACTTGACATTAAATTTGTTTGTAACAACCTAAAAGTATTTTTTGATTAATTTGCATCCCAGCATAAATAAATAAAACACTTCCTGACCCCAAACTTTTGAACAGTAGTCTACTTTTTATCTAGAAACCAGAATATCATAGACCGAAAATACCCTTGCAAACAATAATTTAATGCTCTATAAACGACTTTGAACACCTTAGCGATATCAACAAAATGCACTGTAAAAAAAAAAGTTGAGCCAACTTCAAATTTTAAGGCAACCAGCTTCAGCAGATTTTTGAGTTTTTGTAGGAGATGCTCAGCTTTTTGTTGTATAAACTTAAAACAACAATTTGAGAAAACTCAAAAATCTGCTGAAGCTGGTTGCCTTAAAATTTTAAGTTGGCTCAACTGTTTTTTTTTTTTACAGTGTGGCTATAAACCACACATGGAACCTTTTCTGTGTTATGGCTGTTGCCATAAAAACAAATCAAAATTATGGTAATTCCAACGGGATGGGAACACAGCACAAGTCTGTCTGGGAACAAAAAAAAAAAGATATCTTGGCACATTACACAAAAAAAAAAAAAAAAAAAAAAAAAACATACAAAAGACATTAAAGAACTAACTTTAAAAGGTAAGGCCAAGATAATGGAATATGAAAAAATATAATAAATGAATAAAAAGTATCACAGATCATTGACCATCATATTTTCAGTGAATTGAAGTAATTCTACTCACTCCTGAATGCTTTATGTAGCTGAAACTGTGACTTTGTGTTTTGTTCATCAGTGAAAATGAGTTCCCACAGCTCTTTCCCCAGTTTCTGAATAGCCTTAATCAATCAAATTCTTCATGTATTATGAGATTTTTTTATTAGAATCATCCTTCTGCATTTGAAATGTAATCGAATGAACTCATATTAGCTGAATAGTGCTTAACTATGCCGGCAAATTGAGAAAACCGCAGTAGTTAAACGTTCAGCTCCAGCAATCAGCCTCTATTCAGCGAGCATGATCGCTCTCTCAATGACGACAGACGTGAAATGAAAAAAAGACTAAATTAGCTGGATGCCATGCTAACTATTGACTTGGCATGAATGCTGGCATGCTATATTTTTTAAATGTTTGTGGCCCCGAGTCACACTACATCTGCATATTAATTTGCAGTCTACAATTATGTCAATTACTCAGAAGTCGTTTATTGGGAATTAGCTTTTGAAATATGTGCTAATTAGCATGGCAAATTCATTAGGCCTATTTACGAGGTCCAAAACATCACAAGGATGACCATGAAAAATAAATAATCTAAGATAAGGGGGAAAAAATTGTTTATTTATAAATTCATCAGAAGTACGAGAGGTATCAAGGGTTGGTAGATTGCACAAAAACAAAGATCTGAATTACTGAAGTTAATTAAATCGATATAAACAGACATCCAACTGTCTTTTATCTCTTGCACACTCTTACTTCTTCTAATAGCTTATTTCATTGTTTTCAAGCTTTGAATCTACGATACGGAGTATTAGGTTTAAAAAAAATAAACTGCAATATATCACAGAAATGAGAAATGAGAAACATGTCTAGTTTAACAAGGAACGCTGACCATCCCAAAATACAACTGTTGCATAAAAAACTTTTTTATTGATTCTGTAACTTTATCATTAAAAAGGGGGAAAAAATGTGCACTACTGTTGAAAATTGTGGGGTCAGTAAGACTCTTGACAACCTTGACAGTAAAGATATTAATAATTATACAAAAGACTTCAAATATTTCAAATAAACACTGTTCTTTTGAACTTTCTATTCATCAAAGAATCATAAAAATACACATTATTGTTTATACAAAAATATATATATTACGCCGTTTTTTGATTAGCAATGTTTCTTGAGCAGCAAATCAACATAGAATGATTTCTGAAGGATCATGTGACCCTGAAAACTGGAGTAATGGTGCTGAAAATTCAGCTTTGCATCACAGAAATAAGTTTTAAACTGTAATCATATTTCACAATTATTCTTTATACTCTATTTGTTTATTTAAAAAAAAAAAAAAAAAACTTACCAACCACAAAACGGTAATGTTTATAAAAACTATTAATTCTGAATGACAAATTCAGTTCATACTAAAATTAACCACATATCTTATCACAAAAAAAAAGAAAAAAGTTCAAATACTGTATTAATTGGTATATAATTTAAATTTACTGTTATTCCAATACACCAAAGAATTAAAAAAGAAAAAAAACGTGACTCTCATCAAAACAAATCAGTATATAAATTTCAGTTCATCACGTAGCATCTTTGAAAATTCTCATTTGTTTCCATTAGAATCATACGACTGTTTCCAAATTATGATGGAAATTCCAATAGGAATCCTGCACTGAATCCATTTGGAGTTTTTCCAGACTAGGTGCTGAATAAAACCCTCCTCTCTAATGGCTGTTAACCTGCCCGTTCTGATGGGCTGCTATGACAGCACCGGCACACAGGGACAGGCCCATAATGCATCAGTGAGTGACATTGAGTGGAAGTGAATGATAGGGCTGTACAGGTAATGCGGATCTTGGGAAAGTAAAGTGCTCTGTTATCACAGGGTGTAGTAGGTGCTTTAGGTCATTATCAGTGACTCTGTAGAGCTCAGAGAAACTCACACACACATATACACACACATAATCACCATTCATCATCTGGAGTTGCTGATTATGGGCATTAGGCAAAGAGATGGGTGGCTGAACGCATGACGATAAGCTGGGAAAGGTGGGTGAGGAATCCTTTATGGTCAGTATGATAATGCAGGATATCAGGTATTATTGACATATTGGACTCCTTAACATTTGTCTTTGAAGCTGACAGCAGTTTAATGCATGCAGAATGAGGGTAGGAGTAATTACAGCCGAAACCGTAATCCATGAGGTGCCCTCAGAAGTGGTTCTAATACTAATTTATCAATTTATTAAATTTAAGAAATCAGCATTGATCACTCGCCAATGAACAAAAGTGAACAGGGATTATCTTTCATCTGTCTCAAAATATAACAGAAGCCTTTTTTTCATGTATTTCTGTTCATTTTCTGCTAAATAAATGTTTGTTTAAATGGAAAGTTACCCAAAAATGAGGTTCTGTGATCTATTCACTATGACGATTTCTTTTGTGGAGAACCATGGGAGCTATTTTTGCACCATGATCCATTCAATAAAAGGCAAAAATAACTAAAACAACGCTGCCCAAAGTAACCAAAGGTAGCCCGCAACTGTGCATTCCAAGTGTTATGAAGCAATACAGTATCTTTAGGTGATGAAAAAAAAAATTAAATAAGCCTGTGTGTTAAAAATTGAATTTAAATTTCTTTCATTTGCATATGTCGCACCGGGTTTAACATCAAAGACACTTTTTGACATCATTGTCATCAAACCAGTTGAAACATGTTTTGACGTGTCGTTGAGCTGAACTCGAGCACAGACAAGATTTGAGTGCGACAGAACAAAAAAAGGCTTGCAAATAATGGCTTGTACCTCACACAAAGCAATCAAAGGTGTATCTCCAACATTCGTGTACAACTGCCACAATTTGCTACGCTTCTGATGGTTTTTTGTTTAAATATGTTTCATTTTAGTTTTTTGTTCTCAGTTATGTACAGTACATTTGGGCTTTATGTTACATATTATGTGGTTATAGTGGTATTATTTTTTTGTATTTGTATTGCACAACACTCCATCTATTTTACAACCAAAGCTTGTGGAAAAGGCTTGTGATGAACTTTGATTCTACATGTAGCTTTCTCATTCCCACCTGTGTATTTATGGTGGCTGTCAGCGTATTATAACTAGGGTCGGGTATCGAGAACCGGTTCGCATTTTAATGTGATTTAAAACTATTTAAGTGCAGGAAGGGAAAGAACTTGCGTGCTGTTTGCGTGCAGTGCACATAATCTGAAGCAAGAGCACAGAGAACAGCGGTCCCGATGCGACCTGTGTCCGTTCTCGAACCGCTCCATCCATTTCCACTGCAGAAAAGGTCGTTTCCCGGGCCGGAACTGACTTCTCTTTCACATTTATCGACCAGTATGCACGAAATACGTCAGTATATCATCATAAACACAGCCGTTTTTCATCTTAAGTGAACATAAACAGTTGAGAAAGAAAACACATGCGTAACAGTTTTAGATCTGTGTGCGTTCAGTGTTAAAGAGACAGCCGTCTAATAAACGTGCTGCCTGTCATTAATGTTAATCAAAGAACAAAAGAAAATCATTAACTGACTGAATATCTTTTGTAAATTTAATGAGGATTAATCAATATTTTATTTATGAAAAGAAAACTATGCAGTGTTTTTAAACTTTTGGTTTCAATTTCAATGTACCTGATATTTGTACAGCTTTATATATTTATGCTATTGCTAATTGATTTGTTTGTTACTATTTTATTACTTACTGTTTACTTGTCTTTAACAATTTAATGTTTGAAATTTTTATTAGTCTAGTTGTTTTTCTGTGGTATTTTTTTGGTAAAACCATAGGCAAAAGACAGAATAAATTAGTTTGACATCTTTTTATCTTATTGGAATCGGAATTAGGAATCGATAAGAATCGGAATCGATAAGCAGAATCGGAACCGGAATCAGTAAAATTCAAACGATACCCAACCCTTATAACAGCTATAAAACAGATTTTTGTAGTTCAGCAGCCTCATGTCGTTCCAAACCCGTAAAACCTTTGTTCATCTTCAGAACACAAATTAATTATCACAAAAAGTATTCTCGTAGCTTCATAAAATTACGGTTGAACCAGTATTAATGTCATATAGACTGTTTTAACGACGTCCTAACTACCTTTATGGGCCTTCAATGTGTTAGTTGCATTGCTGTCTATGCAGGGTCAGAAAGCTCTCAGATTTCATCAAAAATATCGTAAAAGGAAAGTTCACCCAAAAATGAAAATTCTGTCATTAATTACTCACCGTCATGTCGTTCCAAACCTGTAAGATCTTCATTCATCTTCAGAAAAAAATTGAGATATTTCTGATGAAATCCACGAGCTTTCTGAACCTCCATAAACAGCAATGCAAATGAAATGTTCAAGGCCCAGAAAGGTTGTGAAGACATCGGTAAAATATGTGACATCAGTGGTTCAACCGTAATTTTCTGAAGCTACGAGAATTTTTTGTTTGCAAAGAAAACAAAAATAATGACTTTATTCAACAATTTCTTCTATTCCGTGTCAGTCTTCGACACATATTCTCGTAGCTTCATAAAATTACAGTTGAACCCCTGATGCTACATGGACTATTTTACCGATGTCTTCACCACCTTTCTGGGCCTTGAATGTGTCAGTTGCTTTGCTGTCTATTCAGGCTTAGAAAGCTCTCGGAATTCATCAAAAATATCTTCATTTGTGTTCCGAAGATGAACGAAGGTCTTATGGTTTGGAAAAACATGAGGGTGAGTAATTATTGATAGCATTTTAATTTTGGGGTGAACTAATTGTTTAACTTCCTTACTGAAACATACATTAAGTGTAATCCATAAAACCTAAATTGTTGTTACCATATTTTAAACATATTTGTTTGCAGTGCATTTTTATTTTTCACTTTCTTTTTAGTTTAAAGATTATGTTAGTTAAAGGTTCAATAGGAGATCTCGGAAAATGCTAACTTTAGCCTGATAGCACTGAAAGCGAACGTCCCACCCTCCCTGCAATCGCCGTCCAAAGCCACGCCCCCTGAACGCACATACGCTCAAAGAGCAGAATACCAGGGACAACATTAAATTACTACAATAGGCTACATCAACGGTTTTCAATTACAGTCCTCGCGCCCTCCCCGCTCTGCACAATTCATATGTATATCTTATCACGTCCGACGGTTGTTCTGTTCGACCGTAAGTTATTAAGTGCCTGCGAAGTGGACATCACCAGATATGATTCCAGTTCAACGTGTATATTCCATACAAAGGGCATTAAAGTGTGCAAGACGTGAATTTAAATTGTATTTATTTACAGAGGTATATTATGTCACACTTCTCTAGTAAGTTTCATCTGTGTGTGAAGATGCTGCGCAGCATAAATCCGAGAATGAATGTTTCGAAGTGAAATAAACTTCAATGGATTTTCCCTGCTCAGGGAGTAGGAAGCAATGAACACTGTGTAGGGAGCATGTCAATCGGAACACAGTTCATGCACGTAGCTCTCTTCTAACGAGCTGGTTATCTGAATCAGGTGTGTTAAAGCGAGAAATGCAAAATATGCAGAGCGGGGGGCGTGAGGACAGGAATTGGGAACCGCTGGGCTACAACATGTGTCATTCACCGGTGAGAAAACTTTATAGCACAGTTAGTAAAAGTACCACAATACCAGGAAGGAAGATTGGGTTGTTAATGTTTGCCTGCCATTCTCGCTCTGTCTGCACAGTGTGCGTGAATGCGCTGATGACGTATCGTGTCTGCGCGAACAGGGTGAGCAGAGGTATGCAAATACATACATTGACAGGCAGGTAGGAAAGCCAATTAAAACGCTCGGACCAAGCGTTTTGATTGGACGAACATTTCTTGGTCCAACACCTTCCACAGAATATATAAATACAGATAAATACATTTAGACCACTTCACTTAATGATTGCTATCAGGATGTGAAGAGACTTTCAACCAGAATAACAAAAAATATTTCTGAAGACAATCACCTATAGCACCTTTAACTCATTTTGTATTCCACTGGAAAAAGAAAGAAAGTCGTACACTATCAGATTTGTTCTGACATGAAGGCAAATCAAAAATGATGATCATTTTTGGAATAACTCTCTCTTTCCAACATCTACCCACACAAGCAGACACCCAAAGATCATCATAATCAACCCAAAATGAATGCAAGTTCATAACACCACCACAAAAACAGAATATTAAATCTAAAAGAGAAGAACTAGAGTGATTAAGTGTTTAACTGACTAAAGGAAACAGTGAGGCAAGTCCTCCCAGCATGACCTCTCCGTCTCCCAGAGTCCACCGGGGCCCCGTCTACAGCAACTCCACGCATTAACGTCATTCATCATCCCACACTGAATATTCATGGGCAGGGCCTGGGGGTCAAGCCAAGCGCATCACTTCCTGCTGGGGGTTAATGGGCATCAGAGCAGGGGTGGGGCCCTAATCTGATTCCATCGCCATGGCAACTTCACCCTAATCAACCTCTGTAGGAGGTGAAGAACGGTCTAATGAAGATGCTGTGACTCCCTCGCACTGGCTTTGTATTAAAGTTGATTAGCATGCGCTACATACGGTGAGACCTCATATCGGTGGAATGTTTCCAAAGGATGATAAAGATTATTATAACGGAGACGAAAGCCGCTTGACTGCATAATGGGCAATAATGGGCCCGGTCAGAGTGAAAAATGGGTTCGCAAGAATGGTTTTTCAGTCTAAATGGAAGGAAAACACTTTCAGGAAGAAAAAGAAAAATGCGTTTAGACTGCAATATCTTGCAGGAATCAATAGCAGCGAGTTAAAGAGTAAAAAGTTTTCCTCATTTCCTATTCAGCCCAAATTTCATGCCAGAAAGTTTGCCAATAAGCTGTTTTATTGGAGTCAAAACGGCTCTGTTCCAAAACTAAGTGGGCTGCTTATCTAGACAGCAATTTTAGGCATCAAAATGCTCTTGATGCAAAGAGTGATGTAAACAAGATGAAAGAAAATGACACTTACACTTTATTTTAAGGTGTCCTTGTTACAGTGTAATTATACATTTAAGTACTAATAATTAACTACATGTACTATATGGTTAGGGTTACTTGCATGTAATTATGCATAATTAATTGTTATTAGTACACGTAACGTGTAAAAAGGACACCTTAAAATAAAGTGTTACCAAAATTAATAATGCAAGCATCACTTTTGCTGTATTAAAGTATTAAACTTCAGCACATAACTAGTCCAGCAGCACCACCTGTGCTACAGCCGTGAAGGACACTTCAAATCAGAGGTGGTGTATTTTAATTACTTTTTGTAAATGATCCAAATGATCGCCTGGTGGACAACAAAATTCCCTGCCTTAGATTGAACAAGGCAACTTACAAGGTAACGACTAAATAGAAACTACCCAGAACACCCAAACAACTCCACAGTAATATGCTTAAAAAACACTCAATGGCATAACAACTCCAATGTATTTTCATAAATATTAAATGACCAGAATCTCTCCTCTAATACACAAACATGCTCAATTTTCATGCATCTTCATGTGTCAACATCTGCAAATCTATAATTGTAATTTATATCCATATCACAACAATAGCACACAGACCATATGAACAAAACAATGAATAAATCAGAAAGCAACTCGCAGTAAAATATCATTTTTCCATATCTCTAATAGCTAAACCGTTGAATTCTGCCACCAACGTCTTCATCAGAATAATAATTTAATTCCTAATAAAACGAACCAGTTTTAAAATCTCAAAAATGTGAAAAACTCAAATGAAAGAAGTGGCTTAATAATTATAAGCTGCTTTGACTACCATATGAATATTTTATTAGTAATTATTCAACCCCTGCTGAGAAAGAATTCCTCATTTGTATGCATCTAGACATATTACTATGCTTATTATTCAAATTTAAGAGAGTTTATGCTATGCAAAGCAGACATTTATGACACAAATTGCATGAATATTAACATTAGTATTAATCAAAAACATTAATATTAAGCATGGCAGACATAGTTATTCAACAAGTTAGCTAACAAAAGCTCCTAAAATAGTCATGATGTCATTGGGGTGTACACCAATCCGCTCAAGGCAGGGAGGGCAGGCTAAACAAGTCCCAACTAAATGTCTGAAGTAACTTGCTTTGCTAGTTCCCCCTTCTTCTAGATGTAGAACTGCGTTTATGAATGTCCAGGCAGCTCAAAAAAACTTGGCAGACTGTAAATATATCGCAGTAGCTTTGACAAGTCACATGACAGAAAGTAGTGCTGTGATTGGCTTACTACTCTCAATGTGATAATGCCCACCAATCATGCTCACAGCTGGTCCGCAAATCTGCAAGAACAAGCCAAACTGGAAAGAACAGGTGAACTAGTTATAGACTAAACAACTCACCCTCCGACAGCATCACATTTGGCCACATCCAAATACTAATTAACTCTAAATGCCACAAAATCTGATCTTTGAGTGAGAGGTGAGGTACACCATCAGGATACCTGCATTGTTTACTGACAAAAGACTGAACATGGAAACTGTGTAAACATCAAATTCAAAAGAAAACTGAATTTACAATGACCTCAAACTCACAGAGGGAGCTCAATTCAGAAGTCCACTGCTATAAACAATCAATGTGCTTTGTCAAACGTAACAGCATTCAAACATACCGTACATTTTAGTGACAAACAAGCTAGATAATATTCACAGAACCAACCTCTCGATCCAGCTCTAGTGTTTGTGTACAAGTACCACGGTTTCTTACCTTGTCTTTGTCCTCCACCAGGTCTGTCAGCATGTCATCTGGGTCCAGGATCCCCCCGTCCACATACTCCACATGGAGCATCCGCACCAGGAATTCCCCATCCTGTTGAAAACAATAGGTCCATTAGAAGTGCCCCGTTCAACAACAATACGAGTCTAATCATAAGTTTGGAAGTTTTAGATAGACAACATAGTAGAAATCTAATTTCTTAAATCAAAAGATGTACAAATATATTAGCAGATAGAGATTACATCGCATTATATGTAAATTTTTCATTATTACACAACTAGTTCTGAAATTGGATTGGATTAGCTACAGAATAATTGTTATTCATTATATTTACTAATCAGATTATTAACATCATGTCATTGCTGTCGCCACTTTACCTCAGTTGAAAATCACTGTAACACACTGTTTAATATCTCACTTTCTTTGAGAACTACTTAAGATAATATGCAAAACACAACAGCATTTGTTTGCCCTGGTTTGACATGCCAGAGGCAAGCTAGCTGAGGCAGCTCATTTGTTTTGCCCTTTAGTCATGATTAGGAAACAATAGCAGCTTTAATGAACGTCCATGAATGTATGGAAACTAAGGAAGCGATGACAATTAAAGGTGTGAGTTTCCTGTTGCTCAATCCTACAGCATATTAATACTGTTACAGCACAGATTCACAGAGCTCATAGAATCACAGAATCAGGCAATAAACTATGACTGGCTGTGCTAAATTATGAATATGCTAATGATTAAAGCGTGTTTTTCTATTATTCACTGTACACTGTGGCCTAGAGTGCCTTATTGCTTTTATAAGGCCAGGTACATCAAAGCAAGAAATCTTGTCAAAAGTTGAGATAAATCACTACTGTTAGTTTGTTGAGCATCAGATCAGCATATTAGTGTGATTTCTGAAGCATCGTGTGACACTGAAGACTGGAGTAATGATGCTGAAATTTCAGCTTTGATCACTGGAATAAATTACATTTTTAGATATATTGAAATAGAAATCTGTTATTTGAAATTGTAATAATCAGTGCTTGAAGTGGAAAAAAAGAAGTGCCGGTACAGTGTGTCCCGCCTGGGCAGTGTGATTTACATAATTACTATATAATTTGTAATCATATATGGGATCATATAGCCTAATCACCCAGACCCTGACGATTTTACTGGGAGTACCGGCAACGTGTCAGAAGTGCCTGTACGCACAAAAAAGTGTAGATCTGCACTCTAAAGGCTAAAATATAGAAGTGCCAGTACCTCGTACCGGTGCGTACCAGCCCACTTCAAGCACTGGTAATAATATTTCACAAAACAGATCAAACGACTGTGATGAATTTATTCTTTTGACCCTGAGAAGACAACAGGATGAGATGGGTTACAGGTTGACAGAGAACTTGAAAATTTACGGTGGAAACGCATACTTACACATGCAATCAGATAAGATAAGATAAGTCCTGAGTTTTCATAGTTTGAATATCATCAGCTCATTACCAAACAAACCCGCAGAACGACTTTCCTACTAAGGTTCAGGGAGAAAACAACACTACAATGGTCTGAGAGAACGTGTTTGGCTGGTAACGCATGACAACAGATTGAGGTCAACGCCTTTCAGTAGAAACCTCAATGAAACTGTTAACACACAGGACAATAATTCCTACAATCATCATCTTGTCATGTTTAATATTAAACAGAGGTCAACATTGCAGTTCGATACAAACAATGAAAGTCATTTTCAATGAAAATCTTCGTAAAAACAGCATTAAATTATTTATTTTTGTGAATTTCAGTATAAAATCTAGAAGTAGCTCAGTCAAAACTGTGTGAATGATCTTTGATCATCGTGGGGGCATCAAACAAACTGTGTATAGTTTAGGGCTGTCTAAAAAAATTCGAATTTCGAATATTCGTCGAATTTAAAATAAAAATCCACATTTGAATGCAAAACGTTGCATTCAAATTTTAGTTGTGCGTTAGGCAGCCTTATCAGTGGTGCACGAGATGCGATGAAGATGAAGGTAGGTGTCATTGCATTTTAATGCTTTTTTTTAGCCTATCCAGTTGAAACCCCTGGATACATTGTTCATTCAAAATATTGCAGAAAAAGAGAACATCAATGCGGAGATGATGTTGTTTACGTCACACAGAATGCATATTTTGTGCATTTTCTAGAGGGACATCTATCCCCGTCGATCTATCACTCGCGTCTCGCAAAAGAGAGTCGGATATTTAGAAAGCCATAAAATTGTTGTAAGTTCAAAACATGTCTCAAAACTTTATGGCGGGACAGGTCTCTCCCCATTCCACTGCATCTCATGTTTTTAAATGAAAAAGTAATGATACTCTTTGTGATTGGTTTTCCGTGCTTTGTATTAAGCCGTGTATACATGATGCTGTTTTGTTTCTCTTTTCTGTGCATTAAAGCTAAAAGCTTTTTTTCCACTAACTGAAATTATGCCTTTTAATTTGAATATAAATTAAATATAAAATTTTGTTTTTCAGCCATTTTGACAGCCCTAGTAATAATTTAATATCAAATTTAGTAATATTTTGCACCAAAACTGTATAAAGTCATAGCTTCCATGGAGTTACATTAATGCAAATGAAAAACCTCATAAAATATCTAATAACGTATTTGTAGAATGTTTGAGTATTTAAAGTGTGTCCTGTCCTGTCGCTGTCATTCTGTCGCACTGTGGAGCTACTGTCACTAAAACAAATTTGTCGTATGTGCAAACATACCTGGCAATAAAGCTAATTCTGATTCTGATTAGGAATGCAACGCTGTCAGATTACCTCATATCTCATTCACCAGTGATAAAACATTACAGTACAAAATGCAAAATATTACAATAATAGCGCCTTTCATTCTCGCTGGTGGCGTATCATGTCTGCGCAAACAGGGTGTGCAGAGGTATGCAAATACATACGCTGAGGACCGAGGGATATGATTGGATGAACATTAAGGTCCTGCGCCTTCCACAGACCATTTCACTTAACTTAAGTGATTGCTATCGGGATATGAAGAGACTTTCAAGCAGCATAAAAAAAAAAAAAAAAATCACCTACCCTGTCTTTAAGAATACATGTTTCTGCACCATTTCGGTGTGTCTGATCAACCAAATAAATCTGCGGCACTGTTCACATGACCCATTTGTTAAAATGTACAAGAGGTTCATATTGCTTCAATTAAAGCATAAGTTTCTGTTTGCACAGACATGCATTTATTCTGCAGAAGTCCAAAAGAAAACCAACGCTCTATCAAAACCAATCCAAAGCCTCTATATTTGTTCATAAAAGCAGCTTCAATCCTCCAAAAGTGACTCTCAATTCAACCCAGATTAACACACACTGATATTTTTTTGTAAAGGCGATTTCTCCGCCTCAGTCCCAACAGGAAGCAGCAGTCTACATCCACCCTGCTGCTGTGGAAAAGTGTTCAAGCTGTTTAGGCAGATATGTCTGCTGGGACTGTTTTCAGCTTCACAAAGCCATCTGAGCAACATTTGCTGCGGAAGAACAACACACCTGGTGCTTTTTAGACACACCAGCTCTCATAACACTGGAAGAACCATTCAGATATTTAAACAAGACACATGGTTCGACAGCTGAGGTGCAAGCTTCCCACAGCAATAACTGGAAATATTAATACAGACTCATTAGTAAAATTACATTATGCCAGTGGCATGGAAACATGGATGTGTGTAGCTATGAATAAGTTTTATGCTTTCTTGTTTTTCTACCACAAATCCTGTGAAACACCATGGAAAAATACAAGATCCAATTACCTGTGCATTAAACAGCAGGAAGTTCTGAGAAATTGTTTGGTCTCAAATGTAAAACACAACCAGTAATCAGACTCTCCATCTATGCAAACATGCACTAATTGTGAATGATTCCTTACAGCTACAATCTTTAATTAGTGTTTTTTTAGCTAAGGCAAGCGTATTATGATTACTATTGTGTATACTGGGGGTTAATGATCTGAACAAACCCCTAATGCAAAGTAGTAAATGTCAGCATATATAACTCATCTGGCATGGCTGGTGCTACAATACCTGAAATCAGTTGAGAACAGGTGTGCAATGCAGATTTTTTTGATAAAACGACCCAAAGACTTACATTTTGCAATCATGGTATGCACAGTGGCATTTTGACCTTGCAGTCATTAATCAATCATGGCTGAACTGTCTTAACAACATTTGCAAACAATTTTACCTTCATAATCTGACGTAATCCCCAAAAAACTAGATTATTCAACAAGAAAAAATAAAAGACTGGATGGTGAAAAGTGAGTGAATGGAGGAGTGACTGGAGCAGAGGGGTTGAAAATAGGAGACGGTTTGGGTTTAGTTTAAGATTCTTTATGTAACAAAAAACATTTCAGAAGTGGAGCAATTCTGATGAGAGATTTTTTTAAACATGCACAGATTAACCGTGGACAACAATACCAGTAAAATGTGTTAAGAATTTAAATAGGGTCCATTTTAAAGGAATAGTTAACCCAAAAATGAAAATTTGCTGAAAATTGACTCGCTCACCTCCGTCCATCTGAGATATAGATGAGTTTGTTCTTCATCGAAACAGATTTGGCATTACATACTAAAAATGTTGCATTACATCACTTGCTCACCAATGGAATGAATGGGTGCCGTCAGAATTAGAGTCCAAACAGCTGATAAAAACATCACAATAATCCACACCACTCCAGTCCAGCAATTAACATCCTGAGAAGTAAAAAAAAAGCTGCATGTTTCTAAGAAAAAAAAAATCCATCAAGATGATTTCAAAATATCTCAAGGGCCCCAAAATAACCTTAGACCCCAGAGGGTTAAACCGTCACTTCCACCGCAAGTCCATAATCCATAATAACATTTCCTTCAGTGAAAAAGTGCATCCCCTGTTGTCCTCTCATATCACAATCCACCAACATATTTGTGATCAAATGTTTGATCTCTGCATATTTTTCCTCTGATTCAGAAGTGTCAGTGATTGATTTGATTCTTGCAATCACATAGCTTTTCACTTCACAAGATGTTAGTTGATGAAATGGTGTTGTGTGGCTTACTAATGAATTATTGTGATGTTTTTTATCAGCAGTTTGGGCTCTCATTCTGACGGCACCCATTCACTGCAAAGGATCTGAGTACTGTACAAAGTACTGTAATGCTACATCTCTGCAAATATGTTCAGATGAAGAAACAAACTCATCTACATCTTCGATGACCTGATGTTGTGTACATTTTCAGCCAATTTAAATTTTTTGGGTGAACTACTCATTTTAAGCATATGCATAGGAACAGTCCTAGGACTTGCATACCCATTGTGACAGAGCAATTTGTCGTAGTGATGGCTGCTGACGCTGATGGCTTTGTGCTCTTGGAAGTGTGCCATGTGTAGTGATCTCAACAGCGCTGCCTGCCAAGTCAGCTCTCCAACCATCCTCAGAGGTTAGCAGCGGCCCGACAGAGCCCAGCTATGGCAGGATAATAAAGCAGTTTTCCTCTGCTGTCAGTGAGGTAATCTCAACCAGACCATAAGACATTGCTGGATACGTGAATATTATTGAGTGGGACGTATAGTTTTCTTTCACTGTTTTCTTATAGGACTGGCTGTGGGGAGCAGACAGACTACTAACTGTATTTTCAGAAGCATAACAGTGGCTCAGCAGGTTGAATAATGTGGATTTACCAGTAACAAGATATATTTTCCAACAGGTAGCAAGCAGTGGAGTATGACAAAACACACTTACACTATGTACAGACTTCTCCAAACTTAGTCTAACATCCATGAAACCAAATTGTACTTTTTTGACTTTAAAACTACAGTCTGTAACTTTTTTGTGTTCAAAATTTATGTAATAAGCAAGTACACCATGAATCCATTTTCCAAACAGTTTTTGGCTTGTCCTGAATCCCTACAGTACATAAGTGTTTATATTCTGACTATTTTAGACTGGTTCGGGTAGGTACCGCTGCGGAGTAGCCCAGTGCCTGTGTGATTCGTCATAGACATAAACAGAGAGAAGTAGCTCCGGCTACAATGTTCTTCTGCAAGACCCACACAGTTCTGTTTATTAAACCGCCAGAGCGCCAAAAGTTATGCATTGCAGCTTTAAATAAATACAGCCTTGGTGAGCATAAGAGACTTCTTTCAAAAACATAAAAAACCTACAATTGTCATTAGCCAGCGATTATAATATCATTTGAACACAAAATATGCATATTTGGGTTGGATCGCTTAAAAATGAGGATTAGGACTACCTTGAATGCCATTGCGTCCATTGCATGCACACAACACAAAATTTGATCACTGATTACAATGCACAACTACTGCAAAAAAAACAGAACTGCACTGTAAAAAATGAATCCGTAAAATAACAGAAAACGTACTGTCAGCTCATTACACACAACATTACCCATTAATTTTACGGACATTTCTGTTTACTCGAAAACACAATGCAATGAAGTGTAAAATAAAAAATTCTGTAAAACATCTGTAAAATATAAATTCCTTCAAATTATACAGTATATTGTGTCCTATTTTTATTTTAGATTGTGGAGTAGATCTAAACGTGCAGCTTAAATCATAATTGTGCAGCCTTGAAACTTATTCAAATAAACATGCAGCTAAATTCCCAAAATGGGACCCTGGCCTTGATTAATAAAACATAATGTAATTGCATTGTTGACATCATTGTAAATTGGCCATACCGTAAACTAATAACAGCTCATATCTCAAAGTAAATGTAAAATTAAACATCAATCCATAGCAGAGTCACATTTACATCTCAAAATGTAAAACTAACATCAACACAAATTGCCCATTTGTTATGTGAATACGCACAAGGTCTAATCAAGGAGAACTGCATCACGGATGCACGGCTATCATAGATGAAGGGCTCAATACTTCAGTGACGCATGAGACCCGAGAGGTGGGTTGACAGAATAGATAAAGCGCCCACGTCTACCCCAGCACGCCTGGCACCGTCCCATCCCATCCGCCTGAGCCAATCTCAGCCGATAACGTCCATCAGTCAGGCATACTAAAACCTCCCATAAAGCCAGCCATCTCAGCCCGAGAGTGCAGGCCAAACTAATCAAACACAGCCTGCCACCTGCATTTGGAGATAGGGAGCGATTAATGACACGGCTGTATTCGTCACATAAGCCCCTCTTTATTCCAACTGGCATTTAGTGCCGAAGCTGGACAAAAGGATGAGAATAGTTAACAGTGACCAAGCATTGCAGAATTAAACAGACCTGGTGCTCACTGAGGACTAATGTAAGTATGTGTCGATATCAAAGAGCCCCTCTATAGTGGAATATAGTTGGGACTAAATGAATGATGATAGGAAGAATTACAACATCCGAGTAGAAGATCTGAAAAATTATTATTAAGAAGCAATATTTAACCCATTATAACTGTACTTATGGAGACATTATAAAATGTAAAAAATTAATGCAATGCATCACCTTTTACATTCTCAATCTGATCAATAATGGCTGTTGCTTATAAAATCAAATGCTACAAAATAACAATAACGCACAAGACATAAGCATACAATAAATACTCTACTAGAACCAATTTAAGTTGTTTTTGTTTTTTTCGAAGTTGTAAATAAAACAAAGATCTCTGGAGTACATTTTACAAGAATGACTATTTCTGTCTTTGCACTTCAAAATTTCATATTTAATTCAATTTTACTTCCTGTTTCTTTGTAATTATTTCTGAAATGTATAGCAATTTCTAAGTGAAAATGGTTTTAAAGGAAATCTTGCACCAAATAGTTTTTTCTGTGCACATAATCTTACTTTTTTATTACTTCTGAGTTGACCTCAACACAAGAGACCTACTGTAATATTATATATATAGCTTGGTGGGTGTGTGTGTGTGTGTGTGTGTGTGTGTTCAAACTGTAATAAATTCTCACCAAAAGTGAAGGTAACAGAGGTTAATTCAGAACCCAATTCCCCAGACATCTATTGTACAGTCTTAAAGATCATATTTGCATTTTTGAGGCACAGAACAAAACGTTTATCCCAGTATCAGATTGCAGGAATGTCTAGAGATAATGAATATTCAAAACAATAATCAGAAATCTGAAAAATGTCAGCGTTGACAGCTCGAGATCACGTGATCTGAGCATGAGGGCACACCCGGTTCCCAATCGTACTACACTGAAGGCTTACGTTTAATATTAACGAGCCTAGGAACGTCGTGCGTAATATTGATGAGCGTCGCTTTCCTCTGAGCAGCGTCAAGTACGGACTAATTAATATTCATGAACCAGGCCTTCGTCATAGTACGATTCGCCACCCGGTAAACAGGTGTAGTTTTTTCACTAATTCTAATCACATATCTCAACTGGTGATATTTACACAATCCGTAGCGAATAATAGAATTTATAAATAACTATTTAACTGTTTGTCTCATCAAATACGAACTTAAAAACAGCACGTTACCTGTTCAACAATCTTCTTGTATCTTTGAGTGGCTTGATCGATCAGATCCCGCACCAACCAACCGTCTTTACACGGGACGACAATCCTCGTTTCCCCGAAATTAACCGTCACTTTCATCTTAACTGCGGTCGTAGTTTGTTTACAGCAGAGTTTCTCTTAAAGCGAGCGCTGAAGAGACCACAGGTGTCATTGGTCAACTGTTACAGGTGGTCTTCTTTCTCTCTAAAGTGCTAGAAAAGTGTCCAGTAAACCAATATTAAGTCCATGAACGCAATAGTCGTCCAGGAATCATCCACACCGGAATCTGAACAGAGAGTTGAACTGTCCTGGACGACAGAGAAAAGTCTCGATAGATAGGTTTCTCCCGAGTGCGCGCGCCCGCTGAGGTCCAGAGTGAAACCGGAAGCAGAAATACTCGTGAATGACTCTGACCGCTTCATGAAGCTACCTGTACTGTCCGCATGAATCATTACATCATTAAAGGAAGATGTGCTTTCACTGAATAAGTTCTAAAGATAGAGAAACTCACATATTCTACAAGAATAAAGTAAAAATAGAGCTTCTCCTTAAGTTACAGTAAACTCTAATGCCATATTTGCAAAATATGGCATATTCAAAATATCCATAAATATCAATATTATATAGTATGTGACATTTGGAGGATGGATGGATGGATATTGTAGCAGAGACTTTATACCTGTGCAGAAACTGATTATTAAATGTTAAGCTCTGACAAATGTTCATTGCATGGAGTAATAAGTTTATTGACTAGGTTGTGCATTTAAATTGCATGTGAAATTCATCTATATTAAGGAAGAAAATCTTGTTTTAACCTCTGTCAATGTAGTTTCACTCACATCCACTGTTATAACAAACACAGTTTCCAAAACTGTAAGTTAGACTCTAGACTTCCTGTTTGAAACATTAGTTCACAGTCCCGAGGCTCTGCTTTGCAGCTATATTTCAATGACAATGGGCTATTCTCAGAGGACTATATCGTGTGTCCCTTTCGTCAGGTGTTTCATTGACCCAGTTATACTATCAACCTCCATCTACACCCTCCCTGCCCTCTCATCACCCATCTACATGAAGATAGCAATGCGACAGCTTTATTCTTCACACAGATTGAATAAATATAGCATTCATGTACTTTAATTAGTTCAGATTAATTATGCACAAGTATTCTTTATAGCTCCCCAGACTGTACTCGCCCAGAAGACTTACACTATACTGTTCAGAGGTTTGGCGTCTGTATGATTTTTGAATGTTTTTGAAAGAAGTCTCCAATGTTGCATTTAGTTAATCACAAATACAGTCAAACAGTAATAGAGTGAAATATTTGTGCAATTTAAAATAACTTTTTCCTATTTCGACATATTTTAAATGTTGTTCCTGTGATGCAAAGCTGAATTTTCTGCGTCATTACTCCAGTCTGAAGTGTCACACATGATCCTCCAGAAATCATTATATGTTGATTTGGTGCTTAATAAACATTATTATTATCAGTGTTGAAAACAATTGTGCTGCTTAATATATTTATGGAAACCGTGATACATGCATATTGTTTTTATTCGTTTTTGATTAAACAAAAGTTCCAAAAAAACAGCATTTATTTGAAAAAGACATTTTTGGTAAAATCTTTAGTGTCACTTTTGATCAATTTAATGCATCCTTGCTCAGTAAAAAGTAAACAGGTCTTGTAGTATATACACCAATATTACAACAATACACTGGATAGTAAGCTGGCACTGCTCCTTAAGTCCCAGGCCATCCCATCATTATAACAGGAGATGCCAAACTGTGCCATCTGGAGGGGTGACTGTGCCAGCCAAAACCCAGGCTTGTCTCTTTCTGATATCCCATTTCACATATATGCAATTTTAATGCTAGCATTACTATAACCATTTGGAGAAAGTTATGGTTCACAATCCCGTTCCTCCCCATAAAATATAATGGGGAAAATAAAGCACAAAGTGTTTTTGGAACATTCATTCATTTAGGAAGTGTAGATGGCCTCACAGCGCATGAGGTTTATGAGGCACGCACTTAAAGTGAGAATGACAGATGTGTCAAACATCAAAAAAACTGCTTAGCCAGCACAGAGGAGTTAATGGAGCTGGTGTAGCTATCCGGTAACCATTATAACTATAAAACAGCGTGCCTCAAATGCTCAGAATTGTTTAAGCATGAGAGCATTTAAAAAATCTCTAGGGTATCAAGCAATCGTTTAACATGATGGCTACAATCAGCGGGAAGCGCTAACATAAATCAACTGTAAGTCCTTATAAACAAACCTTTCACTGCCAATTAACTTTTCATTGTCTACAGCTATTGCTAGCCAGTCAAGTGCTCTCATTTGTATCATATTATTTATCTGCATTAATTATTTTCTTGTGTTCATGCCTGCAAGGTGCTTAAACTGAAGTAAAAGTAACAATAAATAATTTAAAATAAATTAAATAAAAAGTGAAAGTGTGTGTGTGTTTCATTTTGGGGTGAACTATCCTTTGAAATGTACTTTGGCTTAAACTAACACAAACTGAATGATCTTTTTTGCTAAATTCTGATGTTCATGCGAGTCAAAAATGGTGTCTAAAACAGATAGTTGTGAGCCGACACTGCATTCCATATCATCAACATCAACTACAACTCTGCAGTGATGGCATCACAGTATGGGAATGTGTTTCTGTCTCTTGCTGGCTCGCTCTGTTCCAGCACGTTCTGAAGGAAAATCTCCCATCATGCATCTGAAACTGAGGCCAAGTACAGTCAGCGAGTCAATAATTTATAACACATTAATGATCAGAATGAAACAAAAAGCACACGAAGGCCTAGTCAGAACCAGTTAAGATGCGGAAACAAGCAGTTCCTGGAGTTCTGTTGAGGCTAACATTCCAACAAAGTGATATGAGAAAAGCTATCAAATTTCAGAAGGCCGTCATTGTTGTTGAAGGCGGTACGAGGAATTAAATTTCACACAGTGGACACAGGTGTTTGAAAACATCATTTAGTAAATAAAGAAGCATTATTTCTCCATTACGCTTCCCTTTATGTTATGCAATTTTTTATTAAAATCCAAAAAAAGAAATAAGCAGCAAAAGCTCAAAATAACAAGGAAGCTAATATTTTTCCTGGCACTGTGGCGGGAGCGTAATATCATTTCACCGCTCTCATTTTGAATGGCGGCAAAGCATTCATTTCACGCTTATAACCTCGTAGTGTTTTAATTGATTGGGCTTGATTAAATGGCTTATTGCGATTGCACTGGCGAGTATGAAAGTAGTAAAGCACTATTCTGCAGCTGCTAGACAGTAAGCATCATTTCATCAGTTCATGGAGAGGGCAACAGTAAGAATGAGACTCGTTTTGGTTGAAGAAAAGCTGTTTATCTTTTCCCTATTTGTGAAATAACATGCTTAGGAGGGATAGAGGCCTGCACGCAAAAATAGCTTGTTCAAACAAATGATCATTTCATGCCGCTCATCAAACCAGTCTTCAGTGCTTTATATACATGGTTTGCTTGCAGTAAGAGGCATTATTATGGGCTGTGTTAAGAATGGAACAGATAATGCTTACAGAAAAAGTGGAGGATATTTACCTTCTGTAGAAATGGTTATTCAGCATTTTTAAGTGCACAGGAATATGTGTGTGCAAAATATAGTGATGGCAAATCATAAAAAAAAAACTTGTTAACTTTTAAACAATTTCCACTAGCATTTCAAGAAACTGTTAACCAATTTTTACAAATAATTAGAAAAAATATTGTTTCCACCAGAAAAATATCTGAATTAAAGTCTGAATTGTAACATATACACTCATCAGAACTGTGAGATAAAATACAAAAAAAAAAAAATAACAAGAGTTGCAAGATGGAAACTCAGAATTTAAGAAAAAATCTGAATTACAAAATGTTAGAACCGAAAAGGTCAGAATTATTTGTTTGTCTCACAATTCTTTGTTTAACCCCCGGTTTCACAGACAAGGCTTAAGCCTAGTCCTAGACTAAAATGTAAATCTTAGCTGTTTCAAATGAAATAAACTTGCACTGACTGATCTTAAAATATATCAGTGACTTTCTTTTGTCTCAAGATGCGCCCCAGTAATGTTTTTTTCTAAGCATGTTTATAAAAATGACTTAAATGTCCTAATTGAACTATGGCCTAATCCTGGCTTAGTCTAAGCCCCGTTTGTGAAACCGGGCCTATATCTTGCAATTGTGAACAGTCAAAATTCAATTCAAAATTGAGAGAAAAAAGTAAAAAAAAAAAAAAATAGCAAGTACCACACTGAAATAAACATTACATTTTGATGTAGAAAGACTGAAATGTATTTGTTTTTTTTTTGTAAAATAATCTTTATTTACAACTTTGAAATTGTTATATATATATATATATATATATTTTTTTTTTTTTTTTTTTTTGCATTCAGTGCATACTATATTGTGCAAAAATATTAAGTATGACATGCTATTGTACTATTTCAAACATGAGCAAAGAAAGTGTATTGTAGGTTTGAAGGATCATGTATCAAAAGTACCTTTGTTATATAGGGAGCACCCTCGATCACTAGTACTTCCTGTTGTGGGTGGAACTGTGCGGTTTATTCTCTGTGAACCTATTAAAGCAAAGGGAACAGATCGGTTTAACATGTCTGTTTATAGAAAAACCAGCTTCCTTTATTTTATCTCACAACGAGGAGATTTTAACTGGACGTGACTTCCCCCCACAATGCAGTTCTGCTCTCCTTATCTAACCAACAAGAGAGATAATTTCGAAGTATGAGAAATGAAATGCAAGGCCTGTTTTAAACTTCCCAGGTCAGTGCTACCAAATTATGAAGTACTAGAGTACAAGATGTATGTTTGTTTATCATGTAAATTCTTCATGCATGGTTGCGCTCCATATTCCTTGCATTAGTATGCATGCGCACGACTTGCTTTGCACTCGATGTGGGTGTATTTAATTGCATCTAGCGTGTGTCAGAGAACGTTTGAGCCCAAACAAACAAACCTGATTGCATTTTCAGAGGTTACCCAAAGCCTTTTCTCTGAAGATCTTTGCGGACTTTGTCTTGGCTCTTATTCAATCATTCTCATCAGTCTCTCCTGCACATCTGCCCAGTATCTTCCATTTAATCCATCACCGGCCCCTACAGACGCCGAGCACTTTGCCCGAGAAGAAGACGTATTGTTTGAGAGGAATATGCTCATTACGCACAGTTATGGCTGGCCGGGGTTGGATGTGTCAGGATATGACAGGCTTGTGCAAACAGACGGGATTGTGTCATCTGTTTTCATTGCCTAATCTGGGCTTCAGTGGGTACCAAGCGATGTTTTAACAATCCTAAATCAATTTCCACCTCATAACCAAACAACAGACGGGGTTCCCAGATTTATTTGACTTGAACCAACCATGTCTGGAAAGAAAACAGCTTAGCTTAGGGGTGACAGCAGATATTGGGTATAAAGAAGAGCTGTTAGTTCCCCATTGAACTCCCTTTTTTGACTTTACTTTTTTAAATTTAGACTACTTGAATTAAATTTATATTTTGTATTATATGTATATATATATGTATAAATCTCACACTTGATCACTATTTTATTATATTTAGTGATTTTTTTGAGTAAAACTAATTAAATTATGTGTATGTATAAATTACTCAATCAGTCAATAGTTTTTGAAAGGTAAGATTTTTTATGTTTTTTTAAAGAATTCTCCTCTGCGCACCCACCAAGCCTGAATTTACTTGATCCAAAATTCAGCAAAAGCAGTAATATTGTGAAATATTTATACTATTTAAAATAACTGCTGTCTATTTGAATATATTTTAAAGTGTAATTGATTGCTGTGATCAAAGCATCATTACACCGGTCACATGCCGCTTCAGAAATCATCATAAAATTCATTAAAAAAAATAAGATTTGCTGCTCAAGAAACATATTAGTCTCAGTGAACTGTTTAGTAGTCTTATACTGCAAGTATACTCTTAAGTTTTCTTTAAGTGAACTTTACATCATACTTTAAGTATACCACTATGTCCCTATTTAGGTATTAATTTGTGTATATTTTGTCATATGAATATCTGAACATACAAAAATCCAAAGAAAGAACAGGGTATCTGTTAATAAAAACATTTTATTCTTGCTTCTTGTATTCTTTTTTTATATACTTAAATGACATTTTAAGTATATTTCTGAGAAGTACATAAAATGTAAACTAAAAGTATACTTTCCTATTTTTTTGTTTAAAAGAAGTATACTAATAGCACACTTGAATAAACTTCTTTTTCGTAAGGGAAGTCCAAAACTAGGCTTTATAAAATGCCTTTGAGCCTTTTTAACCAGTTTAAATTCACTAAGTGAATCAGTTTGATAGATTAACTGAACTTTATTAACCTTATAATTGTTCATTTTGTTCATTTAGTTCCAAGGCCACAAAGAATAAAAGTTGAAATGTTGGTCTCGTCACACTAAAGAATAGTGATTAGTATTAAATCGACTAAATAAATAATGACAGAATCCTCATTTTCAGGTTAACCATTCCTTTACATGATTTCCCACAGGTTACATGATAACTTTTTCAACCTGCCGTGTTAAAAATGAAAAAGAAAATAAGCTACAACCTAAAATCTTCACGCACTGACAGGTGCTAAGACGGAAACGCTAGCATTAGTGCAGACTTACACCTGTGCTTAATGGATCAAATTAGCAGATTGTCACAAATCTAATTGCTGCAAATGTCTAACAGCGATTTGGGCAATTATGAGGTACATTTCGAACAAAAGCAAACAGGGTGGAGGTAATACTGCTAATAACAGGAATTGGCTTGGTGAGGCTGTGATGAACTTAAATTGAGGGGGGAACGCGATTGTGGAGCCGAGGGAACAGCTGGCTGGCGTGAAAACTCGCTGGTTTAATATGACTGAATGACACTGTTCATTTATCACAATGAAAAACCCTGTTGGACTTTGCAATACATGCTCACCACGTTCACTGACGACGCCACGCTAATACATTCTTCAGCTTTTCGGAGCCAGCTGGATGCTTAACACTGTCATAGTAGCTTACTTTATTCATTTACAACACCTCACAGAATTATACTAATGCTTTATTTCTATTTTAATGGCTTTTTGAACTGTTTGGATGATTCATTTAGTTCAACAAGTCTCCAAAATACTAAAACTAAGCATTTTAGTCTTAACCCTTACAAAAATGAACCATGGTTTTGCTACACTAACCATAGTTTAACCATTGTACTTGTGGTAAAACTGTGGTTACACAAATATAGTAATCAATACACCAAAAAACATGGTTACTACGCTTTTACTACAATTAAACCATGGTTCATTTTCGTAAGGGAGGCTATGAAATTTAGTGATTGCAATATTCATTTTTTGGTTAACTTTTCCATTAAGTAGCCTATCAGTTTTTGATAACGCAAATTGAAAAGCCACAATAAAACGAGCCCACTGACTGTCTGATACTTCACAGTCATGATAGGTCAGGCATAATTAACTCATTAACACGACGGATCAGTGGTCAGCGTCAAAACAATTAAGCTCAGATTAAACAATCAACCCTTTCAAAGTGAAAGTTCACCCTATCTACGCTGTAAAGTTGTGATAACTCATTTTAATTGAGGAAACTTATTGCCTCAATTCATTATAGAAAACAATAGTTATGAGTGAACTTAAGTTTACCAAAAATAATATTTTCTAAAATACAATTAAAATCCACTCAATTATTATAACTGCAACTGCCACTTAATATGACATTGATTTGCTCATATAACATTCATCACACAATATGTAACCACACAATGTTAGAAAAAAAAAGGATTTTGGTTGATGACACACAGTTTTCTCTGAATCCGAACATAGCCAAACTCATCTGTTCGGGAAAAAGAGACGTGTTTATACCTGACAAAAATATCTAACATTTTTCCTTTGCATGACAATATTATAGTTTTTTTTACATAATTCTCAGTGCTTACAGTGTAAGCAAGCACAACTTAATGGTTTTATCATTCATGCTACAAACTTGGGATTGCAAATATCAACAGACAGACTTACAAAGAATTGTGAAGACTTTATATTTATGACGCTAAGCTACTTAAACTGACAAAATTTCTCAGTGTACCCACACAAATTCCTCTGCTTTCAGACACATCAAAAGAGAAGTTGTATTGACAGAGATTATGAGAATGACGTGTTCCTTCTTTTTGTTTCATCCCTGATCTAGGAGCCCCTAGCATGGCACGAACTCTAGCCTCTGTCTTTATCTTTGAAGTGCTGGCTAAGATGACCCCAAATGTGCTGAGCGTTCAAAGAAATGGTATGGAAGATTTCGGTTGATTTCTAAAGAGAAAGGAAGAAAATGAGCATAAGAGTCTCAAGAGAGCTGAGAAGGAAAGAGAGGAAGGAAGGGTTCAAAGAACGACAGAGAGTGAGTCGCTGTGAACAGAAAGAGCAAAGAATGAAGGAAAATCGTATACGGCGTTGGTTGATGTGGTCCAACTGACTCCAGATAAAAGGAGCAGAGAACTGCTTCTAACATGAGATTCCTTTTCAATTGTCGTGTTAAGGTTAGTTCCACAGTTTCCGATTATGATGCATATAGCAAGTGTATGTTTTGAGCTTTAAGCTAATTCACGATACTTGGGAGTTTTGGACGTTTTGGTCTTTTTCAAGCGCTATACTTGTTTTTTTCTTGTATGATTGGGGAGTTTCCAAAATCGCCATCTAGTGAATCGATTTGCTTTAAAGGGACTTTGAGTGCTAATCAAAGTATGTGTGGAAACCTCATTACACTCAAAGGAAAGGCAAAATAACTTCCTTTTAGGTTTGCTCTGCCTCGTAGAATAGGAGAAAGCAAGATAAAAGCAGCCTAGATGGGTTCATTCAGATCTATTATGAAATAATCTCTTTATCATAAAGCAGAAATAATTCTAGGCAGAAATAACCTTTTCTTTTGTCTCTGTTTGAAGGGTTTTTCAGTTCTTTCCAAACCGGCAGCAAAGACAAAGTAGCTCATTTTCTCAAGCCGAGAAAGTCTGTCTTGCCTTCTGTATCCCATTCCCTAACAACAGATCAATTAGAATTGAGTTGCAGTAAGCGGGATGTATTGATCTATGATCATAATTTCCATAAATGCCATGAGTCTAGAGTCACAATTGATTCAGGCCAGACTCAGGGCATTTTGTCTATATATGAGCATTATTTGCATCATAATGGGAGTCACCGTGGCTATAGACTGAAGAAACATTTTTACATGAATATCATGTTGTGGAAAATAAAAATCCCAAGTGAGGCCTCTATATTATCTCAACTGCTTCTCAGCCTCATTTAGAGAATAAATAGAGATTAAACAGAGACTCAATCCTTCAAATAAATTGTATTTATTCATAATAACTGCACTGCACAAATGCATAAACTGTTATTTCTGACATTAGCGACAGAAGATAATTAGTACTGTATTTTCGCCTCCTACTGTTTTTACTGTACATCTTCCAATGAAATTGATCAATAACTCTAATGTGTTTTGAGCGTATACAGTATAGAGCTATAGAGTCGAGATCTTTTAGAGGTTAATGTTGTTAAAATGTCACCAGGTGTTTTATAATATCTTAACTCCTCTTCTATTTTGATGTTACCCCTCATGTTAGCCATAGTAATAATACATTTTCTTGGGCAAAACTCCACAATGTTTTAGGGTGTTGCCAGGTCATTGCTACATGGTTGCTAAGGTGTAGCTTTGCAGTTGCTAGGGCATTCTATGTGGTTTCTAGGTAAGTCTGATTGCTTAATATAGCACATTTAAATATTAACAGATTATATGTATTCAGGGGGCTTCTTGTAAGAATAATTTTAAAGACAAAGGTTTTAGATGGAAAGATGCACACATTGTAAAATCATTAGGCTATTTTAAACACTCTTCATTCTTTTTGCACTGATTAATATTAATCGTGATCCTGCTTCAATGTCTACAAAGGAAATCAATAAATACAGTTTCACACAGAACTGGTGTGTGAAAACACAAACTCTAAAGGTCAGCAGCCAGTCACCGATGGCTGGGAAGCTAAAGTCTCACTTCGAGGCTTCAGAGCTAACAGCGTTTTATTGTCAGAGATCCGTCATTTTCCAGCCCAGGAGGAAACTGTGGGATTGAGTCTGAAGACAGTCTTGGCTTTAGCTACACAGTGCCACCTACAGACATAAAACTGTTCACTTATGACTTTATTATAAATGCCACATACATTTTTATTTATTTTTGGTCTTTTGGCAGATATATTTGGGGGGAAATACAAAGAGGACAGCATAAGAGACAATAGTACAAAAAGTAAGCTACTGTGCAGTCCCCCTCTTTGACTACAGATAGGATTATTTTATTTATTTTGACATTTTTTTTTGCAAAAGTGTTAAAACTTTTGAATGAAACTTCAAATAATCCATGTGACATCAGGGGTTCAGCCATAACTTTTTAAGCTAAAATATTTGTGCGTAAAGAAAACAAAAATAAACAACGTAAGCATGAGACAGGAAGTGAAGCTAACTTTGGATTTGAACGTGCCTCGATGCCTTCCTACCTTGGAATGTGTTCTCCGAAGGCAGCAGTTTTCAGTTTTCGGATGCAGCCCTGGAAAGTTTATTTCCAACCGGCTTCAGCACACCTGTCTGCAATTTTCAAGCAGTCTTGAGGAGCTTGACTGGCCGCTTCAGGTGTGTTTGATTAGGGTTGTAGCTAAACTCTTCAGGATAGTGGGTCCCCAGGAACAGGGCTGAAGACCTCTGCCTTAAAGCGTGCTTCACTGGTCACGCTCACTGTAATAGATCAGTGGTCACTCACGCTATATGTTTTGAATCACTAAAATGAATCGGCTGATAAGAGTCGTGTTTTTTGCTTGAATCAGAACACGAGACATTTTGACCTTTCATCTTGCGGTTTTCCACAACAACTCATTGTCTTTTATTGCAGTAAACTGACATTCACAACTCAGGTAAAATAAGATTTTGCTGCAGCGCTTAAGTTTCCTATAGGTTTTTTTTTTGGGGGGGGGGGGGGGGGGGGGGTTGTAACCTCTTTGATTTTTCTTTTTTAGTATAGGTAGGTAGTAAGTCTAAGTAACTAACTAACTAAATAAATAAATGCAAATAAATTAGAGAGCAAAAAAATCTTCCAAAGCATGTGTTTACCTATCCCAAATACACTTTGATAAACACGCAATAATGGTTCATGTCTTAACAACATGAAAGATTTCAAACAGCATCGGTCTTTGCATCATTTAACAGACTTCATTTATCTACATTTTGACTTCTTTTGCTGTGACCCCTAGAGGAAAACATGTTTAATTACCTTCATTTGCAGTCAGTATCAACTTTCTGCTAAAATTTCTTTGTTGAAATAAAACTCCTTTAAGCAAATGTCTCCATCTGATCACCATGTAGTCTCAGATTTGTTTAGGAGAAACAATTGAGATATTAAAAAGATTTCATTTGTGATTCCTGCGAGCTACATGATGTTTTCAGTTGTGTGTTTCTTTGTGTGGCAGCAATGTGGTAAGAAACGATAAAGACGCTTGCCAAAAGCTTGGCTCTGAGTGGATGCGGATGACAAATGTTTTACCTCGAGAAGTGAATCGGGTGGCTTTACGTGTCTGTTGACTGATCCGGAGCCTGCTGCTCCCACACATCTGCTAGCACTTGTCTTTGTTTAACCCATGCTTTGTTATTTCAGAGCCCGAGTGCTCAGAGAGTCACATGATCACAGGCTCCTCTGAGCCCGTCAAATATTTCCGAGGTGCAGCTGGATTTGTACGCCATTCTGCATTCTGTGGGAATGAGGTGCTTGAGGACACATGCTCAACATGAGCTTCTCTGGGCTGGGTGCTCTTTCATACCTCAGGAGACGGAATTCAGTTCTCAGTTGTTTCTTTCAAGTACCAAATTTGTCTCCGATTCAGACACAAGGGAGAAAATAGATGACACAGTAAAAGCATATATAAAATCAAGTTTGATAGCAGCTCAGATTATTTGGTCGTGGAGGAATTTGATGAGAAATGTTCAAATTCATATTGAAATCACTGATTTCAGATTTTGGTAAAATAGAAAGTATAATTAAATTTTTGATTGTGAGGTCTGGAAATATAATAAAAATGTCTATATTATTATGGTCTCCTCTCCATTTAATCAGTCAAAAATGGCTCATTTTGAGCGCATAAAATAAGCATTTAAGTATTCAATTAAATATCATTAAATTATTTAATAAATATTGAATAAATTACATAAAATTTTAATTAAATTATTAATAGAATTATCAATACAATTATTTATTTTATTATTAAAACATTTCATCCACTAATCTTGAATAACTGGAAGAAATTCATTGGTCAGCTGTAGGAACTCTATAGATATCTTAGAAATATTACTGATTATAGAAATTATAGATTGAATAACTTGGAAACATATTATTGTGATATTATTGAACTTTGCATGAAGGTTAAGATTGCAATGCAGAGCCAAAAAGCTGTAACAATATTAGAAGATATAGAAGATGTATCAATATTTTCATTCTATGACCAGTATGTGAAGATGTCACCAAACATCATGATAGCAATGACAATTAAATTTGATTAATGACTTTTGCTAGGTTTAGGCTGAAAATCATGCGGGCATCTTAAAAAAAAAAAAATCTGAACATAGTTCGAGACATTTTTCATGTGAAATGACTTTCTTCTTGGTTTCTTGGGGGGAAGAACTTTGAGTAGGAGTTCAGTCTTCATTTACTGTCCATGTAATCTCATTGCCATCTAGGAGAAACAACTGAGATGTTAAAGATCCCATTTGTGATTTTTCTTTCCTATGGGAAGTGTTGTTAGATAAGAAATAAACCTGACATTAAGGGAGGAGTGTGAGTAAAAGGAAAACAAGACGAAATCAAATATAGCATTACAACCAAGAAACCCAATGCCGGCCGTATCCAGAGGAAACAGATGGCGTAATAAAAGAGGGGCTTTGATTCACAAACCATCAGCGTTTCTTTCCAGCAGATTAGAAATGTGCTGTTATTGAAGACATGCATCACATGGCGTCTCCACAGGATATTCCACGCGCAGATGCATCTTTCTGTACAGACCTACTGCACTGTGCACAATCTAATATAATTAAACACATTTTAATTTAAAAAGAATATAAACAGTAATGTTATTTGCATGATTTTAATTCAAATTAAGCATTGTTTACCTGTGCAAAACTCACCGCCATGATGAGTTTAGTTTAAGGGTCAAAGACGAGACGGACCATTTTTGGTGTCCATATCAAATTAAATTTAAGAAATTGACTTTATATGCATAGAAATTATATAACTCAGAAGTAATTTTTAAATCCAGCAGATTTCTGTTGGTCAAGCTGGTGAAATTTGCATGGGAAAATCTTTCTCCCTCATGCAAAATTCCCAATTGAGTGTATTCCTATTGAAACAAATGTATTTCGCACACAAAACTTTGTGGACAACCGTAAATATGACTGCACCTTAACCACCTTAACCAAGCAGCAGTGATGTTTGCTAACAAACAATTATCCCTAATAATCCCTTTTGAGATACTAGTCACCGCTATCATCAGAAGACATTTACCTTGTTTTGAGAAGGTAATTCAGTCATCTGTCTGATAATAAACTTCAGCTGCCTGGTGCCGTGGTGCATAAATGGACGTCTACTGACTTTATTAGGTTGTCTTATTGACCGCAGGATATTAGCTCTCTTCATTATGCATCTTCATTGCAATTTTTCAATCAAGGTAATGCCGTAGAGATGGAAAAATGGACTAATGCTTAGTGACGGCAAAATAAATAATGTCTGGCGGTAATTTGGTAATTTTGAGTTCGAAAACAGCTCTCATGTGCATCCATATACTGTATATGCACACTGAGATGTATTTATACACAAAGGCAATTACACATTCCCTCATTTCACTGCATTACTGTTTGTGAAGTTGCACTCCAAACACATTTAGTTGCAGCCAGTTATCCATCATGACTGATCGTGTCATTTTGCGGTAATTGAACCCCCCGGGCCAGGATGCACACAAGATATATTCTCTGCTTTATCTGCATTTGCTTTGTTAAATCTCATAATAACTTCCTCTTTGATAAATCAACACCGGGGTTCATAAACAAAAAGGAAATGTTTGAAATGTTGGTGTTATGTTTATAACCATTCCTGTGGTCTGAGTGACCATCTCTGACATCTGGAAGTCACACACATCATGAGTCCAGCTGTATTACTGAGAAACACTATGCTGTATTGTAGTATGTAGTATGTGACACCATGTAAAACTCAGAGGGCACCGCACGCCATATAAACAATTTGGTTAATAAGCTTGAGTGTGTGGTTCTTTATCCCCACAGAACAACACAGCAGGGGACAGAAGAGGCCAGTTTGTCTTTGTCACATTAGGGAAAGACTAGGGAAAACAGTTAACTATGCACAGATCTCACAAATAATTAGGAGTGATTGTTAAGTAAAACATAAGTAGTACTGTTTACATAGGGGTTAGAGAAACAAATCTTTAACCGTAAAGTTTCACTGTGTACCTGGCACTTCCACGGCTAAAAAACGGCTAAATTAAGCTTTCCGTTGATGTATGGTTTGTTAGGATAGGACAATATTTGGCCGAGATACAACTATTTGCCTTTAAAGTTGTCCGAATGAAGTCCTTGGCAATGCATATTAATCAAAATATAAGTTTTGATATATTTACGGTAGGAAATTTACAAAAAATCTTCATGGAACATGATCTTTGATATCCGAACGATTTTTGGCATTACAGTAAAAATCTATAATTTTGACCCATACAATGTATTGTTGGCTATTGCTACAAATATACCCGTGCTACTTAAGACTGGTTTTGTGCTCCAGGGTCACAAATAATCAAAAATACAAGTCATCTGACCTGTCACATACTTAGCATGTACAACAGTGCTGTATGTAGTTAGGGATAATGCTTCAAACAGAATTGTTATCATATACTCAACATGTTGCATATCTATTGATTGAGCAGTGTCCCATCTCAAAAATTGTATTTATTTATTTTTAATTTTATTTTTTTTTTCATTTTTTTTTCTTTTCATTCCATTTGTAATCAAATCTTTCTGTCATATTCAGATGTAGCTGAAATAATAACAGTAATATGCTTCTATGCTATTCCGAATACAGCCAGCCTGAAAGCCATATAATCACAGCTGGCGCTGCCCTCTAGTGGCGTGAGACTCTATAAATGACAAGTTCAGAGCTCATTTAGCATGTTTCATAATGAGCAGCTGCGGCCTGTCTGTGTCTGCGGGGAGTAGAGGGGTCATGGATACCTGCTTCCTGTGGTCCTCAGCAGATGGCCCTTGCTTTCTGGCACCGGAGTCACAGACGCCACCGGTCCCATTCAGGTCCCCTGGGCCAAATTAGAGGCCATTAATTGAGTTACTCAGAACAGCATAAAAGGGTTGATAGGCAGCTCCAACTGATCTGAGACCTGTCCTCTCACAGCTTCCTCTCGTGTCGGAGCGTTTAGCACAGCATGTCGTAAAATTCTGTGAAAGACTAACACAACATGCCACCTGATAAACACGCTTTATGCTCGTGAGGGAATCAGTGGTGTGTTTTGTTGGATAAAGTGTGAAAGAATCCATTGCAACCTCTGAAAACAGTGAATTTAGGCTGTATTTCCTTTAAAAACTTTTATTTTTCCTCTTACTTAGTATATGGTATTGTGGTGTAAATGAGGGGGGGAAACACAGGACTGAGTAGAATTGTCTTTTTTTTTACAAGCATTATCTATTTTTATATATATATATATATATATATATATATATATATATATATATATATATATATATATATATATATACACAGTGGTGTGAAAAAGTGTTGGCCCCCTTCCTGATTTTTGTATTTTTTTGCATGTTTGTCACACTTTAATGTTTCAGATCATCAAACTAATTTAAATATTAATCAAAGATAACTCAAGTAAACACAACATGCAGTTTTTAAATGAAGGATTTTTTTATGAAGGGAAAACAAAATCCAAACCCACATGACCCTGTGTGAAAAAGTGTTGCCAGCAGTTGAATACATTCTTAACTGGCACGGGCTGGAGGGAAAATTAAAAGGGCGGAGTTCAAATTGAACCTGACATTTCCAGCCAATCAACATTAAAGAGAGATAGGTAAGTAGTTGCACCCTTTGAAAACTCAAAGGAATGCATTGAGAGACCAACAATGGGACGAAGTTCAGTGGTTGTTGATATTATGTTTATAGTTTTATTTGGATTATTGTGTCGTGCTGAACCATTGAACCAAGGGGAACCATCTTTACAGGGCTTTAGTCAAAATGCCGTCTTCAGACATCCAATGCATTGCAAGGGCCTGCGTTCAAAGTGCAGTAGCATCCAACATGCTTCAAAACTTCAAAGAATCCAGAAGACCTGCCCCAGCAATGGTGGGACGTCCATCATAAGAGTTTGTCCAGATACCAATGCAAGTACAATCCCAGAGAACCAACTACGCATCCGTGCCTCTTCAACCTAGCAGGCCTTTGAAAAGCCAAAGACATTTTGGACTAATACAACCTCAACAAACAGTTGAGACTTTTTCACCAACAGGGATTCCACAAACCCATTCCTGGTCCTGACCTGTATCCCGATGTGAAGGATAAGGTGGTTATGGAGCCAGAGTTTGAACCCAAGGTGCCAGTGCCAGCAAACACTGTCGAGGTTCAATGTGGAGAGGTCTCCGTCAAAGTGCAGGTGAAGCAAGATTTCTTGGGGAACAATCAGTTCATCAAACCCTCTGATCTGACACTGGGTGGTTGTCCATCTGTTGGATTGGATGACCATGCCAGGATTGTTGCCTTTGAGTCAGCACTACGAGAATGTGGGAGCACATTAACGGTACTGTATGTCCTGATCAGCGTTGTTTCTCCAGCTGTTGTGATCCTGTTAAGACTTGTCTAAAATGATACAAAAATCCTTGCCCAAGATACTCTTTGGTGTTCTCATGTTTGTGGTCACCTGATTTAGAAGTTATTTGCCATAACACGTCCACATGATCTAATCTTTTAGAAGTCTTTCTCTCTTGAATGATCTTTTTATTTTTTGCATTTTTAAGTGATTTTTATATTTTTTATGATTTATTGTCTTTGTTTTTTTGCATCTCTTATTTTTTCTTGTCTTTTTTATTAATTTTATTTATTAGAATAGTATTTTAATGTATTAATATCTGTGTACCACTATTTCTATTCAGATGACTGAAGATTCACTTGTTTATTCCTTTGTTTTGGTGTATTCACCTTCACCTGTTCCTAACACACCTATTGTGAAAACTAATGAAGCTATGGTTGCTCTTCATTGCATCTACCCAAGGTAAACCTCTTTAAACCTTTCAATCTAACATGGTAGCATGATAATCAGGCTTTAGTTTATACTTTAACATGGCATTTTGGTGCCATGTTAAAACTGAAAACTATTTTTTTGGTACTTTTAATAGGCCTATTTTACAAGAATAAAATTACTATTTCAGGAATTCCAAATCTAATTTTTCTTCATTTGTTTTATAATATTTATTCTACATTTGCGTATTATAACATTTGTCTCTTTGCATCTTAAGTAAAGCATTAGAAGAATATTCTTGAAATTACCATGGTACTAAAAAATTGTCGTACTTTCTTTGCTTCTCCACGTGCTGTGCATGGTTTCTTGTAACTTTCAGGAAACACAATGTGAGTAGCAATGCGTTGCGTCCCACCTGGATTCCCTATGCTGCAGCAAAAGTAGTGGTACGGAGTCTTCTAGCATTATTTTGTTTAAATTCTTAATCTGACGATCTTAACCTGTCTTACAGATGACTGGAGGTATGAGCGACCATCTAACGCTTACTTTCTGGGAGATTTCATAAACCTGGAAGCCTCAGTGGTGCGTGCTAATCACGTTCCTCTGCGGGTGTTCGTGGAAAGCTGCACCGCTACTTTGGGCCCCAGCGGGGAAGCCATGTGCCATGTACACGTTCATCGAGAACAGCGGGTGAGTGACTTTTCCAGACAGACCTTTTGAGTGCTTTACTATATTGTGCCATTGTTGGTTTCTGCTTTCTGGTGAGTCCATTAAGCCCCCAATGCATTTCAAGTGTAATCGAAGAACAAACTGGTGTGGTTTATATTTTCTCCATTTCTTTTCTGTCTGTCAAGATCAGACACGTGTTAAAAACATGAACACTGGATAGCTGCTTTATAGTAAAAACTAAAGTTATTCTAATTTAAAAGCAACACTGACAATGCATATGACTAAAAAGCTGTTTGCTTTAGAGAAATATATCATATAAAGTGATTTAGAAATAAACATGACATTAGAGTGCTAAAGCAAACATATCCACATAGCTGTAGTCAGATGCTTTCGGCTTGCGTTGACTTGTGAATGACAAAAGTAGTTTTATCTAAATGGGTGTGTTTGTTTCTTTGGTCCGGTGTTGCCTGCTGTTAGTTGGCTAAAGCCCATTAGCTTCTTGTTCCCATTTGTAGTAAATGACCCTTCAACTTAAAAGGGCTGATGCAGCACTGTTTACCGGTTTGGAGCACGGTAATAATTTGCTGTTCATGGTTTTTCAGTGCTTTGTTTCAGCAGCAAATCAGCATATTTGATTTCTAAAGGATCATGTGACACTGAAGACTGGAGTAAAGATGTTGAAAATTCAGCTTAGCATCACTGAATTAAATCACATTATTCGAATAGAAAATGCCTATTTTGAACTGAAATAGTTGAGCATAAATGACCATTTATATATATCTTTATCCCACATACCCTAAATTGGTCATATAAACCTTGTTTGACCTCTAAATAAAAGATTTGAGATTGCTCCTAAAATGTATATTTATGTTCCAAGCTTTATTTTCCTCTTTAGAGAACATGGAGTAGTGAGACTAATCCACAGCCACTTGCAAATCCAATTTTATATTTTGGTGACTGAGTTTTATGGTCCACGTCTTGCATTTGAAACGGACTGCATCCGTACACAGGGCTCATGGGAACAGGAAGACAAATAGACGTAATTAAAATGGCCATAAAAGCAATAGAAAGCTTTATTAATATGAAGTATAATGGTGTGTTTGTAGCTGGCTGATGTGTTATTTTTGTGTGTAAAGAGGGAATGTTCGTGGGAATTATTATAATTCAGGGCAGTTATGATAAATTACTAAATGTTGTTGTGAAATAAAACCATGTGTCACTGTTTTTAAAGACCAGGTGATATCAAATCACAAATAGTTTTTATGCAAAAATGTTTTAAAAGGAATTATTTAAAATGATAAAATAATAAATGTTGACAATATAAAAGAGTAAAAAGTGACTGCAAAAAATACACTTTTTCAGAATTTAACTGGTCAAAACTCTTTAGATATTCCTTTTCAGAAAATACATTTTGAATAGGCTAAAATATATTTTTGTATTTTTTAATGACAAACATAATGTATCTATAATATATGCATTAAAAAAGCCTTTATTTTTCATGTTTTCTTGAATGTGTATTTTTCTTTCATTGGCCAGTTTTTATAACAACATTATTTTTTCTAACAGTCTTTTTGTGTCATTAGCCTATATGAATATTATTCATTTAGAATTTGTTTAAAATGGGGAGTCACGTGACTTGCTCATGAACCTAGTCGCCACGGCTACATTTGACTCCTTTTTGTATTTTTTTTTTTTTTTTTTTTTTTTTTTTTTTTTTTTTTTTGCGTATTTTAAGTTTTATTAATTAATAATACTTTCACTGATGGCATACAGTCGTAAACAGCAGGAGTTGTCTCAGTAGGCTTCTCCGATTAAGAAGAAATCCAAGCTGCCGACTGCGAGTGATATGATGGACAAGATGAAGAACACTGTTACACACTTTGAGGACATTCTAAGAACCGAGTTGACGGCGATGCGGAACGAGTTCGCTTCTCACATGTCAGTTGTTCAGTCGCTATGCTCTACGGACAGGAAGCTCATTCTGCGGGCCGCCAGACTTCATGCCCCGGTGAAAACTTCCAACGGAGCAACGCTGTCTTTCTTTCCAGATTTTTCTCTGGTCACCCGCAAAAAGAAGTGCATTTGCGCCAATTAGGAAGGAGATGAGAAATGCTGGCATCCAGAATTTTCTCCTTTATCCTGCAACGCTGAAGGTCATTCTCAATCAAGGTGAACCTAAAATGCTACACTCCCCAGAAGCAAGAGATTTTCTCAGATCCCTGTCATCCACCAACTCTCAGTGAACTCCAGCTGGACATTTGCTGTCTAATCAGAGAAGAGATGCTCTAAATGGGACCTGGACTGTATGTTTGTTGGACATTGTCTCGGTGGAACTCTCAACTTCTCGTGTGCATGGATCTAGTGTGGAAACTATAAGTTTGTGTCATTCAGCGTTTGATGTTATGTCATATTTTCTGGAATCCATGTGAAAATAATTTTACTGTGGGTTGGAGTGGGTTCTGAATTGGCACAGTTGTTTTTTGTTTGTACTGCTGTTTCAGGAAGAAAATTTAATACAAGGTTGTTAAAAAATATTAATTTAAAAATGTGTTAATGCATAAACATGCACAATTTTGACACTATTATTCATTAATATTTTTGGCTGTTTGTAAATGATGTCATTATAGATTTACACTGTGTAATTTCCTTTTTGCATTGTTTATGAGAAGCCTAACTGTCCTAATAAAGCACTTCAGTTATTGTACTCTCTCTGCAAATGCCCCTGTTCCTCTAGTATTTGAATGAGGAAGGTAGACCCACCCAGATAAAGATGACAAAGGCCTCCTGTCATGAAGCGAGACGAACCCTGTCAGAGCTTATAATTAACCCTCTTAATGAAGACCACCGTCAACAATGAAATGTCCATAATGGAGGAGGAGATTTAATTACCTTTCTTTTGCAGCCCAAGTTCCAGACACTCAGGAAACAATTAAGTTCCTGTTAGTCTGTGTAATGGCCCAGAGTCTGGGCTTCGCTGACCTCCTCTATTAATAACACATACATGTCTTCAGATCACAGACTTCACTTCAGTGTATTCAGGAAATGGTGAGCCAATTGTCTTGGTAAAATGAAGGAACACAGAGGTCATTTCAGCAGTTAATTCTGGATTCTGTGGTGATGACTTATTACCAGTCAAGTACTTTTCCATGTTGAAATGTTCAAATTTATACCATTTAACTTTTTGATGCTTGTTGTCTACTACATGAACAAGTCTTTATAAGACATTTTAGCCATTCAGCTTGTGTTGTTACATCTAAACTAGTCTCGTGTAGCCGTCAGTCTAAAGGTCTGGAATCCATGGCAGCTTTCATTGGCTAAGGCCCGCCCATGAGGCCGTTTGACGAACCATTAGTTCGTTTCGTTTAGCGTCACGTTTCGGGGCGTGGAAATGTCGCCACAATAACAGACTCTCGGATGTATTTTAAAGATTCTACGCCGCAAACGTTAATTATTTCACATATGTTTGAAAATCCAGCATTTATTTGATCCTGATAAGCATTTGTCGGCACAGTTGCAAACACGACAGCTTTCTTCTTTCATGAGGGGGTTTGGTGCCACGGCATCTTTGTTTCCAGGCGGAGCGTTAAAGAACACACGTCTCCCGGAAATCCTGTAAAATTCAACCAATCCAACGACGACTTCGAAACTCCTGAAGTGTTTCCACTTTTGTGTGCCATATGCATCAGACGTTTAGCCAACGGTCCTTGGATGTGACGGCTGAGACTACATCCAAGCTGATGACCTTTGACCCTTATATTTGACCCTAATTCTATATGACTGTTTTCTTTATATTAAAGCATAAATTCGAACTGACAAATGTCTTTACCATGTACCTCTGGAATATTTACCATTCTTCTGCTGCAAAGGACAAATGTGTACCCCGACATGTTCCAGTGCCAGAAACAAGAAACACACACAATGCGCAAAATCCACTATAATTCCCCACAGCTTTCAAAAATGCCCTGTGTGAGCATATCTTGTTTTTCTTTATTCTAGTAAGGACACACAATCCTAGTCTCACATGTCCCTCATGTCTTGGTTTTGATTTTGAGAAACAAAATTTTGCAACTTTGCTGATTCTTTTTTTTCTTTTACATAACCTGTGTAATTCAACTAGAAACACACATGCACATTCAAAACCACGTGAAGAAAGTAAATAAATAGAGTAGCAAATTTTTATTTATTTTTTTTTTTTCCATGTGTGAAGTAAAAATTGTACCCTACCCTCAGCACAATGCAAAACAAAGACACAGCTTGTGTTCACTGCTGTGCTACACTTACTATAGTTACAGTATGTAGTAGTATGTACAGTATATTATGCACAATCTCTGATTGTTCTGTATGCATGGAATATCTGGATGAAAATGCAATGCAACAACTTGACCTTCTATATCCATGATGAATGAACCTAAAAGTGATGTCAGCAATTATGTTGTTTACTCATTATTTAATTAGACAGCCAAATATAAATGCATTTTATTCATACTGCTGCACATAAAGATATAAGGTAGTAGTGTGTAGTGTAAGTGGCCTATACTGCATACTTTCAGAGAGTAGACAAACATAGCCTGTATAATGCTGCCCTCTGCTGGGAAATTCCCAGTTTGGAGCAAAAATAAATAAAGTGTAAGTTAAACGATAAAGTCTAAGAAAAATGTAAGATAACATGAATCATTAAATTTTTATGATGTCTTATATTTTGTTACCTTTTGTATTGCTCTTATAAGCTTTTGTGATGTCTGAATCCCCCTTTTCTTTTTCTCTTAATGTTAATTATCGTTGTGTTTTTGTTTTTTTCTATTTGCAATTTAAATAAATAAATAAAATGTTAATTAAATGAGTTTCTTCCTTCAGGGGGCGCTCGGCTGTCCTGAAAGCCTAATCTTCCATTGACTCCCATTCAAAACTTAAGACTTTTTTTGTTTTACCGTAAACATTTACGTATAAAAAAATATAATCGTTCAAGTCAATTGATCCTAATATTATGTATTTTACATACAGTGGAAATCCACTGCAGCCGCAATGAATAAACTGATTAGTTAAAAAACGATCATTCATTAATCACAGCGAACTGTGATTGGACCATTCCTATTAGCGCTGAGAAAAGTAACGCGTCCCATGACAGCGCGTTACCGCGTAATTAGAGCGCTAGGACCACGAGAATTCTGCAGGTCTTACCAAACCCCGGTGTTTGGCGTGACGTCGGTCTGTCCCGGTGTTATTGTGTAAGTCATGGATGGCGGAGGAGTTTATGGCTGCAAGGACATACAGCAAACGCAGACGATTAATGCATTTACCAGCTGTAAGGTTCATCTGAGGGGATAAGTTAGTTATTCAAAGACTAGAAGGACCTCGGTGACATTTGAAACAGGTTAGTTTATATTCTTATTGGCCTAACACAAGTTTATATGCGCGTGCTATCACATCGTAATACTATGCTACTTTGATATGCATGGTTATAAATGACACTTACAAAGAAGAACCGTCATTTTCGGACATGCAATGTACCATCCATGGTGGTGTATTAGTTATATATAGTTATTTTTAATGGTATGCATGCAATGTACCATCCATGGTGGTGTATTAGTTATATATAGTTATTTTTAATGGTATGCATGCAATGTACCATCCATGGTGGTGTATTAGTTATATATAAGTTAGTTATTTTTAAGGTTATGCATGCAATGTACCATCCATGGTGGTGTATTAGTTATATATAGTTATTTTTAATGTTATGCATGCAATGTACCATCCATGGTGGTGTATTAGTTATATATAGTTATTTTTAATGTTATGCATGCAATGTATTAGTTATATATGCAAAATCATCTAAGTGCTGTTTCAAATTTTCTTCTAAAATGAGCGTTTTTATCAGGCTCCTAATTCAGTGATTTCACTTGAATAGGTTTTTTTCATTGCCATTAAAGTGAAATAACTTAACTTAAACTGAGAAAAATAAAATTTTTACAAGAAAACTTCAGCACCCCCCCCCAATTTCCCTAGTTATTTTTAATGTCTACATTATTTTTAAGTACATCATATTAAAGTAAATAAATGCTTGTTGCTATTTTTTAATATTAAGTAATGATTTTTCTTTATGATTTTTAGTTTTAGTATAGTTTAACTATAATAACGCTGATACAGACACAGTACTTTCTACATTTACTATGGTAATATACTGTTTTTGCACATGTGCTATTAAATACAACATTTCCCACTTGCACATGACATTACTGTGGTATTTTTTCTAACTTTTAGTAAATACCTTGGAGTAAACATGATATTAATTTTTTTTGGTTGTGGGAAATAAAAGTTGGTCAGGTTTCCTCACCGTATTGTTTTTTCCAGATATTCTTTGTGTGGGTCCATCATCATCATCATCATGGTGGAGATGAAGAGTTACTGTGAAGCGGGGGTCTCCATGCAGCAGGTTTGGGTGGAGGGCGGTCTGACTCTGTGCTTCTACTTCACCCTGGTGCCATCCGTCCTCCTCACCCTCTCCTTCCTCTTTGGCACGTTTCTGTGCGTATGCTACAGCCGTTACGGCACAGCCATGGAGCCCAAGTTCATCCCTCGCTCTCGACTCTACCGGCTCCAGGTGGGCCTGTCGGTGCTGCTCGTCCTGCAGGCTCTGGGCTGGATGGTGTTTCGAATCGCTCGGAGCGGAGAGCTGCCGGGGTACGTGGTTGTGTACGGCTGTCTCTCCATGCTGGGCTGGATTTGGGCCGTGGCCCTGCTGCGTCTGGAGAGGAGGAGGGTTCTGGTGCGGGACAGAACCAGAGGACACAGTACAGTACTGTTGCTGTACTGGGCTGTAGCGTTTGCGGCTGAAAACCTGGCGTTTGTGTCGTGGATGAGCTCTCAGTGGTGGTGGACTCTGGAAACATCTGATCAACAGGTAAGTGTGTGTGTGATTGTTTATATTAATGGAAATGTGCATATGGTAATATGTTGCATTAATGCAAGGATAGGGGATTTTTTTGCCTGTTTATCATCCACCAAGTGGAAAGTAATGGCTTACCTCTCTTTAACATCATTTATATTGAATTATGTTAAGTTATGCACCAGATTTTAGTACTTTGGGTACTTTTTAGTTTTGTTTTTTTAATGCATTGTATATTGTATTATCATCTATTTCTTTACCATAACCTTTGGCACTGATGCCATTGTTCTGAAGTGTTTGAAAGTGATGACAGATGTAGGAATCCTGCTCACACACCATGACTCAGCATTATGGTAATAGTGTGAAATGATTATTTATTTACAATAAAGTTTCAGGATCCAGCAGATAAGGTTTAACAACTCAGCAATTCTGTCAAGTTTGATGGTCATTGAACAATCATATTGAGTCATTATGTGTCTGTAAATAGTAGTCAGTCAGTGGCATGTGGAAATATTGTTGAGTCATGGTTAGTTCTAGCTGCTTTCCTTCCTGCCTGTATTAGCCACACCTCAACTGTCTAAGATCGACCTATCAGATAACAGATTTTGTGACACTTCATGACGTGGAAGTTTCACTCTGCTTCTTGCTGTAAACATTGAATGTTGAGTGCATGTTGTAAAAATGGCAATTAATTGGTCAGATTTTCCTAAAAAAAGCATTTACAAAAATAGTCAATTTTTCAAATAAAAAGCTTTGAAAATGTACGTATATAATAAAATAAAATAAAAATAATTGAGCTTTATTTTTTTATTAAATTAATTTGTGTATTAACTGTATATACAGCTTATTATTATTATTACATTTACCATTGTAATTATCTCAGGACAATCAAATAGCTGTGTGTGTGTGTTATAATTAAATATTCTATTATTAATTAACCTTTAATACATTATCAATAATTATACATGTAAATATATAATTATAACAAATATATACAGGTGCATCTCAGAAAATTTGAATATGGTGAAAAAGTGTAACTTTCATATATTTTAGATTCAATGCATGTAAAGTAAAACACTTCAATAGTTTTTTTGTTTTAACTTTGATGATTAGAGCTTACAGCTCATGAAAGTCAAAAATCAGTATCTCAAAATATTAGAATATTTCCTAAGATCAATAAAAAAAAAAGGATTTGCAAAACAGAAAAGTTCAAGTTCTTTAAAGTATGTTCATTTCTGCACTCAATACTTGGTCGGTGCTCCTTTAGCACAAACTCCAGCATCAGTGAGGAATGGCATGAAAGCGATTAGCCTGTGGCACTGCTGAGGCACTATTGAGCCTTCTGCTCGTCTGGATTGTTGGATTCTCATCTTTCTCTTGAAAATATCCCATAGATTCTCTATGGAGTTCAGGTCTGTTGGCTGGCCAATCAAGCACAGTAATATCATGGTCAGCAAAGCACTTGGAAGTGTTTTTGCACTGTGGGCAGGTGCTAAAGTCCTGCTGGAAAAGCAAATCAGCATCTCCATAAAGCTTGTCAGCAGATGAAAGCATAAAGTGCTCCAAAATCTCCTGGTAGACGGCTGCATTGACTCTGGACTTGATAAAACACAATGGACCAACACCAGCAGACGTCACGGCACCCCAAATCATCTCTGACTTCAGAAACTTCACACTGGACTTCAAGCAGCTTGGATTCTGTGCCTCTCCACTCTTCCTCCAGACTCCAGACCTTGATTTCCAAATTAAATGCAAAATTTACTTTCATCTGAAAAGAGGACTTTGGACCACTGAGCAACAGTCCAGTTCTTTTTCTCCACAGCCCAGGTAAGATGCTTCTGACGTTGTCTCTGGTTCAGAAGTGGCTTGGTAGCTCTTTTCCTGAAGACGTCTGAGCGTGGAGACTATTGATGCACTGACTCCAGCTTCAGTCCACTCCTTGTGAAGCTCTCACAAGTGTTTTAATCAGCTTTGCTTGACAGTATTCTCAAGCTTGCGGTCATCCCTGTTGCTTGTGCACCTTTTCCTATCCAATTTCTTCCTTACAGTCAACTTTGCATTTAATATGCTTTGATACAGCACTCTGTGAACCGCCACAACATTCAGTAATGACCCTCTGTCACTTACCCTCTTTATGGAGGGTGCCAATGATCATCTTCTGGATCATTGCCAAGTCAGCAGTCTTCTCCATTTATTGTGGTTTCAAAGAACCAGAGATAACCGGAATTTATACTGTAGACATGGTCATTAATTGAAACTCAAATGTAAATATTCTAATATTTTGAGATACTGATTTTTGACTTTCATGAGCTGTAAGCTCTAATCATCAAAATTAAAACAAAAAAAACTTTTGAAGTGTTTACATGTAATGAATCTAAAATATATGAAAGTTTCACTTTTTGAAATGTTACAAGAAAAAATGAACTTTTTCACCATATTCTAATTTTCTGAGATGCACCTGTAATTATACATTTTAAGTAAAACTGAAATCTAAAATTCAGTCTTTTTTATTTATAACTCCCATTTTTTAATTGTATTTAAATTAAAACATTTTTATATTTAAAACTGTTTTTGTATGTGCTTTGTTTTAAATTTGTTAAACACCTCATATTAATGCTACAATTGTTTTAATTGGTAACTCACTAATGACAGAAGATAAATTCAGTCAGCTACACTGGATCCACTGCAATCAAATCCATGCTACATAATAATATTTTATTAAAAAAAAAATCTGAAAACTTTGAAGACCTTTTTTTAGCTGATGACTAAAACAAAATGTGAGATGCATTATAGTGATGTCACTCTTTACTCTTTAGATGATATCAGAGAGATGTATGATTGAAGCAGATACAAACAATAGCAAATCATTATCATTCTGTACATAATATCATTGTTTGCAGATGGAGTTTGCTTTCTGGCTGGTGCGGTACTTCAGCTCAGGTTTGCTATTCCTGTTAGGCCTCAAGGCTCCAGGTTTGCCACGCCGCCCGTACATGCTTCTGGTCAATGAAGACGAGCGAGATGTGGAGCACGGAGCAGTAAGACATTACATTCACTCTCAAATCTTACTTATGTAATAATAATTAATCTTATTAATACATCTCTTGCATGTTTTCAGCCTCTTTTGGGTAATTCTACTGAGAATCAGTCTGCATGGAAAGATTTTGGGAAGAAGGTGCGTCTGTTGTTGCCGTACATGTGGCCTAAAGGCAACGTCCTGCTCCAGCTGCTGGTTCTGCTTTGTCTCGGGATGCTGGGAGTGGAGCGCGCCATTAATGTGTTTGTGCCCATCTACTACAAGAACATAGGTACAGAATAAGAGTCTTACTTACTCAAGAATCAATTATTTATGATATATATATACACACACACACACACACTGTATATATATACATATACATATATATATACATACAGTGCCTTGCGAAAGTATTCATACTCCATTTTTTTTCATGTTTTATGTTGCTGTCTTATGTTAAGCTGCTTTAAATTACTTTTTTCCACATCAATCTACACTCCATACACTATAATGACAAAGCAAAAACTTCTTAAAATGATTAAAAATAAAAAAAACTTAAATAAGTACAGTGCATAAGTATTCGTACCCTTAAGTAAATGTTTAGCTGAAGTACCTTACAGTTTCACGTCTTTTTTGTTTGATGCAACAAGTTTTGCTCATCATCATTTGGCAATTATCTGCCATTCTTCTTCTCGCCTTTTCACCTCTCAAGCTCTTTCAGGTTGGATGGGGGCAGACGCACATTTTCAGGTTTCTCCCGAAACATTTGATTGGGTTCAAGCCCAGGCTGGGCCACTCAAGGACATTCACAGTGTTGTGTATAAGCCACTCTTGCTGTGTTTAGGGTCATTGTCCTGTTGGAAGGGGAACCTTCTGCCCAGTCGGAGGTTCTGAATGCTCCGGACTGGGTTTTCATTAAGGCTATGTCAATATTTTGGTGCATTGAGCTTTTCTTCTAGTCTGACGAGTCCCTCAGTCCCTGCTGCTGAAAAACAGCCCCATAGCATGAGGCTGCTACCAGCACACTATACTTTTGGGATGGTACTCTGCAGGTGATGAGCAGAGCTGGTTCCCTTCAAATATGATGTTTGGAATTGAGGTTCATCAGACCAGAGAATCTTGTTTCTCACGAGTCTGAGGGTCCTTTGGGTGCTTGTTTGTAAGTGTTGCAGTGATGTTTGTCCTTCTGTAGATTTCAGAAGATTCTCCTATCTCCACTGATCATGGAGCTCAACTAGAGTTACCATCAGGTTCTTCGTCACCACTCTAACCAAAGCCCTTCTCCATCAATTGCTCAGTTTGGCCAGGAGGCCAGCTCTAGGATGAATCCTGGTTGTTTCAAACATCTTCCATTAAGGGTAACAGAGACTACATGCTTCTGTGACCCTTCAATGAAGCAGAATTTTTTCTGAAGTCTTCCCCAGATGTGTGGCTTGACACAACCCTGTTTCTGAGCTCTACAGACTGTTCTTTTGACCTCAGGGCTTGGTCTTTACTCTAATATGCATAATCAGCTGTTGGACCTTTTATTGAGATGTGTGTGCCTTTCCAAATCTATAAACAGTTTAACATAATGCAATGACATAACAAACCATGAAAAAAATAAATAAATAAATAAATAAAAATGAAGGGGTGTGAATACTTTCTCAAGGCTCTCTCTCTCTCTCTCTATTGATTTCCTCCTGTAACAGTGAACCAGCTGACAGATGGGAGCTCCTGGAAGACTCTGGCGACTACAGTATGTGTTTATGCGTTCCTGAAGTTCCTGCAGGGAGGTGGAGCTGGTGAGGGAACATCTCCCAATTTAATATGTTTGTAGTGTAACGTGGAATATCCTTTAGAATTTGACTACAATCCGATCTCCATTTGATTCCATCTGCAGGAGCGTCTGGGTTTGTAAGTAACATGCGTTCGTTCCTGTGGATTCGAGTGCAGCAGTACACTAACCGCGTGGTCCAGGTGCGTCTCTTCGCTCATCTGCACTCTCTCTCTCTGCGCTGGCACCTGGGCCGCCGCACAGGGGACGTCCTGAGAAGCATCGACAGAGGAACTTCATCCATCAACAGCCTGCTGAGGTCAGAGCTAAAAAATGTTTTTAAATGAGCATTAGCTTTAGATTAAACTGCATCTTGATACCACAGACCTTCTTATCTCAAGCACTGGAATGCAAGTACAAGGTCAAGTAGGTCAGTGTGCAATATTAATCTTGAATGCATTAGCATTCATGCATATAAAACTTAAGTACAGATAGTAAGCTTGTGCAGTAAAAGTGATCTCAGTATGTATTATCTTGAAATATAGATATGCATTATTTTTTGTTTAATCCAACAGCTACATCGTGTTCAGCATCTTCCCCACTATTGCTGACATTGTCATCGCCATTGTCTATTTCATATCCAATTTCAATGCCTGGTTTGGCCTCATAGTCTTCGTTTGCATGGCCCTCTACCTCAGTAAGTATCTAACAATGGTCATTTCTAAATGTGAATACGTGAATACATGAACACTCACATTGCTGAAGATACCGTAGTTGCTTCTTTTCTGTTTGTGTTTGTTTATTTGTGTTTTCTGGTTAAGTAAATAAAAAATGTTAAGTAATGGAATAACTATGTACAATAACTATGTACAGTATATGGAGTTATTGTCCTGTTTACACTTAAATGGCAAATTCAATTTGAATATCTTGTCTAGCTGGTTTGGGTGTGTATTGGAGGTTGGGATAATGGCTAGGTTGTATGATGGCATATTGTGCAGAACATAATATATACTGGCTTCTGTAAGTGTAGCATCTGAAACATTTATGCCCCTATTTTTTGTCATACCATTGCATAATGTTTAACTACAAATGCTTAAAAATAATGTTCACTTATTGAAATAAAGCTAAAATGACACAAAATATAAATATTGGATGAAAAACTTAAAAAAAAAAAACATAAATGAACAAATTAGAAATATTGCCTTCACAACTAAAGTTAAAGTACTAAAATTACTAAAGGTGAAATTGTAATAAAAATAAAACTAAATAGATGTGGAAAAAAGATATGAAAAATAATAAAAATGACAAAAGCATATAAGAAAATACTAAAATTGTAATGAATACGGAAAAGATGAATTCAGTATAAATTCAAGCTAATATTAAAAAATACTTCAGGGTAATGTAAATAATACCAAAATAGCACTGTCAGTTAATCTCGTTATGCAGTTTGCTTGTTTGGTGTCACTTTTTATGATTTTATAAATAAAAATGATTCATTTAAAATAGGAACTGATATTACTTTACAGTTAATTCACAAAATGTGAACAGTCCATTGCATGCTGTACAGATAGAGTCACTAAAGAAAGAATGGAAATATACTAGATCAGCACTTGATTTATTGATTGATTGCTGTTATGTGTCTCTGTCAGCTCTCACTATTGTTATCACTGAATGGAGAACCAAATACAGACGAGATATGAACACACAAGATAACAATGCCAAATCGAAAGCTGTGGACTCTTTATTGAACTTTGAGACGGTATGGCTTTGATTTGTCTGACTAAGGCATCAGAATGTGTGTTACAAGAAATATTAAACTTGTGCTATGCATATGCTGTGATTTAAATTATGATATTTTCAACAGGTGAAATATTACAATGCAGAGAGTTATGAAGTGGGTCGCTTTGAGGATGCCATCTTGAAATATCAGGTAACCTTTAAGAATATTTTTAGACTGCTCTCCACACAACATTTGTTGTATTTCATCTTTATCTTAGAGGCAGTTGATCTGAAATGAATTTAATGTTGAAGAGCTCACAGTAATATAAATAAATGCCACTTTTTCTTTTGCTCAGGTATCGGAGTGGAAGACCAACGCTTCTCTGGCGCTCTTAAATCAAACACAAAACCTCATCATCGGCTTGGGTCTTCTGACCGGATCTCTGCTCTGTGCGTACTTCGTGACAGAGGGAAAGTTTCAGGTACGAACAGTCAGGACTCCTCAGATATCAGACCAGTGCCTGATAATTCTGAAGCCATCAAATAATCTATGGTTTATAGCAGGATTTTTTTTTTTAATAAATAGAAAGAAGGAACATAAATGTACACTACTGTTCAAAAGATTTATTTTTTTGAATATTCAGTAAAGATGCATTAAATGCATCGTAAGTTACAGTAAGTTTAACTCAAATAAATACAGTTTTGCATTACAAGAACAAATTATTACATTTTAAATATATATTTAAATAGAAAAATGTTATTGCTCAATGTTAGTGTTTTACTGTATTTCTAAGCAAATAAATGCAGCCTTGTTGAGCATAAGACATGCATTTCAACAACTAAAAAATCTTACTGACTCCAAATGTTTGAACAGTAGTGTCAGGGCCGGCGCGTACATATAGGCGAACTTGGCAGACGCCTAGGGCTGCAAAAAGGACAGATATTTTAGTTTATCTTTTGGGCATTCGTTTGAAATTATTGCACTCATATCAACAAGTTATCATCCCTTATTTCTTCTAAATCTAAATTATCTTTGCTTCATAGTAAAGCCGCTCCCAAGCCATCCCCCACCTGAGCGGCGTCAATAGGCTACTCACAGAGCCGATTCTCCCTAGAATAGCAAGCTGCATAGGGCCCCCGAAACACCAGGGGGCCCCTTGCTCTCAAAGATATTTTAGTTTTGTTTTTTAATTTGGCCAGCGGTTATGAAAACATGAATAATCATTTATGTTAATGCGGTGCGCTGTCACCCTCTCTACGTAAAAATCAGTCAAATCATGTAACATGAATGTCGTAGGCTACAGTCTCTTGCTCAAGACCAAAAAAAACGAATTGAAAGCGTTCCGAGCCGCGGAAGAGATACTGTTTCTCGAGTGCTTTCCGTGAGCGCGATTGAAGACGGAGAGAAACACAGACAAATGTGTTTCATTCATTGACAAGGGATCATTCATTGAATCACTTGGTTGACCCACTTAAGTGATTACCAGCTTGCATCAGTTGCTTTTTAATGCAGTTGTATCAAACAAATTCTCCAGTCTTTCACATGCATCTTTAAAATATTTAATTATGAGAGTGAAGTGGGGGCGGCACGGCAGGGTTTTGCCTAGAGCGGCAGATGAGCTTGCATCGGCCCTGAGTAGTGTATATGTATACAGTGGACAGTTCTTCTCACTTTACAATTTGACTGGATGAGCCACATTCAAAGTCATTGTAAAACAGCCAATAAATGCTACTTTCTAAAGTTTCAGTGTTGCTTCATAAACAGCCTAGAGTTTGGTTAATGCACTACATTACTTTCCCAACCAGGGATTTATGAGATTGTGGTTGAAATGCCATTGTCATATTTCCACTCCAGGCTGAGGTTTTACTATTGTTTACATATCAGAGTTCATGCTCACATTTCACTGCCTTATATTTTATTGGATTGTGGTGGTTAATTCATTCAGCTGGCACAAAGTGATAAAGGCAGTACATAACAATCAAACAAATACAGAATTTAATTTTAAAAAATCATATCATTTTAATATATTTTAATGTCAAATGTAATAAAACAAGAAAAAAATATATACATATATTATTTCAATGAGCAGTGAACAAGCAGAGATTTTTGTAAGAGTTTGTTTGTCATGTGACATGAACTACATGAAACTCATAATGGTCTTCCAGGTCGGAGATTATGTGCTGTTTGGGACGTACATCATCCAGCTCTACACTCCTCTCAACTGGTTTGGAACGTACTACAGGCATGAAGCTTTTGTCATCTGTTTATAGATAACTGTATATATTTTTAAACAGAACGAACAGTAAACGTGTATCTTTCCTCTAACAGAATGATCCAGAATTCCTTTATTGATATGGAAAGCATGTTCGAGCTCTTCAATGAGGAAGAGGAGGTGAGTGGAAGGTTTATCAATGAAGTTTACTTTGCAGAAGCTTTGGGATAATTAAAGACATGATGATTTGATTTAGGTGAAGGATGAGGTCAACGCAGGAAACCTCGACTACAGCCAGGGAAAAGTAGAGTTTGAGAATGTCTTCTTCAGCTACACCCAAGGGTGAGCAGCTTCAGTCATATTCGTTTCTGTTGTTTTTTATTTTATTTTATTATTATTAGAGTAATTTGTGTCACAAATAAGCAATATTCAGAATGGGATATTTTTGCAGCAAGGAGATTCTAAAAGACGTTTCTTTTACCGTTCTCCCTGGACAAACAGTTGCACTTGTAAGTCTATTCTATTCTATTCTATTCTATTCTATTCTATTCTATTCTCTGCTGCTCAAGAAACATTTCCTATTATCAATGTTGAAAACAATTGTGCTGCTTAATATTTTTATGCAAATCATGATATACTACCATTCAAGAGCTTGGGTTCAAAGATTTTTTTAAAAACAAAAAGGTATTAATAGTTTTTTTCAGTAAAGAGGCATTAAATTGAATTAAAGTGACAGTAAAGACATTTATAATGTTACCACCAAATCAGCGTATTAGAAAAAAAATCGTAAATATTCCAAACTTTTGAGCACTAGTGTATGTCTAATCACTTTTTTTGGTTTATTTCAGGTCGGACAGTCTGGATCAGGAAAGAGCACCATCATCCGACTGCTTTTCCGTTTTTATGACGTTCAGGGCGGGTGTGTAAAAATAGATGGCCAAGACATCTCAAAGGTGAGCCTGCCATTGATACAAGGGCACCCAAATATTACCTTTAAAGAGGTCATATCATGCGATTTCCTTTCTCTTTGGAGTGTTACAAGCTGTTTGTGCATAAATAAGTTTAAGGCTTATTTAAGTCTTGAGTTTTGTGCGTAACACGTGTGTGTGTGTGTGAGAGAGGGGAACAGGGTCACATCACAGCGGAGTGTACAGCTACAGCCCGTCAGAAATCGTCTTAACCGTGGCTTGTGTGCAAATACATACGAGCATCATCACTGTGTCTGTCACGCGACTCTGTTCCCCTCTCGGGCTTGAGCTGATAAAACTAACTTGAAAGCTGAAGATTGAGATTATGGTAAGGGGCGTTACATTTCCAACGCGTGCTTTTGGTGTTCGGCCAATCACAATGCACTGTGCCAGTTGGCCAATCAGAGCAGACTGTACTTGTTGGAAGGAGGGGCTTTGTAGAAAACGACGCGTTTGAGAGAGGCGGGGCATAGAGGAACTACAATAATGTACAATATTTGAAAAATAATGTCTTTTTACACCAAATACACAAAATAATGATCTTTAAAATAGCATCATACGACCCCTTTAAATTCCTGTCATAGCTATTTAAATTGCACTAAATGTGGCGTGTCTGGTTGTGTCTCAGGTGAAGCAGTCCTCTCTCCGCGCTCACATTGGCGTCGTACCTCAGGATACTGTCCTGTTTAATGACAACATTCGAGATAACATCCGCTACGGTCGAGTTTGTGCTTCTGACCAGGAGGTGGAGGAGGCTGCCATCGCCGCTGACATCCATGACAAAATCATAACCTTCCCGGAGGGTGAGAACCATGTATACAAAATCTACAACTTTGCAGCATTGAATCATATTTAAACTGTTGTCAATTAATATATAAAATGTGCTTATATACATTTTTTTTTAAATAATTTAGTTTAACTTGGTTTACTAAAATAACTAAAACTGAAATAAAAAATGATTTGATTTTGATAAAAAATGATATAAAAAAAAAGACAAAGTAATAAAATGGGAAAATATGGATATAAAATAACACTAGTATGCCATCCTCTTTGAGTCTAGATAATATAGCTGATATTCATAATTAATATTTATTTGTAGGCTATGACACTCAGGTGGGTGAGAGGGGGCTAAAGTTGAGCGGAGGAGAGAAGCAGAGAGTCGCCATCGCTCGCACCATCCTCAAAGCGCCACAGATCATCCTCCTCGACGAGGTACGGCATCACCAGTGCATTATGGGAGAATGCATACGCAATGTGGGAACTATCCTGGTTTTGCCTTTTGTTTTTATGATTTCTTGTTGAGAAGTTGTTTTAAAATTGTTTTCACAAAATTAGATAATGCTGTGCAATTACATTACTGTTCAAGAGTTTGGAGTCTGTTAGATTTTTTAAGAAATGAATACTTTGAAAATAAAAATGTAAATATGTTAATGCATTTATAATCTTAAAAAAGATTTCTCTTTCAAATAAATGCTGTTCTTTTGAACTTTCTGTTTATGGAAACATCCTGAATAAATGTCACTATTAAATTGTAATAATATTTCACAAATGTTACTGTTTTAATTAATTGTAGCTTTGATGAGAGACGTCTTTCTAAATATTACAAAATTTAAAAATCTTACTGACCCCAAACTTTTAGTTTGATATGTTGGACTAATGAAATTTCAGTGAGAAGAGCTTCTCAGCGGTAGTGGACAGAAATAGAAAACAAGCAAGCAATTGTCTTGTGATTAGAACAAAAACTGTAAAAGAGATTTATTTATGTAAAACACACAGTACTAATTTCCTCATCTTCTACTCTTCCTATAGGCCACATCTGCTCTAGACACACAGACGGAGCGAAATATTCAGGCCTCACTGGCTAAAGTCTGCGCCAACAGAACCTCCATTGTGGTGGCACACAGGTAAACACATCATTAAATCAATTAAAAGATGTTTTTACTCAAATCATCTTCCATCAGTTACTATAGTGATAAAACAAGTCATGAATTTCTTATTGTATAACACCATCATTGATTTGCACATTGTAGATTGTCGACTGTGATTGGAGCCGATGTGATTCTGGTACTCCGTGATGGACAGATTGTGGAGAGAGGAAGGTGGGTTTATTTACTGGTATACTGAACACACATAGACAAAGTTAATACATGAACTATGTGGTTTAAAGTCTGGTTTTGTTGTTTGTGGTAGGCATGATGAGCTGTTGGCGAAGGGAGGCCTGTACTGTGACATGTGGCTCAAACAGCAGCAGGCGCAGGATTCAGACTCGGCCTCTGACACCGAGACCAAGGACAGGAAATCTGAGAAACTACAGCCACAATCATCCACTGCAGGACATAAGGGACATTAGGCACATGAGACATGCAATCAAATCTGGTTTCGTGTGCATTTCAAGCTCGTCCAATGCTGTTTTGACATATAAGAACGATGATGATTTAATATAATTTTTTTTTTTTTGCCAGTTCTTAAAAATGAACCATGTTGCCTAAGGATTTATTTATTTATGAGATATTTAAGTCCTATTTTATATTCCTTTTGCAATTACTTTTCACTCATTTCCATTAAAGTTCATTTATAATGCTTATTAATATGAGAGAAGACTGACAGAGTATAAAATGATGGCTCCTTCCACTACTATAACTGAAGTATGTTGAATGTACAGTTATTTTATTTTAATCAGTCAGTAGATTTATCTTTTCTGATGCGTCGCTGTTCTTTGTAATAGCGAACATTCGGCAACTAGTTGTAATTGTATATATGATGTACATCAGAACACATTGGAATTTTATTTAAAAATGAATAATTATATTTCTGGTGCCATTGTATAACAGTAAATACTGATATTTGATTTTCTATACAGACTAAGTTTAAATTTAGGGCTAGATTATAGGCGGGGTGGGGCGGATCATTTCCTCAATCAATTTTCATGTTAATTTCTGATATGTGCACATTTGTCTGACTTTTTTACTTTATGATCATTTGTTCGCTTAAAGATCATTTTGTTATGCTGTGTGTGTGGAGGGATATGTATTGCTTGGATGCAATTCTGTACAACTTCCGTTCAATTTAAGGGACATAGGAGCTTGCTTACTTTATAGGACTTGCACTAAACTCAGGGGACAAGGTTGAAATGAGCCATCGGGGTGTGATTTTGCTGTACTATGTAGATTTCCAGACAAAGAAGTGTAGTAGTTTGATTATTCAAAGAACGGGAGGAGAAATATCAACTGATAGAGTTTGCCTTGGACAAAAAAACTCAATCGTAAAAGGATGCATAAAGTCTGTGAATATTTTTAGCATGTATTTTATTGTGCAATAAAGGCAATGAAGGGAATATGTTTATATTAATATGCTTTTTGTGATTATTGATCGCATTGTTTTGTGTGTAAAATATTGTATGGGCATTAAAATGCCATACATATTTCCTTTATATTTTGTTTAGAAATAAAAATCCACAAAATTATATAAAAAACCCCAATGTTATTACTATTGTATTGTTGTATTAGAACGCACTGAAAGAGACTTGACTTTTTTTACACTAGGGGGCGCTTTAGGGCCAAAAACAGGAAAACTCTATTAAGTCTAATTCAAATCAGTGTGTTTGTGTGTTATTAGAGATACACCTGACATGTAATCGTTTAAATCTGCTGCTCTATTGCTGCGAAGTACTTGGCATATAAATAAAAAATCTTGCTTTCCCAATTTCAAATAAATTAAAAACGTCGTAGTGAGTAATCATAAACTACTGAGATTGGTCCATCAAAAATAGCGGTGAGAAAAGTAACATGTAAAGTTGGTCTGTGATATTGGGAAACTTTAATAGTATACCTTGGCATAGAAATACACAGCGATTAGGTAAGCCATAAAACTATATAGTTATAAAAAAAAAACTTAAATTACACCATAAAAATATTTGACCAGTAGGCCTGGTACATAACTATGGAGGCAGCATTTGATTTCACCATTGTTAAGTGAAGTCTTAGTTTAATGTTAATTGTTTTGAATTACCTTATAACTGTTCTTATGTTCAGGATGACATGCCATATCTGAGGAGGTGGTGGTGCAAGGTCTTGAGATTGAGGGGTACGGTTTGTGAAATGAAAAGTAGTACATTTAATAGACAGTGGGAAAGCATGATAAACATATTTGGTCAATGTCAATTACAGAAGATTTGCACATTTTACACAGGAAGGCAGGAAGATGGGGAAGGAAGTGACATTATATGCAAAGTACCGTTTATACATGTGTATATAACAATTAATAAATATTACAAAACGAAAGCTTTAACAAAATAAATGAAAAAGTTTGCCCGGACCAACATGGCGGACGCGTCGCTAGTGGAGGTGACGTATTTCCGCTCTTGAGTGGAGCTCCACTCTCCTATGTGTCTGCAGAGAGGGCGACTCCACGACGCCTTCCTTCCTTTTAAATTAATGCTGGAGACCCAAAATGGATTTTGGCGATTTGTTTGACGAGCGAACCTTCACCTTTTCTGACTTCCAGGAGTTTACGGTCAGTATCGCTGGTGTTTTTGTTCTAGTTTTGCTGATGTTTTGGCGGGTGACGGAGTAAGTTAACTCACGCGAAACTGACTTGTGTAAAAACTTCAAATACGTTTTAATGTCTTCTTTCATTTAAATCCCAAAATATTAGTCGGAAAGAAACTAATTATGCCTAAATACAGCAAATATCTTCTGTATTTTGAGTTTGTAAGACAGTAACTGTTTGTTGTGAGTAAGTTAGTAATCTACGTGAGTCCGAGGCTCACTCTGAGGCCTAGTGTTTGGTTTGAGAGGAAAAACACAAAACATGAAGTTTCTGCTTTAATGATATTACACAGTCTTCATAGATCTCCTTTAAGGTTATTGTTGAGATATTTAAACCATGTGTTTTGTGTTGTGTGATCAGTTTCTGCCTGGACACGAGCAGTGGTCAGAGACGGTGAGGAAACGACTGTATTATGGTCTTGATCCTGACAGCCCTCTGGATGCTCTCTCGTGTCCCATGACCGGTGAGTCAACAACTACTGCATTCATTTATCTTCACCAAACTGCTGGTTTTCTGCCCGTATTTACAAAATAGAAAAATACACACACGCGTATACAGTCATGGCCAAAAATATTGGCACCCTTGGTAAATATGATCAAAGAAGGCTGTGCAAATGAATCTGCATTGTTAATAGTATTATGAAATAAATGTTTTTCTCTAATACACATTGGCAACAATTAACTGCACCCTTTTATTCAATACTTTTTGAAACCTCCATTTGCCAGTTTAACAGCTCTGAGTTTTCTCCTATAATGCCTGATGAGGTTAGAGAACACCTGACAAGAGATCAGAGACCATTCCTTCATCCAGAATCACTCCAGACCCTTCAGATTCACAGCTCCATGTTGGTGCTTCTTCTCTTCAGTTCACCTCCAGGGCTCTAGACTCATTCTTCCCACTGGTCGACTAACTTTCTCAGTTGGTCGCACAAGCACATTTTTTTTTGCTGCAACATTTGATTAATCAATGCATGTTTATGAACTCTTATCATAGTTTATAGTTCTATGGTAATGGCATAGGACACTTCACATGCTGTATTGTATAGGCTACCGACTAATAAATTACAAAATGTTTAGCAAACACTGAGGAATCAAATAAATAATAAAACAAATAATAATAAGGAAAGCCTCCATGGCGTAACGTGAGGTAAACGGAAAAGATAACGAGCTTTTCAAAACAAAAACAAAAAGTAAAACTAAACTGGCTGTCGTTTACAGGACTTTTCCAGCATGTTCACCTTCTCTGGTTTAAGAAGCGGTCTTTTACTTTAGTTTGAAAGCCAAATCCTCTGTTGCGCTCAGTCCGCTGCACGCACCTTCACGCTCATGTTGACGCGGCAAGTGTCCCACATTTAATTGATTACTCCGGGATCAAACATGCTGAATCATTTGATCTGTTCATAAACAAATCCATCGTATGACTTCCGTAGGACAATATGTTGCCGAGATATTTGGACAACTTTTTGAAAGTCTGGAATCTGAGGGTGCAAAAAAATCAAAATACTGAGAAATCTCCTTTAAAGTTGTCCAAATGAAGTTCTTTGCAATGCATATTACTAATCAAAAATGTACTTTTATATAGTTACTGTAGGAAATTTACTAAATATCTTCATGGAACATGATCCAGGGTCACATGTTTACAGTGATTTAGTTCAAAATCTAAAATTAAATACAGGGGAGACATATTGCTCATATTAACACTTTGTCATAGCATAAAAATATTTTGGGTCATGCAAAGTTTCTATATCAATGAATTTCCAGATAGGGCCATGTTTTTGTGTATTTTTCATTATACAGTCTATTCATATAACAGATTATTTTGTTTGTGTTATTTGTGTGTTCAGTACTGCTTGATCACTCATCATTGTATTTCCTCTAGATATTGCTGTGGAACTGCTCCAGAAATCTGCCCCAAGTCCCATAAGGAAACTCCACAAGAAATACGCTGCACACGTAGCCAGGTAGGATCACCTTAAATTAGAGGTGTGCGATATGACGATTTTTTGATCGTGGATGATAAAAATGTCTCCACGATCTGCTTTTCAAGAAATATCGTAGTATCGTGCTACAGCACACGTTGTCAAATACAGTTCTGGCCTCCGTCTCTATATACTGTACAACACGACATACAGCAGTAGAGTTACTCTGACAGGACACTGAACTTGTTCGCGATCGCAAAAGTACATTATTTGCACACAAGCCTTGCTGGTTAAATGTTTAATTTGCACGCTGGTCTGACGAGCGCATACACCTGAAGCACGCACACTAAAAAGCCTGTCTAACAGCGCCTGATTACTCAACTAAGTAATATTTTGCGCTAATACTGTCAAAACACACAAGGTTTACATACAGACTCAGTTGGTTATCTCCAAAATTATTAAAGTAAATTGTTAAGAGAGAAACGGATGCATGTCTGTATATTAGATGCGTGCAGCTCTTAAAGGGACAGGACACTAAACATGCTGTCGACTGTCATTAAAGGGATAGTTCACCCTAAAATTTAATTTCTGTCATTATTTACTCACTCACATGTTGTCCCATACCTCTATTAATTTCTTGTGCTGAACCCAAAATAAGATGTTTTGAAGAATGAGGGTAACCAAACAGTTGCTGGTCCACATTGTATTTTATAGTAGGAAAGAAAAATCCTATGGAAGTCACTATGGGGACCTACTGTTTGGTTTTCCACCTTCTTCAAAATAGCATTTACAGTGGTGTGAAAAAGTGTTGGCCCCCTTCCTGATTTGTTATTTTTTTTGCATGTTTGTCACACATTAATGTTTTAGATCATCAAACTAATTTAAATATTAATCAAAGATAACACAAGTAAACACAACATGCAGTTTTTGAATGAAGTTTTTTATTATGAAGGGAAAACAAAATCCAAACCCACATGGCCCTGTGTGAAAAGTGCTTGCCCCCTAAAGCTAATAACTGGTTGGGCCACCCTTAGCAGCAACAACTGCAATCAAGCGTTTGCGATAACTTGCAATGAGTCTGTTACTGCGCTGTGGAGGAATTTTGACCCAGTCATCTTGGCAGAATTGTTGTAATTCAGCCACATTGGAGGGTTTTCGAGCATGAACCGCCTTTTTAAGGTCATGCCACAGCATCTCAATAGGATTCAGGTCAGGACTTTGACTAGGCCACTCCAAAGTGTTCATTTAGTTTTTCTTCAGCCATTCAGAGGTGTATTTGCTGGTGTGTTTTGGATCATTGTCCTGCTGCAGAACCCAAGTTCGCTTCAGCTTGAGGTCACGAACAGATGGCCGGACATTGTCCTTCAGGATTTTTTGGTAGAAAGCTGAATTCAAGTTCAAGTTCAAGTTCAAGTTGAGCTTTATTGTCATTCCGCTACATGTGGGGACATGCAGTGGAACGAAATGTCGTGTCTCGCAGGACCACGGTGCTACATAAATACAGACATACAACAATGAAGTAAGAAAAAACACTATAAACCTATACACTACTAACAGATTTAACTATAAGTATACTATATATAAGTATTTACCCTATACAAACTAAAAGAATAAAGGATAAAAAAATACAACTATACGAATGCTTCACATAAATATTATCCTATACAAACTAAAAAATAGAAGACGAAAAATACAAACTGTACATGTGCAAAGAGAGACATTTGAGTCAGCAGCTGGTTGGGGAACAGTGCAGGATGATTTGTAGTGCAAGAGCATGTAAACATAACATACATATATTGCTGAGTTTTTTGTGAGATTGTGCACACGCAGCAGTGTGTGTAAGTGTCCATAGTGCACCTAGTGTAGAGTGTGAGTGTCCATAGTGCACATAGTGTAAAGTGTAAGTGTCCATAGTGCACATAGTGTAAAGTGTGAGTGTCCATAGTGTAAAGTGTCCATAGTGCACATAGAGGAGAGTGTCCATAGTGTAAAGAAAAATAAGAATAAAATAAATAAAAAAATATATAAAAGTTCCATACAGTTTTTCTTTGGTGTGGTAAGGTTTGGGGTGGGGGGTGGTCCATGTTCAGGAGGTAGGGGTTTGCATGAGGTTTCAGAGGGGGGCGGGGTGGTTTGAGTTCAGGGCTCTCACAGCCTGGGGGAAAAAGCTGTTGAGCAGTCTGGCGGAGCGGGCTCTGATGCTCCGGTACCGTCTTCCTGATGGTAGGAGCTGGAAGAGACTGTGGGAGGGATGGGTGGAGTCCTTCACGATGCTGTTGGTTTTGCTGGAGCATCGTGTAAGGAAGATGTCCAGGATGGAGGGGAGAGGGGCACCGATGATCTTTGCAGCTGTGTTCACTGTCCGCTGGAGGGTCTTGCGGTCAGCAGCACTGCAGTTCCCGTACCAGACAGTGATGCAGCTGGTCAGCACACTCTCAATGGTGCCTCTGTAGAATGTGGTGAGGATAGGTGGAGGGAGACTTGCTCTTTTCAGCCGGCGGAGAAAGTGTAGGCGCTGTTGTGCCTTTTTGGAGAGTGACATGGTGTTGGTGGTCCAGGTGAGATCCTCTGTGATGTGCACCCCCAGGAATTTAGTGCTGCTGACTCTCTCCACAGTCGAGCTGTCGATGGTCAGTGGGGGGTGGTCAACGGAGTTTCTCCTGAAGTCCATCACAACCTCCTTTGTCTTCTCCACATTGAGGGACAGGTTGTTTGTGCCACACCATTCAGCCAGCTGTGCCACTTCCTCTCTGTAGTGTGTTTCATCGTTGTTGCTGATGAGACCTACCACTGTTGTGTCATCAGCAAACTTGATGATGTGGTTGGAGCTGAACTTGGCAGTGCAGTCGTGGGTCAGCAGTGTGAAGAGCAGCGGGCTGAGCACACAGCCTTGTGGGGCACCTGTGCTCAGTGTTGTAGTGCTCGAGGTGTTGTTGCCGACACGGACTGACTGAGGTCTTCCAGTTAGAAAGTCCAGGATCCAGTTACAGAGGGAATTGTTAAGGCCCAGCAGGTTTAGCTTATTTATGAGCTGTTGTGGGATTATTGTGTTGAATGCCGAGCTGAAGTCAATGAACAGCATTCTAACATAGGAGTCTTTATTTTCTAGGTGGGTAAGAGCCAGGTGGAGGGTGGAGGAAATTGCATCGTCCGTAGAGCGGTTTGGACGGTATGCAAACTGGAGCGGGTCAAGTGTGTTGGGGAGGCTGGTTTTGATGTTATGCATGACTAGCTTCTCAAAGCACTTCATCATGATTGGAGTCAGTGCTATGGGACGGTAGTCATTGAGACAGGACACAGGTGATTTCTTTGGTACCGGTATGATTGTTGTGGATTTGAAACACGTGGGGACGACTGCCTGACTCAGCGAGGTGTTGAAGATATCTGTTAGGACATCTGTCAGCTGTGCAGCACAGTCTCTCAGAACACGGCCAGGTATGTTGTCAGGACCCGCAGCCTTGCGTGGGTTAATCCTAGATAGGGTCTTCCTTACGTCGGCTGGGGACAGACAGAGCGCCCGGTCGTTGGGAGGTGTGGGCAGTTTTTGTGCAGGTGTGTCATTCTGCATTTCAAACCGTGAATAAAAGTGGTTGAGTGCATCGGGGAGGGATGTGTCCTCATCACAGGCCTGTGGCGGGGGCTTGTAGTCAGTGATGGTCTGAATGGCTTGCCACAGGCTCCGTGTGTCTCTGCTGTCTGTGAAGTGGTTGTTGATTTTTTGGGCATATGACCGTTTTGCTTTTTTGATGCCACAGGACAGATTGGCTCTTGCTGTTTTGAGGGCTGCTTTATCTCCTGATCTGAATGCTTCATCTCTGGTCTTTAGCAACCCACGAACCTCTGCTGTCATCCATGGCTTCTGGTTTGCACGTGTGGTGATGGTTTTGGTGACTGTCACATCATCAGTGCACTTTTTGATGTAAGCAGTCACAGTTTCAGTGTACTCATTCAGGTCTGTGTGGTTGTTGTAGGTGGCTGCCTCTTTAAACATATTCCAGTCTGTGTCCTGGAAGCAGTCCTGCAGTGCTGAGGTGGCATTGTCTGGCCATACTGTGATCTGCTTTTCAACCGGTTTGGTGAGTTTGAGAAGTGGTCTATATGCTGGGATTAGCATAACAGTGATGTGGTCTGAGTACCCGAGGTGGGGGCGGGGTTCAGCCTTGTAAGCGTTCTTAACTGTTGTGTAAACAAAGTCCAGTGTGTTGTTTCCCCTTGTTGCAAAGTTCACATGTTGGTAGAACTTTGGCAAAACTGTCTTTAAGTTTGCGTGGTTGAAGTCACCGGCTATGATGAAAAAGCCGTCGGGGTTATTTGTTTGTTGTTCACTGATGGCGCTATACAGTTCACGAAGCGCGTCCTTAGCGTTTGCACACGGGGGGATGTAAACCGCAACGATAACAATGGCCGTGAACTCCCGCGGCAGATAGAACGGTCGACACTTCACAACCATAAACTCCACCAGCGATGAACAGTGTTTTGATAATACCGCAGCATTGTTACACCAGTCTTTGTTGATATAAACACATAAGCCACCTCCGCGTGTCTTACCAGACAGTGATGAATCTCTGTCCGCTCGGAAGTTGGAAAGCCCGTGCAGTTGAATGGCGGAGTCCGGGATGTTGTCGTTTAGCCATGTTTCGGTGAAAACAAACACGCAACAGTCCCTTGCCTCATGCTGTGTAGATCGACTGAGTTGAATTAAGTCCAGTTTGTTTTCCAGAGAGCGGACGTTTGAGAGCATGAGTGTTGGAAGAGCTGGTCTTGAGGGGTTAGCTCTTAGCCTAGCTCGTATACCTCCGCGCTTACCGCGTTTCCGTCCTCTCTCACACCGCTTGCGACGCTGCCTTGTGCGGGTAGCGTCAGTAGGCGAGGCCGCGGTCTCGAGGTCCGGTTCCAGCAGTAAACAGAGGCCTCGTAGCTTCTCAGTAGCCGCCGGCGAGAGTTGGTGTACGTAAGCGTTGCTGATATCCAAAAGACTTTGGCGATCATAGATGAATTCTGGGGTGATTTCCTTAAGAGTTAGCGGTAAACTGACACTATTTGGAGACGAACAGACGACATTAAACGACATAAAAGCACCGTCTTTGGGACCCGGAGCAGCCGCAGCGATCGATCGCGCCGCCATCTTCCTTTTACCATCTTCCTTATTCATGGTTCCATTTATCACAGCAAGTCTTCCAGGTCCTAAAGCAGCAAAACAGCCCCAGACCATCACACAACCATCACCATATTTTACTGTTGGTATGATGTTCTTTTTCTGAAATGCTGTGTTACTTTTACGCCAGATGTAATGGGGCACACACCTTCCAAAAAGTTCAATTTTTGTCTCGTCAGTCCACAGAGTATTTTCCCAAAAGTCTTGGGGATCATCAAGATGTTTTCTGGCAAAACTGAGACGAGCCTTTATGTTCTTTTTGAACAAACACTTTTTCACACAGGGCCATGTGGGTTTGGATTTTGTTTTCCCTTCATAAAAAAAAACCCTTCATTTAAAAACTGCATGTTGTGTTCACTTGTGTTATCTTTGATTAAATTTGTTTGATGATCTGAAACATTAAAGTGTGACAAACATGCAAAAACTTTTTTTCCAACACTTTTTCAAACCACTGTATGTTCAGCAGAAGAAAGAAACTCATTCAGGTTTAAATGATGGTATAAAAATAAAACATTATGACAGAATATTTATTTTTGGGGAACTATTCATTTAACGTTAACAAAACAAAACGCAAAGAGAAAAATCACTCACTATTCTTGACTGAAAAACTTTAATACAGTTGCTTTAGGAATCAATTTCATTGAATGCTCCTGCTAAATACACCTATTCTACCTGGAAATAAAGCACTGTTTGTTTTATTTGTATACTATGTGTATTTGTATTGTGTATCTTTGTTCTTATTTTTTAATAAGAAAGATAAAATAATGACAAATATTTTTGTCTTCGCCCACTTTGACCTAAATATGTCATGTCTTTTTTGTTTGTTTTTTGTTACCTTGAAAGGCTTTGTCTTTCTAGTTTGGCTGTAATGCTCAGACAACTTATAAAACCAAAATAGTAAAACCAGCATGACAAAGAATCGTGATAAAATCGTGATATTTAAAAAAAAAAATTGTGATCTGATATTTTTTCCATATTGCCCACCCCTACCTTAAATCTTTGATTTTGAAATATAATCTCATTAATAAATATTGTGTATAATGCATTTTGACTGAATTAATCTCAAATAGTTTTTTGTTACAGGGAAGCATGTATATCTCCCTGCGCTATGATGTTGGCCTTGATATACATTGAAAGACTGCGACACAGAAATCCCGAATACCTGCAACAAATCTCATCCTCAGACCTCTTTTTGATATCCATGGTATGCACATCCAAGGACTTTTAATTTTTACTAACCCTTAATTACCCTTATTTGCTTCTCTGAATTTCTAATGTTATCTCCAGATGGTTGCCAGTAAGTATTTGTATGATGAGGGAGAAGAGGAGGAGGTTTTCAACGATGAATGGGGCACTGCGGCCAAGCTGGATGTTCAGACTGTGAACACTTTGGAGATGAACTTCCTCAATGCGATCGTAAGCGTGACTCTCTATCTTTCCAAAGAACTATGGCCTTTTACAGTAGTTCAATTTGTTTTGTCCTTTTATACACAATTATTAAAGCTAATACTAGATTAGGTTGCATTTCTGGTTGTGAGTTTTCTACAGAAATTAATTTGAAACAAGATCTTTCTCATTTACAGGACTGGAACCTCTTCACCGAGCCCAGTGACTTTTTTAAAGTCCTCAATCAGGTGCAAAGCAGGTTCGTTGACATGCACTACTGTGTTGTAACAGTACATCAGTCACATGGTTTCAGTGAACACTCCTACTGGCCTTTAAGGGGTCACAGCATGCTTCTTTTCAAAAAAATCAAGGACGATTTTTAATGTCATGACCTGTTTAAATAGCCAACTGGTCAGTGACTCACTTGGATTTAATGCAGTTGCCCTTTGCAGTGTAATCTGTTTTGTCAGAGTGAGTTGGATTAGCAGTACATTTCTCTTAAGTTGTGTGTCATGTGACAGAGTTCAAGGCCCTTACACATGCTCGTTTTATTGTTTGGTTATGTTCCAGTGTAAAAAGATCAATATTTTTGTCCTTGTAGCGTTGCGGAGCGACAAGGAATGAAGCGAGGCTGGTTCACCTACACAGATCTCTGCGTCCTGTTGGAGCAAACCAATTGGAGGGAAGCTCTATCAGCTATCTACCAGCACTTTACCAAGGTCAGTAATCACAGTTAAATCCATATAAACTCCTAAATACACCTAAAAAGTAGTCCATATGATGTGCACTGCATTCCCTATTTTTTCCCCTATTCCCAAATTTTCCCTATTTGCTGTTCTTAAATATAATTTTATTCAAATATGGCATGACAGACGCCTGTTTTGACATCTCACTGGACATTGTCACCAAAACAGTAAATCTGAATCTATGAATGTATATAATATACACATACTAGCATCTTTTTTTTTAAATGATATATTTGGGCAAAAGTTTGGTTATGTACCAATATGAAATAATAGTAATTATATTCTATAGTCCTTATTACTAAATTCAGTTATTCAAATAAATATTACTATTGTAATTTGACTAAAATGAAAAAACAGTACAGCTGTCAATTTACATTAGTAATATTTATGGCTATCATAATTTCTTTAATTTCAAACATTAAATATCTTAATTTGTTGACTAATGTACAGTACAATAAGTCCAAAGATAGTCAATAAATAATGTCATATTCAGAATAACAGATTTCAGACCTAAAACAAGACCAACTACTACTCAATAAATCTGCTATGAATAAAAGCCAGAGAGAATAGGGTTGTCTTGAGCTTTACTTTATAAAATCATATAAAAAGTAATTTTGGCAGAAAAAGCCCTTGAAGGCTCTGTTTTTTAAACGTCTAGTTTATAAGCACTTCACAAGTTGAGAAGATAGTTGACGCATGTTGCGTTTCCAGATGCATGTTATAAGTGGCCCAAGATGCTGCGAACAGAACTGCTTTGAGACACTGAAAACACAAATTATGAGCCGCTTGCATGTAAATGAACGTGCTTTGCCAGAAACTCACAGCTACTATTTATTTAACCGAATCAAACCGTTTGTGATCTAATAATCACACTAAGCCATATTGCGATCTTCAGTTTTATTTCAGTTAATGGTGCAGTGCTATCTTTAACCGTTTGTGTTCTTTACCTCCCCTGCAGGTTACCTGTATGTTGGGTCTCCTGTACTTGACTAGCGTAGCCGGTCTCATCGCTTCCTCCGCCGTCATCCACCAGCTCGGCCATCTTCCCAATACCAGCCGCACTTACTTGGACCAGATGAAGCACACATCCATTCAGACACCAGCACTTTTCCCCGAGCTCTTGCTGGACACGCCGCACCCATCCTCAAACCTCCACTGCTGCGTCCTGACCAATGACAGCTTGAAGCCGCGGCCCACCGCTCTGCCAGATCAGCAGGGTTCTACCTCTTCGTCCCATCAGAATATGGTGCTTTGTCTCTGGGGCTCCATCATCTCTGCTCTTTCCTACTCTAACCCCTCGTCGAACATTCAGCCACAAGACTGTTTGGTGTCTGAAGTGATCTGTCACAGTCACATGGGCAGTTTCCCTCAGTGTGCAATAGCTCGCAATGGCTCGGCGCCTCTTTCTTCTCCGTGGTATGCTCATCTCACAGCACTTTGGCTTGGGGTTGCTCCAGTTAGTGAAAGCCTAATATTTTCAGACCCCCATCTTAGCGCCATGCCACCATTTCAAAGATGTTGCCCAGAGGCGACTTTGCCATTATGGAAATCGCCATCTCTTCTAATGCCAGGCTAGATGAGTCTTAAAGTGAAATAAAACCAGCTAAGTTTACATACGCAGTCAGCTCTCTCAGTTTTCTTTAATGTTGTATACGAACCAGCCAAATGGCTTGGTTATAGCCAGGTTGTGGTGGGATATCAGTATGTTGGGGAGATGGCTGTAAGGAGGTTTACTACAGAAGTGAATTTTGATTTGTGATGCAGTATGAACGAACAGGCTTTCTTTTCTTTCGCTTTCCGGATGGGTTAGTTTGGTTGGTTTTAGACGTTACGTGAAACCTCCAAAGCATCCAAGCAAAAATAATGGCAAGTAGTTACGTAAGTTAACAAAAAGCTCTGCTGTTATTCACGGAAGTGCGTGTTCTTGTTTTGAATAGTTCGCATGGTTTTGTGCAACATGCCAATGTCCTGAGGAGGACTGCTTTGTTTTGAAGTTCCTTCCTGTTGGGAAATGGTTTGAATTTAAGCCTGGTTTTGTTTACTTTGGTTCAGAAAGGAAGGGTAGGAGAAAAACAGAAAGGGATCAGTTTTACATTTCAGTTCAAATTTGTAATGGCCAGATAGTTGATGCTATACCACGTCCTCGTCCTCATTCATCCTAGATTGCTTTAGTTTGTAGTAACAAACCTCAATATTTTGATATCCTCAAGTAGTAAAATATTGCAGAATAGGATAATTTAATAGATTTGCATTCATTGCTTGTCTTTAATGAATTTAATTTAATTTTATGTTCTTTAAACAATGTAAATAAGCAAATGATATTATTAAGACTTGGACATAAAAGTACCCTTTAATACCTGGTTTAATGATGTCTTACATATCCACCATTATTTGTTAATGGCTTCCAAAGTCTTTTTTTTTTGTACATTTTGTATAGAAATAATAAAAGAACATACAGCTGCAACAATGACAAGAATAAAAACATTAATCTCAGTCTTGACTCTTGTATCTTTTTTTTTTAATATTGATGGTTTTTACTGTATGATGCAATATAAATGTTTTAAGCATGCAGATTGTATATTGCCTTAAACCAGAGTTATTGTGTTGTCACTGATATACTATTACAGTTTTGTTAATATTTAGAATTTTATTTTTATTAATTTTAACTTCACATTTTTCTATATGTTTTCTTAAATTTTACTTTTAATTATTTGGTTACACTTTATGTTAAGGTGTCCTTGTTACAGTGTAATTATATATATTAACTACATGCACTTATTATATGGTCAGAGTTAGGATTAGGGTTACTTGCATGCAATTATGCGTAATTTATTGGTATTATAATAGTAAGTATATCTAATGTGTAACAAGGACACTTAAAATGTTGTCGATTAGGTTAGTACTATAACTTAAACTGAATGACGAAATAATATTAAAACCGGTTTAATTACTACATATTTCGAGTAATTTTCTTAGCTGGACTTTGGAAGGCGTGGCGTAAGTTAATTTTGGACCGAAGGAATGGGCGGTCGCGCGCATATCACACAGGCCACGCGCTATATTTGGAACAAGCTGCGCGCGCTCGCGCGGGCTGTCAGTGGCAAACAAGACACCTTTACACCGCTTTTAACCGGACTCGTACATCAATATCCTAAAATAGGTGGTCTTCTTTTCACTGCGCCGTCGCTTTGTCAGTCCACCGGTCGGACATGCGCAGGAAGCTGGATTAGTGCACATGGACGCTGGCACGCAGGTAAGAGACGGCAGGTAAACCTTCTCTCAGGGGTGTGAAGCAAATGCATGCGTTAAAATAAATAGTCCAATGAGATAGATATATATGCGTGATGTGGGAAACAAGGCAAGGGGATGAAAACAGAACAAGTTTCATTCATGAAGTCCATATAAGCTTCTGCTTTTAGATCGAGGTCTGGAGACGAGACTTTCTGTTTTTAGACCTAACGTTACCCTAGACGACGGGCATGTAATGAAAACTGTGTTTTGATAAGATAATGCTTATCAAAATTGTTACCTGATTTGCATTTGGTAATTTAAATTCAAGAATTGTAATTTTTGAGAAAATTAGTCCTTAAAAGAAAATGTAATGGTGTACTTTTTTGTTCCTGACAGGACGATTGCCACGAGGACTGTATAATGAACAGCATAGGTAGGTCAATGAACATAAAGTCTATTTGATGATGGGTATTTATTTACATACTGTATTTTCAATATTCAGTGTTGTTTGGTGTGGTTCATGTCTCTCCAGACCCTGATCCAAATGCAAAAGCTTATATGCACTTCATGAAGAAACACTGTTGTTATGATGCAATCCCCACCAGCTGCAAACTAGTCATTTTTGACACCACTCTGCAGGTTGGGATGCAGTCATTTTTCTGATTTCATTTAAAAAATATTTGTTTAGAGGAGGTGAACACACATCTATTGTATCGATACAGGTGAAGAAGGCCTTCTTTGCTTTGGTTGCGAATGGCCTGAGAGCGGCCCCTTTATGGGACAACAAACTGCAGAGATTTGTGGGTAAGACTGATCAGACTGTGTGCTTGTTATATTCAATTGTTCTCCTGTTTCCTTCATTCCCTTGCCTTTTTCCCCAGGTATGCTGACAATCACAGATTTCATCAATATTCTTCATCGGTATTACAGGTCACCCATGGTGGGTTGCGATCTCTGCCTCTTCTCTAACGATCACCTTGCGTTGTCCTTCGTGGTTTGAATCTTATTGATTTTGCATTGACTGTGCTGCATGAGACAGATATTGTTTCTTTGGTAGATGATAACAAAGTGACTCAATAGTATTCGGCCTCAGTCTTTTTCATGCAAATGATTTCCTCAACCCGATATTTTGATCCTTTTAAAAAAAAAAAAAGCCTTTAAAATGTAAATCAGTCAACTCCACAACAATTAAAAAAATTAATTTCCCAATTTAAAAAAAAAAAGACTATTAAAGAATCTAGATTGTCTAGATACTCTCTTCTTATTACCCCTCACTTATTTTATTTATATGTCTATAATTATAAAAACAAATAATTTACAAAATACAAATTTTGGGGTCAGTGAGATTTTTAACATTTTTCTTTTAATACTCTTCAGCAATGATACATTAAATTGATCAAGTAAAGACATTTATAATGTTACAAATATTTATATTTCAAATAAATGCTGTTCTTTTAAACTTTCTATTCATCAAATAATCTTAAAGCATTTTATTTTACAGTCCTGTTTGTCAAGTACATATTAATTACAATAACTAGGTACTAACCCTGAACCTACCTTATATATTACCAGTACTTTCTTAGGTAAGTACATGCAAGTACACGTAGTGTAAAATAAAGTGCAACCGAAAAATGTATCACAAACATGTTTCCACAAAAATATTAAGCAGAACAACTATTCATCATTCATAATAATAAGAAATGTTTCTTGAGCAGCAAATATGAGAATGATTTCTGAAGGATCATGCGACAATGAAGACTGGAGTAATGATGCTGACAATTAATCTTTGCATCACATGAATAAATTACATTTTCAAATATAGAATGTTTGTTTTAAATTGAAATAATATTTCAGAATTTTACTGTATCTTCGATCAAATAAATGCAGCTTTGGTGAGACTTTTTTCAAAAACATCAAAAAATATGACTGACCCCAAACTTAGTAGTCTATATTTATATATACTGTGTAATTATTATATATTTTATAGTTACTTTCTTCCTCTTGTAGGTTCAGATCTATGAATTGGAGGAGCACAAGATTGAGAGATGGAGAGATGATTCATTTCAAAGTAAATAATCTGAACTACACAGATGATGTTGGGATGCCATACACAGCTATCGTATATACAGCCACTACCAGTTTTCTAAAATGATAAAAGTTCTAAAAGCCAGTGGGTTTGACTTACTAAAGCATGCCAAATGTAAAGTGTTTCGCTGAATCAAAAAAATAAGACCTTGACAAATGTGATAGTGTAATTTTCCTCGTTTTCTTTGTGAAAGAGAAAATAAAAGATTATAGCAATGCTCCTTAAAATGGACTTTTTTAATAAGCATTCTTTACATTACAGATGTTAGCTTGACATATTTAGTACTGAAACATTGTCAGGATGCCTGTATCTCCACAGGGCTCAATATATCTCACGCAGCTGTCATTGTGTGATTATAGGATAGATTTACTGCACGGTGTTACTTGAGATGAACGACTTATATTAGATTTTTTGTCTTGTCATGTGCTCTCTCTTTCTGTAGACGTCTATCTGCAATATCACGATCGATGTCTCATCAGTATCACACCGGATGCGAGGTATGAAAAATATTGCTTATGCTAAACTAACTGGCGCAGTCGGGTTTCTGGGTGGTTGTCATGGTTGCTGGCACCATGTATGATTGTTATACATAAGAATAATTATACAGTAATCATAATGAACGTAAGATGCTACATAGATTTTCCTATTTACATTATCATTCAAAAGTTTGATGTTGGTAAGATTTTTTTATGTTTTTCTGCATTTATTTGATCAAATTGTGAGATATTACAATTTTTCTAGTGTGATATATTTTAAAATGTAATTTATTCCTGTGATGTAAAGCTGAATTTCCAGCATCATTACTCCAGTCTTCAGTCACATGATCCTTCAGATATCATTAGAATATGATGATTTGTCCTCAAGAAACATTTCTCACATTTCTCCAGGATTCATTAATGAATAGAAAGTTCAAAAGAGCAGCATTTATTTGAAATAGAAAACATTTGAAACATTATACAGCAAGTCTTTACTGTCACTTTTGATAAATATTATGCATCCTCGCTGAAAAAAAGTATTGATTTCTTTCAAAAAAAAAATTTTTTTTCTGTCTGTACACAGCCTCTTTGATGCCGTCTACTCTTTACTGAAACACAAAATCCACCGGCTGCCGGTCATTGACCCAGAGTCTGGAAATGTCCTTCACATACTGACCCATAAGAGAATCCTCAAGTTCCTTCATATATTTGTAAGATGAATAAATCAAATCGTTAATTCTACTTGAACTCGTGATTTTACAGCTCAGCATGTTTATAAATGTGTATACATCTGATTTTCTCTTGCTCTTTAGGGAGCCTCGGTGCCCAAGCCACGCTTCTTGAAGATGCAGATTAAAGATGCAGGAATAGGAACTTTCACAGACGTGGCGACTGTCTCACAGACGGCCACTGTGTACGATGCACTTTCTGTGTTTGTTGAGCGACGTGTATCCGCTCTCCCAGTGGTGGATGACGATGGTATTTAAAACAGTACTTAAACTAGTAAAATAAGTCATGTTACAGGACAAAAACAGAATAGTGTACTCCCTTTTTTCTTCTGTTTTTTGTTTCTAGGCAAGGTGGTCGCCCTGTATTCCAGATTTGACGTGATTGTGAGAATCTCTTCTCCTTTTTTGAGGGAACTTGTAAGCAGTATCTTGTACGGTGATATTTTAGTTGACTGCCAGCGTTTCTTTTGGCAGAATCTTGCAGCGCAGAAAACCTACAATAACCTGAGCATGAGCATGCAGGAGGCCGTGCGGAGGAGACGCTGTTATGTGGAAGGAGTCATTAAGTGTTACCCTGACGAGACTTTGGAAACTGTTATTGACAGAATAGTCAAGGCAGAGGTAAGGAAGTGCGTTCTAAACCGAGGCTGATCTTATTAGTTAGAAATTAAAAATGTATATAAATTGATCCTTTGCATATCTCCATGTAGTTTTGCTACATTATATTCTATTTTATATTCTAGATGTTTTATTGTTTTGTTTGGTATTTAACATGGGAAAAAAATGTCAGGCAAGTAAGGATCTCTGTTTTACATGATACATTTATGTTAAAAATAAAATGTAACATTTTTTTTTTTTTTAATTATAGTTTATAAGAAATTAGTTCTGACAAAAACTGTTGCATTTAATTTTTTTTGTCTTTTTTTTTTTTTGCAAATGTTATTCTATTGTTTTGTTTTGCATTAGATTTTTTTGTCTTGTCATGTTTTATAACATATTTTAATTTAATTTATTATATTTTGTTTAATTTGATTTCTTGCTGTCATTATTATAATAATAATTTATTTTTATTTAAATGTATTTAATTATTATTATTTGATAATTTTTCTGAGCTGAGTTTAATCTTGGTTCTGTGTGCAGGTTCATAGGCTGGTGCTTGTGGACAGAGAAGATGTGGTTCGGGGAATAATCTCTCTCTCAGACCTGCTGCAGGCCCTAGTTTTATCTCCAGCAGGTATTGATGCTCTGTTTTCCTAACCTGAGAGGATATGTTTTCTCCTGTTACCTCATCTAACCAGCACTAGTATCCAGGTAGGCTTTACTCTGCCTTCCCATCCTAGCTTTGCCAACACATGCACTGCTACTGCACATAGTACTAGTTAAAAGTTTGGACACACCAAACTCAAAACAAAAGTAAAATCATCAAAACTATAAAATAAGATAAATGGAATGGAATTATGTAGTGACCAAAAAAAGGGAAAATGATTTATTTATTGGAAGTGCATCATGGGATGTTTTACATACTATTTTATTATTTATTTTGTTTTTCTGTTTTGTAGTTTTATTTAAAGTGAAAGTGACATACAGCCAAGTATGGTGACCCATACTCTGAATACAGCAGTGAACACACACACACACACACACACACACACACCGTGAACACACACCCGGCGCAGTGGGCAGCCACTTCCCCCTTATTATTTGAATTTGAATTTTTAATCAGATTTTTATAATATGTTATTTTGTTTCACTTTTCGGTTTTATTTATTTACTTGTATTAATTTTAATTTTTTTAGTTAATGTATAAAATGAAATAAATGGAAGTGTTGTAATTATGTATTGTTAAAAAAACTAATTTCCAGCATTTAAACATAAAGCATGCAATCATGAGAAACATAGATTCAGTCAGGTGTGTTTAAACATTTCACTAGTACTGTACATTAACCCATAGTATTATGTGCCTTTGTTAATACAATCACTACAGTCATTATCTGATGACAGTGCGCTCTGTCTTGTGTTATGTAAAGCTCCAGCAGCCATGAATCCCAGCCACTCCTAATACATTTTGGTTTCCACAATGCTGATGCATTTTCTCTCTACTTTTATGTATTCACAACCAGTGAGCAATAACTGAAAACAATTATATGCAATGCTAATGATATAAAATTGCTGATGACTAGAGTTCTCCCTGAATGTTTGAGCATGTGCGTGACCTGTTTGTTGGTTGTATGAATGTTTGAGAACACACTGGTGGGTCAGGGGCGTGACCCGGGGCCCCTTGTTATAGTCATTTAACACCAGTGTGATTGGAAACACAGCCACTGTCCTGTCCTGTCCTCTCTGTGCTGATATTGTTGTTGTACTTCAAAGTAGGAATATCATGGTATAATCTAGTTCAAAAAAGCATGGTAATACCATGCTACTTTTTGTAAGTGTATTCTCTTATCCGGTTTCAGGTTTTTAAAGCATATAAAGTATGACTGCGTTCAAGAATGAAGAAAGGAGCTCTTTTTTACTTTATAAATTGATTTTGTAAAATATGTTCAGTTTGGATTACATAGTGTATAATATATTAAGCAACAAATTTCTCATTTAACTGAGAGATTGTTTATGATAAAAGAGTACTGGCAGGAAACTGTTGCATTTTGTTTTCATGTATGATTGAGCACATGGGCTTGGGTTTTGATCAAATTGATCATCTAGTTTGCCCTTTGTGCTACGTTATGACATGTATTGTCAGATTATCATGTTTTGTTTTTCTAATAAACAATTGCCTGTGCTCTTTCTTTGCCTGATTGCCTGCTCAACAAATAACCTTATACAGAAGTTTATATATATATATATATATATAAAAAAAATTTTGTTTAATGAATAAAATATAATTTTATTTTAAGTTTAGATAGATGCTGTATGTATTTATGTATATATTAAAAATACATATTTTAATGCATTTTTGTTTATTGACTATTTTATTCTATGTTTTAATATCGAATTAAGTATTTTATATTTAATCATATTTAAATAAATGAATATTTAATTACATTTTGTTTAAATAAAACAAAACAGCTTTATATTTAATGTTATTAAATGTAGTTCCATTGAAATAGATCTTAATATACATATTTCTGTTTCTATACATCTACTGAAGCCCAGTAAGGATAATATCCATTCTCTCTGCTAAAAAAATATAACATATTAATTAGTGCAGCGCAACGATTAATCACATCCAAAATACGTTTTTGTTTATATAATATGTGTACTGTGTATATTTATTATGTATATACACAGTAAATACACAAATGTATGTATATGTTTAAGTGTATGTATAATCATAAGCATGTTATGATTATATATTAAATATATATTAATAAAATATTTTTCAAAATTTTAATTTTTCACATTTTTCTTATGCTCTAAACAATGTAATGACATAAAAAATGATACATTCACAAAACTTTTTTCCCCTGGTTGTCAGAAGGATATATAACATGTATGCATGTAAATATTTTAAATATATACTGCACTGTGTGTCTTTATATATACATAATAAATATACAATACACACACAGTATATAAACAAAATATTTTATTTTGGATGCAATTAATCGTTGCCCACCACTAATATTAATCGTTAATATAAATATGTCAATAAAAATAAATAATATTTAGTTTAATTTCATAAGCGTGTGTTTGTGGTGCAGCCAGCAGATGTCACCCAAGGGCGCAGTAAACACTGAACACGTGACTCTGAGAGCCTCTAAGATCCACGGTGTTTCTGTTTTTTCTAATAATCCTCGCCTAGCCTCTCCTCCTGACCAAACCCCGTCGTCAACACACACAAACAACGCTGGACGAGTGAGAATGGCGATCAGACGGGCCTCGGTGTCCTCGGCGGGTCTGGAGGCCTGGTTCCCCGCGCCCGGCGGCGGCGAGGATGAGCCGGAGCTGCGGCGGCTGCGGGAGCGTCTAGGCGGCTGGCTGGCGCAGTGTGAGCCCGCGGTGCTCTGCGTGCAGCGGCTGCTGGTGTGGGAGAGGCCGCTGTACAGCATCATCGCCGCGCTAGCGCTCAACACGCTGTTCTGGTGAGACACGAGAGAATAAAGCTGCTCGTTTGGAAGCGACGGTGTTAATCCTGACCAGTAGTTAGTTCTGGTTAATCTGGTTAATCTGCTCGTTAGTAGCCGCTTCAGGTCGAAGTCCCCCCGCGCTGCTTAGCGAATAATACTCTTATTACTGTTAACTTACTGTTTTTCGGACATGTGCTATGGTTTTGGATATTACCATGTATTCCTGGGCGACCATGTAAACACCATGGTAATGATACTTTGCTGTTGTAATACCATGGTATTACTTTGGGTTTTTGGACGTACTTACCATAATACTACCATATGATTACTGTGCCATACCATGACAGGTACAGTCATAGTATCAGACAGAAATACCATGGTACTTTGATATATACCATAGTACTACTCTATGATTTAAGAATACACTGATATGTTTAAAAACCTATGATAGCGTCATGTCCAAAAAACATGGTGATACCATGGTACTTTTTGTAAGTGGTAAATGATTATGGTATGCCATTGGACAAGTACCAGGGTAATACAATGTTTGCTTTGAACATTTCCTGTGGTACTACCATGACATTTTGTAACTAGATCTTGAATTACAAGCACGCACACACACGTGTGTATATATATATATATATATATATGTGTGTGCGTGTGTGTGTAATTCAAGATCTATTTACAAAATTATATATACACACACACACACAGTATCTCACAGAAGTGAGTTTACATTTTTGTAAATATTGTATTATATCTTTTCATGTGACAACACTGAAGAAATGACACTTTGCTACAATGTAAAGTAGTGAGTGTACAGCTTGTATAACAGTGTAAATTTGCTGTCCCCTCAAAATAACTCAACACACAGCCATTAATGTCTAAACCGCTGGACACAAAAAGTGAGTACACCCCTAAGTGAAAATGTCCAAATTGGGCCCAAAGTATCAATATTTTGTGTGGCCACCATTATTTTCCAGCACTGCCTTAACCCTCTTGGGCACGGAGTTCACCAGAGCTTCACAGGTTGCCACTGGAGTCCTCTTCCACTCCTCCATGACGACATCACAGAGCTGGTGGATGTTAGAGACCTTGCGCTCCTCCACCTTCTGTTTGAGGAAGCCCCACAGATGCTTAATAGGGTTTAGGTCTGGAGACATGCTTGGCCAGTCCATCACCTTTACCCTCAGCTTCTTTAGCAAGGCAGTGGTGGTCTTGGAGGTGTGTTTGGGGTCGTTATCATGTTGGAATACTGCCCTGCGGCCCAGTCTCTGCTTCAGTATGTCACAGTACATGTTGGCATTCATGGTTCCCTCAATGAACTGTAGCTCCCCAGTGCCGGCAGCACGCATGCAGCCCCAGACCATGACACTCCCACCACCATGATTGACTGTAAGCAAGACACACTTGTCTTTGTACTCCTCTCCTGGTTGCCGCCACACACGCTTGACAACATCTGAACCAAATAAGTTTATCTTGGTCTCATCAGACCACAGGACATGGTTCCAGTAATCCATGTCCTTAGTCTGCTTGTCTTCAGCAAACTGTTTGCGGGCTTTCTTGTGCATCATCTTTAGAAGAGGCTTCCTTCTGGGACGACAGCCATGCAGACCAATTTGATGCAGTGTGCGGCGTATGGTCTGAGCACTGACAGGCTGACCCCCCACCCCTTCAACCTCTACAGCAATGCTAGCAGCACTCGTACGTCTATTTCCCAAACACAACATCTGGATATGACGCTGAGCATGTGCACTCAACTTCTTTGGTCGACCATAGCGACGCCTGTTCTGAGTGGAACCTGTCCTGTTAAACCACTGTATGGTCTTGGCCACCGTCCTGCAGCTCAGTTTCAGGGTCTTGGTAATCTTCTTATAGCCTACGCCATCTTTATGTAGAGCAACAATTCTTTTTTTCCAGATCCTCAGAGAGTTATTTTCCATTAGGTGCCATGTTGAACTTCCAGTGACCAGTATGAGAGAGTGAGAGCGATAACACCACATTTAACACACCTGCTCCCCATTCACACCTGAGACCTTGTAACACTAACGAGTCGCATGACACCGGGGAGAGAAAATGGCTAATTTACTTAGGGATGTACTCACTTTTGTGGCCAGCAGTTTAGACATTAATGGCTGTGTTGAGTTATTTTGAGGGGACAGCATATTTACACTGTTATACAAGCTGTACACTCACTAATTTACATTGTAGTAACTGATCACTTAGAAAGACCTGTGAGGCAACTGTTCCAATACTTAAGGCCATTGCACACTGAGTCCGAATTTTTCGTCCGAAATTTTCGCCCGTTGAAAAATAAATACGACCTCACGTTTTGTCAATCACGTTTGCACACTGCCTCCGAAATTTTCGTCCGTCAAAAAAAAATTCGGATCGGGTTCGATTTTTTGCGTTTTTCGCATCCGTATAAAGCATTTTGAGATGCTTTGAGAAGGTGTTTTGACCATTCAGAGCCACCGTACAAGCGAAAGCCAAAATCCAAAATAGTGTCAGACAAATTAATACACTTCGTCTTGCAGCACAGAGCACTTTATGACAAACAAATTGCGAAATACAAAGATACAGAATATAAAGAACTGCTGTAGCCTATTTTTTTAATGCCTGGCGCGCACCTTTCCGATGCCGCAGTTCGGTGTGTGTGTGTCTGTTGGTGTATCCATACCTCTGTTCAGGATAAATTGGTTCACGGAAATTGGTGGTCTTCTTTTTAATATGTGGATTCAGTATCGCTAGCAAAGTATCAAACTGAGGCACTGACATCCTGAAATAAACTTTGAATCTCTCTGGATAATCCCGCAGCTCTTTAATAAGGAGGTGGTACTCTCCTTCCTCTCTGCGCAATCTAAGGATTGGATGGACCCAATATTTCCTTTTTCTTTTTCTTTTTTTAAAAAGAGAGAGGACAACAAAATCATCCTCACTGCTTGAAGACATTTTGTATAGTTTTGCGAATTTTTTCGCAACGGATTAATTAAAATGCATCGGACTCAGTGTGCAAGGTCTCTGTGCATGACCAATTTTTAAGATTGCGAATGCGAAAAAACGCATGCGAAAATTTCGGACTCAGTGTGCAGAGACCTTTATGCTCACATCAGATAGAGGGATGAAACTCTAAAAGTGCTGAACTTCTTAGCTGGTAAAACATCTATGTGTTGAATCACCCAATAATAAAATGTGACATTCTGTAGTTTTGTCTCATATTCATCTTTTAATCATATTTGCAAATGTCTTGACTCCACAGCCATATAGAAGTCATTTAGACACACAGTCATTTAGAAGTTATTAATGGTTATCATTAACTTTGTTTACAAATAATACCACAGTTACATTTCGGTTAGTACACAGGAACTGTGGTAACTATCCATATGGGATGTGACAAACATGACTTATTTCTGTCATATGAATGAGTCATAGGTTGTTTTTGTAATTGGATTAGATGCAGATTGTGATGTTTGAACAGATGTATGTGTGTTTTAGGCTCCTGACATCCACATATTTGAGACCCTTGTTCCTCCTGAGTGTGTCTCTCATTGGACTGACTTTACTGGAGAGATGGAAAGACAAGCTGCCACAGATCACTGGTAATGCATTCACAGACTATATACTGTATAAACCATAGGACTGGGCAATACAGCTTATGTATAGCTTATATAACATATTGTGTTTTTTTTGTTATTTTGTTAACTGTTTGAGTTTTCTTCCTGGAATAGTAGTATAAAACAAAAGCAGCTGTACAAATTTAGAACCCACCCCCTGGTAGACTTTTTACAAAGATTTTAGAAAAGATGACACAACATTAAAAGCTGAATGCCATGAAAACATATTGTGTGTTTTGCAGCATTTTGAGGATACTTCATATGTTACTAAATGCATTTGCTCTGAAATGTATTTTTCTAAATTTGGTATCTAGTCATGGTTGTTTAAGTAGATTTAAAATGTTTAATAAGAACTAAAAAGCAGTAAAAATCTAGATACAATTAAGGCATGTTTTGCACACTATTTTCCACTAAATGTACATAAAAAAGTGATATATTTTTTAATTCATATACCCTAATATAATATATACATACATATATATATATATATATATATATATATATATATATATATATATATATAGTGGAGGGAATATTTTTTTGATCCCCTGCTGATTTTGTATGTTTTCCCACTGACAAAGAAATGATCAGTCTATAATTATAATGGTAGGTTTATTTGAACAGTGACAGACAGAATAACAAAAAAAAAATGCATTTCAAAAAAGTTATAAATTGATTTGCATTTTAATGAGTCAAATAAGTATTTGATCCCCTATCAATCAGCAAGATTTTTGGCTCCCAGATGTCTTTTATGCAGGTAAGGAGCTAAGATTAGGAACACTCTCTTAAAGGGTAATAGATAAAAGACAACCTGTCAACAGAAGCAAACAATCAATGAGATTCCAAACTCTCCACCTTGGTCAAGACCAAAGAGCTGTTCAAGGATGTCAGGGACAAGATTGTAGACCTACACAAGGCTGGAATGGGCTACAAGACCATCGCCAAGCAGCTTGGTGAGAAGGAGACAACAGCTGGTGCGATTATTTGCAAATGGCAGAAACACAAAATAACTATCAATGTCCCTCAGTCTGGGGCTTCATGAAAGATCTCACCTCGTGGAGTTTCAATGATCATGAGAACGGTGAGGAATCAGCCCAGAACTACACGGGAGGATCTTGTCAATGATCTCAAGGCAGCTGGGACCATAGTCACCAAGAAAACAATTGGTAACACACTGCACCGTGAAGGACTGAAATCCTGCAGCGCCAGCAAGGTCCCCCTGCTCAAGAAAGCACATGTGCCAAACGTCAGCCTCGAAACCTTAATGACTTGGAGAGGATCTGCAAAGAGAAGTGGGACAAAATCCCTCCTGAGATGTGTGCAAACCTGGTGGCCAACTACAAGAAACGTCTGACCTCAGTGATTGCCAACAAGGGTTTTGCCACAAAGTACAAAGCCATGTTTTGCAAAGGGGTCAAATACTTATTTGACTCAATTTATACCTTTTTTTTTAAATGCATTTTTTCTGGATTTATTTGTTGTTATTCTGTCTCTCACTATTCAAATAAACCTACCATTAAAATTACAGACTGATTATTTCTTTGTCAGTGGACAAACGTACAAAATGTATATGATCTGCATCCAATTTAAAAACAGATTGTTTTTTGAAAGAAATTCCATTTGAGCAAAGGGACATTAAATGAATTGAAAGTAACAGACATTTACAATGCTACAAAATATTTTTATTTCAAATATATGCTGTTCTTTTGAACTTTGTTCATCAGATAATCCTGAAAACTGTTTGACTTTTTCCACAAAATATTAACAACTGTTTTCATTACGGATAATAAATTATAATAAAAAAAAAACCTGCTGAAAATTTAGCTTTGCTTCACAGGAATAAATTACATTTTAAAATATAGTACAGTAGAAAACAGTCTTCTAATATTTCACAATATTACTGTTTTTGTGTTTTTCATTAAATGTATCCTTGGGGAGCAGAAGAGACTTCTTTCAAAAACATAGAAATGAGTGACACCGTTATTGTAAAACATGTCTGTGTCGTCACAAAACAAGGAGGCATTCAGCTTGATTTTTTTTTTTTTTTTTTTTTTTAATGAGAATTTCTTGAACATTGTACCATTGAGAGGCCCATGCATTCATAGTTTAGTGCAGGAGCCTCTTTTATTTGCTCTCACTCACTGCTCCTGTGTTCTCTACAGTGTGGCATCCTGAGCCGTCTGTCATTGAGCGGTATGTGTCCCTTATGTGTTTGCACTGCTCACTTTCAGAATTGTTTCATATGCTGTATCCCAAGTTTGCTTCCATATGAAATTAGTTTAAATTTGTCCTGACTGTTCATTTGTGCATGCTTGTTACAGAGAAGCGCTGACCGATCAGCCACGTCTGCTAAGCGTCGAGGAGCTCAGCCATCATCTCGCCGAGAGTTACCTCACCTTCAGCCTTTACATCCAAGAAATGCTTCAGTACAAACAGCAAAACCACGGCAAGGTGAGGAGAGACATTCTATCATCTAAATATATTTGAAACGTGTTTCAAAATAACACACAAATTCAAATTCATTCAAAATCTGCATGACTTTCTTCCTTTTTGTCTTGGAATTGAAATGTTTTCTATTTCTCAAAAATCTTCACTGTTTAAAAGTTTGGGGTCAGTAAGATTTTATTCGATTTTTTTTTTTTTTAGTAAGGATGCATTCATTGATTTAAAGTAACAGTAAAAACATTGAAAATGTTGTAAAAGATTTCTATTTCATATAAATGTAGTTCTTTCAAACTTTCTATTTATGAAAGAATCCTGAAAGAAAAAAACGTATCATGGTTTTCATAGTAATATGAAGCAGCACATCTGTTTTCAGCATTATTAATAAGTGTTTCTTGAGCAAATCAGTATATTAGAATGATTTCTGAATGATCATGTGACATTGAAGACTGAAGTAATGATGCTGAAAATTCAGCTTCTTTCATCACTGGAAAAAAATAATATTATAACAATATTTCATAATTTTGCTGTTTTTGATCAAATAAATGCAGCCTTGATGAGCTCAAAGAGACTTCAATAAAAAAAGACCCACACATTATATGTCCAGAAAGTGTTTACTGATCAATTGTTCTGTTTCTCCTCATCAGTTCTGCATCATGATGTGTTCAGGATGTTTCATCCTGGCTGTGGTTGGACATTACATTCCTGGGATAATGATCTCCTACATCATATGTGAGCTACCTTGTTTATTTCCGTATATTCTGCCCTTTTGCATCAGCTACTCAAATGCACAGCACACAGCTTTTCAAGTCCACCTCTGCGCTTACATAACACTCTGGATGTATTTTGCATTGCTATAACTTAAAGAAGCAAAATAAAGATGAATATATTACTCTAGAGAGGAAACAGCATTTCTGTTTGGGTTAAAAAATGCAACAATTCAAATTGGTGTCAACATATGTCAGCAATGCATTTCTTCATATCCAGGTCATATTTGGAAAAAGAAAAAAATTGAATGAAGAAAAAGGATTATTAAGATGTTTATTTAAAATGTAGGTTGTTGTTTTTTTGGCAGTGGCTATTTGCACTAAGTGTGCATATTTTTTTAGCGATAGATACTATTTACACCCAGTGAAAATAGCAGAATTTTTTTTTTACGATAAGTGCAAATAGCTATAGATTATATTTGCACTGTTCAAATAGCAAGATTTTCTGCTATTTATACTGCTTATTGCAAATAGTGGCAATTATCTGCACCTCAGTATTGTAGTACATTATAAAACAGTACGCAATAACATATTGAGTGTAAATTATAGTTTTAATTTAAATTATTAAATGGATGATGCCACCTTATTTGGACAATAAAGCCTTCCCTACACCTACACTAAAAAGCTTCCTATGCTCAACAAGGATGCATTTATTGGATCGAATATACAGTAATACTGTGAAATATTATTATATTATATATTCATTAATATATTTTAAAATGTAATTTATTCCTGTGACGCCAAGCTGAATTTTCAGCATCGTTACTCCAGTCTTCAGTGTCACATGATGCTTCAGAAATCACTCTAATATGCTGATTTGCAGCTCAAGAAACATTTCTGATTATGTGTTCGAAACAGTTCCCAGGATTCTTTAAAAAAGTTCAAAAGAACAGCATTTATTTGAAATAGACATCTTTTGTAACAGTATGTGTTACTTTTGATCAATTGAATGCATCCTTGTTGGGTAAAAGTATAATTTCTTATAAAAAGTGACTCTTACTGACCCCAAACTTTTGAACAGTCCTGTATATGCAGAGGTTAATAGTGTTCTCTCTGTGCTGCATTAGTGCTGAGTGTGCTGCTGTGGCCGCTGGTGGTTTACCATGAGCTGATCCAGAAAATGTACACCGGACTGGAGCCCATACTGATGAAACTCGACTACAGCATGAAAGGAGACACACAGCGCCGCAAATACGACAAGAGAAGTGAGAGCGTTGCCTTTGTTTACTGTCCTAGCTTGCTAAATTTAACTTTTACATTTTTCAAAACCCAAAATAAACACAATATTGTTGTTTAACAATAGTGGTAAGTATAATCCTATATATACAGATTTTGTGCCAGTAATTTTATTTTATAGACCGTTATATAATTGCTCATAATAAATATGATATATCTGATAATTTATGCCACTATTTTCATGCTTAAAGTGAAATCAGGCATCAAGACATTTTAGATACAGTAATGGCATGAGTTTACCGCTTGAACCTGAATAAATAATCCCTCATATTATCTGCATCCAATATGGGACTAATAATAACAATAAAAACTGTTGAATATTAGTGACAATATATTATGCGCTCTTTCTGCAGATATCATAGTTATAGACTCTTTGCAAACCAGGTTGCTAGCGTGTCACTTCCTGTTAGACTGCGCTCAGGAGAAGTGTGTGTGTGTGTGTGTGTGCAGAGCCGAAGAAGGAGCAGGAAGAGGGTGATGAGCCGAGGGCAGAGACAGAGAGCGAGAGCGAGGAGGAGCTGTCATGTTTCACCCCAACTGTGAGTGTCCTGATACAGGGGGCTTAGTTTCAAGTTTGGTGGTTTCATGTCTTACAGGGGCCGTATTCTATATTTAAACCTTTTAAACAGTTTTCTGGAGTCTTCAGTGTCACATGATCCTTCAGAAATCATTCTAATATGCTGATTTGCTGCTCAGAAACATTTATCTTTATTATCAATGATGAAAGCAGTTGTGCTGCTTAATATTTTAGATTTTCTTTCTTCAGGATTCTTTGATGAATAGAATATTCAAAATAACAGTATTTGAAAAATATATCTTTTGTAACATTTTAAATGTCTTTACTGTCACTTTTGATTAATTGAATGCATCCTTGTTGAATAAAAGTATTAATTTCTTTCCAAACACTCTCACTGAACAGTAGTGTAATTCCGGTCTCTGATTGGTTCGTTCTGTGATCAGGTGGATGTGAAGACCACGGCTCTGGCGATGGCCATCACAGACTCTGAGCTGTCCGATGAGGAGGCATCTATTCTGGAGAGTGGAGGATTCTCTGTGTCCAGAGCCACCACACCACAGCTCACAGACGTCTCTGAAGGTGCTTTTTTGTGTGCATGAAAGTTTTTTTTTTTTTATATAAAAAATATTTATTTATTTATTTTATTTTTTCATAAAATTGTAGTTTAGTCAGACTTATTAAAAAAGTGGATCAGTACCACAGACATTATTTACATGGGGTCTATATTTTTTTTTTCATGTTTTTATTTATATTTTTTAAGTCTTTTATACTTACCAAGTCTGTGTTTATTTGTTCAAAAATACAGTAAAAACTGTAATATTAATATTACAGTTTAAAGTATCTGTGTTCTATTTGAATACATTTTAAAATGATATTAATTCGTCTGAGCTCATTTTTCCTGCAAAGCTCATTTATCAGCAGTCTTTATATTTGCTGCTCAAGAAACATTTCTGATTATTATCAATTTTGAAAACAGTTGTGCTGCTTCATTTTTTTTTTTTTTTTTGGAAACCATGATACATTTTTTTTTTCAGGATTCTTTGATGAAGAGAAAGTTTAAAAGAACAGCATTTATTTGAAATTGAAATCTAAATGTATTTACTCTAACTTTTGATCAATTTAATTTATCCTTGCTGAATGAAAGTATTCTTTTCTTTCAAAAAAAAATAAATGACTGAGCCCAAGTTTTGAGCAGTGAAACAGTAGTGTATCTCAAAATTATTTAAAATAACATTTAAAAATGTTTTCTTTAACTGTCAAATTATACCTAAAAAGTGGTAATTTTTACTGAGCAATAATAAATGAAAAATGAAAATGCAGATATATTAGAAACATGAAATGCCATGCTGTGAAAACGCTCTGCTAGTCCAGACGGTATGTTAGTAAAAAAGCCAGACAACAAAATTTAAATTTTTAGCTAAATTCATATTTCTGTTGTTTGTTCAAATTTTTGAACTTCGAATGTTAAAAACGTTCTTGCACAAATTCAAATTTATGTGTGAAATCGTAAATAAAACCTTTTTGGTGTAATTTGAATCTGAGTAAATAATTTCTAAAGAATGTCACTTTAACACGTTCAACCAAGAATGGCTTACTAATTATTTTATAATTGAAAAAGGCTTTACCTTCTACTTTATTAATGGTTTTACTCCAGAAAATGCCTTTTTCCATCAGCAGACCTGGATCAGCAGAGCGTGCACAGTGAACCGGAGGAGGCGTTCTCTAGAGACCTAGCAGAGTTCCCATCGGTGGACGAGCTCCCTTCTATTGAACCGGGTCTGTTCCGTTTCCCGCTGGGCGTGCGTGGGTCCGAGCAGACAGGAGCGTCCGGATCCGAGCTCCAGGAGGAGCCGCTGTCTCCAGCCAGCCTCCTCATCCAGCACTTAGCATCTCCACTCCACTTTGTCAACACACACTTCAACGGACACGGACAAGCGGCGGGGGCGGACCAAAGCATTGTGGGTACTGAAAAAGAGGGAGGGGGATTGGGCGCGGATGTTTCGAAACCCGCTCGGTCCCTGGAAGCCCTCAGCGAGGAGATAGTGAGCACAGCAATCTCTACCGTAGTACAGAACACTCTCTCAGCCCTGCTGCGGTCTACTGAGGCCAGCGAGGGCTCGTCAATGGCTTCATTTCTTCCCACCGAAACGCCTCCTTGCCCGATGGAATTGCCCCTCGAGTCGCCGTCCACCCAGCAAGCCAGCGTAGAGGAAGAGGACGTCACCGAAGCAAGCACCGAAGAGCAACCGGATGTCACGCTCGTACCCGCCGAGGAAGAGGACTTTGAGCTTCTGGACCAAAGCGAACTGGAACAAATGGATGAGGGGTTGGGCCTTGGTGTTGATGAACAGGAAGTGGGCGGGGCTTCCACAGACACGCCCCCAACCAGTCAGCAGCACGATTCCTAGCTTCACGTCATCTAAACTGTTTATTTTATTTATAGTCCTTGTAGATACCATATACTGACACAAATGATTCGTGAAAGGGAATGTTGCGGTCAGCTATGCCTTTATTTTGTTGTTTTCGGGAGTGAGATCACTGTGATTGTTGGTGGGCTTTTATTTCCTGAGCAGGTGAATGCCCAAAATGTTCAATGCAAATCCTATAAGCGACGGTAATGAGTTTTTTTTTTTTTGACAGATCCAAATGGCCTTCAGCCTCAAATCCAGCCACTCAGATTTCAAAAGCAGTTTAAAATAGACTTAGTTATAGTCACTTACTGTATGTATATTTTGACAAAGACCACATGTCTGCGACACAGGAGCCTTCTGGTTTATCAATCCCACGCTGACCGTTGTCATAAGGTTTAATGCATCGGGTCATGGGAAGAAGTTTTATTTGCTTGTAGGGCTGGGAGGTTTTGTGTGGAAGGAGAGGATGAGCAGGTGAAAAGTTGGTTATGTTAAAGATTTATTTTCATAATCATAGCTTAACTAATATATTCCTGGAAAGTGGATGGTTTTATTTATTCAAATTGGTTAGAGTGAAGAATAGTTTACTATTAAATACGTCTCAAATAAATAATAAAGCTGCAAGATTTATATTCTGGGAGACTAGACTACAGTTGCAATGCAAATACTGAAAATCGTTTTGAGAAATCAATATTGGATTGTGCCATTTACTTATTTTTGAGGATGTCATCTGTAAAGTACGTTTGTCGCACAAAGGAGATTGTGAATGCAGTGTAGCACACCTTAGCTATCAGAAAGGCTGCCCGTTGTTAGTGCTTGACCCCCCCCCCCCCCCCCCCCCCCGCCCCCCATATTCCTGTAAAGAAATTAGAAGTTTAACTGCTATTCAGGCTCAATATATTATAATTGGTTGCATTTTTTAACTATTGTTTGTGTGCACATCTGCAGGACGACTTCTGGAATTTCATAACCATGCCAAATATATTGCTGTTCAAGAGTTTGGGGTCAGTATGATTTTTCTTTTTAATTAATACTTTTATGCAGCAAGAATTAGAAAGAATACAATTGATTAAAAGTGTTCTCTTTCAAATAAATACTGTCATATTGAACTTTCTAATCAAAGAATTGTGAAAAAAATGACTATTTCCACAAAATATGAATCAGCACAAATTGTTTTCAACATTAAAAATAATAATAGATGCTTCTTGAGCAGCAAATCCGCAAATTGGAATGATTTCTGAAGGATCGTGTGACACTGTAGATTGAAGTAGTGCTGACTTTAAAAAATAATAATAATAATAAATCCTACAGACTCCAAACTCTTGAACGAAGTTTCATTGTAGAAATTACATCAAGAGCTCACAGATTGCCTGAAATACATAAATTTAACTACGAAGTTTGGGTAGGTTTGGTGCTTGGGCTTGACTGAATTATTTTCCCTTTTTTAATTGAAATGAACATTTATAAGAGGGGAATCCTAAGGGAAGGATTGAGCCTTATTTGTATGCATCTTTGCAAGATGTTCGCAATAAATCAAGGTATTTCTAGAATTGACAACATGAAACAGCATATTTGGGATTATTTTAAAATAATTTGATTATTCATTTCTCTTCATGTTAGTGTCAAAGGTCTCTGTAACTTCACTGAAAGAATATACGATTTTATGATCCAATATATATATTTTTTTTCAATTATTAATCATACTAAAGGGAAATATCTTTTAAACTGGAAATGTGTATGTAAAAACAATGTATATATTTAAAGGCCTGTAACATGGGACGTTTTACAGATCTGTTGATTGATTGGAGGCAGGTTGACATTCCTTTAAATTCAAAAGTTATTCTATGCGATTGTACGCTGTGTCCTAACCAGTCATAAGATGAAAAAATCCCATTCTAATTAGAATTTAGTTCTAGCCCCACCCACTGTAAAATCTGATTGGTCGAAATCCTGCGCCATATAGTTGCAAATATGTTCTGCGTTGCTGTGATTGTATTTTTAATTTCAATGTGGACTGTTTGTCGCATCTCAGTTGTTTGGTTAGGACTCGGTGTTGTTGCTTTGCGTTTCGCCCCTTCTCCTGTAGATACCCTGACACATCTGATCCAGACCGCAGAGATTTGTGTTTTCAGATATTTACAGAGAGGTTATCTTTGTGTAATAGTGATTGTGTTTTGCTCATGCTGTTACTGCTTTATGATCTATAAAAAAAACACTTAGAGCATTTAACTATTGTTGAATGTCATTGTTACTCTGACTTGCACCTCCATGTATCGCTAATATACACCCATAAGCTGGTTTTCAACTTCAAATGCTTTGTGTTCTTTTAAACGGGGATTGTTTTCACTGATTTGTAAATTGTGAACTATAGGGGGATTCGAGATCATTAGACACTTCTGATGTAAAGGAACAGATCACAAAGGAACTCACCAGTGGATCCTCTGCAGTGAATGGGTGCCGAGTCCAAACAGCTGATAAAAACATCAATAATCCACACATCTAATTTCTAATCCAGTCCATCAGTTAACATCTACTGTGAAAAGCTGTGTGTTTGTAATAAATCCATCATTAAGATGTTTTAAACTTGTTTCCAGCTAAAATATGAGTCCTCTATCAATATTGCTTCCTCTAGTGAAAAATTTCATCTTGTTTGAATCAAGAGAGAAATATGCACTGATCAAGCACTGTTTGCAAATTAAACAGTTTTGATGGACAACAGACGATGGACTTTTTCACTGGAGGAAGCTTTATTATGTATTTTTTCGACACACAAGCGACGGTTTAAAGTTAGAACAGCTGATGGATTTTTTTTCTTCTTAAAACATGCAGTTTTTCGCTTCAAGATGTTAATTGATGAAGTGGTGTGGATTATTGTGTTTTTATCAGCTGTTTGGACTCTCATTCTGACGGCACCCATTCACTGTAGAGGATCCATTGGTGAGCAAGTGATGTGATGCTATATTTCTCCAAATTTGCTCCCATTAATAAAAAAAACTAAACTCATTTACATCTTGGAGGGGGAGTGATTTTTTTAGCAAACTTTCGCTTTTGGGTGAACCGTTCCATTGAGGCCAGAATGATAACTATAAAGATAACTTCAATCATAACTATTAACGCTATTTTAACGGGATCCAATATGCAAATTAACAAGGGTTCTTTACGACGTTCAGAATCGGTGGACATTGGGGGAAGAAATTGGATGATGTAGACTACAGTTTTCTTATGTTTTGCATTAAATATCTGCTGACTGTGCTCAGAGAGCAGCGAGAGAGAAAGCCAGGCATGACGAAGGTACCATATCGACAGCCAGCGTGTGAAGGCCTGTGGTGAGCTGGCAGCAGAAGCCAAGGCAGATGGTCGCACTGCTTATAGTCAGAGGTGACTGTAATCTCGATAAGTGGAGGCGATGAATCTCTGAGGATGGAAACATTACAGAGGTCTATGGTATTAATGGAAAATGGCATGTAAGTGTTCTTGCCAGATGCTTTTTTTTAAGGAAGGTGCCTTCAGGCTGCATTTAGAAGATTCAGATTTCTGGGTCCATTTTACTTGGGCAATCACCTAGGTGGCCCTAGCAACCCCATAGCAACACACTAAAACTCTCAGAACGGTTTAGAAGCAGCACAGCGATGCCCTGGCATTATAAAACAAAAAATACTGTAAAATAGGTTCCAATATGAAGAACTTTTCATCTTTTTCTCCTTATTTTGAATTATGCATTGTATTATATAATATATATAACATATGTTGTATTTTAGAATTAATGGAAATATCTGTGAACTAAAAATGAGAAAATTACCAGTACCTTTTCTGTTTCTCTACCGATTTTATTTATTTTTTCTTCCACTGGGTAGCCAAGGTTACACAGGTAAACACTTAAAACACACACAAAAAATAAGTTAAAATCTATTCCTGTAATCCAGTTTTCAAAATTTTTGACTTGAAGTCCTCTCACACTCAGAAAAAAGGTACAAAAGCTGTCAATAGGGCAGTATCTTTTCAAAAGGTACTAATTTGTACCTTATTTACCCCTAAAGGGTGCATATAAAGGTACATATTAGTACTTTGTTACATATACCTTTTGAAAAGGTATACTGCTCCAGTAACAGATTTTGTACCTTTTTTTCTGAGAACGTATGCTTACATTTATGCATTTAACAAAAAACGACTTGATGAACAAAAAATATGCACATGTTCATGACTTGAATTGAAGCCTAACAGTCTTTCATGAATTAAGCTGAATATTTTTATATGCCAAGGTCATAACACTAGTCATTTGAAGCATTCAGATGCTATAGATATAGCTTTAAAAAGTGTTCTGATTAGAATAATGATGTGTCGTGTTACTGAAGGAGTGAGTCATTGAAGTCCGTCATGCATCTGAGCAGCAGTGACTCTCTCCTAAAGCAAATAATTGGATGAAACAACTTTAACCATTGCAATCTTATCAAAGCCGATCATGCGTTTTCTGATTGTTTTTAAAACGTTGTTTTAAGTTCATCAGCACAAGCGTTAAGTTTTTGCCTCAACTCATCTGTCACGGTAACATCTGAGCGCCCTGACCAGCAGCCGTCCCTGAAGCTCACACACAGGCATAGAAAACGCCAAACCTGCTGGAATCCCAAACTGCCCTGCAGATTTACAAAGGTCAGTCTTGCTCATTCACCTGTCATATCAAATATACATTATACAGTATATAGCCTTATTTGTTTCATGTTTGAGAATGATTCAGATAGCCTTGCCTGTACTAATTGCACCCAATGAGAAGACGTCCTCTGGAGATCCATCATTATTCCAGGTCTTTAAAATGGTCATTATTCCATTAGTTGTAGATATTGCTGTGGCCTTGTTGGTCTTTGATGAAATTGTGGTATGGTGTTTATGTACTAAACTCATAAAATCTGTCTGCCGTTTCCTTATAAAAAACAACAACAATAATTACACGAGTAGCAAATAAATCATGTATTTAGACTATTTATGATATGTTTGGAACATGCATGTGTGATGTAATTGAAGATGCCAGTTTAGTTTAACCATGTTTTGTCAGATTTTTATTTACTGATACCCTTTATTATGATTCATAAATGGGATTGCATTAAAGAGCCATATGGTTTATATGATTCATGCAGCACAATGATATTTACCAATCATAAATCATTTCCATGACTTGCTGAGAAAAACCATCTGGTCCCCAAATTGCGCCATCATATCTAAAAACCTTCGCCCTCTGTAGGTCAATATGGAAACTACCACTGATGTTTCCCCATACAATCACATTAGTGACGTCTGCAAAAATAATAAAGGGAAAAATTTAAGCATAGACATCAAAAGACAGGAAAATAAACAAACAAATAAATATTTGATTTAAAAATTGATATTAAAAGTATTTTAATAAATCATTTAATAATTTACCCATACAATGATTATTATTATAGTATATTATAAAAACTTTTAATTATTTTAATTATTATTATTAAAAATTATTAAAATAATAAAATCTAATATAAAAATACAATATAATAAAAATGTATTATAATATAAAATAATGATAGCAGATTACATGTATAGAGAAAATAATTATGAATCATTTCAAAATGTTTCGAACTGAATTGTATAATTTTATTGCAATTGAATATTAGAACTAATATTTACACTGATACTACTACTATTTCACCTGCTGTTTTCACTGACAACTTCTGAGCAAGATGAGTTTTCGCCGCACATTCTAGTTGTGTTGGCATCGCCACAAAGTTGTGTGGGTCAACAGAGGGTGCGTTCTCAATTAACAGTGAGCACTTCAGACTAACAAAGGAGCTGGTGGTTAGATTACAATCGATTTATTATGTATATCACCTAAAATGTATCGAATATACAATTTGATGGATTCTCAGTTCATTTTCTTTATTTAAAGCACATAAAAACATGCAGTAGAAGTAGTGTTTTATCTATCCTCCCTCAGACCAAAGGTCTGTCATTGGCAGAAGAGTCGAGTCCACCCAACACCCAGTACATGTTCTCCAGCCTGGCTGCCATGGGCCTGAACTTCAAACCTCTGCTGGATGTCTGCAGCAAGAATATAGCTGGTGATCCTCTGATGTTCCCAGAACTACATTAAACGGTTAGAATGAGTGAATCAAGACCTATAACTGTTGCATTACTTCTCATTGCTTCCTGCAGAAAACGTGCATGAATTTCCCTTCAGTAGACTTATTTCGCTACTGAAGACCTGCCATGAGCTTCACTACAGGAACTACACCCTCTTCAGCTCCATCTCGGAGTACATGGCCAACACATTTGATATGTGGTCCAACAAACAGGTGTGATATCTACTGATCTAAGCCTTCAGTTTAACTGATCCATGTGAAAATTAACTGTACGTTTAAAGAGGAATGCACAGTATTTGTGTGGTAGTGAGTCAAGCACAACTCACATTTTTATTAGATGATCTATACAGGTAGTATTAAACCTAATTTTTGCAATTTAAACAAAATATTTTTTGTATGCCAGGTTGTAAAAGTACCAAACAATTGCCCATGTTTTTTTTTTTTTGCACATTGACTTTTCTTTTAATAGAATATAGTAGATTTTTATCATCATTGTAAAAGAAACGACGAAAAACAATGCCTAATTTCATTTGAAATGTATGATTTCTTCCAGTATATTTAGTAGTAATGGTATAAATAGATAAAGCAGCATACATGTACACTACTTCAAAAGTTTGGCATCAGTATGATTGATTTTGATTATGAATTTATTACTTGTATTCAGCAATTACACTCAAAAAGTGACAGTATTTATGATGTTACAAAAGACCCTGAAAAAAACAATTTTTTTCTGTATTATTGATTAAATAAATGCAGTCTTGGTGAGCACAAGAGACTAAATCTTACCAGCCCCAAACCTTTGAACAATAGTACATATTATCAACCATCATTTTAGTTATTGGCCATAATAAAAATGATGTGCTATCATTGGCCTGAATATATTGGTGCATTCCTGCCTTTAACATTGCAGTGTTCGAGCAGAAAGGTGTGTTTATTATTAGTGGTCTGTGATGAATTACAGAATCAGCTTTAGTGCAGTAAACTGTGCAGGATTGTTTTTTGTTCTTTATTATTTTTTTAAAATGTTTTCCAGGTGATTCTCTTTCTGGTAACATTTGAGAATCTCTTGTTCAGACCTGTGGTCCTGTTGGATGCATTTTCAGAGAGAATCATCCAGAAGTCCGACAGTCTGACCCTGAAAGACCTTCTTTCTGTTTTAAAAGTCTTTTCACTCCTCAATCATGACCTGGAAGTAAAAAAAACACAGTAAGCTGTAATTTTGATTCTTAATCACTTACACTCACCGTTCAGAAGTTTGGGGTTGGTAAGATTTCTAAAAGTTGCACATCATTTTACAATTAAAATCATAGGCTATCAGTTACACATGCTGCTTTTCAATTAGGTTTCTGGTCAGTGTAACAATGGTCTTGGAGTCCTACCTTCCAACAATGTCTCCCACAGACCTACTGAAAGCCATCCACTGTCTGGGATTGCTGGAGCACTTCCCCCAAACCCCACTGGAGAAACTGCTACAGAAGGACACACTGGACCAGCTCCTAGAGAAAGGTTAGTATCTCCACTTTTTCTCTTTCTTCAACCATAAACCATCACACTTCAGCTGTGACCAGTTCCTGTGTCCTCACAGGCAAACAGTCGGATAAGATTCAGAGGTGGCTGCACATGTTGGATCTGTGTTTGCGACTCGATAAACCTCAGCTGCTGCCCTCCCTGACCTCCATCCCAGACCTGCACGTCTCCAACCAGGCAGTGCTCAGTGCAGTCAGGAGCATTGTGGGAAACAATGCTGTTCAGCACTTAGTTTAAATTGCATTAGATTTGTTTGAAAGGTGTTACATAAATAATGTATGATTAATATTATTAAATTAATATAAAAATATTACTTAGTTTGAATCCGACTTCCTTGGTTTAATTAATTAATAGCAATATAACACTGATACTTAGGCAGTATTTAGTCATAGAAATATGGTGTTACGAACAACTAGAGAGATTTAACCAACCATTCAATCTCTGGTTTCAGTATTGCATTCTCAATAATATTCCTCATATGTTTCATGTGTTTAGGTTCCTCTCCTTGAGCTCAACTTCAAAACTGAGGAAGAGAAGATTAAAATGCTACAAAAGCTCATTTTTCCAGCACAGGAAATACTGAACAACAGTCCAAAAACAGAGTGAAATTCCCCTCATGCATGGAGGACATTATGATCTTACTCAGAGATGCATACATGATGCATAGTATTTATTGATGTATAATATCAACATTGTACAGTTATGTACCACCTAGAGATTGAAATCAATGAAAGAATAAATATGAAGTGAATTTTTAATAATAAAAACTGACTTTTGACTTTTTTTTTTTTTGTCAGTGGTTCAGTGCCTTCAGCAAAATAATAATAGTACATATATATTAGTAAAATGCATCCAAAATAAAAAAAAATAGTTTACACAGTATATGCATATATAAATATACACTCATGCATATATATATATATATATATTTATAATATAAATGATTTGAATACAAATACATGTAAATATTTTCAAAATATACTGTATATATACACATATATGTAAATAAAAACGTCCATTTTGAATGCGATTAATCGTTTGACAGCACTAATAAATATATATATTTTTTATATACTTTATGAAAAGTAAATATTTTGTTGTCTTCCCCCGTGGATTGTGTTATATTCCTTTGACGCTTGATGGCGATGTGGGTCTTTTGGAATTTTGGAAAGACGTAACCTGTGTTTGTGTTTCATTCACCGTCGAAGAAGAATTTGAGCTCTCTGATTGGCTGAAGGCAGAACCGCAGGAAGCGTGCACCAGTGTAATGTTTATACTCGGTCACATGAAGCAGTAAACTTTCTACAATGTCCGAATTGAATGATTATTTAGAAGGAAAGATAACTTTCGAGGAGTTTGAAAGGCGGAGAGAGGAAAGAAAAGCCAAGGATAAGGTAATAATATTCATCTTTTATTCTAGCATCTAACGTTATATGAATGTAATAAATATACAGTCTGTTATGGGGCATATATACTGAGAAGTTACTGTGGAATGTGATTTGGACATGCTCCATGTGTTGTTGAGTTACTATGGAGCAGCATGTGACTCATGTTGTGTTTCTGGAGCAGAAGGGAGATGATGATGATGATGACGACGACGAAGCTGCTGAAAAACCAAGTGCTAAAGAAACACAGAACCCCCAAACAGGTGGATATATCACATGCATCCCCAGGCTTTTTGTAGCTTTCTGGGGGAACACTATAGGTGAAAGGGATAGAAAGTACTAATGAGGTATTTTTAGGAAACCTCACAGTCTTTACAGTGGACCAGTTAACAACAGAACCCTTAAAAACTAGTGATCAGCATTACTTATCGGATTCAAATTAGACTAATATAACTTTTTTTTAAAACCGACTTAAAGGTATGAACCTTTCTGAAGAAGAAAAAGAAAAAATAATAATAGATGACTAACTCGTAAGTTAAAGTCTAAGCAGTTTATGCAATCGGATCCAAAAAGTAGCCCACAAAACACATTAATATAACCTCAAAATTAGACATTAATATATGAAACATGAGATAATTTTGCATGCATCTTGAAACCAAAAATCTAACTTATAAATTTATAAATAATATGCACGCTGCAGACTGGAATAGATACTTAGCCTTATTTCAAACTGAATAAATATGATATAGATGATCTTTAATAACACAGTTGAGAACCGGTGTGCATTGTTTGGTTTATGTGTGCACAGAGGAATAAGAGATTTATGTGGCAAAGAGCTGAAATCCCTAATTGTAAGAAATTATTTATTAAAGTAAGGCTAAACGTATTGCAGAATGCATAGAGAACAGAAAATAACTTAAACATCATTTTCAGAATATCGTGCATGTTAAATCAGTGTTTTATAAATTACACTGCCATTTAAAAGTTTGAGGTAAACAGTAATATTCTGAAATATTATTACAATTTTAAATAACTGTTTACTAATTTAATGCGTTTTCAAATGTAATTTTTCCTGTGATGCAAAGCTATTTTTTTTTGTCTTCAGTGTCACATGATCCTTCAGATATCATTCTAATATGCTGATTTGCTGCTCAAGACATATTTCATATTATTAACAAAACTGTTAAAACAAATATTTTTGTGGAAGCTTTGATACATTTTTCAAGATTCTTTGATAAGCAGAAGATCAAAACAAAATGTATTTGATAATTTGCAATTTTTTTTTTTTTTTTTGTGAAATTAGAAATGTCTTTACCCTCACTTTTTATCAATGTAATGCATTCTTATGGAATAAAAAGATTAATTTATAAAAAAAAAAAAAATCTTATCAACCTCGAACACTGTGTTTTTTGATCCCAGGATTTATTGGTTGACTGACAGCCGATAGATCAGATTTTAGTTTCATATTCTTGCTTGTATGATGAACACATCAAGAGCATTTGAATGAGGCAGGTGGGAATCAATATTCAGCGTCACACAACATCACAAGTATTTTGTGTGATCTCTGACAGAGACGACAGAAGGAGTCAGTCCATCTGTTCAGAAAGCTTTTGCCTCCATGATCGGAGAGGGAATGGAGGAGTGTGTGGAGGAGGATGAAGATAATGAAGATGGAAAGTTGGAGTGGAAAGACATTGGAGAGGAGGATGGAGATGACGATGACGATGATGATGATGATGATGATGATGATGATGATGATGAAGATGACGAAGAAGAAGAGGACAATGACGGCAATGAAGTCACACCCGGAGATGTATTTGCCTTAGAAATGGAGCTGAACCGTGAGAATAAGAAAATGATGAAGGTTGGTAGATTGCCCTGGTAGGTCAGCATTAATAATCAATAACAATAAATATTTTACAAAAAAGTAATCTAATATTATATATTAAAATGAGTGAAATTAATTTATTCATTATATTTTGATAAATAAAGTCAGGAACTACTCTAGTAATAGATTAAGACTTTCTAAATAAAGAAATATCAGAAGTACCACATTTTTTGCTAAGGCCTACAGGTATCAATAATCACTATTATTGATCATGATAATTTTGAAGCATTGCTCAAATGTTCAGTTTATTTCTAAGCACACTAGGTTGGTTATTTTTTTAGGAGAGACGTCACCGCAGTAAGTTACCGCGGGCTCTCAGAGGACTCATGGGAGAGGCTAACATCCGCTACGCTAGAGGAGACAAGGAGGATGCCATCCTGATGTGCATGGAGATCATTCGCCAAGGTGAGTTGTTTTAGTTATTTGGTGCAATAACAAAAGTTGACCTGGGTCACTCGAACAAAAAGAGAGTGTTTTAATTGTAGTAGTTTCTGCACATTAATCAGTGTCATAGATAAATAAACCCTCATCTCTTTCAGCTCCTGTGGCATACGAGCCGTTCTCCACGCTGGCTATGATCCATGAGGATCAGGGGGACATGGAGAAAGCGCTTCAGTTCGGACTGATCGCTGCTCATCTGAACCCCAGTGACTGTGAGGAGTGGGTCAAACTGGCAGACATGTCCCTGGAGCAGGACAACGTCAAGCAAGCCATCATCTGCTACACTAAAGGTCTGTATACATATCTACTAGGGCTGCCCCCTAATAGTCGACTAACCGTTAGTCGACCAGACGAGGCTTGGTTGACCAAAATGTTGGTTTATGCATATTCTTGAGCCCTTATTAGGCTACGTAGGCAATTAAAGGCTCATTATTATGATTTAAATGGTTTATAAATAAACGTGCGATTAGTCGACTAATGCTTCAAATGAATGACTACTAGTCGACCAGAAAAAACACTACCATTCAAAGGTGTTGAATCTCTTTTGCTCACCAAGGCTGCATTTATTGCTAATATTTTTTTGGAAACCACAATACATTTTCAAAAGAACAGAAATTATTTGAAAGTTTTGATCAATGTAATGTCTCCTTGAAATATAATTTATTTATTTTTCAAATAATGCAAATGTCTTTTACTGTCTTTATTGCTCAATTTAACGTGTGCTTACTGAATAAACGTGTAGTAATAACTTACTGACCCCTCATTTTTGAAAGGTAGTATGTGTATTTATATAAAACTAGTTAATAATTAAACTGTAGAATATTAATATACGTCTGTGTGTCTATCTCAAATGGTTTCTTAAAATAATTGGTTTGGGTGTTAAAATATACAGTGAGATGTAGTGTATCGCTGTTGACTAACGGGCCATCACATGACTCTAATTCAGCAGATGCTAAAGTACTGAGATGCCTTTGTGAAATGTGTCTAGCACGAATGTGTTTAATTAGGACATGACTGCTACTGCTTTGTTCCCAGCGATTAAATACGACCCCAGTAATGTTCAGTACCTGTGGGAGCGCTCGAGCCTTTATGAGCAGATCGGGGAGCACAAGCAGGCCATGGACGGGTATCGCCGCATCCTCAGCCTGCTGCCACCCTCCGATGGAGAACAGTTCATGCAGCTCTCACGAGACATGGCTAAGTAAGATGCTCCCATCTTTTCTTAGTCAAGGTTTAAATAGTTTTTGCTACTGTACCTTTAAGACTTATTATTTATTTATATGTTGACATGTTAATGAGCTCATGGTTGTGCCATTAATGCCATGACAACTTCTGAAAGCCATAAAGTACATATCTCTGCTTGTATAGTTTGTTACCCCAGAACTGTGCTTGTGTTTATTTCAGGAGTTACTATGAGAGCAATGAGTTGCTGTCCGCTATAGGAGTCATGGAGGAAGCTCTGGAGAGACATCCTGAACTGGTCTCGCATGAGTGTGTCAACATGGCTGCTGAACTCTTCATAGCCAATCACCAACATGATAAAGCCCTGGAGGTGAGGTCAGAAAAGACTAGCAGGCTTTTCAGTGGCAAATATTGAAAATATAGAGAGCAGAACAGGGTATGGATAAGACATGATGCCTAAAGTTAATATGAGGACAGTTGAAAAAAGACAAACGTAATGAAAACATGCAGAACTCTGAGCAAGAAGATTATTTATATCCTTTATAAAACTATGTGTAATAATTCATGTGTATTTTGTCACAGTAAAATTGATCAAATGTTTACAAAAAAGTAATAATATATATTTTTTGTCCAATATTATATATAAAAACGAGTCTTTAAACGATTCGTTTTTATATATAAAATATAATGAATAAAGAAATATAAAACAAACAAAAAATGTTTTTTAAATAACATTTTATGTCAATGTACACTTGCATAAAAATAATATTCTGTAATTATCAATTATGATTTATATTTTTACAATTTATATCATTTGAATGCATGGATTTGTATTATTAGTGGTAATTTTATGTTTTATTATTATTAATAATATCATTGTTTATAATGTAAAAAAAGAAAATACCAATTCTGAATAAAATTAAACAATAAAATGAACTATTTACAAAAAGTGATGCAATTTAAAATAAAAAAAATCATAATTACATTTAGCTTTATAAAGTTGGGAACCGCTCAAGAGGACAAGAGGTTCTGAAGAAAGAAATGATGGTTCTAAGTGGCTTACCTTTTCCCCTCTATTGTACTCTTTTTAATGTAAATGCTCAAATGTGTGCATCTGTAGGCGCTGGTGAAGTTTTGTGGCATTGTTTTGAAAAGAGAGGAGAAGGAGACAGAGACGCAGACTGAGACGGCTGACCAGACGCCTGCACAAGATACAGAAGGAGAGGAGCAGAAAAAAGACTCTGAAGAGGAAAAAGGTAAGACAAATAATAAATGTTCTGTCGTAATGTGTAATGCAATACCACAGATGATTAATAATAATAGTATGTTTTCTTCTATTCATTGTGTGCTTTGTATTATGCAGCCTTTGCAGTGCAGATGTTAGTTTGGATAATAACATTAATCAGAGAAAAGCATTGTGATCACATTTATGACATGTTTTTAAATGCATAGGTAAAATTTTAGAGGTGGTGATTCCTGATGATGTTCCAATCGACATCAGAGTGAAGATGATGGTGTGTCTCATCCACCAGAACGTCATCAAACCTCTGGATGTAAGTACATTTAAACACATACACAAGCTCTCATTTATACAACTGATTTCCAAACATCTTTCTCACCTTGTATTAAATACATTTTAAACAGGTTTTCTACTGAAACACTTGTGAAAACACATAATTTGCAAACCAACGCCTTCTATTTTAAGCATCATATTTGTGTTTAGTTTGTGTATATTCACAAATACCTGCTGAATGCCGTTTTAACTTTCAGAAGGAAACATTGGTAACACTTTACTTTAAGGTGTCCTTGTTACACATATTACATGTACTTACTATTATAATAACAATACATTATGCATAATTACATGCAAGTAACCCTAATCCTAACCCTAACCATATAGAGTAAGTACATGTAGTTAATTAATATTACTCAGTACTTAAATGCATATAATTACACTGTAACAAGGACACCTTAACATGAAGTGTAACCAAAACCTTTTAACGTGTTAACACTGAAAATTGCCTCTTCCAAATGATAGAATAAATGTGACGACGGATGTCTCATCCATATTTGATTTTCTCGCCTGTGACATTTTGTCTTTAGCCCATGCTGACGTCACTGATGGAGCAGAGCCCGGAGGAGCTGGGCGATTTGTATTTGGATGTGGCCGAGGCTTTTATGGAAGAGGGCGAGTATAAATCTGCCCTGCCTCTGCTCTCCGCCATCGTCTGCTCAGAGAGATACAACCTAGCGGTCGTTTGGCTCCGACATGCAGGTTACATGCTTTTTTGCACTAAATGTGGAAAAACAATGAAAAAAGTCTGTCATTATAATACTGAAATCATTTATAATGTCATCTGATCTTGATTTGCTTGTTGATTTGCAGAGTGTCTAAAGGCGCTTGGTCATTTGGAGGTTGCAGCAAAGAGCTACACTAAGGTTGTTGAAATGGCTCCACTCCATCTAGATGCGCGTCTGGCCCTCTCCACCCTCCAGCAGCAGTTGGGACGTCCCAACATGGCCCTTAAGGCCTTGGAGCCCATGTATGATGCTGAAACCCTTGCACAGGACTCTTCTGCAGCCCAGCAGGTGTGTGCATGATTTAGTGTTGTGTTTGCAGGTGCAGATACAGGGTTGAGCTTGTGTATGATTACGTGTGTGATGTTTTTCAGGAACTGAAGCTGTTGCTGCATCGCTCGACTCTTCTGCATTCTCAAGGACGCACTGATGATTACATTGATACTGTATTGACCATGCTGTCCATGCTCCTGAAGGTCAGAATCTGGCTGTGCTTAATGTCTGATGATGATATAAAGAGAGCAGTTTGTGACTTGTAGCAAGTATAATTGGATATATATAGAATAAAATTCAAAAACGGCAAAGATGTACATAAATCGCAACACACACTACCATTCAAAATTTGGGTTCACTAATATTTTTTTATTTATTTTTTAAAACAAGTCTCTTATGGGCACCAAAGCGGCATTTATTTGATCAAAATAAATACAATAAAAATTGTAATATTATTGCTAATTAAAGTAACTGTTTTCAGTTTGAATTTATTTCAAAATGTAATTTGTTACCTGTGATGCAAAGCTGAATTTTCAGCATCAGAAATCATTCTAATATGCTGATTTGCTGCTCAAGAAACATTTCTTATTGTTATCAATGTTGAAAACATAGTATATCCGTGATGCATGTTTTTAAGATTATTTTATTAATATTTATTTTATTTGAAATAGAAGTCTTTTGTAACATTATAAATGTCTTTACTGTCACTTTTGATCTATTTAATGCATCCTTGCTGAATAAATGACATTTTTCATGAAATGAATTCTCTTCATCTAAGGTTTGTGATGTGGTTGTGTTTTCTGTTTTGTGAAGGTGGCGATGGTGAGGGCTCAGGTGTGTGTCGTCTCTGACACGTCCTCTGGAGTCAAACATCTGAAGCTTATAAAAGTGTCACGCAACAACCTGACCGAGATTGTTGACCAGGATGCAGCGTATCTGGATGTGACGGGTAAAGCACATCAGATTTAACTACATTAACTACTCATTCATTGTGCCATTCACTTCAAACTGTCCACAGACTTGAGGATCACATAATGAATTCTATGATCAATAATATTTACATACTACAACCCAGCAGCAGTCGATTGAAATTAAACCAGCTTTAGAGGGACTAAAACAGAGTTGTTGGTTCTTTAAAGTCAACAAATCTTTTAAACTTAAATCTAGATGCAATTACTTGCTAATTCTCTGAAACATCCTACCTTTTCAGCTGATGTCTCCACATCTGCCTAAGTATCTCAGTGTCTTTCTCTCTAAGGTAAGACGAGTGTCCTCTCTCGAGACGACTGGTGGAAGCTGTTACAGCGCTGTTTGACCGTTCTGTGTGAGGTGAAGCGCTTCGCAGAGGCCGAGTTATTAGTGGACTCCACTTTAGAGTACTATTCCTTCTACGACGACCGTGTGAAGCGCAAAGAGCTGGAATACCTCGGCCTGTCCGCCGCCTTCCTCGACCACAACTTCCGCAAAGCTTACGACTATATAAGGTGGGCTAAATCTGTCTATATATTCAGCATCCTAAATAAAATCAGCCAAGAAATCAAAACCTGGTTTGTTTACGCAGTATTTTGGCTAATTTGATTTATGCGTTTTCCACCAACAATTTCTAGATGATATTCTTTATTCTGTGTTTTTAAAAACTTCTTACAATTAGTTTTTTTTTATTTTATTATTTATTTTTAAATTAATGCTTGTTTATACAGTATTTGGCAAATTTGATCATAGTTTTGTCATGTTTAAAACACGGAATCCTGCATTTTCCACTAATTTACCAATTTCATTTTTTATTTAAATGATTGTTTATTTATTTATTTACATATTTATTGATTTATTTAACTGATTAAATGTGTATTTGTGATTTTGAGTTTTTTCTTCTCATTCATTCGTCTTATTTCATGTATATAAATTTAATCAGTTTTTAAAAACACAATACAGAATGTTTAAAACAAACAATCCTACATTTACCACCAAAATAAATGCAGTTTTTATTAGTTTTATTTTATACAGTTTTACTATGATCAAATTAGCCGAATACTGCATAAACAATCACACAAGGGGCAACATATGTTTAAATCTCAAGATAACCTCAAGTCTAATATCTGAGAAATGGTTCTCCTTGAGGAATAGTGGGTTGAAAATCAAGTTTGAGGCTAAAAGTTTCTTTATTTGATTACAAAGTGCTGTTTATTTGATTGAGAAGTGGCTTTAAGTGACCATTTGGGCTTCTTTCTCAATAGAGAACTTGTCTTTAAGTACTTGATATATACTCTATATCTGTTGCAGGCTGATGTTAATGGACAACGTGGAACGGAGTCAGCTGTGGAACGTGTTTAATCAGGTTATCCTGCACTCTCAGGATGCCAGACATCATCGTTTCTGTCTGCGTCTCATGCTCAAACATCCCGATAACCATGCACTCTACCTTCTCAATGGACACACCTCGCTGGTTTCTGGGACTTTCAAACATGCACTTGGTATGCATTTGCTATCCCACAATTCTGGTGTTCATTATTAGGTTTTGCCCATGACTGTGCCATAGGTAGCTGTATAATTGATTTGTGTTTATATATGACATAACTGGTGGAAACTGTACTATTAAAAATAGTTTAGTAGTATTATTATCTCTTCACTGGTTAGGTCAGTACATGCAAGCGTTCAGAAGCCAGCCTGATCATCCTATTCATAGTTTGGTTGTTGGTCTCACGTTCTTCCATATGGCCTGTCAGAAGTTTGTCATGAAAAGGCATCCACTCATTGTGCAGGTACAGTATGATGTGCGTTTTTCTAGTTACTTTTAGAAGCAAAGTTGCTGAAATTTCCTCTTAAGTTAGCTTTATTAGAACATGCAATAAGATTATAAAAATGAAAAAATGTTTTTGTATAAGAAAGATACAATTCTATATCATGTCATATCATTTATGTTAAAGTATTTATTAATTGTAATATTAAGATATTGTACACTAAATTAAAATTTTAAAAGCATTGCATTACAGATTTATTTTAGGCTATTAAAAGGCTATTATTTTAAGCTATTAAAATGTATTTATTTATTCAAATTTTTGTATGTGTATTTTACTGCCCAGACATGTTGCAGTAATTAGAATTCATGGGGCAAAGGTGCTTAATTGTCATAAAAAATAATGGCACGATGCAAAAACTGGTATGGTTAAAGTATGCTTCATTTTAGTTATGCAAAATTGAGTATGTTTTTAATTTCCTTGATGTTTGGAGTTATTTCAATTCAAGACTAGTAGTAATAGTAAATAAGTAATTAATAAAAACAGTCATTTTAACCAGAGGTCCCTGTTTAGATAGATGAATGGATTTGCGCATACATCACATATTTTGGTTGTTTGTCAGGGTTTCTCATTCCTGTGGCGCTATGTGGATCTCAGAGGTCATTGTCAAGAGTCTCTGTATAATATCGGTCGGGCTTTACACCAACTTGGACTCAGTCATTTAGCCATTCACTACTATGAGAAAGCCCTCACCCTCCCCCCACTCAAACTGGAGGTAAGATGCTTTCAGTTTAATATCTCTATGATCCAACATGGATCCATAAATCATCAGAGACCTCACAAATTCTCTCAACAGAGAGAGACACATTCAAAAGCTCTGTACTGTGTGTGTGTGTGTGTTTATCCACATATTAATAGGCTGTTTTAAATGTAAATGATTTCTCTTGTCATTTGAAGGGGATTGATGATGATCAAGTGGACTTGAGAAGAGAGATTGCCTACAACCTATCCCTGATATACCAGTCCAGTGGTAATAAGGAAATGGCCCGCCATGTCATCTATACTTACTGTACTGTCTGACTCCGTGCGTGATCAGACTAAGGTTTATAGTTGCTTTTATAAATGTAATTTTTTTTCAATAAATTAATTTCTTATATCTTTGCATTGAGTTTGATTTATGTGTTAGTTTTGATGAAGAATGAGTTTTAAATTTTAAGAAGTTAACAAAGAATTTAAAGTACAGTACAATTGTCAGCTTAGTCAAATATTCATGGAGACCCAAAGCACATTTGCAGTTTATTACACATTGTATTTTATTAGAATCCTATAGCCAGAGTTTGAGTGTTTATATGCAGTATATAGGAAAGGTAAGCTTTATATGGAAATACCTAATGTAGAAATTAATCCAGCTCCAAACAGACTTTGTTCACACATTGTTCTGAAAGTAATTCAGCTTTAGGCGTGCTACATTTTTGTATTTTATTAGTGCTTGCAATACAAATCTAAAATCTATTCGCTCTCAGGCCATCCAAAATGTAGATGATTTTGTTCCTTAATGGGAACAGATTTGGAGAAATTTAGAAATCATCACTCACTCCCCAATGAATGCTCTGCAGTGAATGGGTGCCGTCAGAATGAGATTCCAAACATTTGATAAAAACATCACAATAATCCACACCACTCCAGTCCTGTTTTGGTCAGTATACATTTTCAGCAGATTTAAATTTTTAGACGACCTACTCTATTAATAAGCAAATTAAGCTTATTTTTCTTCGTCTCCACCCTTGTTCACCCCCCACTGTGACAAATGAATCAGTTCATATTACTGAATCATTTGGGTGATTCATTACGATGAACCGTGTACAAGCAAACGGTTCAATTAATCAATTGAGGCAATTTATTTTTGATTTCTTCTATTAAAATACATTCATAGTAGAATATACAGCGGTGTACAGCTTATTTTAAAGGTGGCGCTGTTTACTCAGGATCATCTTGAGTCAGAGACAAAACAAAGGCACTGATATGTTTTAAGACCAATCAGTGCAAGTTTATTTCAGGTTTTAGTCTAGGATTAGACTTAAGCCTTGTCTGTGAAACCGGGGGTAAATGTTATGTAACTATTCTTTAAGGACTATTTTATTTAACTTTAGCTAAACTAGTCTTCTACGAAAAGATTCGTAATGGCTAAAGACTTTGAACCAGTTCTGTGTGAACAGCCGCCTATCGAATCGTTTAGAACGAATCATTCAAAGGAACCGGTTCAGCAGGTTGACTCGTTGGCGAATCGAACATTACAACAGTGTGAGTGAACGCCTCCCTCTCGTGAGCTCGCGGATGCTCAAAACAAAAGCAGACGCAAAGCCCGTGGAATTAATCCAAGACAAATGCAAAGCAACATTCAGCAGGACGCATCTCTTGAGCGTTCAGATGAAGCTGTACACCCGGCCACGCGTGTGCGAGTGTTTTCAGTGGCATTGAGCGGATCCGGGGCTCTTTGTAAATGAATAAGAGATGAACGCGGCTGGACGCTGCGCAGTAGATATCATCTGGGCTGGGCTCGGAGAGGTTCGGTCGCGCTGAGACGGATGGTTTAGGAGGAAGGAGCCCACTGGACCCTCAGAGGCCCTCGGCTGCGCACATCAGCTGTTCCGAGCATCCCCGTCTGTTTATCATCGCCTTTATTTGACGGTAAATGACAGTGTTTACCTGTATATGCATTTAATTTGGATTAGTTGCAGAATTAGTAAATGCAATCATTCTGTAGTAATAAATACTGGCATTGCAATCTGCACATTATTGTTGGCTATTTATTCTTATGAAAAAATAAATAAATTCCAAACTACCTGATTTGAATATTACATTTATTGCTTAAACATTTTGTTCAATATGCACCACTTTAAAGGTCTAGAATTGCATGTCAGATAATCGGTCCCTTAAATGCCACATGTTCTGGCTTTCTCTTGTGTTTATCTTTTAACCCAACTAGCCTGTAAAGACACCCAGAACCTGTAGCGTTTGAGGGCCAAATTCTGACATTCAGTTCAAGGTGCATTTAAAGTCTGTTTGCATCAAAATACACTCATTATTATGCATATGCCACAAAAAGACTGCCAAGATTGATTGTGTTTATGCTTGAAACTAGCCTACTACCTGGTTGTTTTTCATGCACTTGTTTACTAAAATATTGATTGGCAGTGTAGCACATTGTTTTGATGAAATGGTAAATGCATTACAATGAGCATGCTCCTTAGAATATTGTTTAATATTGAAACAGAAGCATGAATATTAGGCTATATATTCTATTTAAATATGCTTTGTTTACTGTAGCCTTAATTTGTCTAAAATTCAATATTGGAGAATTTGGCCCCCGTGCAAATGTTTCAGGGTTTCATGTGTGCATGCTTGAACCGACTAAAAGTGACAAAATATATTGTGTTAGGTTGAGAGCTGGTTATTTTCTTGCATATGTAGAGTAAATCTCTGCCTCACAAGCATCAGATCAATATTGATGTAGATTTCAATTGGGATTTTTTAAAAAACTGATTGCTATATGTAATAACCAGCATCATTTATTTAGTGTTGATTCAGAATTAGTTTTTATGCATCAAATCTACATTGGTATTTTATACACAAGGCTCAAATACTTTAGCAGTTCTTAGGTTCAGTGAAGAAATCTCTTCTAAAACAATATTTGCTGTGTAGGGTGTTTGGGTTGTGTCTATGGTTCTTTATAGTTTGTGGTAGTTATGTATAGGTTTTCAGATCAGGTGTGGGGTTTCTGACTTCTATAAAGTACCAATATGAGATTTCTAAAGAATATAAAGTTCCCATTAGAGCTTGAGATGGTTCTTTCATCACATCTGGCTGTAAAAACCTGTTTTGGTTAAGTGTGCTGCAGATCTGAGGGATATTGCACCTTAAATACCACATGGTGTGGATTGTTTGGCATTCCTTTGGTTTTACATTGTGAGTTTTGGTTGTCGAATCGGATAACATGCATTTTTAGACTAGTTTTCATCACAAGGAATGAGGTCATACGAAGCTTTGCTTTGAAGAGCAGCTCCAAAATCCCACTTCAGGACTATTTGGACACAGGACTAACTATGACACAGTTAAAGCTGGTGGCTCAGTCATTAATGCCTCAATTTCAGGATGGCCTGGTTCTCGTTCGATCCAATATTCGCCTCGCATAACAGGCTCAATTGGTTGTATATCCATGCAGATTCATGTCTGAGAGCCGCCCAAGCGTTGTGAAGAACAGCCTGCTTTGCTTGAAATTCCCATAGTGCTCTTTTGGACTCGGTCATAAAATAGCTAAACTCTTGATTGAATTGCTCTGTTTAGCTCTATAATGCAAAAAAAGACTGCCTGGGCCTTGCTATGCTTGATCAAATCATCTTAAGTATTGATTCATCTCTGTGGGTATGGATGCTATTGGACATCGGATCAGACAGTCTTGGATGAATAGCAGAAGCTAAAGGTGGAGACTGATGGAGTCTGACATCACTGGACAGTAATATATGGTTTGAGAGGGCTATAGAGATGAACGGACAATAGAAGCTTTCAATAGTTAATCAGTTTGGCTCAGTTCATTGTACTTTATTGGCGTGACAAATAACAGTACATTTGTTTGGGTGTGTTTACTTTTTGTATTGCATGAGTAGTTGCAATTAGCTGTGGTTGAGATGGTAATGATCAAGTGAACTGATAATGTGTGTGACTAGGTTAGCAAGGATATATAGGGTTATTTGCATTTTGCATAGTTTTACTTCGTATCCCTCCACTAAGAGACTGGCATCTATTGATGAGGAATTTATGTAATGTTATTTTAAAGTTACAGTTGATGATACACTTTAGATGAAGTCAACATACTATTAAGTCATTCGCAAGCAATTTTACTTCTGTAACATGGATGTATATATATATATATATATATGTATGTTGTTTTTTTTTGGTGTTTGGCTTAGTGTTATGTTAGAATCATTATTATACTCATACCTTTTGTTCTTTAATATTTTGAATTGTGTTTAGCTTTATTTTTTGTTTTTCATTTAAATGTTAAGTTTTGAAATTTTGTTTTATGCATTTGTCATTTTTATTTAATTTCTTTATTTTTTAAATGTGTATATGTAGTATTTATTAAGTTTTTGCTTTTAGTTTTGGATCTGTTTTTAGTTGTTTTAATACTACTATTGTTTGCTTCTGTTGTCCTCATTTGTAAATCGCTTTGGATAAAAGTGTCTGCTAAATGACTAAATAATAATAATAATAATAATAAAATGAGCCAGTTGCCTCATGAGATGATTTATTCTGCTTTGAAACCAATATCTGGTAGATTTGATTTAAGAAGGCAAAATAGGCCATTGAATATAAAATGATCTACAATTGACATATTTTGTGTTCTGTTGTCATTTTATGAAACATCCCGTTTGTTCTAAAGACATTATAGTTAACTAGAAGCATAAAAATGCATTTTCATGACATGAAATAAAATAAACGTTAACTGAAAGTTATATAAACATATGTAATTTCAGCTAGTTGCCAAAAAATAACATTTCTTATTTTCATTTAGTTTAGCTTGATTTACTAAAATCACAAAAACTAAAACAAACTATATAGACATAAAAAAGTAAAAGCTATTAAAGTATCTCAGTTATACTAAACACTGCTGTTCACATTGATTTGGGAGTAAAATGCATGTTTGTCTGTTTGGTTTACTGGGTGGACGTCTTGTTTGCATCACCACGAAAGTGTGTGTAAGTTAGACGTTCCTTGCTTCAAATGCATTGCAAGTTGGTTTCTAATTTTGTGCATTTCTATGTTTACATGATCCGGTTTGCTGTTGAATCCTGGGAAGGACGTATGTGATTGTTCCTGCGTCATTGTGCTAACCACGTAAGCTTAATTTGTGTGTTTTATTTTTGACTGTGTGTGTTTTTGTGCACAGAGCAATCACAGGAAGAAGTCAAGGCTCTTTCCTGGTGTTTCCTTGAGCAGAATGCATAGCGCACACACACTTAGACACAACTTACATCACTCTGTACCCGAAATAGAGTATGCATCATGGCCTATTGTTCATCCAAACAGTGCGGTCACACTGATGTGGCATTTCTCAGCCTTATTTGTGAATACGGGCCGAAATGTTTGTCTGATAAACCTAGATGACCTTTATTGATTTATTAGTCAAAAGTCAGAATGCCTTTGGGATTATTCTACAGCCAGATGGCTTTTGCACAATAAATCAGCTTTGGGAAATTTTGCTGCTCGGAAGTAACTCTTAGACTTACAATGTTTCAGTTAAGTATGAGCTTTGTCTCAGATTGCCAGATGTGCCCAATTGAGCCTTCACAAAGAGCTTGTTTGACAGGCGGTCTGCCATCTTGCCTGACAAACAAATCAGACAGGAGAATAGATTAACTTCAGTGGACTTGAGATTGAAAAATGTTGTGTGTATTTCTGTGGTTCCTCCTGATGTTCATTCATGTTTATTTCGTGCTATAAGTAAATATGTGACCCTGAACCACAAAACCGGTCATAAGGGTCAATTTTTTTTTTTAAATTGAGATTTATACATCATCTGAAAGCTGAATAAATAATCTTTCCATTGATGTATGGTTTGTTACGACAATATTTGACCAAGATACAACTATATGAACATCTGGAATCTGAGGGTACAAAAAAATCAATTTTAAAGTTGTCCGAATGAAGTTCTTAGCAGTGCATATTACTAATCAAAAATTAAGTTTTGATATATTTACAGTAGGAAATTTACTAAATATTTTCTTGGAACATGAGCTTTACTTAATGACCCAATGATTTTTGTTATAAAATAAAAATCAATAATTTTGACCCATTTAATGTATTGTTGGCTATTGCTACAAATATACCCCAGCGACTGGTTTTGTGGTCCAGGGTCACATATGAAAAGATGATTGGCTTACATGCCGCTTGAACTGAGGCATTACAGCAATCTATCACGACACATTAAAGAGCCACAAAACTGTATTTATTGTTTGAATTTCTTAAAAAAATGTCAAAATGTGTCCGTTTCGTACCAGAAGAAACCTGCTCTGTCTTGTCTGTCGGCGTTTCCAATTTGCTCCGCAATGTATTTTTTGCAACGTGAGAATGTGTAGTGTGAGAGCGGCATGGCTTATCGGGCATAGCAACACTAAAGGTCCTTGCACAATGAGTCCAAAATTTTCATATGCATGTTTTCGTATTCGTCATCCTTTCATATCAAAATGAACCTGGTCAGAATTTTTTTATGACGGACGAAAGTTTCGGAGGCTGTGTGTAAATGCGATTGACACAACAGGAAAAAAAATGTCAGATGAGAATTTCAGACTCAGTGTGCAAAGACCTTAACTAAGAAGGGGCAATTGGCTGTTGTTATTGCCTTGCAAAATAATATGTTCTACTTTGAAACAAATATATATTTGATTTACAGAGGGTAAAAAAAAAAAAATAGGTCATTGAATATATAATAAACCACAATTGAAATTGCAGGTTGTAATTTTTTTAAACATCCAGTTTAAGTGACTTAAGTGCTTTACAAAGGTAAAGATTCATAATCTGTACGATAGGCTATAATTCATAGTCTGGTGTTTTTATTGGAAAACACAAACAAGACAACTGTGGACAGTAAAAGTATGGCGCTATAAAATAAACGTGGATAACATCTCCTAGATAATAGGATTTGTAAAATATAATTAGAAATGTTTGAGTAGATATTGAAATCTTCCTTTTTTTCTTGGCAAATCTGAGCACAGTTTAAGACATTTTTGACTGAAAATGACTCTTTTCTGAAACTCTAACGGCGACAAATATGTGAGATGATTTGTTTCTGAGAAGCAAAAGTCTCTTGTTTTCTCTATTTCTGATCAGTGTTAATTTAGTATAATTGAGGTACTGTTACAGTTTGTAATAATATTTTGAGTTGGTTTTCATTTTTATATTTTGTGTTTTTGTTTTCTAGTTCTAGTAATTTTGTTGTGTTTTTGTCATTATTAAATACAAATATTTTCTATTAATTTTTATTTCAGCTTTTGCTTTAGTTATTCCAGTGCATCAAGTTAAACAAAATAAAAATGATAAATGTTGCATTGGCAACTAGCTAAAATATAAGTTTAATGTTTTTATCTTTCATTTTACTTAATTTAAACGTTATTACTGCAAATGACAAATTAAAGAGCTCTCATTTGTGTATTTTTACCCTCTTTTCTCATTCTTTGTCTTTTGCCAATTCACAGTTACTCTGAGGTTTTGTTGTAGCAGTAGATAGAAATCTGTAAAAATCTTACAAAACGAGTTAAATCCATTCTGTCCTGCAGTATGGTGACTCATAATAACAGTATGCATTAATAAACGGACATTAGTACCACTAGGAAGTGTGTTAACATGCTACATTACCTATTGTTTGGCTGTGAATGCCAGTTGGCATGCCGAAACCCTTCTCAGATATGGGTCAGTGCTTTGGCATGTGAGTGGCCGGGATGTGCTGGCTCATCTATAAATAGTGTCACCCTCAACGCTGTATAAATAAACAGTGAAATGATACGAGGTGTTGCAGTGCGGGGGCTAGTCTGCTTTGAGGGAATGTTTGCTCCTAAAACTCGAGCTTATCTACACTTGACCTGAGAAATGTAAATACAGACAGGAAATGTGACGCTAAAGCATCAGTAGCTGTTTTTCTGTGTAGTTTTAAGATGAGTTTATTTGAATAACTATACAGTGATTGCTCTCATTGCTGTAATATGACTTGATAACAGGTGAAAAATATGTACGTTCTATTGATTTAGTAGTTATTTTGGTAATTTTGGAGGCCATGTTTTTATTTGTTGTGATTAAGCTATAGGTTCACCCTAACACTTGTGAAAAAGAAGTACACATTAGCATACTTTTAAAAAAGTGGACTTATTATAAAAAATTATGTACTGTACATTTAACAACACATTCAAGTGCAAACTATATGTCATGTTTTTGGTCACTTAATTGCATGTTGTATATATTGTAATGTGTTATAGTTTCAAGTTCTATTAAATGCTGACAAATGAACTTTAGTGTGTTTTTTTTTTTACCTAGGACTTAAGTACATCTTCATATGTAATTTCATAATTCTATTTTTACCGCTAGGGTATTTGCATAAGGCAATCTGATTGGCAATCTGATTGGCTGACGCCTGCGTTCCTATGGAAGCCTATGGGAGTTTCTCAATGGCTCTGGTGCTGACCATGGTGCTGACGCGCCGTCATAACAGCCAATCACATACTTTTCTGGTGCTGCATGAACGGGATTGGTTAGCGTCTGCACTAGGGTATTTGCATAAGGCGATCTGATTGGCTGACGCCTGCGTTGGCGCTTGAAAAGTTTAAAAGTCTTCAACTTCTGCCGCGTGCAACGCCAGTGAAGCGACGCGAGGGACCCACAATTCAGTTTGGCAACGCTTGACGTCACTCCATTCAAAGTAAACGAGAGGCGTTGACGCCGATGCCCTGTGTGAATGTGAATATTTTTATTTATTATTGTTAATGTTCTCTTATGCTCAACAACTTAAAGCTTTAAAATTATTCACTTTAAGGGGTCTAAAATAAAGAAAAGAGACATTTAATAAATTATAATAAAGTGCTGGACATTTTTTGTTACTCCTTTATTATACTGAATGTCCTGTGGGTTTTTTTTTGTGTTTTTTTTGTACTTGAGTGCAATACATTTTGGTTGAAAAAATGAGAATCGTGTAAGAGAATCGTGATCTCAATTCCCATGGAGAAAAATCGTGATTCACATTTTAGCAAGAATCGTGCAGTCCTATTTAATGGTAAACTAAAGTATGCTTAAATCAGAATCAGAATGAACTTTATTGCCAGGTACTGTATGTTTGCACATACGAGGAATTTGTTTTAGTGACAGTAGCTCTACAGTGCGACAGAATGACAGCGACAGGACAGGACACAGATAATAAATAATAATAATGTACAAATATACAAAATGGACAATATGCAAAATAAATAATTTTGAGTTTCATGTTTATTGTTAAGAGTTCAAGTGTTCATGAGATGGATTGCCCGAGGGAAGAAACTATTCCTGTGTCTGGTCGTTCTGGCTCTCAGAGCTCTGTAGCGTCGACCAGACGGTAACAGATCAAAGAGGGAGTGTGCTGGATGTGAGGGGTCCAGAGTGATTTTACCAGCCCTTTTGCTCACTCTGGATAAGTACAGTTCTTGGAGAGTGGGGAGGGTTGTACCACTGATTTGCTCAGCAGTCCGGACTACCCTCCATAGTCTTCTGAGGTCAGATTTGGTAGCTGAGCTGAACTAGACTGTTATTGAAGTACAGAGGATGGATTCAATGATGGCGGAGTACAACTGTTTCAGCAAGTCCTGTGGCAGGTTGAACTTCCTCAGCTGGCGAAGAAAGTACAACCTCTGCTGGGCCTTTTTGACAATAGAGTCAATGGAGTCAATGTGAATGTCCCACTTCAGGTCCTGAGAGATGGTGGTGCCCAGGAATCTGAATGACTTCACTGCAGTCACAGTGCTGTTCATGATGATGAGTGGGGGGAGGGGGGTTTCTCCTGAAGTCCACGATCATCTCCACTGTTTTGAGCGTGTTAAGCTCCAGGTTGTTAAGACTGCACCAGACAGCCAGCTCCTTAACCTCCTGTCTGTAAGCAGACTCGTCACCGTCCTGGATGAGGCCAATGACTGTGGTGTCATCTGCAAACTTCAGGAGCTTGACAGAGGGGTCTTTAGATGTGCAGTCGTTGGTGTAGAGGGAGAAGAGCAGTGGGGAGAGAACGCAGCCCTGAGGAGCTCCAGTGCTGATGGTTCGGGTGCTGGATGTGTATTTTCCCAGCCTCACTAGCTGCTGCCTGTCTGTCAGGAAGCTGTTGATCCACTGACAGACAGAGGTGGGGACAGAGAGCGGAGTTAGTTTGGGCAGGAGGAGGTTTGGAATGATAGTGTTAAAGGCTGAGCTGAAGTCCACAAACAGGATCCTCGCATAAGTCCCTGGTCTGTCCAGGTGTTGCAGTATGTAATGCAGTCCCATGTTGACGGCATCATCCACAGACCTGTTTGCTCTGTAGGCTCATTTTGTGGTGTGTTCTGCCGAATGTTCAGAAGTTCTTCCCTGGTGAAACTGATCTTGTTTGACAAACATAAAACAGGAAAAACTAACAAAAACACTAAAACAACTGGAGAGCCAAGCACAATGGCTGCCATGTGTGGCACCATCTTGAGATAACTCATTTCTAATGTAATTTTAATTAAAAATTTGCCTTTGTGTATTTACATTTGTAATGATGAAGTTGCAATTTAGTAACAATTTAAATATTTTAACTCTCAATGTCATATCTACTGACTTACTACAGTTAAAATTATAATCAATACTTAAGTATGTTGTTCAACACATCAAAATAAGTGTACTTTTTTAAAGCATGACAAGATTATTAAAATTGCTATAAACTGCACTTTAAAGTAAAACTTATTTTTTAAAGCAAATTATTACAAAATGCACTTTTTAAAATGTTTACTCAAGTGTGTCAAGGAACATCTTTAAGTACACTTAAGTGGCCTTTTGTTTCCTTAATATTATATTACCTGCAAGTACAGTTTTTTTTTTTTTTTAAATATACTTTTAAGATTTGAAGTCCACTTCAAGTGCACATTCAGTATAATTAAGTGAATTTGTTTCTAACGATGTTCTCCATGGTCAAGTTAATTTAAGTTAAGTTAGTTAAAGGGATAGTTCACCCAAAAAAGAAAATTCTGTCATTAATTACTCACCCTCATGTTGTTCTAAACCCGTAAGACCTTCGTTCATCTTCGGAACACAAATTAAGATATTTTTGATGCATTCTGAGCTCTCTGACCCTCCCATAGACAGCAGTGTAATTTACACAATCAACGTCCAGAAACGTAGCAAGGAGATCGGTAAAATAATCCAGGTGACATCAGGGGTTGAACCGTAATTTTACGAAGCTACGAGAATACTTTTTGTATGCATAGAAAACAAAAATAACGACTTTATTCAACAATTCGTCTCTGCATCACCCTAGTAATTTTAATTTAATTTAATTTTAATTGTTTTAATAATTTTAATTTACTTATTTATTTTATTTAAACTGTAATATCAGTGACTTAATTTAACTGTAATATTTTGGTGGACAATGTATGGTTACAATGGTAAATTTTGAAGTTTATGTGGCCATTCGCTCTGCTGAAGCCAAAAAAATATTTCTGAAATGACTCACGACATCTGTATACATTGCCATTTTCTGCTGCATAAATGCGAACCTTTCTGCAGGAAAGCAGAACACATGCAAATAATGAAGCCTGTATATTGATGATCAATTAGCGTGGTGCTTGTGTCGTCCCATCTGGCCAGCGTTTGGCCTGAGTGCTCTGAGGTTCAAAGGTAAGGTCTTTCAGTGGAGGCATTAGGCAAGATTTAGCCGTGCTGCCTCAGACCGGGAGCGCTGAGTCAGTCATCCGCTTCCTGAACGGCTTCGGGAGGAAGTGCTCCGAGGAGGGGACAGGATGTAAGATCATTAGCTAATACATCTTAGGTGAGCTGACTGTTCCTGGCAGAGTAACAGCCACAGGCGTCGGCGCCACAGACAGATATCGCCCTCCCCATTACCTTAGGCGTGTTGGCGCGTTCCAGTTCCCAGCAGTTGAAGTTGTATGGGCCGTACTAACTGGACAGATGAAGGGGTACGGTTTATGGTTACTTGTTCAATTGTTTATTTGGTTGTCAATGGTCTCTTTCGCCTGTGATGCTGGACAAAAAAATAAAAAGTAGCTGTTTGAAAGGCTTTATCTCATACTGAATTTATAGAGAAAACGATCTGTTGTATTCATCCTTTCCCCAATTCCTAATGGCTTGCTTATAGTGGACATCTTTGACTAATCTCTACTCTCAGTGATTGAGAGCGATTTGTTGGTTGATTTTGAGCCAAATCTGGATTAGTTCAGCAGGGCTTCAGACCACAAAACAATGGACTTTTGTCATTGTGAATGACAAAACTGAAATTCATGGATATATATATATATATATATATATATATATATATATATATATATATATATATATATATATATATATAATATTTATTTTTTTTATATTTGACTTACCTTTTTTTTATATATTTTCTGTTTTAATTTTAGTAATTAATAATTTTAGTTTTAGCACAATAAATTTAGTTTTAGTTGTTTTTTTTCAATAAGCTTTTGTCATTTTATTGTTTTTTTTTTTTTTTTTGTATTTCTATATAGCTTTGCCATTTTATTTTTATTTTTGTAATTTTAGTACTTTTTTCAGTTACTTGCCATGGCAATGTTATCTCTGATTTTATTCTATTATTTTTTTGTTTGTTTTTTTTGTTTAGTTTTTTATGATATATTTATATAGATTTTTTTCTCTGAGGTTAATTTCAATTACTTAAAATGATTTTAATAGTTTTTGTTTTAAATTAACTGTAACACTACCCCTAGCTTCATCACATCATGTTTTACAAGTACAAACTATTTTTAGCAATTTATAGCTCTTACAACTCAGAATTTGGATGCATATGGTATATTTAGACATATACTCCTAAAATTTCCAATAGTAATGCACAAAAAGCATAAAAAAGAGGATATTCTGTTTATTATTTGAGAAAGATAAAGTGAATTGTAATCCAGAAAGATAAGAGAGACATATGCTGTGTAGTCTTGGAAAAACATGTTAGGAAGAAATTACAGCGTAATGAAAAATCTCAGTAGTACAGGTGGAGGAGGCAGAGATAAAATATGAGATGGCTGCAGACTGGAGTCTGTGCAGTTGTGTTTGTGAAGAGAGATCAGGCCACTGAAATGAGATGAGACTGGCGTGGTAATACAGGGATTAATAGAAGAGTTCTGTCACCGCTAAATCCACCCATTCATCCGCTAATCCTCGCCCAGCGTTCAGACACACACCTACTGTATGTGTGCCAGCTAGCATAGCCTATAGCTTCACATGTGGAAGCAGACATGTTGTCAATGAGCTGAAGTATACACTGATTTGTTTATCAGAAACTAATCAGAAGTCGTGGGGAGATTGACCTTTGTTCTTGTTTTCATTATTGGGCAAACTACTGAAAGGTTTTATGGTTTTTGTTTTCTGCTGAAGGCAAATATTGCCCCCCCATTAATTTAGGCATGTTTGCGCAGTCCAGTGACCAGCAATTGAAATTGTATATGGCCTGTGCTTACTGAATGGATTGAGGGGTAAGGTGTAAGCATAGATAACAATAGCAGAGATAGACCTATGCTATGTGCATATGTATTTTGAGACTTTGGCCTATCCATATTATATCTGCAGACTTAGTTTTAATTATCCCAAGTCGTCTGCCTGAGGGTAAAGGGATAAAAAGATCTGGCCGGATGTGTGGAATCTCGAAGAATTGTTGAGCCTTTTCTCTGCAAACGCGAGACATAGATGTCATCAATGGTGGGCAGATCACAACCTATAATATTTGAGGCAGTCCGCACTATATTACGAATCTGACTTTTTTGTTGAACTGTGGAGCTGCCAAACCACACTATTATTGAGAATTATTATCATGACTGAGAAATCATTAATAATAAGATCAGTCAATAAAATAGCTTTGATATCTGTAGCAACACTGCTTGTTTTTCACCAACAGTCGTGTTTAAAGCAAATCCAGGGACTTTTGTAAATGTGGCATGTTTTTAAATAGATTCAAAGTCCTGCTCTGTGTAGTTTTGGTATGTGTGGGACATCAGGAAAATGACTGACCTAGTTTTCCCTTAAAACGTCACCCTTTTGATGGTATCCCAGCCATCTCAGCGTGGAGCGCTCTGGTGTGAAGATATCCTGCTGACCATCACATAAAGCGCTCACATCAGAGGAGTATAATGAATGAGATATTCCGGTCAGCTCCTCTGGTAGTGTGAAACTCCTCTTGATCCTATTTAGTTTCACCTGCTACCAACACCTACTGTGATGCTCTCAGCTATCTGAGACTAACTGATGAGTTCAAGAGGAAAGGAAAGGCACCACGGGAGGGACAATGGAACTGCATCAGAATTTTGGAAGGCTCTCTTTCTGTATTTCATCAGTACTCATTAGTAGCCTAAGTGTATTTGTAAAGTGAACTTTTGCGTTTTAATGCACATATTGGATATTTTGTAATGTATTATATATATATATAATGGATATTTTGCTTCCCTAGCGTCTTCTTTCAGACTAAAAAACATTCAAATTACAAATTTAAGTGTTTATTTAATTAGAGGATTCTAATTCGAGTTGCATCTTTAAAGGAATAGTTCACCCAAAAATGAATCAGACTTTTCTAGCTTTTTGTTTTTGCCTTTGGTTAGGTTTCTGGCATGTCTTCCTGCTCAGAAAAGCTGAAAAGAAAACACGCTGCCAGTTTGTTATGGACTGTCTGAGTCTGAAACTGTGTCATCCAGGAAACTGTTTCAATTTGTAACCAGTTTCTACTTAGATAGCTAACTATTTGAATGAGACCACCTCCAAGCCATATATGGAGTCCAAGGCAGCAATTCACGTGTCTTATGTTGAAATGCCCATGGAAGAGAGGGGCTGGCGATAGCTCATTATCATTTAAAGAGCCATGCACCGAAACGGCTCGCTGCGAACAGAGGGGTTTTTGACAAGGTTAAAAAAGGTATTTTAAAACGACCATTTAGGAATGTTAACAGAAGTGTTAACAACGTATGTTACAGACATTTCATGAAGACTCTAAAGAGTCATACCAACTTGTGGGTATCCAATGCCCCCTTTCAAAATAAAATAAAACTTGTTTGAGGGCCCTGTGCCAAAATTAAATGTTGCATCATAGCCAGCTCTATTATGCTTCAACGGCGTGTTTTATTCCCCTGTTTCTTCCTTCCTCTTGTGATATGGCATTGCAGGCCAAATCTATGGTCATCACTGGCCAACTTTGGCTAACAGGCCCTGGTTTCAGATTTTCTGCCATAGCAGAATCATTTTGTTTTCCCAAAGAACAATATCGAAGAACATTTTAAGCATGAAAAGAACTCTTTTCCACTATAGGGAACCTTTTGTGAAATGTAAAGCTTCCATGGATGTTAAAGTGAGTGTAGTTGATTTTGAAATTATGCAGTGCACATCCCTTCTTGCAACAATGGGCATTTTGAAAACAAAATAGCTGCTGAATTTAAAAAGTTCATATGTTTTGTAACAGTAGTTCCCATTGCTTTGCAGAGAGTGCTTCACCATTTGAATAAGCTGCCACTTTGTTGTATATTATTGTGGTATCATCGATTTTAGATTGTGTTGAGCATTTAAGATGTTAGTCATGCTCTTACTGGACATCTAATCGGGCAGTTCTTGACCACTGTTCACCAGACCTGAAATGCTGTTTACACCAGCTTTCCAGAACAATAAATGTCTAATATTTGGTTTCCCAACAGTTTAACTAACCAACGGCCAGGTAATTTGATTAATTTATCTTTAACATGCCATTTGAATGCGTATGAGATACGAGTAACAATGCATTCCACTGTCTGCTGTTGCTGTTGTAAAATAGAGCAGTCGCTCCTCTGAGGATTTGCTCTGACAGCAGCGTACAGATGAGCTGTTGAAGTAATGATGAAAAGTTTCATTGGAAGCTTTGCATAACTGTGACGAGGGCTAATTGTAGCCGTAAAAAAGGTGAGAACAGAAAAAACCCTGAAATATCTGATGCTGTCGGGGAGTACAACACATCGCAAGCGCGTTAATGTGACGTCTGAAAAGCTGTGGTGAATGTAATCTGTATCTATATTAAAAATAAAAATAAAAAAATCATTAATACACCCTCAAGTTGTTCCAAACCTGTATATAGATATACGAAAGAATGTGGGTAACCAAACAGTTCAACTAACAGTTATAGTAACCAAAAGAATACTGTGGAAGTATTATTTAGTTACCAACATTCTTCAAAATATCATCTTTTGTGTTCAGCAGAAGAAAGAAGCTCATTCAGGCTTGGAGAGGGTGGAAAATGTTGTTTAAAATTACATTTGCTGCTTTTTTGATGTACAAGAAATTTGTAATTGAATCATTGTTGACTGATGATTAGGTAAATACAACAGATAGTCATCATGAAAATATAATTGAAATAAAAGAGAGATTTTTAAGGTCTTTAACCATCGTTTGAATGTCACCACATCCAGCCAAGTGTACTGCAGCACATTTAGACTGGCTTGCGTGTTGTGTTTGACTGCATGAGCGATCCTGCGCTCTTGAGAGTAAGAGTACAAACGCGCATGCTTCACTGAAAGGTAAACATACTTCACCTGTCACCCCTCAACCTCCCCTCTTCCCGTTTTCATTGATAGTGACATTTCCCAGGAACGTTCCTTGCTGTCACACATTTAAACAATGCAGCAGAGATGTGTGGGAGAGTGAGTGAACAGCATGGCATTTATATAAGCACCAGACCGCCCAGTGGGACCTTCTCAACTCCTGCTCAACAGCCTCCCTTGTCCATTTTTTTGTTTATTGCTCACACTAAGTCACATTTACAACTTTGTATTCACATGGTTAACTAAACTGCCTGTCGAAACAGTATTACACTTCTGTTCATAATTTTTTTGACTGTCTTTAAAAGAAGTTTATTTACAAAACATACAGTGAAAATGGTAATATTGTGAAATATTATTACACTTTAAAATAACTGTTTTCAATCTTTATATATTTTAAAATGTAAATTATTATTCAAAGCTTAATTTTCAGCATTACTCCATTCTTCAGTGTCACATGATCATGTAAAACATTTATTTTTAATATCCATGTTGAAAACCGTTGACAGTTGTGCTGCAATATTTATGTGAAAACTTGTTTCATGATATTTTGATTAATTGAAAGTTCAAACTAACAGCATTTTTTAAAATAGAAATCTTTGGTAGCATTATACATGTATTTTTACTTTTTATCAATTAAATGCATCCTTTGCTAAATAAAAAATAATAATTTATAAAAAAAAATATATAAAAATATATATATTTTTTTATATTTGCCTGTGCCTTCCTGTCTGCTCTGATCTTTATCAAAATAAAGGCAAAACAATATTTTTATTTATTTGTATATTTGTACAGATTGAAAGAGAGAAATATGTGCACATCTGCACATGAGATTAAGGGGGAAAAAGCAGCTCAGGAGATATTTTAGTGTACAGCATCTGAAATGTGACTATTTTTGGCATGCTTCAGTATCACCGAGCTTGGAGTTTTCTCTCCAGAGTATTTAGAATGGCTGTGTAATATTCGCCAATAATGTTTTTGTCATGATTTACTCACTCTCTTGCCTTTACAATCCCTTGTGACTCTTTTTATCTATAACCCGAAATAAGAAAAGGAACATTTGTTGAATGCCGTTACAATATAACAGGAATAAAGCTTCAAAAAGACAGAAAAACACCATAGAAGTGTCATACGAGTATTGGAAATATAATTTTTTTGCACTCAAAATTTGTGAACAAATCGTGATAACCAGTTCTGTACACTTAATGAGTAATTTACAAGAACAAGTCTTAAAAGAATAATTTGTTTACAAATCACATCTTTCTTGAACAATCATGAATGCACCAAGAGCAAAGGCGAGTGTGTAAAATTTCAGTGAATAATGACCATTTGAAGCTTGACATTGCCAGTCTTCATGTGCTTTCATTATATCTAAAATGTTCAAACATCCTTTTGTGTTTCACAGAAAAAAAGGTTTGAAACAACATGAGTAAATGATGTCTAAATAATGCCATCTCTCTGCACCAGACTCACCATGTAAACAGAATTTGGCTGCAGATGTCATTAAAGTGTGATGTTTATGATCTAATGCCTTGCTTGTGTTCTTATGTCATATCTGATATATGGTTTTCATTTTCTCTCTCTCTTGTTCTGTCTCCACTGTTATGTAACTTCCACTACACCGTCTGATCTCGATCACACTTTCTCTCCCGAGTTTCATCGCTTTCTCTTCTGTTTCTTAGTTGCTCCATCTGTCTCTGTTTCTTTTCATTTCTGTAGATCTGGGTAATTGGATCCATATTAAGCCAGTGCACAGCGATTTATCACAATGGCTTCACTCTGTCAAAAGCAAATGACTTGTGGTGTATTTGAAAACATAAAGAAATTAAACATTTTCATTGTTTAGAAATAAGCCAGAGCATCTTTGGTTCTTTTTATTGGCAGAATTTAACTGATCCCCTCGTGAAAAAAAAAAAAAAGCAGTGGTGTATTATGGTATTAGATGCAATACCTTTGATATACCATGGTATTGATTTATCACCACATTCACATATAATGGTATTTACTTCAGAGGTTGGGATGAGGTAGTGACTGTAGTCTGGTCTACAGACACGGAGAGGCAGCTCGTGGATGATTTTGGCAGTAGTATAGAAGGCTCTTGTGTTTGGTCGTTGGCCAGGACGTGCTGAGGTAAGCTGGGCAGGTCGCATCGCTCTGTTTCACACCCTTTTTGAAATTTGCACCGACAACTTGAGCAGAAACATCTAATTTAGGAGCCGCTGGGGAGATGCACGCTTATCTACGCTTTTAGAAAGCAGGACTGAGATAGATAAAGGAAGGTAGTGTAATCTGCGAAGTATAAAAAAAGGATTACCCAGTGATGCTCCTGGGCAGTTTTATGAGATTTTTGATTTTTTTGCTGTTGCTGTGGATTTTAATATGAAGTTCAAACTCATCCATCCATTCTCCAAACTGCTTATCCCATGTAGTGTTGCAGAAGTTAATTCAGCACAATTAATTTATTGTTGACTTTTAAAATATATTTTATATTTTTAGAGTTAGAGACATGCAAACTTTAGAAAAATAATATTTTTGGGACTCAGACAGTTATGTTCTATGCAATTGTGTTGATTGAAAATCACGAGATACATTTCTAGTTTTAACATTATTTGTTCTTCAGATATTACTCATTAAAAGAAAAAAAAAGTATCCGCTGAATGCAGAGTGACCCACATTTGGTTTTTGACCACTGAAAATGTGTGCAATTGTCCAGTTTGCTCATGGAGCCACATTGAGATCTCCATATCTCTGGGAATAAACCATTGAGGGCCTTTAAAATGAAGATACCAAAAGGAAAGCTTGTTAAGAAACAGAATCTAGAAGGGTATGAAGATATCTTTAAAACTTTTTGAGTTACAGGCATGCAAACAAAGCAAAATAAGTGCTTTTTGCCATTTTTGAGGTGTCACCGTTGACATATAACGAAAGAAAAATGGCTGAAGTCAACAGATTTTACAAATAGAACGACCAATCTCTGTGTAAAAATAAAATAATGATGCTGTCAGCTTTCTAAAGTCATTTTTACACCCCTGTAAATTGGTTCAAAATGGATTTGAGTAAATTCATAAACAAAATCTGTATTTTTTACCTATTCACAACATTCCTTTTCTCCTGTTTCTTTTAGGGATCACTCATCCTGCCTTTCTGTCCGCTGGTACCTGCCCCATTGACCAAAACCCAGTGTGGAATTGTCTCAAACAATCTCCTGGACCTGAAGGCAAAGTGAAGATCAGATTCCTTGCATCCCAAATCCAATTTGTATTCCACTCTTGGCTACTACAAATGGACAGGAACAATCCAGCCTGCATTAAACCAAAGGAAGCAGTAATGTCCATAGCAGATGATTTGGACAGAAACTGTTATGATACTGAGAAAGATTTTATATTCAGTTCATTTTTGTTTTGCAATGCTTTAGTCCCTCTGAGACTCTGAATATGGACCTTTGTTAGTCCTGACTGGTATCCGATAGCCTTTGAGTGGGGTTTTCTTTTCTGGATTGGATGCTTATTTGATACCTCAATGGCATAAACGCAAGGCTGTTGGGTATTTCAGAAGTGGGTTATATAATCGTCTGTTTAGTTGCCAAACCCCAATTCCAGAGAACTTGGAAAAGGAGAAAACCTCATCAACTAGTGCTGTGAGTGGGTTTTGTTGGCCTATTTGGGCCTAAACCCAAATCTCAACCTTGATTTAAGGCCACTTGGCATCCAAAAACAACCTCTGCATGACTTCCACGATAAAGACTTTGAAAATGAACTTTGAGAGACCTAACTGGTATTAGATGTTCTTTGAGGCCCCAAAAAACCCACAATCTTCTGAATTAGTTGTGTTTAAGATACCTCGTTAGGAATTTCAGAAGTCAAATGCATATACTCATGATATTGGATGCCACTTTCAGAGAACTTAAGGAAGGAGAAAACTTCTGCTAACTTGGGCTTTTGCCAACAGGCCAGTCTTGGGACAGAACCCAAATCTCAGACTTGTTTTAAGACCATTTGACGCCCAGAAACAACCTCTGTATGACTTCAAAGACTTCAAAAATGAAGCTTTGAGTGATCTGGCTGGGATTGGATTCGCTTTGAGGTGGGTTTTGGAGGCCCAGCAAACTTTCAGTCTTCTGGATTAGTTGTGTTTAAGATACCTAGAGATCATAAACCCAAGATTATTAGGAATTTCGGAAATCAAGTATATATACTCATCATTTCAAATGACACCGCCACTTCCAGTGAACTTAAGGAAGGAGAATCCTTCCGCCGACTAGGGCTTGTTGGTGCTTATTGGTCCAAATCCCTACCCCTTTCCCCCTTGTTTTGGCCGTTTGGCACCTATTTCTTACCTCCATCTTATCCCGACCTCCACCATTCGTCCCTCGCTGGCCACGGCAGTCCTCCCTCCCCGTTCCCGCCCCCACCCTCCCCCTCCTCATCACTCAACCCCTTCCCCACACCACACATCCCACCCCTCCACCCAAGTCACCATGGCCACCGGTACTACCACCACCGCCCGTGAACATCTCCTGGTGGTGCGGAGGCGCACCCCACACATGCGCTACACGCTGAGCCCGGAAAACCTCCGCAGCCTTTCGGCGCAAGATGGCTCTGGGAATGGGGGAAGCTCTAGAGGAGGAGCTTCCGAACTGATGGGCCTGCAGCGGGCCAACAGTGACACGGACCTGGTGACATCGGATAGCCGTTCCTCCTTAACGGCCTCTACGTACCAGTTCACGCTTGGGCGAGGGCAAAACCTGGTCATCTCCTGGGACATCAAGGAGGAGGTGGATGCCACTGACTGGATTGGGCTGTACCACATTGGTAAGATGTTTTGAGGTGTGGGAAAACTCTCTATTGAACGTAATTCCTTTAAATGGAAGGTAAACGTATATTTACTTACTGTTACTTAGTTTTGTATTAATTTTTATCACTGTATCACCGGTTCTTTCTCTTCAGTAATGGAAAACAATCTTTTATAATGCACAATGCATAATTTCAGAATGTAATTCTTACTAATATATATATATATATATATATATATATATATATATCACTTGATTGGACTTAAACCAAAATATGATGGATGCAATCAAAATATAAGACTATTTCTAAAAGTGAACACTGAACAACTAAATCACTCCCATTATAATCAACAAAGTAATATAAACCAGACATTTCTATGCACAGTAAATACTGTTATACCACCCAGCCCAACTGTGACCTACTGTGTGGGTTTAATATGTTGATGAAGCAACAAAGTGATTGCAAATTAATGAGCAAATGAAAACAGATGAACTGCTGACTCTGATTTAATTGCATTGTGTCATTAGCTACGTTTTATCTCGTCCTCTCCTCCGCACTTGCGCTGATGGTTGAATCTAGTTACTCAGCACTATTTCTGATGGCTTTGAGAGCCCATAACTGCCGTAGTTTTGATTTGTAGAGGAGAGGTGGGAGGATGAGCAAATGTGTCCCATGACACACCAACCAACCATGAACAAACTCAACCCACCAGTATCCCTAGATGCATATAACAGCAACTACAATACAATTAACCATTCACTGACTTGCAGTGAATTATACACACATTTGTTATGTTCAGAGACATCATTTAGAGTAATTGCAGGTAAAGTGCGACACTATTGTGTTTGATATTTCTTCCTATTTCCTCTGTATGTAGTGATATAGCTATTTAAAGATCTTTAATTAATTAAAATAGTATTGTGTGATGGGCTAATCCATTTGGCATCAAAAGTTTCTTTAGAAAATACAATTTAAAATTAATTTTGCAATATTTCTTTCTGGGTCTTGTGCCTTTAAATTGCACCCATAAAAACCCATGCATTTTTGTTATGGTTGTAAACTAGGGACATTTTCCTTCTTGCATATAAGAAAAATGATACGTTATAGAATTTTCTCAGCTAAAGTAAAGCTTTAGCTTGAATCAAATCAAGCTTGATCAAGGCTTCAGAAATACAATCTCTATAGATTTAGCTTCTTGGAAGTGGGAATTTAGTGGTGCGTTCAACGGTAAGGATACCTGGAATTGAGCATCCTGGTGTGCTATTACTTTTCTGTGATCTGTCTTTCATTTTGCAAATGATAAATCAGGTGAAACGTATTTTGAAGGGACCTGAGTCCTATCTAGAGACCTGAATATTAATATCATAAAACCGCTCAAGCACCCACAACAGCAAGCAGTCATTACTCGTGTATTATTTCTCAATTATACAGTATATTATATATGGTAAAAGTGTCAGTAAACAAGATTTTATTCTCATTCTTGCTGTAATCTGTGTTATGTACAGTAGTACGAGCGCAGGGTTCAGGATCTGTTTGACTGTCATGGTCAGTGAAAGCCGATCCCTCATACTACTATAGCCGGCTTCATGGGGCCATCGATCAGGACTGGGGAATTCCTCTGTGGTCTGTCCCAGAGAAAGGCCTCCGCTGAGGGATTGTGCCAGCCATCGATCCGCTCAGATCCTCTGGAGTTTCATTCAGTCTCATTTTCCCCACGGGAGTGACCAGGTCCTGATTTATGACCTGTGTTACACACAAAAAGAACAACTGCCTTAAAGCAATAGTTCACCCAAAAATGCAAATATTTAATGAAAATGTACTCACCCTCAGGACATCAAAATATAGATGAGGTTTCTTCTTTATTTGAACAGATTTGGAGAAATGTATCATTACGTCACTTGCTCACCAGTGGATACTCTGCAGTGAATGGGTGCCGTCAGAATAGAAACATCACAATAATCCACAAGAAATCCACACGATTGCAGTCCATCAGTTAACATCTTGTGAAACGAAAGGCTGCGTGTTTGTAAGAACCATATCCATCAGTAAGATGTTTTTAACTGTCTCTTCAGACCAAAATATGAGTCCATAATCCATAATAACGCTTCCCCCAATGAAAAAGTCATACAGTCTGAATCAGAAGAGAAATATGCACAGTTTACAAGCAAAACTTATAAAAAAAAAAACATTGTGATTGTTTTTATCAATGTTTGGACTCTCATTCTGACGGCACCCATTCACTGCAGAGGATCCATTGGTGAGCAAGTGATGTAATGATACATTTCTCCAAATCTGTAAAAAAAAACGTAGAGGTGTATGTATGTAAAAATGTAGAAATGTAAAGGTAAAACCTGTTATGCATTATTAAAAAAAAAACAATTATATATATTTACAATATGTATTATTTCTTACTTTTAAAATATCCTTTCTATTTTGGGGTGAAATGATGATTCAAGAGTCACCCATAAATTAATTTGCAGTTATAAAGTCTTTTTAACATTATTAACAAACAAGGGTCACAGACAGCTGTGCATGTCAAATTACATTTAACATGAAATATTGAATTAATCTGCTTTATCTTTGTTTATTTGTCTTTTTTTTTATCGTGTGCTCAGAATATGTCCTGATTTTACTGTAAGGCATTTAGCTGTTTTTTCCGGGAAGCTGGATGATGCAAGGCAATCACTGCCCTGGAGTCAGAGATGGTTGATTTTTACATGAGTCATGTGACACGGTCGGGTGAATTGTGGCTTTTTGTAGACGTTCAGTAACAGAGGCCCAGTGTCAGCGCTGTGATATAGTTTCAGGTGAGCTGCTGTAGATCACAGTAGACAAGGCTGGTCTATTCACTGAGGGTCTGACAGAATGAAGAGTGTCCCACAATTACTGATCACTAGCTGCCGTCACACCTAGAGAGAAACAGGGGCTGTAAACCTTTCTTCAGAACAAACTCACTTCTGAATGTCTGCTGCTTGTTCATAGTGTGGACAAAATACTATGGAAGTCAGTGGCTACCAACAATTATATAGACGCGGATGTTTGTGTGAATGGATTCTGGATCATATTGTGCTACTTGCTAGTTTTTATTTTTTTTCTGAATGCATAGGTTTTCACATCTTACATTATAGACTATATTTAACATTGACTGCATTAGATATATAGCTTGGAGTTAAAAAATTTAAATTGAGTCATACATGCACTTTTATTATTATAATCATTTTTGGGAAGGTTTTTAAATGTAAATGTCAGATTGTTTATTTAGTGTATATAGCATGTCTTGAAGCTTTTTCCCCACACTATTCTGATTTGCTTTTCAAATCCTATCCTATGTCTGGACTGTCATTTTGCAAGTGCTAAAATCAGATCTGTTTGTTCAGACAGAGTTTTCTGTTTGGTATATTGTGTATATCTGATATTAAAAACATGCCACATCTTGAAAAACTACTTGAAATCAAATCTGAAACACTTTTCCAATAATATTTATTTTAATCCAGTTTCATAGCATATACAATGGGGTAAGAATCAAATTGGCTACAAATCAGATTCCATGTGTTTATTTTATTTTATTTTAGAATATTTGAGTCATTGCTACTTGTCCTAATAAGGCCTAATTCTCCCTCATGTGGACAAATTGCTTAATTGGGAGTTTTGTCATTAGATGTTATTCACTCTTTTGTTCAGATACTGTTTGTCCAGAATTAGAGGGCGGAAAGGGGAAAAAGATTGTGTCACAGAGAGATAATCAGCAGTGGGTCATTGGGTCTCTGGTTTATGGGGCTGTATTGATTATAAGGCTCAGACTGGAAATTGAAGCTAATGTGCTCATGGACTCAGTTCACCCACAATACATCCTGTCTGCTTTGAATCACTGCCAATCAATTCATTAGTGCCGTCTTTGCCACTAGATGCTCTGCTTGTACTCGAGATTAATCAATATACATTTTCCCACATCTGATTAAACTTAATATTTTTTTAAAATAATTTTCTGCATTGAAAAAAGCTACATTGTATATGTTGATTTCATGTATATACATTTTATGGTGCATTTGTGCTTCTATTTACTATGCATGCATGATTATATTGAGCTATATTACTGTTCTCTGTATGGAGTAGCATTTTTGAGAGAGCCAAACAGATGGGAGCAGGTTGGAGGTTTGTTTGATCAGGGGCATGTTGAGTTAAGGAACAGGAAATATCAACTAGGAACATGGTCCCTTACCTTCAGGACAAACATTTTACCATTTGCTTGTTCTCAAGACCCTTAGAAAAGGCTTTAAGCCCTTCAGAGAATAGGCCTGAGGTGTGGCACAATCGATCAGCCAACCCTATGTTGTTTCACAGCCACACATTTATAATGAGATCTATTGACTCCCGGTGGACGCCTTTCCTCGCAGTCATTTATTTATGTATAAGACAAATATTTACACGGTTTTGTGCCGACACAGATGAGACGTGTCCTGCGAACGTCTGGGATTCGAAGAACCGCGGGGTGAACGGCACTCAGAGGGGCCAGATCGTCTGGAGGCTGGAGCCCGGACCGTACTTCATGGAGCGTAAGTGAGAGTTTGGAAAAATATGCACTTTCTTTTTCAAGGAGCAGGGATTCTCTTTGGATTTCACAATGTTTGTAAAGTTGTTGGGATCAAATGTTTGGTGCACTACCGTTCCAAGTTTGGAGTTAGTAATAAATATAATGTTCTTGATTTCTCAAATCAGCATATAAAGAAAGAAAGAAAATATCATGGTTTAACACAAAATATTAGGCAGAACAACATTTTCAGCATTGATTAATAATAAGAAATGTTTCTTGAGCAGCAAATCAGCATATTAGGATGATTTCTGAAGGATCATGTGACACTGAAGACTGGAGTAACGATGCTGAAAATTCAGCTTTGATCACAGGAATAAATTACATTTTAATATATATATATTCAAATAGAAAACATTGTTTTTAAATTGTAATAAAATTTCACAATATTATTTTTATTGTATTTTTGATCAAATAAATGCAGCCTTGATGACAATAAGAGGCTTTTTTCAAAAATACCCCACACTTTTGACCAGTTGTGTAGTTATGGAGAGTTTTGCCTGAGTAATACATTTGAGATAAATCTGCCTCTATACATTATGTAAAAACAAAACAAACTATGTTTGAATGCTAAGGACACAAACATGTCCTGTTCACCTGTGCACCGCGATATATATTTCTGTATTGTATTTTTGTGTGTTTTGTTTAGGAGCAAGTGAAGCTGAAAACAGATATAAAATTGAGAAACAAGCAAAATAGTTATGATCTTATTCACTTAACAAAACTCATTTAGATGCAATGAATGTCATAAAAAAATTATGGTAATCATGTTTGAAATGCTCAATGTACACTGTATTTTTACAGTTTACAAGCGAATACTACTTTAGGTTTTCTGCTTAATTATTATAATTTTTTTACATTCAATTCAATGTGTTCCTAGCTATTTATTTGTAAGATTTACAAGCAATTTCTGAGTGAAAATAGTTTCTATTTCCCCCCAGTGTAGCAGCCTAGGAATTGAAAACATTTTGTTTCTCGGCAGACTGATAAATCCTGTGCACATCGATTCCTGGGAATTACATAAAACCAGCCAATCAGATTACAGCTTGCCTTTTGAGAAAGCTCTTGGCATTTTTGTGTTCATTATGGATTAGATGGTCTATGAACATGCTGCCTGAGACTGAAACAATGATAAAATATGTTATTATATGAGAATAATAATGGAGATATGTGTTTGTTTATATTTCAAATATTTGAGAAACATGATCTTGTGTTTATATTTCTCAGCTGAGACCAAAATCAGTTTCAAATATTACCATGGAGTGAGTGGAGCGTTGAGGGCCACGACACCCTGCATCACCGTCAAAAACCCTGGAGCTACAGTAAGTCTGTGTTGAGTTTTGGATTTAAAAGTGTTAGCGGAGTTGTTGAGCTGCAAACTGCTCCAGTTGATCTGGCACTCTTTGAATTATGCTTAAAAGGAGTATTTTCACTCATAATATCTGATTTTGTCACATGAACTTGAGAGAAACACATGAAAGCATCACTCATCGAAATGGCATAATGTTACGTTTTCATAACAGTAGATTTGCCCCACTTTTTAACCCTTTTTTAGGTGTTTTATTTGTCAGAGCTGTGGCCTAGAGGTTAATGGACATGTTCCAACACACTAGCTATGGTGCTTACTCGGAAAGCCAAGGTTCAAATCATGTTTGTTATATTTACATTATATTTATTTTTGTTATAAATAAAAAAAGGGACAAACAAATAGATTTATTTTAGAGTTGTAGCACAGAAAGTATGGAGGCTCCAATAACAATATATATTATATGTAAATATTTTTTTTTTATACTGACTAATAAATAGATGTTTAAAAATGTAGTTAAATGTAACAACAAACAATGCATATTTAAATTTTGTAATATTTTGTATTTTAAATAGATTTTGTTGATATTTACTAAAGTTCCAAAGTTTGGAGTCAATAAGATTTTTTGAAAGAAGTCTTTTCTGCTCATCAGTGCTGCATTTATTTGATTTAAAAAAAAGAAATGCAGTAAAAAAAAGTAATATTGTGAAATATGATTACAATTTAAAATAATAGTGATGCAAAGCTGAATTTTCAGCATCATTTCTCCAGTCTTCAGTGTCACACGATCCTTCAGAAATCATTCTAATATGCTGATTTCCTGCTCAAAAATATTCATTATTATCATCAGTGTTGAAAACACCTGTGCTGCTTAATATTTTTTTGTAGATATTGTGATCATTTTTGAGGATTCTTTGATAGTTAGAAAGTTCAAAAGAACAGCATTTATTTGAAATGAGAAATATTTGTAATATTGCAAATGGCTTGACTGTCATTTTTGATCACTTTAATATTTATTTCTTAAAAAAAAAAAAAAGTAGTGTAATTAAATTCCAAGAAATATACTTAACTAGTCTAACCAGTATTTTAAAGGCTTTTTATGGTTCTTAAGCAACAAATGGACTTATTGTATTAATATAAATTTCATTTGATGTTTGTGCATATAGGTTATTTTACAATGCTTCGAACCGGCAAATTCAGTAGATATATATTTCACATCTTCACATCATCTCCACCTGCGTGTGTTTCTTAGTCTTTCTCTGCCTGCGTGTCTGCAAGCTCCATTATCAGGCGCTGGAGTTTGACTGAACTCCACAGAGTCGTATCATGTTCACAGGCATGCAGGGAATGCACAGGAAGTAGAGAGTGCTCTTTGATATGCTTAGCGCCGGGCTGCCGACACGACGCCATAGAACTAGTGCAAAGGCCACATTCCACCCTCTGTGACATGAGCCTGAACTTGAACCCCTAGAGTTAACGGACCGATTCATTCGCAGAGCATTACTGAACTTATCTTTGAGCTATTGAAAAGAGAATGAATATGTCCGATCATGTGACTGTGATCTGAGATGTGCTAAAACAAGGAACTGTGATTCCTCAGGCAAATGGGACATGGTTACAGATGGGATGGAGATATTTTCTCACATCTGAATTCTGAACTTACATTTTGATGTTTTGATAAAATTACTCTTGCTGCTTGCTACTTTGTATGGTTTGTATTGATGCAGAACACGTTTTTGAGTGAATACACACCCAAAACAATTGACTTAATGTGAGTTAAATGTGCATTGGCTTAACATATGGAAATTATAATGTCTCAGTCTCACCATCGTTCAGAAGTCGTCATTGGGCTCTGTGGCTGAACGAGAGAGCCTGTAATCATAAATCACACACTGCCACGTTAATGAGCAGGAACATTATAACATCATTGAATTATTCACGACCATGTTCCTGAACCTCTCTAAAACTTAACATGATAACCGTAGTTTCAACCAGAACGCAGCTGTAAAATATATTAAAATTAATAAATATGTGGAAGAAATAATAGTGAATAACTATTAAATAAATGGGCTCTCCTTCAAGATTTATTTATTTATTCATTTATTGAATTAAAATGGTGGTTTAATGCCAGATTACAACAGTTTTATTGTAATCACTTCAGCTCTGTGTGATATTTTGGCAGAAACTACTTATTTGATATGATTTCAGATATTAATCCAGGTCTGGCTTGCTTTCTCTGGGCCTTATAAACTCTCTCTCAAAAAAAGAGTGTATAGTGAAACTAGATATTTGATATAAACTGAGATATTTCTCTATCATAATGTGTAATTGTGTTATGCTGTCCTCTACAGGTCGGGGCAGAGGGGCAGGTGGATGGACAGTCGGTCACCGAACACTGCAGGAAATTGGTCAGCTTTACTCTGTCAGGTAAGAACGGTTGATATTTACTACACCTACTCTCATTTTAGTAAAAGAGACCGAGGATTTCTATATGAAACAGTTTTTTTTTTCATATATGAATTTTGTAAGCTAAAAGCCCTTTGAGAGGCAGTAGTGTTTTTTTTTTTTTTTTTACAATCCTTCATTAACCATGGTAAAATCATTGCAATGCACAACTTCAAATAGCATATTGCTGTTTATAACACTTCAATAATGGATGCATTACATGCAAATAATAATAATCTTTTTTAGTAACAAAAAAAAAACATTCATGCACCAAGTAATATAGATAATTTGCCTTAATGTGTTGAATTTTTAAGACAAATTTACAATGATTTGAAATGCATCTCATTCTAACCGAAATATACAATCTGACATAAATTGATGCGTTGTCTTCATAATGAAAACTCCTCTATATATCTGCCCTCTTGTGGCAATGAGCTGCTAGTGCAGATGATAGATATAAATCATTTATTTATGCTGCTAGCTCACCTTGTGTGTGTGTTTATTGCAGATATCAGGGCTCAGGGTCTGAAGAAGGGCATGTTTTTTAATCCGGACCCCTATCTGAAGATGAGCATTCATCCAGGCAAGAGGAACGGCTTCCCTACATTCACTCACCACGGCCAGGAGAGACGAACCTCCATCATATCCAACACCACTAACCCTGTGTGGCACGGAGAGGTAATTCATGGACTGGGGTGGTTAATGAGGTGTGCTGTTTGTGTTCACTTCTTCAGCGCTTCACCTCTGGATGCTGTCAGTCCACTGTGAGGAGCTGAGAAGTTAATGGGATGTAACCAAGTAGGGGTGACTCTGAAACCAGATGTTTTCAGTAAAAGCACAGTGCCCTTGAGCAAACCCATAACCTCAGATTTCTCCAGAAATTACTGCACTATATGTTAGTAACATCTCCTAAATGTAAATAATTTTCTTTATTATAAAAACATAGTGAATGGTACTAAATGATAACCATGTCAATGTTTTTACAAGGTACTTTTAAGAACTCTAAATATACCTTGTGGAAATGTACCATGGTAATGTAAATAAGAATAAAGCTTTGTTATCTTATATAAGATTGAATATACTGTAAGATTGATTATTATTTTACTTCCCCTGCACAAAAACATAACTGTAAACCTTAATTTTCATACTACATTTCTTTTCTCCTGGCCTGCAGAAGTACACTTTTGTTGCTCTGATGACGGACGTTTTGGAAATCGAGGTCAAGGACAAATTTGCAAAAAGTCGCCCGATCATCAAACGCTTTTTAGGTCAGCTGACAATGCCAGTGCAGAGACTGCTGGAGAGACATACAGCCGGGTCAGTATTCACTAATGAAATATAGCTGCGAGGATCTATTATGTATGAGCTTTTATTAACAGAGTTAAATCCTTCAAGTATCTTACAGTTCATTTTTGTCCACAGATGTTTATGTAAACATAACTTGTGTAATAATTTTAAGAGGTAAATATTATTGTAAAAAATAACTTTTTTGCATCCAGTAGATACTTTATATGTGTTAACTGGCACAAAACTTATTTAAACAGATGCTTTCTTTTTTTGTTAACAATATTATAAACAGATTTTATTACAGGAAAATAATTTTTATCTGTGTGATTTTTCTATTTTTGGAAAAAAGAGATCAGCATGTGAGCTATACGCTTTGTCGTCGTCTGCCCACAGAACATGTGAGTGGACAGCTTCACTTCAGGGTGGAGATCACCTCCAACGGACATGAAGGTACTGATTACAGTATATTTATTTATACAATCAATATCACTCAAAAGTTTAAATGATTTTGAAAGAAGCCTCTTATGCTCACCAATGCGGCATTTATTTGATTAAAAATACAGTACGAATGGAAATATTGTGAAATATTAATGCAATTTAAATGAACTGTTTTCTATATTAATATATTTTATTAAATAAAATGTATTTCTGTGATGCAAAGCTGAATTTTCAGCATCATTACGCCAGTCTTCAGTGTCACATGATCCTTCAGAAATCATTCTAATATGCTGATTTACTGCTCTAGAAACATTGATAATTATTATAACTATCAAAGTTGAAAACAGTTGTGATGCTTAATATTTGGTGGGTTTTTTTTTTTGTTTTTTTTTTACAAATATTGTTTATATGAAATGGAAATTTGTTGCAACTATTATGTCTATATATTTTGTAAAATTACAAATGTCTTTATTGTCAATGTGATGCATGTCGCCTTTTTTAATGTCTTTCAAAAAAAAAAATGGCAGTGTGGCAGTATTTTCAAAAGTGGAGTTTTTACTTTTTTATAACTATTTCTGTCCCTCCTGTCCAGGCTAAACTCTTTTTCGACAATTTAACCTTTAACATTTTACAGCTTTTACAGTTACATCCTTGCCAATTTCCACTTAATGTATAAAACAGATATTTCTGATTCTAAAATCTGATTTATATTACTTGGTCAATATGTATATTTATTAATTTTATTTAATAAATTAATTGGATTATTGGATCCCTTTTGTGTCACTCCTCAGAAGATCCCTTTTCAAGGTTCTTTTATAAATATATAAAGTTCAAAAGAACAGCATTTATTTGAAATATAAATCTTTTTATGAATATAAATGTCTTTACTGTCACTTGATTAATTGAATGTCTCCTTGCTGAATAAAAGTATTATGCTTTTGTAGATGCCATGGGATCTCTGTTGGGAGCCTCCTCTATGAATGGAGATCCTGGGAGCCCATCGGACGACGAGGATGTTTTGTATCCTTCGCCTCGTATGGCCAGGGGCCCCTCGCCCACTGGCTCTGAAGGGTCCCTTCACGGTGACTCCTTTAGAACTGATGAGTGCATGATGGACCCTGATGAGGATCGGCTCTTGAGAGACGGGGCCCCAGACTTGGCTGAAGGAACCCCAGGCCACACTCATCGTCAGGCCTCGCTTAATGACTATCTGGATGCTATTGAGGCCCCTAAGGGCCCCGGAGACAGACCTCTTGGGGCTGCCTCACCTAAACTCCGCTCCAGTTTCCCCACCGACACACGCCTCAATGCTATGTTACATATAGACTCTGATGAAGACGAGGAGGGACACGCCTCCCGGGATCCAGCATTGACCAATGGCACTCAGCGGCCTGAGAGACACACCTCCTCTGAACAGGACAAAGGGGAGGGTCCCGTCAAAGAGAGGCTCGAGTCGGAAGCGGCGAGCAGTGCCACAGATACAGAGGCCACGGCATCAGGGTCGAGCAGTGGCACCACAAAGAGCCAAAATGGAGGTGCAGAGGATGGTCAGGAAAGAGCTGCTGCCTCTGGAGACTCGACACAGAGATCCAGCAGCTCTCAGCGGCCAGATCCCAAAATACAGGTCTGTAGGGTCTGGCAGCTCTATTCTATTCTATTCGATTCTATTCGATTCTATTCTATTCTATTCTATTCTATTCTATTCTATTCTATTCTATTAATTTAACCTGTTAAGGGAATATTTAATACATTTTAATACATATATATATATATATATATATATATATATACATATATATATATATATATATATATATACATATATACATATATATATATATATACATATGTATATATATATATATATACATATGTATGTATATATATATATATATATATATATATATATATATATATATATATATATATATAATAAGAATGGTTATTTGTGATTACTATTACTATTCTTAACATGGTAAAATATTGAATAAATTAATGTTTTATATTTTATGATAGATTAGGATATAATATCGATATATAATAAAATATATTTGAAGATATTATGATTTATAATACATTTTATAACATCAAACTTTATTTTACACCTAATTAAATTTAAAATAAACTAAAGTTTGAATCTTACACATTACACATTATCTGTCTGTCTGTCTATATTTTATGTATATTTTATGATGATTCAAGCATAAAACTGCATTTTCTGCATTTCCCAATTTGTATTGTAATGTTGTTCTTCCTTTGCATCATTGCACCTAATCCATTTCTTCCAGGATGAGGAAGCAGTTGCACCCAAGGCGGTCACTGGGGATGAAGGATCATCAGAGGCAGCTACAGTCACAGAGTCCTCAGCATCGGCCAGTAATGCAGCTAGTGAAGGGGGCGGAGCCACAGCAGCTAAGCAGCCGGAGCAGGGGAACTCCAGTGAGACAGCCAATGAGGAGGAGGAAGATGCCGAAATCTGGCAGAGGAGGCAGAGTCTGGAAGCATCAGGGAACGCATCGCCGGCTGAAGGGGTGGAATTAACCAATGAAGTGAGAAGGGCAGCTGACGCAGAACAGGCTGCCACAGTAACAGATGAAGAAACAGGTAACTTCCTGCGTTATTGATATAGTAAATCAGCAATAAGAAGGAATAAGGGAACTTCATGACAGTGGTTATCAATCCTCCATTAGGTTTTACCATCAGTTATAACTTTTCTGCACATTAAATCAAAAATATAAAATAACATTATTATTATTATAATAAATACTATTATAATATTAAAGGGATGTAAAAAAAAAAAAAAAAAAAAAAAAAATATATATATATAGCCTATATATATATATATATATATATATATATATATATATATATATATAATTACAAATATTATTATTGAAAGAAATATGAACTGTTAAGAACATTTTTTATATTTATTTTATTAAATGGCATGAATTTGTTGTTTTTAATGCTGATGATAATAGTAATAAATACAATAAATAAAAATAATAGTTATTATTAAAATAAAATATTATATAATATTATTAAGAACATGAATATTTATATTAAAAGTAATATTTTTATATTAAAATGTAAAATAGTATCTCTGATTTGTTGTTAATAATAATAATATTAATAACACATATACAAAATTAATATGTCACCATAAATTAAATAATTGTTATTATTAAAATATATTGTTATTTAAATATTAGGAAGATTAATAATATATTTATAATATAAAAATATAAAATAGTATATCAAACAACACTACCATCAACAATAATAACAAAATAGCAATATGCGAAAAATATACATATTACAATAAAGAAAAATAATAATGAATTATTCTATTGTTAAATATATTATTATGTGAATAATAATAATAATAAAATATTGTATTTTAATATTATATAAAATAAGGTTATTAAATTATATTTAATAGTCAATATATTATTAATCAAATATTAATTATATTCAAATAAAATATAATTAACATAATATAATGATATAATGGCTTTATATAATAAGAATAACATGAGACTCTATGAATAATTTGTGTGTAATATATGTACAGTATGTTTTCATTGATCTTTCACAACACAAATAACCAGTTTTGCTCTTCTGAAGGAGCCAGTGCTCAAGTGAACGGTCATCAGGAAGTGAGATCGCTTCCTTCAGTCCGTCACGACATCAGCCGCTATCAGAGAGTTGACGAGACTCTTCCACCAAGTGAGAGAATATTTTTATCTTTGTTTGAGATTCACCCAGCCTGTCCTAAAGGGGACATAATCATGGAAAATTTGATTCACTTTTTGATCTTTTGAAATGATGATCATTATATTATTATGTTTGATTATAACATTATAAGTGGACTTTAAATGTGTATGTTGTAGACTGGGAAGCTCGTATAGACAGTCACGGCAGGATTTTCTATGTGGATCATGTGAACAGAACCACCACCTGGCAGCGGCCCACTGCTCCACCTGCACCTCAGGTCCTACAGAGATCCAACTCCATTCAGCAGATGGAGCAGCTCAACCTAAGGTCAGTATGTTTACACCAGCAGATATCTGTCAAGATGGCATGAAATCAGCTTTGATTAGAGTGACTTCTAACAGGAGGAGAGTTTTGAGAACACAGTGACCTTAAGTTCCAATATCTCGGGATTTATCTGAGTCTGAAATGCCATTTGTTAATCCTCGCTTTTATGGAAAAACAGCTCTTTAAAAATGTCACCCAGCAGTCACCACAGCAACCTAATTTGTTCTGCCATTATCATGCTCTATCAAAACATCTCTCACGCTCTCTCATCCGCTTTCTCTCCGTCAACTTGATTTCAATTTATTTTGCTTGATTAGCATGCATTTCACTTGCAAAAGCAATTGTAGCATAGCTGTGTACAGCATCCAAAGTGAACAGTTCGCCAAGCATAAAATGTCAGTGAAAATGAGTCAAATCAAGCTTTTTTTAAGTCTAGGAACGTATGTGGAATATTCCCTTCTCAGCTAAAAATAATGCAAAATGCAATGTCATGGCTGGCGAGAACTATATGTGACATACATTTTTTTTCGGCACTAATGTAATTTAATTTTTAATTTAATTTAATTTAATTTAATTTAATTTAATTTAATTTAATTTAATTTAATTTAATTTAATTTAATTTAATTTAATTTAATTTAATTTAATTTAATTTAATTTAATTTAATTTAATTTAATTTAATTTAATTTAATTTAATTGTATCCCTTTTATTCCATCCAGTATTATTTGCTTTAAATTAAATAAAAATATATATATATATTTAGAATAACTTATGTTTACCTTTAAGAAATGATATTATTATGCTGTGTTGGTGCTAAAGAAACATTTCTTATAATCAAGTTTGTTTACAATTTTTTTTTTTTTATTTAATAAACGTTTTTTTTTTTTTTTTTTTTTTATTTAAAAAAATAAATAAATTAAATTAACACGTTTTTTATTTATTTAAAAAACGTGCTGCCTAATTAATATATATATATATATATATATATATATATATATATATATATATATATATATATATATATATGTAAAAAGATTATCATGTGGAAAAAATTAATAAATATACCAATAAATGTATCTCTTTGTTTTGTTCAGGTATCAGAGTATTCGGAGGACAATAACCAATGAGAGGACAGACGAACAGGCTGCAGAGATGCCTACAGACGAAAACGACCTGCTGCATCCCTCCATACCTGGTACTCTCTCACACACCACATGCATGCTCTGCGTTTAGATGAGTCTGCTTAATTAGATGCAAGAAAATATGCAATAGAGAAAAACAGATCTTTTGATTTAAGCCAACATACACATCACACTATGGTTGTCCTCTCTTTCAGAGTACCGTCGGGACGGCGCGGTTGGACCCGCTAGCTCTCGCTCGCGCTTGTCTCTGCTGCTCCAGTCCCCCACCGCCAAGTTTCTCACCAGCCCGGATTTCTTCACCGTACTGCATTCCAACCCTGTTAGTCTCCAAACACATGAATTATTCACACTTTTTTTTTACCACAAGCCAATTTTCCAACCCTTGAAGGAATTTTGTGGTTGTGGTGTTTTTTCACAAACCCATCATCTGGTTCCATCATTAATTTTGGCGACCATTTCTTTCGAAAGTAAAAGTAATTTTGTTGCATTTGTACTTTTTAGAACGCAATTAGCATTGCTTAAACACTACGAAACACTCTTGTCTGTTGATTTTTCTTTCTCAGAGTGCCTACCGCATGTTTACAAGTAACACGTGTCTAAAACACATGATCAGTAAAGTGCGACGGGATGCGCACCACTTTGAGCGCTACCAGCACAATCGAGACCTGGTTGCCTTCCTCAACATGTTCGCCAACAAACAGCTGGATCTGCCGCGGGGCTGGGAAATGAAACACGACCACATGGGAAAGGTCTGAAAACATCTTATTTGCATTCTGTGTTATGTATCGCTGTCTCTGTCTCTCTTTTCAGCCATTTTTTCTACCCCCTGCTTTTAATTGCACTGTGTGTTTCTAAATAAAATTAAATGGGATTTATTTTTTTGGCCATAAAATTAAATATGAACATAAAATATGGCAAAATATACACTATTCAAAAGTTTGTGGGTGGTAATTTTTTTTTCATGCTTTTGAAAAAAGGCTCATATGCTCATCAAGGCTGTATTTATTTAAATTAAAAATACAGTAAGATGGCAATATTTTGAAATACTATTAAAATAAATGTTTTCTACTTAAATATATTTTAAAATGTAATTTATTCTTGTGATCAAAGCTGAATTTTCAGCATTATTACTCCAGTCTTCAGTGTCACATGATGCTTATGAAATTATTCTAATATGCTGATCAAGAAACAATTCATATTTTTGGTTTAAGGATTCTTTGATTAATTAAGACGCTTTATGGAGTTGCTGATTTCCTTTTGCAGCAGGACTTTAGCACCTGCCCACAGTGCAAAAACACTTCCAAGTGGTTTGCTGACCATGATATTATTGTGCTTGATTGGCCAGCTAACAGACCTGAACCCCATGTGGAATCTATCTGATATTTTCAAGAGAAAGATGAAAAACAGTCGATCCAACAATCCAGAGTCATATATACAGTCATGGCCAAAAATATCTGCACCCTTGGTAAATATGATCAAAGAAGGCTGTGAAAATTAATCTGCATTGTTAATCCTTTTGATCTTTTATTTAAAAAAATTCACAAAAATCTAACCTTTCATTGGATAATAAGAATTTAAAATGGAGGGGAAATATCATTATGAAATAAATGTTTTTCTCTAATACACATTGAACACTATTAACAGCATCCTTTTATTCAATACTTTTTGAAACCTCCATTTGCCAGTTTAATAGCTCTTAATTTCCTCCTATAATGCCTGATGAGGTTAGAGAACACCTGACAAGAGATCAGAGACCATTCCTTCATCCAGAATCTCTCCAGATCCTTTAGATTCCCAGCTCCATGTTGGTGCTTCTTCTCTTCAGTTCACCTCACTCATTTTCTACAGGGTTCAGGTCAGAGGACTGGAATGGCCAGCAGAAGCTTGGTTTTGTGCTCAGTGACCCATTTTTGTGTTGTTTTTGAGGTTTGTGTTTGGATTATTGTACGGTTGGAAGATCCAAACATGGCCCATTATAAGATTTCTAACAGAGTCAGTCACTTATTGATTTTTTTATCTGTTGGTATTTGATAGAATCCATGATGCCATGTGTCTAAACAAGATGTCCAGGACCTCCAGCAGAAATATAGGCCCACAACATCACAAATACAGCAGTATATTTCATTGTACACATGGGGTACTTTTTATCCCTGTGTTCACCAAACCCATCTTGAGTGTTTGCTGCTAAAAAGGTCATTTTTTTATTTCATCTGATCATAGAAGCCAGTCCCATTTGAAGTTCCAGTCATGTCTGATAACTGAATATGCTGGAGTTTGTTTTTGGATGAGCTAGGATAATGTTTCTTGAAACCCTCCCAAACAACATGTGGTGATGTAGGTGCGGTTTGACAATTTTTTTTTAAGGTTTTCTGATCCCGAGACTCAACCTTTCTCTACAATTCTCCAGCTGTGGTCCTTGGAGAGTCTTTAGCCACTCAAACTCTCCTCCTCACCGTGCATTAGGACGATATAGACACATGTCCTCACATGAGGCAGTTTCGTAACATTTTCTGTTGATTGGAAATTCTTAATTATTGCCTGATGGTGGAAATGGGAATTTTTTCTTAAAGCCACTTCACTAATTTGTGAAGCTCAATTATCTTTTGCTGCACATCAGAAATATATTATTTGTTTTTTCTCATTATGATGGATGATTAAGGGAATTTGGGCTTTGTTTTCCCTCCTATTTATATTTCTGTGAATCAGGAAGCCATGGCTGGATAATTTCATGTTCATAATCACCCTGGAGTGCTCAAAATTGTGAATATGAATGGGAAAATACTTCAGAAATATTTTACTCATAAGAATTTCTAGGGGTGACAATAATTGTGTCCAACGTGTATTTGAGAAAAACATTTATTTCATAATGATATTTCCCACCATTTTTTAAATAAAAGATCAAAAGGATTAACAATGCAGATTAACTTTCACAGCCGCCTTTGATCATATTTACCAAGGGTGCCGATATTTTTGGCCATGACTGTATGTGTGTGTGTGTGTGTGTGTGTGTATATATATATATATATATATATATATATATATATATATATATATATATATATATATATATATATATATATATATAAAATGTATAAATTAGAATTCTAATTTATATTATTAATTACTAACTTGTATTGTAAGTGAATTCATATTATATTCATCAGTGACTAGTTGTCAGTTGCCACGTAAATTCATTTTGATCTGTCGGGAAGTGCTTTACAGTAATATGCTTATAATGGAAGCTTAGCAGGAAAGCAGATATACTGCAGATAAATGTTTAAAATATGCTTTAAAAGTACAACCGTAACACTTATTGTAAATATTTTATGTGTTAGTGTTTTTACTGGTGCATTCATGTAAGTGCTTTAGCATGAATATAAGCGTCATGTTTGTGCTTTTAAATCCCTCAACCTTCTTGCTTGACATGATTATGTCTTCTCCTCAGCCTTTCTTCGTGGACCATAACTGCAGGGCAACCTCCTTCATAGACCCACGACTGCCGCTGGAGAGCGCCCGACCCAGCAGCCTCCTCGCCCACCGCCAGCACCTCAGCCGCCAGCGCAGCCACAGTGCAGGGGAGGTGAGCATACAACGCCTGGTGAGCCTTCCAGACACACGCCACTAGAGGCCTCCTCCAATCAGACGCTTGAGATTCAAGCTTCTCCCTCATGGTTTGCACCAGATATCACTGCGGAAGGGATTTGAATAAACCTCTAACTCTAAGGCTCTTTTCATTTGGCCAAACGCTCACAATACCCTAGAAACCAATTTAGTTTAAATAGATTTCCAAATGTTATTGTTTTTAGGAAATTAATGCATTAAATTGATCTCAGATAAACAAATTGATTTGATTCCAAATAAATGTTGTTGAACTTATTATTTAAAAAAAAACATCCTGAAAATATGCATCATGGTTTTCACAAAAATATTAAGCAGCACAACTCTTTTCTACATTGATAATAATAAGAATGTTTTTGAGCAGCAAATCAGCATATTAGAGTGATTTCTGAAGGATCATGTGACACTGAAGACTGGACTAATGATGCAGAAAATTCATCTGTACATCACTGCAATAAATTGCAATTTAAACTATAACAAAATAGTTATTTTAAATTGTAAAAATATTTCACAATATTACTGTTTTTACTGTATTTTTAATCAAATAAATGCAGCCTTGGTGAGTGTAAGAAACTACTTTAAAAACAATATTCTTAAATCTTTATCTTTATTTAAAATGTTAAGAATAGCTTGGGACAGTAACCAGATATACTAATGAATGTTTTTTTAGTTATAGCAGTTTCACATAAATCTTTACATCATAAAATATTATCTGCAGGTTTCTCACTAGGGAATCTGATCTTCTGTCACTTCGTGGCCGTGTGGAGAACAGATCGCCCTCTCAGGCCTCTTTAGATATGCTGATTTATTTCATAATTAACCCAGCATGCACTGTGTCATTTTCACATCAGTCCACCCACAGTCCCCTGTGTGTGTGCGCTTGTCAGTGGGCCATATGTGAATGCATGTAAACATATTTTGTCTAAATATTATTCCACTAATATTTTAATCCTCTGTCTTCATAACATAAAAATGCAAATTAGCCCACTTAATTAAAAAAGTCCCCCTCCTCAAATAAACTCCTCGGGAATAAAGGCCAGGAAAGTTTTACAATCCACTCAGTTTTAGCAAAAGAGCTGTCAGATCTTTAGTCAGAGGGCCCTTAATGAAGCTTTCGTCTTTAATGTACACTCACTAGGGAGCCAATATCCAGTGAATTATGCAAAAGCAGCCGAAGCCTTGTAATTCAGTATTTACGCAAAAATGACAATGTTGCAGCTTAATGAATTAATATATTGATCTTTCCTTGAAGTTGATAGTGTGTGCGTATAATATTTCAATTAAAGTTATATAAACAAATTGTTGCATATTTAATATATATTGGGGCTGTCAGTCGATTACATTTTTTTTTTTTATCTAATAAAAATTAATTAATCGAATTAATCACAATCGCAAAATAAATTTGACTGTGGAAATACCCACAAAAAAATTCTTTAAAGCTATTTTTATTTATTACACATAATAAAATTAACATAAACTATGGAACACAAAAGAAGATAATTTGAGAAACATCTCAGTATTGTTTGTTCATACAATGAAAGTAATTGGTAACCAAAACAGCTTTGTTACCAACAGTCTTCCAAATACCTTCTATGTTCCACAAAAGAAAGGTTTGAAACGACATGAGGCTGAGTAAATGATGACAGAATTTATTTAGACATTTTTTGGGTGAACTATAGCCTACCTTTATTGTTTTTATCGTTGTTGTTGTTGTTTATTATCATTATTATTAATTAAATGATAGGCCTACTCTAAATATGAAACTAAATCTGCCAGCCAGCAGGTGGTGGTAAATATCTTCATTCGATTCGTTCAGGAATTCAGTAAACGGCTCTCTTTATGAATCTTTGAATCATTGATTCACATGATTTGTTCAAAATGAGGATTCATTCAGAAACTAAACACCGCTGAGGATCACGTGACCCTTCGACGGCGATGCAGGCTTGAATCTTTCGCTCTGCTCACTTTGCCATATTTTGTATGATCCTGTCAGTAATATTTGAACCACTCTGCATTGGACCTGTCATGAGTGCTAAGGCAGACAAAGGGGATCGGAAAAGAGAGATTGAGCAATCGCCAATGAAGAAAAAATTCAGAGATTCTGCCATCTCCAGAGAAGACCTCGACGAGGCTATTGCTAGCCGCATCGAACTAGCATTTAAAGAGCAACAAAATACATTGAATTCGGTTGTGAATTTGGCAGTAAGAGAGGCGATGGACTCTGTGCTGATTCCAGCATTACGCGAACTGCGTGAAGACATAAAAGCGACCAACAAGTCTGTTAAAGAGCTAAGAGAGGAGTTTGAGACCATAACTACCGCGGCGAAGCAGACACGTGACCGCGTAGATTCTGTTCAAGCAGCTGCACGTGAGGATAGGAGGACAGTCACGGGCTTAAGAAATCAGCTGGAGCGACTCACCGAGAAGGTGACGGATATGGAGGACAGGTGCAGGAGGAACAACGTACGACTGGTGGGGCTGCCAGAGGGGGCTGAGGGATCCGACGCGGCTGGTTTCCTCAGAGTTAATATTTCTAAGTGGATTCCTTCCTTGAAGGGCCGTGACATTGAGATCGACCGGGCACATCGCGTGTATGACGGAGGGAGGGGCTCCGATCGGCCGCGCACCCTCATCTTCCGTGTACTGAGATGGCATGACAGATCAGATATCCTGAAGGGTGCTCGAAAGGCTTATCCGGTGAAATGCGCACAGAACAATGTCACACTGCTATTTTTTCCCGACTTTAGTCCAGCTACAGTGATCAGGAGAAAGGCATTTGGTCCGGTTCTGAAGAAGATGACGGCGCTTGGTCTCCAGCCCTTCCTCATCTATCCGGCCGTAATCAAACTACGGCACAAGGGGGAACAGAAAAGCTTCGATTCCCCTCAGAAAGCGGAGGATTTTATTAGCTCCCTGTCCCAGCAGAAGACGTATGCCGCGGCTCTGCGCGGGGGAACGGCGGCCGCTGTTTCTCCAGCCCGGGAGGAGTTTGATGGTCGGGATGAACATGGTCCCAGCGGCTTAGGAGCGGATGATGGCAGAACGGACATGGACGCTGACTAAACTAAATTTGGTTTTGCTTTTTTCTTCTCTCCACTTTACTACTGAGATATTGTTCCTAACTTCCTATATATCGGGTACAACGATCTCATTGCTGGCAAGATTGACACCCCTTCTTTCTTTTTGGAGGGGACTAATGGGGAGTTGGTTTAATTTAAAATAATTTTTTCTGGCAGTACGAGCTTTTTGGGAGACATGTCCTGCGTTGGAGTGGATCGGTCACGAACCATCACTATTTTTTGTTGCTCAGTCAGACCTATGTTCTCGGTAATGTGCGGTCTGAGTTGTTCCTTGTTTAAGGTTGTAAGTTGTTCGTGTTTTTATGTGGTTTTTACTTTTTACAACAGACATTTATACTTTAATTTATTTTACCTTATTTTTAAAGGGATTTTCCATCTAGGAGGTTTGGTATCTAAAATACACGTCAACATTTACACGCTATATATTCAATGCATACTCTAAATATTTTATCACTAAATGTGAATGGGTTAAATTCTGCTGTCAAACGAACTCGTGTGTTAGAATATTTACATCGTAAATCTATTTCCTGTGCCCTAATTCAAGAGACACATTTAAAGCAATCCGACGTGGCACGTTTCCAGAATAAGTATTACAAATTAGCAGCCTTTTCCTGCGCTCAAAATAAAACTAAGGGGGTGCTTATTCTTGTTAACCGGAAGTTAAATTTAACAATTGAACACCTTGGTAGTGATGAGAAGGGTAGATTTGTTTTTATCCGATGCAAAATATATAATAATAGGTTAGCCTTGGTCTCTATTTATGGTCCGAATGAGACAGACAGTGCATTCCTTTCACAGATCTCCAAAACTCTGCTTGAGCAGATTGATTGCCCTCTAGTGGTGGGTGGGGATTTTAATGCTGTCATAAATCCTGCTTTAGATAAATCTCAATCTGATACAACAGCCAATCCATCCTCTAAATTACTGAATAAATTTATCACTGAGCTTAACGTAATCGATCTTTGGAGAATTCAGAATACTAAATCTAAGGACTTCACTTTTTTCTCTAATAGACACAAGACTTTCTCTAGGATAGACTACATATTTCTCAGCCCATCTTTAATTTCGTCTGATTCCTCCATCTCTATATTACCAATTTTATTGTCTGATCATTCTGCAGTGCTATGCAGTGTTCCTCTTTCCGATGTTAAAGCCAAGTCCCCTAGATGGCGCTTTAACATATCATTATTAAGTAATCAGACTTTCATTACTTCTTTAAAAGAATATATTAAGGAGTTTCTTGAAATTAATATGCCCTCTGGTGTGGATCCTCAAAAACTGTGGGAGACGACTAAGTGCGCTATACGAGGTTTCTGTATATCTTTCTCTTCTACTCTTGCCAAAGCGAAAACCCGCCAGTTTACACAATTAGAAAATAAAATCCAATCATTACAAAACCTACAAAAACAACATTTTACGGAGCAACAGGCTACACAGTTGTCCTCTTTAAAGGAAGAATACGATTTGCTTTCACAATCAAAGGCGGAATTTATTTTACATAGGACTAGGCAAAAATATTATTTTGAATCGGAGAGACCTAGTCATTTATTGGCTCTTAGGTTGAGAGAATGCGAGTCGAAGGCATATATTAGCGCAATAAAATCATCGGATGATCAGGTCACCACAAACCCTGTGGCAATTAATGAAATATTTAAAGGTTTCTACACAAATCTATATAAAGCCGAAACAGATTTTGATGAATCAATCTGTAAGCAGTATTTAGATAAATTGGAACTGCCTCGGATCTCACAGATGGATAAAGAATCTTTGGAGGCCCCATTAAGTTTGGAGGAACTCCATGTCTCTTTAAAAAGCCTTCAGAAGGGCAAATCGCCGGGCCTAGATGGTCTCCCCCCAGAATTATACTTAGAAATTTGGGATTTGGTAGGGACACTTATGCTTAATTCATTTAATTTTGCAATTGAACATGGGGTATTTCATAGAGATCAAAAAACATCACTGATTTCATTACTTCTTAAAAAAGGGAAAGATCCATTAGATTGTTCCAACTACAGACCAATTTCGCTTATCTCATGTGATCTAAAAATGTATGCTAAAGTTTTTGCTTCCCGTATGGAGAAGGTAATTCATAGTCTGATCAAGGAGGATCAAACTGGTTTCATCAAGGGGCGTAATGCATCTGATAATATGCGTAGACTCCTTCATATTCTTGACTTTGCAGACTCCCACCCAACCCCTTGTGCAGTCTTTTCACTTGATGCAGAAAAAGCCTTTGACAGGCTAGAGTGGAATTATATGTGGGCAGTTTTGCAATGTTTCGGCTTCGGTGAACAATTCATTTCTATGATTAAGACATTATACCACTCACCTGCAGCATCAGTCATAACTGGTAATGTTATTTCCCCCCCATTCCCTTTACAGCGGGGAACGAGGCAGGGCTGTCCGCTTTCCCCCTTATTGTTTTGTCTATCTCTTGAACCCTTAGCACAAGCCATCAGGAAGTCTGAAGTATCGATTAAGATTCATGATCATAATCATAGTATTTCGTTATATGCTGATGATATTATTCTATATTTAGACCACTTTGATGTTTCAGTCCCTAATATAATTAAGGAATTTGATCATTTTAGTAGCTTATCAGGATATAAAATAAATTGGAGCAAATCTGCTTTAATGCCAATTAACAATATTAAAGTTAATTCTTCTATTCCCTCATTCATCCCTATTAAGGACTCTTTCACCTATCTGGGCGTTACCATATATAAAAACATTCATAAAATTGCCAGGGACAATTTTAATAATATTTTAGTTAAGGTCAAGAATGACATTCAAAGATGGAAGAATCTTAACGTTTCCCTCCAAGGAAGAATCTCCACTGTTAAGATGAATTTGCTACCTCGATTTAATTTTTTTTTCTCTATGCTACCGCTTTCTCCCCCTCCAGGTTACTTTAAGGAGATCAACTCCATAATTACGAAATTTATCTGGAATGATAAATGCCCCAGAATTAAACTTACCACATTACAACATCCTAATAGCGCAGGAGGACTGGCTGTACCAAACTTTGAACTGTATTATTGGTCGTTTCAGCTTAAGGCTCTTCATACTTGGGTTGATCCTCAATCCACAGTTTCTTGGAGAGTGATTGAAGCTGACAAGGTTAAACCAAATAGACTCCAAGATATTTTATTTACTGGCACAGGGAAAAAAGGGGATAATTATAAATTTGGTCCGGTTGTGGCCAATTCTATTAAAATCTGGAAAACGGTTGAACGTCGGATTGGAGGACCCTTCAAATTTTGTAATAGTACACCTTTATGGCACAATTTTAATTTTGTATGCGGAAATCGCCCATTTATCCAACCCTCTTGGTCTTCTTTAGGTGTAAACACGTGCGGTGATATATATGATAACCAAGGCCTATGTTCATTTCAGACGTTAAGAACTAAATTTTGTCTACCAGCATCTGCGTATTTTGTCTTTCTTCAATTACGTTCCGCTCTCAAAGCGTATGGCGTTCCTTGGTCTTCTCCCGTTTCCTCTCATCCTATGCGGGACTGGATTGCACCATCTGCTGGTCGGCCATCTGCTTCCTTAATATATAATAAGATCCTTGATTGCATTATAAAACCTCTTTCTATTAAAACTATTTGGAATAGGGAATTATCTGACCTTAATTTATCTGTCAACTGGGAGAGGGTGTGGTCTAATCTCAGTTTAACATCTAAAAATCTGGCGCATCGTCTTATTCACTTCAAAGTCATTCATAGAGCATACATAACTCCTTACAAAAGATTCAAAATGAAACTACAATCAAATTTCAACTGCCATATATGTAATACTACATCATCGGGTACTTTTCTGCATATGTTTTGGGAATGTCCTATCACTAGCAATCTATGGACACATGTAAACCTGGTTTTATCATCCTTACTGAAAATTGATTGGTCAGTTAACCCAAGTTTGTGTCTTCTTAATGATGATTCTGGTCTTTGTATAAGTTCGATGCAAAAGAGAATGTTGTTTGCTGGTTTTACAGCTGCGAAGAAGACAATAATACAGAACTGGTTTACACCGCATATGTGTTGGAAAACATATTGGATCCGTAGCCTCTTGCAAATAGTGTCTTGTGAATGTACAACAGCACGAATCAATGGAGCCAAGCCTTCTACCATTGATGCTTGGCAGTGCTTTCTCTTTGAAATACGTGACTGTATGGAGGAGTGACTTCTATGGGTTTCTTTTTTCGGTCCTTCCTTTTCTCCCTCCTTTTGACTGGACTTTGAGATGTTGAGTATGTGTCTGTTGTTTTATTTTATTATTTTATTTTATTTTCTTAATATATTGTTGTTTTTTTTATGTTGTGTTATGTATGGAAAATAAAAAAATGTTGATAACAAAGAAACTAAACACCGCTGTGCTGCTCGGAGACAGACAATTCTGCTATGGTTTTAAAGGAAATTATGTTCTCTGTGAAACTGAGCAAAAACAGACAATGTTGTGTTTAAAATACAACACAATATCAACTTCGTATTTACTGAATTGTTGTATAAAATCACATTTAAACATATTCAGGACAATCAGCACTCATGTGATATTGCTCTTGCCGCACCTGTGATATCGATGATATAAATATGAGACAAAAACACATACAGGGGCATTTTTGCATCAATATCTTGAATTTTATGGCATAACTGCATTTATGGATTTGTTGCCCTGCATCATATTTGTCAAAAAATGTAAGATGATGTACAGGTCTGGGGGCGGGTGCGTTAATTGCATTAAAATATTTTAATTGCGTTATTAATTAAGTTAATGCGTTAAACTGACAGCCCTAATATATAAATATATATATATATATATATATATATATATATATATATACACATACACACACACACACACACTAATACCTACATACACACAACTAACTAAATGTAATTTAATATAGGAGTGTATAAATGCATATTAAAATGTGTGTATATATATATATATATATATATATATATATATATATATATATATATATATATATATATATATATATATATATATACACATGTATTGTATTGTATATTTTATTCATTTACTGTAAATTATAGATAGATAGATAGATAGATATTATTTTCTATAAAGCTTTTCTATAATGTGTATTGTAAGTTGACTTTATATATAAATTTACATATCAAATGGAAAGGCATTTATTCCTGCGATTCAATACATACTGTGTGACGTGGTGTGGATGTGAAGTACATAATGGTCACTTCCTGTTTTGTTTTTGTGCTACAGGTGGGCGATGACCCTCGGCATGGTGGACCCGCTGTACTGCCACGCCCCTCGAACGCCTTCACAGCCAATCGCAACCAGTGTCAAGATTTAGTTCCTGTTGGTGAGTCGTTACAAGTCAAGCTTCATCAGAACATTTTTTGACAGAATTTGTGTGTTCTTCTAGTTAAATCCTTCATAATCCATTGATTTATAAAAATGTGGTGCCACAAAGGTGTTATAACTTTGGAAGAGTCTTCGTTTGACATTTCACCAATTGCTTTGTTCCTCTCTTTATAGCCTATAATGAGAAAATCGTGGCATTTTTGCGGCAGCCGAACATATTTGAGATCCTTCAGGAGAGACAGCCTGAGCTCATTAGGAATCACTCACTCAGGTGAGACTCAGAAATATTACAAAACAAACCTCAGTCCTGAGCTATTGATTATGAAAATGTTGACTTTTCTGATCTACAGGGAGAAGGTGCAGTTTATTCGTAATGAAGGAGCGTCGGGTTTAGCTCGCCTCTCCAGCGACGCAGACTTGGTGATTTTGCTCAGGTACTTTTCCAGTGATTACTGCAAATTTTACCCTGCTAAACATGGCTGTAAGAAAATTTAGTACGGTTTAAGCTCAAAACAAAACTGCAATACATTCTCTGAAATCAAATCTAACAGTTACTAATAGCGAATTTCTACTGATGTGCAAAAAATGCCTAATATTACCTAATTTGATAATGTTATTTACTTACTTTTACTTTTGTCATTTAGCAGCCGCTTTTGTCCAAAGCGACTTACAAATAAGAAAAAGTAACTAAAACTAAAAGTTACAACTCTATAAATACTATATACCCATATATTTAAGAAAATAAACAAATGAAATAAAATTGACACATGCATATAACAACATTTCAATAATAAACACATAAATGAAAAAAAACTCAATGAGTGGGATGAACCCTAAAAGTGCTGTTCTTTTTATTTGGTAAAACATATATGTGTTGATACGGCTAATAATAAAATGTGACATTCTGTAGTTTTGTCTCATATTCATCTTTTAATCATATTTGCAAATGTCTTGAGTCCACAGCTAACAGAGCAATTTTGTCTTTACTGTTCCAATACTTATGGAGGGCACTGTGTATGAGAATGAGCTGAGACTTGAACAAATAGTTGTGATCTTGCTCAGAGGCAGACAGGACTCTTGTCTTTGTGGCAGTTTGTCTGGTGATAAAGGGACAATACAAGTCTACAGATGGTTATCAAAACAAAAATACTACAAAATGAACATATTTAATGAGCAATTGAGGCATGCTCTAGCAAAACAGGCACTATTTTTGGAATCAGCACCCCAAAATTAGTATGAAACAAGTATTGGATTTCATTTTTTTCAGGATACATGTGTTTGCCTCCTAACAATTTAACACTAACAAACACTCCAAACACTAACAATCTTTGTCTCTGTTTCTTTCTATAGCTTGTTTGAAGAGGAAGTGATGTCGTATGTGCCACCTCATGCCTTACTGCACCCCAGCTACTGTCAGTCACCTCGAGGGTCTCCGGTCTCCTCCCCTCAGAACTCTCCTGGTCAGTTCCTGTCAATCACATAAAAAACAGTTCAAGAAACATTTATGAATTGTGTTTGAAAAGATGATCATAATTGCAAATGCCTACAGCATTGCTTGGGTTTGCTTGTAGAGCTTGACATGCAGTCGACCAGATTTCCTGGGTATTTTTTTTTCAGTTAAATGCCAATGCTTCAAATCCGCTATTTGGGATTTGATGTGTAGTTGGAGTCCAGGGTTTCTGGTTAATCCCTGCAGGCTGGTTTTTAACCGTTATACTGACACTCTGATTTTCACAAGTCTGTTTGGAGTGTGGCGGACACCACGGTGCCAGAGGGGAATCATGGTCTAATTCAACATTATCTGACTTTAGTCACCGCTGACACTGAGGGATTACACTGTTCACTGCTTAGAGGGGGTTCTGCGAATTCTCCTGCTTTTAATTTTTTTTTGCTTGAATAAAAACCATTCTGATAAACTGTAACTGGACTTATACTGAAGAATAAAATTGTTTTGGACCATCTCCAATTAAATAATAATAATAATTACTATTATTTATTTATTTATTTATCCCTCCACATATTTTTATAGTTCAAAGGTTGTTCTTTTATATCTTAAGAAAACAAATAAATTTTTAACCCTGTCCCATATAATAATAAATATTATTATTAGTAGTAGTGGTAGTATTTATTTATTTATAAAATTATTTATTTAGTAAATAAATACTACCACTACTACTAATAATAATATTTATTATTATATGGGACAGGGTTAAAAATTTATTTGTTTTCTTAAGATATAAAAGAACAACCTTTGAACTATAAAAATATTTATTTATGTTTAAATTAAATAGTCTGGCTTTAGGAGAAACGTCTGATATATAAAAGACATCTCATTTGTCGTCAGATTTGACAAATAAAACCTGAATTTTTCTACATAATCTATACATTTTCTACACATGTATCTATGTTTGATAACAAGATGCTGATTTTGAGTCACTTTTTTAGCCGTACTGTATTATAACTATGATCTGTTCCCTTTCAGGTACGCAGCGAGCCAACGCACGGGCCCCTGCACCGTACAAACGGGACTTTGAAGCCAAACTTCGGAATTTCTATCGCAAACTGGAGACTAAAGGCTACGCACAGGGTCCAGGCAAAGTCAAGTAAGCATGTTGTGTACCGTACCCTGAGGTCTTCATGTGTAACACATTTTCACACTCATGCCGACTTGTGCTTGTTTTAGGTTGATAATCCGCAGAGATCATCTACTGGAGGACGCCTTCAATCAGATCATGTGCTACTCTCGCAAAGATCTACAGAGGAGTAAACTCTACGTCAGCTTTGTTGGAGAAGAGGGGTCAGAGTTTCCACAATTTGAAAACATAACCAGACTTTTATAACAACCATTATAAAAATATACTTAATTAAATTGTTGAAAATAAATTAGTCTTATATCCAAAGCCTATTATTGTGTTGTAGTATTAATAATAATAATGTTAATAAGTATTATTATTATTATCATAATTTTAATGATGACTATTTATTATAATTTTTCCCTTTTTTAATTAAAATTGATACTTTTGATACTGAACACATTGGTTTAATTTTGCTCCCGTTCAGACTGGACTACAGTGGCCCTTCACGAGAGTTTTTCTTTCTGGTGTCACGGGAGCTTTTTAACCCATACTACGGCCTGTTTGAGTATTCAGCCAATGACACCTACACCGTCCAGATCAGCCCCATGTCTGCCTTCGTCGACAACCACCATGAGTGGTGAGTGCTCATTGTCTTCTGATTTGAAGCTTGATTTGTTTTGATTGATGCACATCCAATATTAAAAGGAGGATTTAGATTGTGCTTTGATCAGCCTGTTTCTATAAGATGTTCTTTACGGCAGTCGTGGCCTAATGGTTAGAGAGTCTCGGGCCGGCAGAGATTGTAGGTGGGGGGAGTGAATAACCAGCGCTCTCTCCACCCTCAATACCACGACTGAGGTGCCCTTGAGCAAGGCACCGAACCCCCAACTGCTCCCCGGGCGCCGCAGCATAAAAGGCTGCCCACTGCTCTGGGTGTGTGTTCACGGTGTGTGTGCACTGCTGTGTGTGCACTTTGGATGGGTTAAATGCAGAGCACAAATTCCTAGTATGGGTTACCATACTTGGCCACATGTCATGTCACTTTAATAGACTGAACTAGCAGAAATGTACCTCGATGTTTTAAACATGTTCTGTCGTCAGGTTTCGGTTTAGTGGTCGTATTCTGGGTCTCGCTCTTATCCATCAATACCTACTGGATGCCTTCTTCACACGACCCTTCTACAAAGGCCTACTGCGAATGTGAGTTAAACATTTCTGACACTTTATTTTTTAATATATAGACAGTTATTACAATTCTAAAAGTTTTATTTTTATTCTAGCTGGAAAAAAAAAAATTATGCAGGGACATTATTTGAATGTTATTTAAATGTGATGCATATTGGTAGATAAACACATCACATCCATTATTTCATGTTCATATGTATTTGTTGATGTGTGTGTGTTGTGTAGACCGTGTGATTTGAGCGATCTGGAGTATCTTGATGAGGAGTTTCATCAGAGTCTTCAGTGGATGAAGGACAATGACATAGAGGACATGCTGGACCTGACCTTCACCGTCAACGAGGAGGTGTTCGGACAGGTCAGTGTGTGACTGTTTGTGTAAGGTTGCACAACCTCTCAGCTTTGTCTCACAGAAGCACATGTGTGTGTGTGTGTGTGTGTGTGTGTGTGTGTGTGTGTTAGATCACAGAGCGCGAGCTGAAGCCTGGCGGTGCAAATATCCCCGTCTCAGAGAAGAATAAGAAGGAGTACATCGAGCGCATGGTGAAGTGGCGTATAGAGCGCGGTGTCGTCCAACAGACGGAGAGCCTGGTGCGAGGCTTTTATGAGGTACTGAAATCAAATCAGCACTCCAGTAGCTTTCAGTCACATAAAAACATGCCACTTCTGCCATGTAGAGTTGCCCTGAGATATCCCAGAATGCTTTTTTTATTGAATTTCTGTTTGATAGATTTGGATCGTTGTGCAATTTTGGTTTCAAGTGCTTTCACTTGCTTTAATATAGCAAGACGACTTGCTTGTAAAAGTTTAGGATCAGTACTATTTTTTATTTTTTTTTAAAGAAATTATTACTTTTATTCAGCAAGGATGCATTAAATCGATCAAAAGTGACAATAAAGACAATGTTACAACAGGTTTTCATTTCAAATGCTGTTCTTTTGAGCTTTCTGCTCATCAAAGAATTATGAAAAATGTATAAAATCAGCATTATTTCTGAAGGATCATGTGACACCGAAGACTGGAGTAATGATGCTGAAAATTCAGCTTTGATCACAGGAATACATTAAAACAGAAATCAGTTTTACGATATTTTTTATCAAATAAATTCAGCTTTTTTGAGCGTAAAAGACGTCCTTCAAAAACATTTAAAAAATCTTACGACCTCAAACTTTTAAACAGCAGTTATTAGGGGAATAAATTCAATAAAATTCACATATGTGCTCATGCCGCTCTTTCTTTAACATAACTGGCAATATATTAAGAGTTAATTGTATTAAATATTGTTAGTTGAATAATGTAATTGAATAATATAATTTAATAACATTACATCTCAAATTCTTAATAATATGTTTTAAGTAGTTACAACTACATAAAATCTTGAAAGCATTTACAGAATATTTCATGATGCTAAAGGTTATAGTCATAACCACATAATATCCACATGCTATAATGCAATATTAAACAGCAAGGGTCAAAAAAGGGTCAGTTTTCAAATGTCAGCGTTTATGTTAGCTTTTCATTAAAATTTCTTGATTAAAAGCCTGCTCATTATATGATTGTTATGCCTGCTTCCATCATAAAAATCAACTTAAAGGAACAGGATCACAATATAAAAATTAAATCATTATTTTTTCACTTTTATGTGCTGTTATTTTTTATCTGTGGAATAATTATTAAAGACTCATAGATTTTTTTCTCTCTTAATTCTGTTTGTGATTTTTTTTTTTCATATTTAATTAGCATCACTGACAAAAGATCAAGCCAGCCAACGAGGAATGAAATGCATTGTTAAAAATCCTATATTATTTAGTGTAACCTTGAATGAGAACGAAGATGAATGAATTAATACAGCACGGTAGGTTTAATGTATGATTGAGTTTTGTTTCTGTAATATCTTCAGGTGCATCATTTCCTATAGTTTTACCCAACAGGAATACAAGGATTCCAGTTATTATATTGAAGAAAATGCAGAATTTCACATCATATTTCACAGCGCTGGAACGAAGCAGATGTTTTCTGGTTGTGAACTGACTGCAGGTTGTAGATGCGCGGCTGGTGTCGGTGTTTGATGGGCGGGAGCTGGAGCTGGTGATCGCTGGGACGGCGGAGATTGATCTGGGAGACTGGAGGAACAACACCGAGTACAGAGGAGGTAACCACAGACTGACAGATTCATAATAAATGATCCCCATATTTGGTAGATCACCATCATGGTAGTGTCCAAAACTGTGGTAAAAACATGGTATCAAGATATGATTTATGACTGAAATATTATCTGCCAGATAGACTGAGGGCTTTTACAGCGTCTCCTAGCCCTAAAGGTCACATTTTGAGTTTATTGGAACAAGTTTATTGGTTTTCCCTCCAGGTTACCATGACAACCACATCGTGATTCGCTGGTTCTGGGCGGCAGTGGAGAGATTCAACAACGAGCAGAGACTCAGATTGCTGCAAGTGAGTGATGAAAGAGAATCACAAGCTCTTTTTATAAGACAGAGCACAGTCTGTGTGCTTGCCCTGGGGCTGAAATGTCTCTGTTGTCTCAGTTTGTGACAGGGACGTCCAGTATCCCGTACGAGGGCTTCGCCTCTCTCAGGGGCAGCAACGGGCCGCGCCGCTTCTGTGTGGAGAAATGGGGCAAAATCACGTCTCTGCCCAGGTAATCTGAACTCAACTCGAGATCCTGTTTATAAAACTACTCCATGTCTGGCAGAATTTATTTATATTTAACCTCTACATTTATTTGAATCATCATTGTAATGCATTTCTTTGTTTGATGCCCACCACTATATTTAGAGGGGTAGCTATATAAATGTATAGAGTATAAATAAATACAGATTGGGTATTTTTTTTATTTTTTATGTTTTTGAAAAAGTCTCTTCTGCTCACCAAGGCTGCATTTATTTGATCTAAAATACAGTAAAAAAACTGTAAAATATTATTACAATTTTAAATAACTCTTTTCTATTTTAATATATTTTAAAATGTAATTTATTTATTTGATGCAAAGCTGAAATTTCAGCATTATTACTCCAGTCTTCAGTGTCACATGATCCTTCAGAAATTATTCTGATTTAATGATGATGATTTGATGATAAAGAAACATTTATTATTATTATTATCAATATTGAAAACAGTTGAACTGCTTAATATTTTTTGTGGATACTGTGATCTTTTTTTTGTAATATATGATGAATAGAAAGCTGAAAAAACAGCATTTACTTAAAATATTTTTTTTTTGTAATATTATAAATGTTTACTGTAACATTTTAATGCATCCTTGTTAAATAAAAGTATTAATTTATTAATAAAATGAATAAATAATACAAAAAATAGACCAAACCTTTAAAAAAATACTTTATATGCATCTATTTATAATGTTTATTGGTTTATGTCTATGCATTTATAAATTGGTTTCATGCTTATTGTGTTGGCACTGAATTTAGGAACAAAAACAGATGGATAACAAAAATTCAGTAAAATAAAAAACTAAAAAAAATAATTGTTAGAATTTTACAAACAATCTACCCCCAAAATATCACAGTTCATGTTAAATGAAGTTCGATAATGGCACATTTGTCCCAAATAAACCCTTTTTTTCCACATATGTCATTGCTTATGTGATCCACAAGATGGTGTAATCCAGCAGTTCATAATACAGTGGCTCAAAATTAGTTTGGAAATGTATATGATCAGAAAATGAAGTTTCCTGTCTTTATTTGTCCTTATAGAGCTCACACATGTTTCAATCGTCTGGACCTCCCCCCGTACCCCTCGTTCTCCATGCTGTACGAGAAGATGTTGACGGCAGTGGAGGAGACCAGCACTTTCGGTTTGGAGTGAATGTTGATTTTTGCACTTTGAGCTGATCAAATATACTTCCACGACCCGTCAGGAAGCGCAAAGGAAGCAACCATCTAAAACAGACACCAGAAGCACTTAGACGGATATTTTGTACACCATATCACTTATAAATACTTCCTCGGAAAGAAACACACAGACAACGGACTGATAGAAGTGCAGATATTGTCTGAATGTTTCTCAGACGCAAGCATTGATCGGCTCTGGATGAATCGAGGAGGACGTGACCAGCCAAATGCAAAGCTGAGTTACTAACTGATTAAAATGAGGAACAAAAACCCAAAGGACTTTGATATTCTCTCTCTCTTTTTATCTATAAAAAAAGACTTTTCTACGGAGCATCAAAATGCAGCGTGAATGAACAAATACTGTGTTGTGAAAGCTTTTTCAGATCGCCTCAAACACTATCACACATGACAGCGCTGCCCTCTATATTGAATTGAAATGTATATGTTCTCTTCTTTTTATCATATTTATACATTAGTCTTTCTCGTATGTTTTTTTGACACCGTATGCTGTCCAAGTAGCCGTCATGTCAGATTTGTGACACGTTTGAATGAATTTGGTTGTTTATATACTCTCACACGTGATGTTTTCAAAGGGCATGTTACACTGAAGGGCACTCGCAGACACGCTACAACATCATGAATGTGACCACTATGTGCAAATGATTAAAAAAAAATCAACAGTAGAAGAGGATTTTTTGACTTTATAGTCCAACCTTGGCCTTTCTGTTGTCCTCGGATAACACGATTTTATTTCTGATGATATTTGAAGAAAGAGAGTGGTCACATACCCACTGAGTGAAGCTACAGAAACACTCAAAGTCAGCATGAAATTAAAACATGGGCGCACTATTTGTGTTACTAATACGCTTCATTGTGGTATAATAACGTTTTATGATTTAAATGGAGTAAAATAGCTTGCATTGCCATTTCATGTTGACTATATTATTATTTCCATATCCTTATATAGCTTTAGTGTGACATTAATGTTGCTTTTTTGAATCTCCTTTTCATTTTTCAGTGTTTTCTTGTATGATTTGAAACTGTAATATCAAGCCTGCAAAACCATATCAATACATTCCAGACTTTTCCATTTGCGTTAACTCAACCCAGCCTTTTACGAAACACTGCCGTGGCTGCGGGACGCTGGATTGTACTCTAGTTCTGAATGTTTTGTAAACTAAATTTTGTGTAAGGAGTTAATATCGCTTCCGGTGAAAACTGCCATGGAGCTTTGGAATTTTGGAATAGCGATGAAGACAAACACGAGCATATCATCTTTGTCAGTTCGTTTATGGCCGGCTAGATCATTAATACAAACCAGATAGATCTTCGTTTTTTTTGTATTAAGGCTTTTGCAGTGGCGTGCTGACATTTTTGCTGAATGTACCAAAGGTTTAGGGCTGCCGTAGACTGTCCCAACCCTCTTTTGTCCACGTTTTGTTTGATTATAAAAAAGGAAAACATTTATTAAAAAAAACAAATAATGATAATAATAAAAGCCTTGTTTTGGATGCCCCAATTTTTCCTCTTAATTTGACTTTTTAGAGTAGCTTTTTCACGATGATGTTGTTTTACACAATATAAAAAGACCTATAAGATGGGGAAACAATTGCGCTTTCTGTTTTTGTTTGAAGATAAAAATGTTTTTAATATGTATGTATGGTATATCTGGAGATTTAATGGAATAGTTCAGCCAAAAATGAAATTTCTGTTATTTATTCACCCTCATGCCTTTCTAAATGTATTTCTTTTTACGTTTGTGGAATAGAAACGTTATTTCACAGATTGTCCAGACTGCTATTTTCCATACTGTGAAAGTGAATAGAGACTGGGAGTGAATAAAAGCAGCATAAAAGTCCAGTGTTTCTTGGAAGAAAGAAAATCTTGTGGATGAGGGTGAGTAGATGATGTCAGTATTTCCATTTTTGGGAACTGTTCCTTTAAATGTTCCCTGCCTTTCAAAAGACCAGAAGCTTCAGACTGAGATCACACAGAAGTTCTGGCTTTCTGCTAATGTTCATTACTAGAAACTTCTGCTTTTGACTTTCTGTACTACTTTAGTTTTGCACCGTTCACGTGCTCTGAAAACATGTGACTGTTGATTGGATAACAGCTTTCAGAGCTCCACATTTGGGTCTTTCTCATTTTTGTTTCAGCACAGATGATTGTATAAAGCTGTTTATCTCACAGAAAAATGCCTCAGAGTCTTGATTCCATTTTCAGATGGGTTATTACTGTTTTTAGGTCTTGTTTTGATGAAATGATTGTTTATTCAGATGAGTCAAATTTTAGTTGAACCAAGATCAAAATTCCATGTCTTTTATTTTTATTTCAATGTAGTTTATTTATGTTTATTTGATAGATTTTTTAATTGTTATAGATAAATGTAAAGTAAGTAAATGCAAAGGTTTGCCACATATTTTTTAATCTAAAAAATCCATCACCAGTTAATGCACGTATGCTTTCCAAAAGACCCAATAAAATGCTATAATAATAATAATTTTCAAACTAACAGACAATTGTGGGGGTGGGGGTGGGGTGGGGGGGGGGGGGGGGGGGGTAAAATAAAACATAAAATTTTACAGTAATTTACTGTAGCTCAATTAATGACTCAATGATTCAAAACGAGGCTTTTTTTGTTTCACAGTCAATGACATAGTAATGTTTTCTGTAAACATGAGCCTAAACAGCCTTGTTATTAATAAATCAACAATAGACATTTAAATATTACATGCACAAAATATGGTACTTGCCTCTGCATTATGAAGATAAATGGTGAGCATTGACATCATCCTGAACAAGCAACTGGAATGCTACACCTTTTACTGTAGCCATGCTAAAATATTCATATGAAATCAAAGCAATGCATCATGAAACTAAATTCATAATTGCATGCATGTCTATTTGTGAACAGCAGATGGCAGACCACCCATACGGTTTCCTTTCAGAGGGTCTCCAGCCAAAACAGCACCAGAGACTTTCAAATGTCCATCTAATCTGAAATGTTTATTAACCTCTGAATCTCGCTGAGAGAGAGCTCAAAGCTCCTTTATTATATACTGCACAATAATGTCACTTTGTTTCAGTCAATCTGACAATATGGCAGTCAGCAAGATGAATGAAAATAGATGCTAATTAGCACCTTCCGCTGTAAAGCGCACACATCCAGCACTGGGAGAGAAGTGAGTCTTTGCTGCATGAAAGAGCGTGCTGATGCGGGCGTTAGAAGCGCTCTTGCCGCACAATCACACGGGCCTTGATTGGCGGTTGTGTGAACGCGAGGCCCACTGCTTCTGTTCAATGAGGCAGTATTTTCAGGGTCCCTTTGAAACCTATTTCAGCTGTTTTATCTGTTCAGTAGTGCTTTGCTGACACTACCCATAAAGCCTTGTGCTTTTAGTGTGACATGGACCATGCTCTATTTGTGTGTGTGTGTGTGTGTGTGTGTGTGTAAATTGAGTGGGGGTGACCCTGAGCTGTAACAGCTGGTGTGTAGGATCCCATGGGACGTGATAAACTCATCCGATATGTAATAATAAATCAGGAAGGTTACTCTTTTTTTTGCTCAAAATACTATGGTAAATGAACTCACTGCTGGTATTGATGCATCAGATGTGTGTGCACAGATTCACAATCACTGACAATTTTGACTTGTCATTCCGTGCACTCCAATATCTCACAAATGTGCACGTACAGATGCACATGCACAAACATATTGAGTTATTGACCTTGAGGGAGTAAAAAAGCTCATAGTGCCTCCAAACGATTCCCTGCAAATGATTTCGCTCAACAGAATGATGCATCTTCCGCTCGGTGGAGGAAATGACAAGCCTAAATAATCAACAAAATCATATTATTCAATATTTAGGGTTAGGGTTTAGATTTTAAAAATTGGTTATTAAAAAACTCAAATTGTTCAATTACAGATCAAAATGTTGTCTGGGATGTGTTTTTTGTAAATGTCTAAATGTTGGTTAAAGTCAAACTAAATCTTGTCGTACAATGAATTAACAACAAAAGACCAGAAGTTATTATGGTATTACCATGTTTTTCACCAGTCTGATATACTACGGTATGTGATAACATACTGTATAGCAATAATTCTTATTGAAATAATATTAATAAACTAATATAATATTCATATGATATATATTAATAATATGATAGTACCAGTGTATAGCTGTTTTGTTTTGTTTTTTGATGTCTTGCAAAGCGGTACTGCAGCAATATCAATACTGTAATAGTAATAGATTCCTGTAATATTATGGTAGCCTACTGGAAATTATTAAACTATTAGTATTTACTCCAAGGTACTTACAGGAATACCATAGTGCTACTGTGTTTCAAGTTCAAAAACTAATACCATAGTAACGTTTATATAAATGACTATGTACCATGGTAATACTATGGTTTTACTCACAAGGAGTATTGTAATGTTCATAGTTTTCAATTAAAATTGAACTTTTTTTATTAAAATAAAAATATTATTAATGTGAGAGTGCAAAATATCTATCGTCCAAACCATGTTGTTACTTTACCCAAATACACTTTGATAAAGCGATAAAAAATATTTATATTTATAGCTGTCGGGCATGCAGTTTTAATTCTTTACCACTAGAATTACACCGTGTTCTTGTACAAAGTAAACAGGCCTGCCATGGTAAAGACTATATGCTAATGGGATATATAAAGAAGTACCATGTTATTTTGGACATATATCATTGTATAAACATAATTTCAGTACCATATATTTGTCAAAATAAATGTTATACCACTGAACCACCACAGTATGTTTCTGTAAGATAGCCTACTTGTGCCAAGTAGAATATAATCTTGCATCAACGATTTGTTGGTCCAAGAATAACATTTTCATAAACTAGACAGATTTTAGGGTTAAGGTTATAGTTATGCTTTATCTTCATTACTTGCTAATTCCTTTTATTTTCAAGATCCTGCTTGTGGTTGAGTCTACATTTGTCTTTGTAGCTCCAGAACCAAGAAAGATCCTGAAATCACTTTTCATAATGGTGACAATAAAAGCCTTGAATCTTGAACATTCCTTGTCATTCCTTCCAAATGGATGTTGTATGCTTACATATCTATTCAATCATGAGATTTATCTTGACACGGATTAACGTTTCTCTGAAAAATATCCACTAAACGTGAACCATGGAAACTGACAGACATCAATTTCTCCGCGTGACAATTTGCAGCCACAGATCACCACACACCTTATCATCACACATTTACAAAATACATCTGTCGTGAAGTTGACGTATAGCACTGATGCGATCGCTTGCATTGTGGAGGACAGGAGTATGCATGACAAAATAACAAAGCAGGAATAGTATGGACCTCCACGGGTCTATTTTTACAGGCATGGCAGGAGGAAGTGGAATGGAAAGGCTATCTTGCATTATGCATGGCCCAAGAGAAAGAGAGGAGCATAGGACAGAAAAAACAGCACTTCCTCTAGTGGGACAACACAACAGACAAAATAATGCTTTTATATTTAGTGTAGGTATGTTTTATGATCTGTGGTATGAGAATAAAAAATATATATATTATTAAATTATTATTAATAATATTTATAGTAGCATTTTATTGAGAATGTGAATGACTTTCCCCATGCAAAACTGCAATAATCTAGGATGTTCTGTGGCATTGTGTTCTCCGTGGGTTTGGTGTTTTGTAATGTGGTTTCAATATGGTTGCTATGGTTCTCTGAGTGGTTGCTGGGTTCTGGGTGGATTTGGTCTTTTACTTTGTTGTAGCTATGTGTTGTAGGTGGTTGCTTAGACATTATTATTTGGTTGCTAGGGTGTTTTGAGTAGTTTTAGTGTGTTGTTATATGATTGCAATATATTCTGGGTGGTTTCTAGGGTGTTGCTATATGGTTGCTATGGTTTTTTCGCATGTTGCTATGAGGTTGCAGTGGGTTCTGAGTGGATGCTAGGGCTTTGCTACAGTATATGGTTGCTAGGGTCTTCTCAGTGGTTTTTAATATGTTGTAATGTCATTGCTGTGTGTTCTGGGTGGTTGCTAGGGCGTTTCAATATGGTTGCTGGGTTCTGGGTGGATTTGGTCTGTTACTAAAGTATGGTGTACCTATGGGTTGTGGGTGGTTGCTAAGGCATTACTATATGGTTGCTAGGGTGTTTTGAGTAGTTTTTCGTGTGTTGTTATATGATTGCAGATTTCTGGGTGGTTTGTAGGGTGTTGTCAAATGGTTGTTAGGGTTTTCTGATTGTTTTGTGTTCATCTTGGTATGTTGTTGCTAAGAGTTCTGGTGTTTGCTAGGATGTTTTCTGGGTTGTTCACTGGTCCTGGTGAAAATCCTTATATTAGCCAGTGCTAATCAACCAAAACAAAATTCTGTGCAGGTTCTGAGAAGTTCTGGGAATTTAAAATTGTGACACTATGATAAAAGCCCCGTTGGGTGATAAGTAATGCATATTTGATTTAGTCAAATGAAGGCTGATTTGAATGAAAAGCTGTGTGTGAAGTGTGTCTCTCATGAGCAGCAGCGGCGGGTTTGGATCTCTGGAGACAGGTGTTGACTAATGAGGAGCTTTTTCTGAATCCAGCCATGATGATTAAGTGTTAATTACAACAGGTCAGCTTGACACATTTCCAATAATTGGAAATATTTTGGTGCTTTTTGATTTTCAGGACAACACAAAAGAATACATTAGTGTGCCTAATGAGATGTCTATTTAGCTCACCACTGACCCTCTTGACTTTCTGGTGTCTCCTTCAAGGACTATTCAGAGTTTAGAAAAAGAGCGATGAAGCTGAGATATTCGAACACATTGTCAGAATGTATTTTTTCCTGTTTTCAATACTCATGTTCAATACATCAACATTTGTCAACTAAGCTTATCTCTCTCAAAGGCTTTCTTATCTCACAGTTATCTGTTTTATGTTTTGCTCAGAGGTGGAAGTTGGGGTCCATATAGAAATTTTAATTATGTTGATAAGCTTTGCTCCTTTAAGACAGACAGTTGTGATGCTTGCCCTTTAAAACCAATGACCTCAAACAGGAAGCAGTCAGTGTGAAGATGGAGAACCAAGTGAGTGTGATCGTCAAACTTATAAACAGCTGCAGTCTGTTGTCACTGTGAGGTGAGTAACCAGAGCATCTCATCAGGAGCACATTTAATGCTTTTTCATCCTGTTTACTTGTAACAGGGCTAGCTACTCAACTCTCAACTAGGGGGTGATAGAAAGCTGAAACCCCAAGTAATTTAACCAGGTAGTAGAGTAGAAGGAGAGTTGTTTGGAAGTGGGAAGCATGGTATTGCCCTAGCACCTATGCAAATTTCATTGGAGTCTTGTTTTTCTTCATGTTCTCATGTGCATTTGATCTTGTTTTTTTTTTTTTTTTACTTGGTCTGCATATGTTAAGTGTGGGCTTTCTAGTTAATGATAGTTTTTTTTTTTTTTTTTTTTGTAGATTAACTTTTTAATATTGCATTGTAGCTGGTGTCTTCATGAGTTGCAAAGGCCCTACTTTCATGGATGTCAAGAAGATTTTTCTGAAAGGATCGTTTGTGCTATTTTGCCTTGTGGATTAACATATATCCTGAGTCCAAGGACTTGACTCTGTGGGCCTTTTTTCATTGGGATTACTTGAAGGGCACTTTAAGGACTCATTGCTCCTTTTGTGTAAGGTTTTGTTCCACTCATCATCAATGAGACTGTATTTGGGGATGTGAACATTGACTGGGACACACTGAACTCTGAATATTTTGTAGTTGCCACCCTTTCTTTTTGTATTAATTCACATTTATCTGTAAACCACCTGTGGCTATATAGATGTGAAGTACTGTATTGGTGTTCTATCAATTCTTTCTCATTCTTTTCTTAAACTCTACATTTATAAAAGGTATAAAAACTTAATTTCAGTCTTTGTAGTTTTGTGGTAACACACTGGGAGATTGTTATATTGGTAGTTGGTGGGCCCGTCCTGATTTTTCATATAACTACATGCCTCAGTAGTGGACAAGTGGTGTTATACTCATGGGACTTTGGAAGGTTTATTCCCTTTTGAGATGCAAGTGTGGGCTGGATGTTTGTTGGAGAGTCTTTGAATGATCGCGCTTTCTTTTATCCTCCATCTCAGCTCCTCGTTTTTTCTTAAAAAAATAAATAAATCTAACAAACACACACATGCTTTTTAATATAATGTGTTTTTAATATTTTAATTTGAAACCCGTAATGTTTTTTTTTTGTCTGGTTATTTGAATGTTTATTGTGGTTTGATTTTGTTAGACTTATTTTCTGATATTATAAACCAAATTATAGACCATTTTTATTTTTTTGTATAACTGAGATGCTATTATACTTATATTTGATATAATTTTTTTGATAAATTTTTTTTAATGTCAACCACTCTAGTGTGACCTTTTTTTAAAAAAAAATTAATTATTTTTATTAGGCCTTTTTTTTTTTTTTATTTTTTACTGATTTTAGTTGTACCAACCACTGCTACAAAATATAAAGATGTCTTGTAATAACATATCATTGAAGTAAATATAGATTTTCGTTTTGTAAATGTTGTAGATTTATAGTAAAATATTTTATGTAAAAAAAAGTATCAAAATTAACATTTATTTATTTTCCTTTTTTTGGTATAATTATAATAGTTATATTATTTTAAAGTAAGTTGGCATGTAAATACCACATGGCACATAACAATGGTAAATATTCATAATACATATTAAAGAAGGTATTTTATCTGATACCTGCTACTTTTTGTAACTTAGTTTATTTTTAAATGTCGAAGCAGTAATAAACAGTGTTTTATAACAAATACAATAGAAACCATTGTTAAATTTAACCTGAAGCCATTAATGGCTTTATATGTGGCTACTGTGGTATAATTTCAAATATACCATAGTGGGGCAGTCGTGGCCTAATGGATAGAGAATTGGACTTGTAACGTGAAGGTCGTGGGTTTGAGTCTCAGGTCTGGCAGGGATTGAATAACCAGCACTCTCTCCACCTTCAATCCCACGACTGAGGTGAGACTCTTGAGCAAGGCACTGAACCCCCAACTACTCCCTGGGCGCCGCAGCAATGACTGCCCACTGCTCCGGGTGTATGTTCACTACTGTGTGTACACTTGGATGGGTTAAATGCAGAGCACAAATTCCGAGTATGGGTCACCATACTTGGCCACACACCACTTCCCTTTCCCTTAAAATATGGTTACGACGCAAAATCTATGGCTTAGCACACTGATCTAATGCTTTAGTTATAGTCAAAGTGTTGAGTAATAAAACAACACAATAGAATTATGCTATTGTGTGAGTGAATCGAATGAATGAGGGATGAATTTGTTGAGGGTGGTGAATTCAAGTCTAAAGCAGACTACCGTGGTAAACCCTCTCAACCACACCAGGCTTGTTTATAATAAGGCTGTAGTGAGGAGCAAAATAAGCGGAGACGTTGAACTCTATTTCTAACTTGGCAGGTTTGTAAACACTGCCAAATGTGACAATAATGTCCCGTAACCGCTGCCAGCTGCCTGCCAGATACCTGACAGCTCTCAATGATTCTGCTGTTTCTCCGCCAATAGGGTTTGTAAGGCCTGTCCCGCTGCATTAAGAGCTCTGAAGCTTCCAGATTCTTCTCCTGCTTTGAAAACGCACCCTTAACGCTAGACCGACAGCGTCTAAAAGAGTTTGTTTTGGTATTACCAAGGAGCAGCAGCTAAATCTCTGAGCGTTTCCATGTTTTTAAGAAGTTAGTGAAGTTTCTCAGAGTTTGATGCTTTGTCGTCGTGAATAATCGCCACTTTATTGATTCAAAGAATGAATGAGAAACCAAATAGTCACACTCCATAAACATAAGTTTGGACGAACAAGTAGTTGACACTTGAAAAACGTGATCAATTTGAAGAATAGGCCTAAATTTCATTCCAATCACACTGAGATTCTCAGTTAAAGGACTAATTCAATTAGGCCGGAGAAGAATTCACCCCTTTGTCTTGGTGCCTGGATGAATTAGGGTTTAAACAGACTTGATACAGACTGTCAGACCCCATTAGAAAACAGCAATCTGACAAAAAAAGAGAGGGAGTGAGAGCTGAGAGCTATGGCACAAAGCTACCAGTGCCAACGTTATTCAGGCTGTTGGTATAAATTAAACATTGACTGTACTCGTACGACTGCCGGGACACAAACGCTCCACTGATTATATGCTGTCAGCGTGCGGCAAACACAGCCAGCGAAAGTGAAGGTCAAACATGTTGGGATTTAACATGAGAGCGAGAGAGACTTCACTCTACTGTTTGATTGATGCCGCTCTTTCATCCAACATCACCTTTCTTGCAGCTCTCCAAATATGAAATGATGCAAGAGATGAGCGACTGTATGACAGATTTGCCTACCTCAAATCCTTTTAAGGTTTGCACTACATTTTAGAAAAGAAACCCACCGAAAAAGAACATTTTTAGAGACTGTTTGCACTTCAGAATATAAAACCTGCAATATATGACCAATGTTAAAAACACCTTTTAATGAGGAGATATGACAATTTTGCTAAACTCAATTCAATTTGAGGTTTGCATCAGACTCTGAAAAGAAACTGCACAGCTGCAGACTGAAAAGAAAAAGATTAAGAGACAACTGGCTGCTAAACTGAAGCATTTAGGAGCCAAACCTTTTTTTTAGTTCAAAACAAAACAAATTTGGATCTCACGATAAAGTTCCTGGTTCACTTTGAATCAGAAATAACCAATAAATGACTGATTCAGTGAGGGAGTCAGTTGTGAACTCATGATGAACGATTCAATGTCTGTCTTATTCAAATAGCTAAGGCTTGTTCACACCAAGAACTTTAACAGTAAAGATCTCTATAACGATAATACTTACTTTTACTTACTTTTGTCATTTAGCAGACGCTTTTGTCCAAAGCGACTTACAAATAAGAAAAAGTAACTAAAACTAAAAGTTACAACTCTATAAATACTATATACACACATATTTAAGAAAATAAAGAAATGAAATAAAATTGACACATGCATATAACAACATTTCAATAATAAACATATAAATGAAAAAACTAAAATAATAGGGTCCACATCAACGCACGATAGGGTTGGGTACCGTTCACATTTGAATCGGTACGGTACCGGTACCCAACGGGACCTTTTTTCGGGACTTTACTCTCTGTGTAATAACAAAAACACTTATTTCAGTGGAAAAAACAAGTCCCAAACTCTCAATTTCAACCTTTTGAACAATATGGCCCTACAATTATTATTATGATTTTGCTTTCTTCCAGAAATTCTTCTGATAATCAAACATCTATTTATTTTTAATCAAATGAAAATGAAACCCTTTTATTTTTTGGCAAACAAACAGAGGTTTACTGTTACAATTAATACATGGTAGAAAAATTGTGTGAATATTCCTTTAAAAAAGTTTTAATAATTGAATTTTTTCTACAATTAAGTGGTTAATGTGGTTGTAATTATTTTTTATCATGTAATCGTTTTATTTAAATTTGTCAGTAAATGGAATATATAAAGTACATTATACTGTACAAAAGTAATACAAGAATACAAGAAGAGTAATCCTGTTTTTACATTTAAGAAAAATTTGAATATCATGAAAAAGGTCAATATTTTTTGTCACTCATTTCAGAAAGTGAAACCCATATATTATATAGAGTGAAATATTTCAAGCCTTTATTTCTTGAAATTTAGATGATAATGGCTTACAGATAATGAAAACCCAAAATTCAGTGTCTCAGAAAATTAGAATATTGCATAAGATCAATAAAAAAAGGATATTTTAAACAGATATGTCAGGCTTCTGAAAAGTATGTTAATTTCTATGCACTCAATAATTGTTTGGGCCTCCTTTTGCATGAATTGCTGCATCAATGCGGCGTGGCATGGAGGCAATCAGCCTGTGGCACTGCTCCGGTGTAATGGAAGCCCAGGTTGCTTTGATAACGGCCTTCAGGTCATCTGCATTGTTGGGTCTGCTTGTCTCTCGTCTTCCTCTTGACAATACCCCATAGATTCTCTATGGGGTTCAGGTCAGACGAGTTTGCTGGCCAATCAAGCACAGTAAGACCATGGTCATTGAACCATCTTTTGATACCTTTGGCAGTGTGGGCAGGTGCAAAGTCCTGCTGGAAAAGGAAATCAGCATCTCCATAAAGCTTGTCAGCAGAAGGAAGCATGAAGTGCTCTAAAATTTCCTGGTAGATGGCTGCGTTGACTGTGAACTTAAGAAAACACAGTGGACCAACACCAGCAGACGTCACGGCACCCCAAATCATCACTGACTGTGGAAACTTCACACTGGACTTCAAGCAACATGGATTATGTGCCTCTCCACTCTTCCTCCAGACTCTGGGACCTTGATTTCCAAATGAAATGCAAAATTTACTTTCTTCTGAAAAGAGGACTTTGGACCACTGAGCAACAGTCCAGTTCTTTTTCTCCACAGCCCAGGTAAGACTCTTCTGACATTGTCTCTGTTTCAGAAGTGGCTTGGTAGCCCTTTTCCTGAAGATGTCTGAGCGTGGAGACTCTTGATGCACTGACTCCAGCTTCAGTCCACTCCTTGTGAAGCTCTCCCAAGTGTTTGAATCAGCTTTGCTTGACAGTATTCTCAAGCTTGCGGTCATCTCTGTTGCTTGTGCACCTTTTCCTACCCAAATTCTTCCTTCCAGTCAACTTTGCATTTAATATGCTTTGATACAGCACTCTGTGAACAGCCACCCCTTTCAGTAATGACCCTCTGTGACTTACCCTCTTTGTGGAGGGCGTCAATGTTCGTCTTCTGGATCATTGCCAAGTCAGCAGTCCTCCCCATTATTGTGGTTTCAAAGAACAAGAGATAACCGGAATATATACTGTAGGGATGGTCATTAATTGAAACTCAGATGTAAATATTCTAATATTTTGAGATACTGTTTTTGGACTTTCATGAGCTGTAAGCTCTAATCATCAAAATTAAAATAAAAACTTTTGAAATGTTTTACTTTACATGCAATGAATCTAAAAGATATGAAAGGTTCACTTTTTGAAATAAGTTACAAGAAAAAAATTACTTTTTCACGATATTACAATTTTTTGAGATGTACCTGTTTATGCTCCCACTAAGTCAAATAATGAGAGCGAACCAAACTGCCTATCACAGCTATGCTGATGATACCCAGATGTACCTAGCCATATCTCCAAATGACTATAGCCCCATTGACTCCCTCTGCCAATGCATTGACGAAATTAACAGTTGGATGTTCCAAAACATTCTTCAGTTAAACAAGGAGAAAACTGAAGTCATTGCATTTGGAAACAAAGACAAAACGAACAACTAAAAATCAAGTCAAAAATCTTGGGGTGATTCTAGAGACAGACCTTAGTTTTAGTAGTTTTAAAGCAGTAACTAAATCAGCATACTATCATCTCAAAACCATTGCAATAATTAGATGTTTTGTTTCCAGTCAAGACTTGGAGAAGCTTGTTCATGCCTTTATCACCAGCAGGGTGGATTACTGTAATGGTCTCCTCACCGGCCTTCCAAAGAAGACCATTAGACAACTGCAGCTCATCCATAACGCTGCTGCCAGGATTCTGACTAGAACCAGAAAATCTGAGCATATTACACCACTCCTCAGGTCCTTACACTGGCTTCCAGTTACATTTAGGATTGATTTTAAAGTACTTTTACTCGTTTATAAGTCACTCAATGGCCTAGGACCTAAATATATTGCTGATATGCTCACTGAATATAAACCGAACAGACCACTCAGATCATTAGGATCGAGTCAGTTAGAAATACCAAGGGTTCACACAAAACAAGGGGAGTCCGATTTTAGCTATTATGCGGCCCGCAATTGGAACCAGCTTCCAGAAGAGATCAGATGTGCTAAAACATTAGCCACATTTAAATCCAGACTCAAAACTCATGTTTAGCTGTGCATTTCTTGAATGAGCACTGTGCTACGTCCGGACTGATTGCACTATGTATAATCATCTTCTATTCTTAACTGTTTTAAATTAATTTTAAATACATTTTTATATCAATGTTTTTATTGTTGTGATTATTATTATTTTAAATGACTATTTCACTTCCTTTTATGTAAAGCACTTGAATTGTGTATGAAATGTGCTATATAAATAAACTTGCCTTGCCTTGCCTAATGTGTAGCTTCCGGTCTCTCAAGCAGATGCGTTCACAACAAAGCGGTCAAACGTATGACGTAGGTGTAACGAAAGGTAAATGTAAGATCTGGAAAGAAGACTGTAGTCTCTCGAGAGTAAGCTCTGGGGAGAAGCGTGTAATTTCGCGAGAACCAAGTTTTGTGTACAGCACAGGGAAACCATGTGAACAAGTAAATTGTATCTGTTTTAATTTACAATGGTGCATTCGTGTCAATACCTGGGATGTTTAAATAGGTTTGTGACAGGTGTTTTGTTTTACTTTCTCCAATGGTTCGTCACTCTCTCCCTGGATCTTACGTTCGCGTTTCGTTACACCTACCTCATGCACTCGACTGCCATGTTGTGAAATCTTTGGCTAATTTTCATTTTTGGGTGAACTATCCCTTTAAGGATTCTATCCACCTCATTCTTCACCTAAAAATGGGTGCAGCTGTTTGTAAATTTTATGGGTCTTGCTTCCAGCTATTTATTTTTTTTTACAAAATCGCTCATATTTCTAATGATCAGCATGATGTAAACTTTGCTACTCCATGCTAATCTTGATACTGCAAATTGGTGTGCCTTACCATATTGTTTTATTACGAACACACTGGTTTGTAATACAAATAGTTTTACCATTTACTGCACATTGTTATTCTTCTCGTTATTTCCCTATAGCGGCTAATGAACCGGAAGTCTCACCCTACTTCCGCGTTTAGGAATAAGGTGGATAGTCCAAAGCCACTAGAAGGCAAGCCTGCAGCCTTTAGGCGAAAAAAAAAGCCGTTTTATTAGAGAAGTCACTGAGTTTTTGCGACAGGTGGGATTCATCTTACAGCACTTCTCATTCATTCTTATGGTATCCGTAAACGGTGATTGAGTGTCGCACAACTCTTGACTGAAATTCAGTGACGTCAAAGCTGTAATGTGATTGCTTATTAAGGCACACGTGATCCAAGTTGACCGTTATGCTTTCTCCAATAGTAAGTAATACAGACCCTCTCATCTCCCAATAGTAAGACAATCTCTGGATAGTCTTTGTTGGTTATCGTGGGTATCACGTCAGGCAGCCCAATCAACAGTCATAAATATAAAATATGTTTAATATTTACGATTTGAGTTTGGGGACACTGTCTCAATCGAGAACAGTTAAGTAATCGTAATGACACCACACAATAGAGGATTTTTCAGACAAAAAGACTTAAAATCGTCTAGTGTGTGGCCAGCCTTAGTTGTTTTGTGAAGGAAACACGGGCATGCACTTGGAAGATGGAAGGAACTACCGCCACTTCACAAGTGTCTGACCAAACGGCAAATCCTTTTTAAAATTAAGTTCACTTACAATTATTGTTGCAGTCTTTTTATTCATAGTCTGGTCCCGTGAACACGTAGTGGCACTTGTTCCGTCGTGAGGTTGGATTTCTTCTGTGCCAGAAAAGTATTATGCCATCACTGTATAGCCTATGTGTGATATGATGAGATGTGAAATCAGAGAACAAGTCAGTGCAGATATAGGGCATTGTGTGCGTTTCTCTGTGCTGACATTTGATCGTGATGAATTTTAAAGCAGGATCAAGGGGTAGTGACAGTCTAGGGCAGTTCATGAAGACAGTGGGAGGTATCGGTGCTTTATATGTATGTGCAGACCGCACTGAATCACACAGTGGGATCAGAAGGCCTTGGGGATGAAGGGCAGTGTGTTTAGTCTATGCAGTCAGCGTGGGGTATGTTTTTATGTATGTGTGATCAAAGCAGTGGTTATGAAACTCCACCCCCTCTCGGCCAGGCCAGCATTCACCCAGCTATTGTGAGCATTCAGTAAGAAAAAAACAACAACCTTGGTATAAAAACTTCCACATTGTAAACACAGCCTACTATTTAGACTCATAGAAAGAGGTGCATGTCCTTTGCATTCTTATTAATTAGTTTAGACTAAAAGCTACGAATGCACATTCACACTTGCATGAAAAGTTGTTTTCTGGGTAAATCTGAAGAAAACACTAGTGACAAATGGCATAAAGGAAATAAACTGATTTGTTTTAATTTGCATCACTAATTTAATGACAATTAACCAGATTTACACTGTCAATTCTCATTAATGCATCACAAAGTTTTACTTTATAGATTTATAGACTTAGGGTTAGATTTATATTTATAGATTTTTTTGTTATTATTACTTTCAGCAGTAATTCTCATTATTCCATCACAGAAATGTTTTCTAAATGACAAAAATACTGATATAAAATATAAATTTCACATAATTATAAAGTTATATTCATATTAAATATAATTAAAATTTAATCTGATATACAATTATATAACTATCATACATACTGTATATATTAAAGTTTTATTTGAGATATTTTAGAACCGTCCCTTCACACAAACACAGACACATACAATATCTAATAATAATATGAAATATTTCATATTACTAAATATTGTCACAATGCCTATATATATATACAGTGGTGTGAAGCAAGCACTTTTTCATGTGGGTTTGGATTTTGTTTTCCCTTCATTAAAAAAAACCCTTCGTTTAAAAACTGCATGTTGTGTTCACTTGTGTTATCTTTGATTAATACTTAAATTAGTTTGATGATCTGAAACATTAAAGTGTGACAAACATGCAATAAAATAAAAAATCAGGATGGGGGCCAACACTTTTTCACATCACTGTATGTATATGTGACCCTGGAGCACAAAACCAGTCTTAAGTCGCTGGGGTATATTTGTAGCAATAGCTAAAAATACATTGTATGGGTCAAAATGATAGATTTTTCTTTTATGCCAAAAATCATTAGGATATTAAATAAAGATCATGTTCCATGAAGATATTTTGTAAATTTCTTACCATAAATATATCAAAACTTCAAAACTTTAAAGGCAATTTTCTCAATATTTAGTTTTTTTTGCACCCTCAGATTCCAGATTTTCAAATAGTTGTGTCTCGGCCAAATTTTGTCCGATACTAACAAACCATACATCAATGGAAAGCTTATTTATTCAGTTTTTAGATCATGTATAAATCAAAATTTTGAAAAATTGACATGTATGTATGTATGTATGTGTGTGTATATATATATATATATATATATATATATATGACCTCAGGTTTACCTATTACTTCTAAAAACGTGTATTTCTACAGCAACTGATCGCATTTCTCATCAGAACTGCCATCTTCAGTCATTTGTGCATCTTCTTATCATAGCATAAGATGCACATAACAAGACGCAGAAATTAGTTACACAGAGCCCAGACGACTCAAAGCAAACGTCTTCAGAGTACAATTAAAGCACACTCCACAACTGGGTTGTCTGGTATTATCTCTCCAGTCAGTGTCTTTGATCAGCGCATCCCTCCAGCCCCCCTGTTTCCAGGCAGTAAAGCCCCCAGAGCTGCTCTCCTGTCATTTTCTCTCCTTACACATCCTCCAACCCTCTCTCCCCCTGCTTCTAGGAAATATTTCTCCCGGGACTGTCTTTGTTTAAAGCAAATAGGCAGAATCCAAGCCAAAAGCAGAAAATGAGCGCTTCCATTCATATACAGGCACTGATGCTGGTTCTGAGGCCAAGAGCTGACTAAGCCAAGGCAATGCTGAGTAAATCTTTTACATCCAACCTGCTGCTCTTTGAAAACAAGAATAGAGGATTATTATTCATTTTGCTCTGTATATACATAAACATATATTTTATACACCAACAGAATACTGTATTTTAGCTTTCATCACACAAAAACATATTTCAAACTTATATTAAAGAAAAATAATACATTGTTTGCATAAAGAAAACAAAGCCTGTTATTAAAGACCATTAAGATTTGTTGCATTGTGATGTTATTGTCATGATAATTAAACTGTAAAATTCTCATAATGTGTGTGTAAAAATATATATTTAAATTAAAATATATTACAATTATATATTTTAAAATGTATATATTATATAAAAACAATAATGGACATAAATATTGTGCAGTTTAAATCTGTTCTTTCTGATTGATTTATTATAGTATTGAGAATGAGATTGTTTTGCACTATGGTAATGAGAACTGGGGTTTAAAATGTGCTTAATGAAACTAATGCTGTAATGGTCTTCATTTTCAGAAAGCAAAATCTAATTTATTATTCTCTTTGTCTTGATTTTGGGGTGAAATATGACCTGCACACGATCTGGACAGGTTTCGTGTGATTCACCTTTTAAGTGAAAGGAACTTCATATTCAGAGATTTTTCTCTATTGCTAATGGATTCCCAGTCCCCAAAGCTCTCTAGACATGAACCATCATGTCAGTGTAATTGTAAAATGATAAGGCAATAAGTCAGACAGATACAAGTGAATGAATCGTAAGATGAGGGTGCCCGTTTCAATTATGTACATTAGTTATAGATGAGGAACCTTTTGGGAATAACCCATACCGACTATATTTGCAGAATTAATACACTGTGCAAGGCCATTTTCTTGTATGTAATTGCACCCTAATTATCCATTAGTTATTGAATTACCCTTTTATCTGTTTGTCACGGGCAAAGGCTTAATAAATGGAAGAGAAATCATCAACTTGGTTATCAACGCTCCAAATTTGCAACACAGCGAGCGAGGGAAAATACATTGAGAGAGAGATGGAGAGACTGCACTACAGTGGCAGAGAAAGATGGAGACCGACAGAGAGAAATAAAGAGGCATAGATGCAGAGACGGAGAGAAAGACGCATACATATATTCATGAGCATCTTCGGGTTGTAATTAAGAATCAAATAGCTACAAGGAAGCCATTAGTTTATTAACTAGAAGAGACTGCGCAAGATTTAGCTTTTCTCTCTCTCTCTGCTGATGCACAGAAATGATTATTTTACAAATGATTTCAACTATGAAGGTTTTTCCCCCAACATCCTGTTAGATTTTAAAAAAACAAAAAGTGGATTCCATTTGAAAAAAAAAATAAAAATCCATATCCAGGCACTCGCATAGCAAAGTAAAAAAGCCTTTATTATAAGATACTGCTACATATTAAAAAGACACCAATGCGTATCAGCCCAAGCAGGCCTTTGTCAGGGTGTTAGATCCTGTTAGACTTATAAATATCATTTCTATAGTATTGTGGATGTGGATTCAGAGTTTGCTTATTTGAAACAGAATCCAATGGACGTATAATTATTCCAAGACATTCTGACTTCAGGACATGAAGGGTTAAAAATAACAAGGAGACTACAATATCAGTAAGATTCTACCATTTATTACACATAATGACATTCTTAAATAAAAATGCTTCACTTAACAGTTCTTGCATAGATATATTACAATACCAATTTAAAAAAGAATTATGAAACAAACCAGTAACAAAAATAAACTCTTTTCCTTTTTCCTTAATAAAGAACATTGTCATACTAACATCATATAATACAAATAATATATGCAAACACTTTTTACAGCAAATAAAACAAAAAACATAAAAAATAAAAAAAACGGCATAAATATAGGCGCATGAAATGCCTGCGAAAAGCAGAGGGATCGGAACAGATTTAATTTACAGCAGGAAGTGTGGAAAAAAGCCTTTAACCGGAAAACTACGCTACGAGTGCAACAGACATTGGAAATCACTCTTTAATCAGCTTCAGACCATCCATTTGAAAGCTTTTAGCACAGCGTTTTGAGCAATAGAAGGGTACAAAGAAAACAATTCTTCAGATGTCTAGTGAGTGAATGGAGATCAGCTGCTAACGTGAACATACAGACTAATGCGTCAATCCAAAAACAATGTACAGACCTCTAAAACGGACTAATCATAGTATCACGAGATATGAAATGCATTCAAACTCCTAATTTAGCGTTCCCTGCATGTTTAGTAGTGTCTCAGCTCATGCCAGATCTTTAGGATGGATCTTTTACATTGTCGAATGTAAAAACATACCTGCAAGTGTGCATCGGTAATTACAAATAATTGCATTATCCCACAGCAAAAAGGTCAGATAGTTGTCTGTGCGATTTAAAAGTGGGTACCATACAAGGTTTCTACACACTTGAGAGAAACTAAAGACAGTGAACATAAAACAAGCCCTAAAAAGCAGACGAGCTGCTCTGTGGGGTTTCTCAGGACCATTAAGACAAACTCATTAGCTAGTTTTTGCCAAGGTAACATCCCTAACTGGTCCGGCTGGAGGATGTTAAAGAAGGATTTTAGGAAAAAGGTGCACTTAAAGTGAACAAATGGTCAAAAATCCACAAGGAAAACTACTAGTGAACATCATATATCTTGATTCATAGAACGCAATAACTTGAAAAGCTCAATTAGAATTTTAGCACAAATTTTGTAATATGAACACTGTTTCTATCCCATGAGCATCCAGTTACATTGTGAATCCTCACAAAACCTGATGAGAAATGCCTACGTCATATTTCACCTAAAATGACCTATTAAGAAGCCTATTTAAACATTATTTTGCATTGTGACAATATTGTCATGACCGTTTATGCACATATACATATATAGTTATTAGATTTTATATTATTTATTAAATATATTAAATATTTAAAATTACATTTCAATTTGAAATTTAAAGCTGCAGTCCATAAGTTTTGCCTCTTTGTCGCCATCTCTGTTTGAAACCTGCAATTGCAGTTATTTGCGAAATTTTCGTCACGTGCGTTGTGCATCGGCAATCAAATTTTTTGAGTACGTGTGGCTGTCAGTCACTGCACCAGTGTGGATATTCACTGTACTTCGGAATCACAGAGTTTTATATTTTGGAAGTGTGACCCAAATAAGAATTTTCACGGGAAAATGTCAACAAGTAAGTAACATGTCTGCCACACTTGTTCTGACCAACTAAGGGAAAAAAGCATTACAATAATCGCGCTCCCAATGGTGATTAAATCTAACGATCGCTTGGCTCATACTACATAAAGCCATACAAATTATTATTATTATTATTATTATTGTTATACTTGATCAAAATGTTAATGCTAACAACATAAGGATCGCTTGACTACATGCATTTATTGTGTATTAGCGTAATGGATGAATATCCAGTTGTCACTGATGATTGTCGTTTGGACCTTTCTGGATTACAATCCACCATCAAAATGCTGCTGTGAGAAAAGGCTATTAATGATCCACCACCGCAGCATCCTCACGTGCGATATAGCCTACATGTCGGGACTCATTCTTTGTTTACAGATGTGATTGTAATGGCACTAAAATGAATGCCGGCATGCTTGTATTTCAACAACCTACCAGTACCACTCAAATTAGAAAACATTATAAACTTATCGTTGTCGGGCTAAGGTGAGGAGATAATTTTGAACACTGGCTGGTTATGTACTCGCCCCAAAATTGATTTTTGGATAGTTTTTAACCCCAAAAAATTACGGTCTGCAGCTTTAAATGAGAATTATGTAATAATGTATGTAAAGTCTTAATCTCAATATTTATATCGGTTTTTGAGGTGAAATATGAAACCATTTTATTTTTGACAGGTTCTATGATATTATTTCTCATATGGAGTTTATCCTTCTCGCCATAGACCATAAAATAAACACCTGATGCCATTATATGCATCTATTTCAAATCTAACTCATTCTAACTGAAATGATTATCTTGCATACATGATCAACAGAACTGATATTCTAATAGTTTGAGACGTTACATTGGATTGTGTTGCCCAAAAAAAATTATGCTTTTCTTCCTTGTCTCCATAGCCCATGATCATGTTTTCTGAACTAAAAATTTCTGAGATAAATTGTAACATGTCAGGTTGCAGTCTTACATCCTCCATGAAAAGCGGCCCGTACGATGGTCTCTTGAGGACATCGGATGCACGCAGCTCTGCTCTGGATTCCGGTGACCTTGTGTCTTTGTTATTTTTCATGGAGCTAATGTGGCCAGGGAGGGAGGTAAGCTGACACCCGGCTACATGGTGAAATTGACTGTGTCGGGCGGTTGCGATAAGATCTCCCGGTCAGCATAATTGTGGCGTGCAACCCCCAGTGTGGTCCTACTCCGTTCCGCCCCATTGAGGGGGCGACCAGCGCTGGCCGCTGCAGGGAGAGTCCAATTCCTTTCTCATTACCCATACTGCCAATCTGTCAGCTGGGCCTCCCTTTGGTCCGTGTTAGACAAGTGAGTGAGAAGGGCAAGAAACTGATAGATGGCTTGAACAAGACATGAATATCCTTGTCCATCACCGATTTTTGGGTGATATGATCCAGATGGTGTTTTTGATCTATAGATATGGTTAATAATGGTCATGATATGCAATAAAAATGCAAATGTTTATGCTGTCTAAAATTAAATTTTGATTCCTTTTATGCATTGATCTCAGGGGTTTACAAGTCTTTGAATCAGCATCTTGATGTTTATATACAGTGCGATGGTTAAAAAATAAAGCAAATTTGTTTTTTTTTGTGCTCAATTTATACATCTTCAGATCTGGGCCTCTCAGTTCAGTCATACAAATGCACACAAAACCGCTATATCAGGTTGTTGGAAAAGCAATAGTTCACACAAAATTGTTATTTACCGACCTTCATGTTGCTCCAAAGCTGTATGACTTATGACCGGGTCGAGAGAGGGGAGCGGGATTGGGTATCGAACTCTGGTCGCCGTGAGGCTATCAGCGTTGACTATTATTTTATATATAACACAAAAGCAGTGTATACAACTTCAAATGAAATCTGAAATTTTACATATTATAGCTCTGTTCATGCAAACTTTATGCATGAAGATACTTTTGTCCTAAAGCCAATGCTTTTTCCATGCCTTGTTTGTTGCCATTTTGAAAATCTGGAAGTGAGAATGAGATTCAAGAGCTACTGCAAAAAGCAAGACTTGTGAATAACGAGTAAATTTTGGTCCGTTTCACACGAGTCTTGAATCACAGTCGCATTATAGACTATTTTTATAATGCGTCATTTTTTGGAGTTTGACAACCTCCATTCCTGTTTTTCATTGTAGGAAAAAGAGCACTGTGGACATTCTTCAAAGCATCTTCTTCATTCCACCAAGGAAAGAAAGTCATACTGGTTTGGAATGACATTAGGGTGAGTAAACAATGACCGATTTCTCATTTGATGTGAATTATTCCTTCATCAACAAACATTTGTGTAGATCTTCATGCATGAGCCACAGTGGGATCTATCTTGAGCAGATCAAGCCTTTCAGTGGTCTGAATGATTGCATAAGTGCAGGGCCGTCCGCAATCAAACAACCTTACATTCAGGAACACTTTCCATCCCACACTTGATTGTACGTTGTAATTTAAACCTCACTTTTACTATACAATTTACACACTGTACAGCTGTTTTTGCCGGGAACACAAGGCAGATATGTAATGTGTAAGAAAAGAAAAAAACAAAAAAATCACAAAGTCTAAACATGTTACCTGAAGGACCAGCGAAACACAACGCACACCTTTCTTATGATGCTTCCATCCGTGCAAACTAAAATAACTGATGGGAAATGTCTGTCCGGACAGTTTTTCTGGACATACTGTGATGCATTTACAAAAACGTTGTGACTGCAAATCTCTGCCTTGAATGATGGAACTCATTATTCTGTAGTGAAGTCCGCAGATAAACCTGAAATGGTGAAATGGTGCTTTTCTCATTTCATGTTAGTCCTAGAAATCCCAAAGGAACCCAAGTTTATGGGATAACGTTTCATGGGTCATAAATAATGCTGAGGAATGCTCAAAACGTGTGCAACAACAACAATGCTTTTCTTTTTTTCGCCACTAAAAGTTTGTGTTTCTATAGAAATGAAGTCCACCTCAGATGTGGTCTGTGCCAGTGTAGAATCCACTACTATTTGCTTGTGCATATGGCAGTTTTTTGTCTATTTTAATTTTACTTTTATTTTTCTATTTTGTGCACATCCACAGGAGAAAAGCAAAAAAGAAGTCTTCTGAATTATATAACACAGTCATCATTCAAAAAGATCTCTTCTTTATTATTTTTTCTTTTATAAAAAGTCTCAAAGTGTCGCTGCGCAGCGGTTGGTTGGCAGGGAGGGACGTGAAAGAGAGAGATTTGTCTGTCTATGAAGAAGGTAAGAGTGTTTCCTCCACTGCCCCCAATCAGATTCACATTTGAGCGATGAGTGATTCCACTTCACCTTTGAAATCCAGATTTCTCTGGATGGACCTTCCACTTTAGATCTTGGCTGTGGATTGGCGGGATCAAAGCAGAAAGATAATCCTTGCTCAAAATGGAAAAAAAAAAATCCATCTCTTTGGATTGGCATCCTAGCGCTACGATGTTCTCCAAAGGTTCTCGAGGAGATGATTTTGGGACACATCCTGCACGGTGCAGTAAATCAAACCAGGTGCATTGGTAGCTTGTCTGTTTGTGACAATCTGCATGAGACGTACTCTATGTAAAATTGATGAAAGCTTTAAATGGTTCTCAAAGAAGTTGGAACGCAATTATAGTATCTAAATCAAGTCATTGATGTTTTGAGCATTAGGCAAACACCTACTCAAGCACGTTGTCTTTAAGTGACAAGATGTCGTACCACCTTCTCAGATCTGTAGACCTCCGAATTTCCATCCTCATGGTCAGACGTGGCCGACCAAACCTCAAAACCTGGTCTAAGTTCAGCCCGTGCTGATCGGTTTCCCTAAGGGAGGACACTCTTGGTGGGATGAGCGAACGGCCTGAGTGGTATCCGGCTCCTTCCCCTCATCCCTCTCCTTCTCTCTCTCTACCTTCCATCTCTTCCTCCTCCTCGCCGTTTTGCCACCTCCTCCTCCTCAGATGTGCCTCTTCATGTGCAGTGCCAAGTGATCAGATCGAGAGAAACACCTGAGGGGGAAGAAAAAAAGAACTGATTAGGAAACCTGTGTGATCTGAAATCAGGATCTTCTATCAATATTCCATTTGGTTGGAAACATTAAACAGGTTTGATTGTATTGGCGCTGTCTCAGTATTATCTGTCGACACATAAAATGGATGAGCCAGAACAGGGAGAACTTTTTTTTTAGTTTTAAAGGATCGATTATAATAGTTTTCAACTTTTTAAATTACGTCTCTTAAATAACTTTTTGGTTAGGGAACAGTAACTACTTGCTTATTAGCATGCATATTACTAGCATATTGGCTGTTTATAAAGCACATATTAATGTTTTATTCTGCATGACCATATTTTAGATCCCTTAACGCTACCAAATACCCAAACATAACTACTACAACAACTAACTCCTAATTTGCTACTTATTGATAGTAAGAAAGCTTACTTACTACCAATAAGCAGTAAAATTAGGAGTTTATTGGGGGGAAATTCTTAATTCTTAGTTAATAGAGAATGTGTTCCCAAATCTAAAGTGTTACCATAACTTTTTACAAGTTTTTTAATTATTATTTTAGACTTAAAATGTATAAAACGTGGTTGTCCAAATAGTAATTTGAAATAATAAATAAATAATTATAAAGTTAAACTTTTTTTTTTTTTTTTTTTTTATTATTGTGAATAATGTGAAATGTATTTTATAACACTGTAAGTCTGAATAATGTTGTATACATAACAAAAATTTTACACATTTTCAGAAGGAAATACAATTACCATTATTTTTAATAATAATAGTTTTTACTATATTACATACAGTAATAATAATAATAATCATCATCATTATTATTTATATTATATTTTTAACATTGTCTTGAAGCTAAAAACAAAAAAAATGAGAGTCTATATAAATCTATTGATTGTTGGAGCATCTTGACCCGTCCCTAAGACATATGCTTTCATGCTAAGTCTCACCTGTCCTGGAACGGCAAGGGGAGGAACACAAATTGGGAAATGAAGGGGTGTGTTTTTGGCATGATCGGACAGATGGCAGATCAAGCCACTGCCAGGAGGCACCAAACCAGCTGGTGTACCTCCACCCTCTTCCACACCCCCACCCCACTATCCTGACAGGGGGTCCGGACACGGTCGGGCCGGATTAAGAAGGGGCCTGAGGGCCACGGCTACAGGTCTAGCGTCTCTGTCTACTGTATTTACTGTTCAGACGAGACGGGGAGCCCCTCCGCATGCTGCTCTCCACTGTTCCCGTCAACTCCATCATTGTAATGTTAATCCGGGGCTCCCTCGACAATGGCAGAATGGATTCCCCAAGGTGTACAAGCAGCCAGGATGACAAGAGAGCGCGGAGCTGAGCTCAAAGTGAGATATGCAAGTGTAACAAGCATGAAGGACCTATTTATACATCAAAGCGAAGACGAGTTAAGATTCACTTCAGAGGTGGAAGCTCTTGGTCAATACCAGGAGGCCCAGATTGAAAATGTTCTGAAAGAAAGCACAGATCTGCGTGCTTAGCTTTGTACCCAAATGGAAATGCATACTTTTTAAAAATATTTTGATGTTTATGTTTTATGAAATAAAAGTACTTCCATGTAAAGTATGTTGGAACATTTACAGCATACCAGCATGCATTAGCATTGATTACAGATTTTGTGTGGAGCGTTCTGAATCCTTCAGTTCAGTAATGTCTAATATAGAACTGTTAGTGCTGGAACTAAGGTAACAATATCCGAAAATGCAATTGGTTTAGATGTCTTAGGTAAATACTATGTGATTTCAGGCCCAATTTTCTAAGACTGTGGACAAAACCCCAAATTCTGAGGCAAATCATTGCTTGTTCATGTGACTGTTGATGGATTATCAAAGGCTCGATTTGAGAGAAGTGGCAAATTCTGAGCAAGCTAAATATATGGACCTGTCTGTGAAATGTGTTTTGTCTGGAAAAGACATCAGCGAAGATCTACAGGTATAGACAATGAGAGAGCACTATACAGGGCGAGGGGAATTTCAGTAGTTTTCTTTGTGGAGCACTGGCTGTTATCAGACTGATCTCACTGGATTTTTACAATTAATGGCAAAAGGAATGTTTGGATAAACTAATATTTCCTACTGACACACTACAGCAAAATACAAAAATAACTGGCTTAAAAACATTTTTCGTTGGTCAAAATACTAGTGGCCCTAGACGTTTGCACAGTTGTGTGTGCATATATAGTACAATGCATTGCTAGGAATCAAATTAGTGACTCTTTCTTTGAACCAGTTTGTTCTGTGTTGCCTTGTACTTGACGGTCCAAACAAACCGATTCACTAGATTGAATTCGACCTCTCAGTTTGTTACAGAAGTAGGACTCGGACAGAGAGATGGATTAATCGTACTCAGTACTCAGTACTCAGGTGAGGGAGTGCGCTGTGATTGGCTGGTGACAGAGCCTGGCATATCTGTGACACAATTCAGCATAAGAAAGAAAGAAAATATTTTAGGACATTTTAACTTCCACAACACTAATGTAAATGTAACTGGCAAAGAAATGCAGCAGATGACTCTACTTGTCACTTCCCACGCTGACTCTGAAAGCTTATCTACAAGACCTGGTGAACACAGAGAAACCATTGTCTGAATAGCAGATGTTTATAATCATTAAGCTGCATCTACTGGCACAGGTGACAGGTGGACCATCTTAGATGCAGATTTGAAAATGAAACGATTTCAGACTATTCATCAGATTTTTAGACCCAGGACACCTGTGTTAGATTTTGCCATTAAAAATAATGTTTAAGATATAAATCAGGTTACACAAATTGCTGACCAAATATTCCCAAAATCCCTTCAAGGTGCTATAACTAAACGAGGCTTAGTAGGAATTAAATGAGGCTGATTTGTTTTTATTATTGAAACTGCAAAATACTGTAGTATCATAAAATAGTAGTTTTTTATATTAATTATAAATATAGTATATATTAATTAATTAGTATAATTAGAGAACTATTACTTATACTTTTTTAATATATTTTTTATATATATTTTATAATAAAAAATAGTATTTTTTGCATTAATATATATGGGTCAACTGTCTACCTTAGGTGCTGGTCACCATTAAATTGTCTTGCTGTGTATATTTGAAAAATTAGTAATAGTACATGTCTCATTCATATCGCATGTATGATAATTATACAACAATGAAAAAGGTTTAAAATAAATAAAAAATATGAAGTATAGCATTGTCACTGTTTGATGTCATGTCACACTTCATATTATGAAGTGTAATATTATAATATGAGGTATAATAAGTTGTAATATGAAGTTTATAAAATGTGACACATCAGCTAGCATTTGTAGGCGTTACACAGGTGATCGTCTGGTGTTTTGACTCACCTGTCGCAGTGATTGCACTTGAAAGGCTTGGCGCCGGTATGTTTGCGGTAGTGCCTCGTCAACTCGTCGCTTCTCGCGAACCGCCATTCACAGCCTTCCCATGAGCACTTGTACGGCTTCTCCCCTGATATGGACACACAAACAGACGCACACACACCTGATTAAAAATGCACTTTCTTCCTCGTGGGGCCTTTAAATCAGCGACTCGGTCCAGCCAGCCGTCTAATTCATTTGTTTTAAGTTGATTAGCCTATCGGAAGAGTGTTGACACAATTGGAGTTTATGAAATACATGATCGTCATTAGACCGCACAGCTGTCGGACCAAATGAACTCGCACTCGATGAGCTTCCAATGAGATCTTCACGGCGTTTAACAGATGTGAGAGGCTGCGTTCACATTTTTGATGTTATGTTTTTCGTTGTGGATGGGAGCTGCCTTGTAGGAGAGCTGCGGTTCTTATGGGGTCTCATTGCTCGTTCATTAGCACTGCTGAACGTAACGTATGAAATGGGGGGCAGGCAGAGTTTATTTGGATCTCTGGGAGAGGTGATAATTGGAGTAGTAATGATGGGTAATGGGGAGGAACCTCATATTTACTGTCAACCAGCTGGTCCTGTCTCCACTGTTTGCCACATCTACAAATCTTCTGAAACAAGACTGTGGCTTCATATAAATGGCTTGATGATAAAATAAGTCAGATTTTCATGCAAAGACGGCTCCTAAATTTAACTAGCAGTCATTAAATCAAATATGAAATCAAAATTGATATTTACTATCTTAATACATGTTAGTCTATAAAAAAAATAAAAAAACAACAAAAGACAAAGATTATTAAAAAATTATAATTCAAGCAACATTAACTTTTCCTGACATCTGATTTAATGTTAAAAAATAGCCAAGTAGTTTAAGGAATTACTAGCATTTAAAACATATTTGTTTTACCCATGCGATTGATTGATTGAAAATGATCAATCATTCATTAATTCATTAAAAAAATTATGTATTTATTTCAAAGCCTATTTATTTATTTATTTATTTATTTATTTTAAAAGCCTATTTAGTTGTCTATTTAAAGTTTTGTAGTTTTTTTGTTAGGTTATTAATCATTTTAAAAGCCTATTTGTTTATTTTAAATGTCCTTTAATTTATTCATTAGGTTATTAGATTATTAGGTTATTAAAAGCCTATTTATTTGTTTATTTTAAATGTTCTTTTATTTATTAGGTTACCTATTTATTTATGTATGTATGTATGCATGTATATATTTATAAAGACTATTTATTTACTTATTTTAAAGTTTTTTATTTATTTATTTATTTTAAAAGCCTATTTAGTTTATATTTATATAGTATATTTATTTATGATTTATTTTTAAAGACTTTATTTATTTATTTTAAAAGCCTATTTAGTTGTCTATTTATTTTTTTGTTAGGTTATTAATAATTTTAAAAGCCTATTTGTTCATTTTAAATGTCCTTTAATTTATTCATTAGGTTATTAGATTATTAGGTTATTAAAAGCGTATTTATTTGCTTATTTTAAATGTTCTTTTATTTATTAGGTTACCTATTTATTTATTTAATTATGTATGTATTTATAAAGACTATTTATTTACTTTTAATTTTTTTTAATTTTAAAAGCCTATTTAGTTTATATTTATATAGTATATTTATTTATGATTTATTTTTAAAGACTATTTATTTACTTATTTTTAATTTAAAGCATATTTATTTAATTTTTTTTCTTATTTTAAAGCTTTTTTTTTCTTTTAATTAATTATATAATAATAATTAAAAAAAAAACATTTAAACATCTGTTTTTCTTTGAAACAGATACCACTATGCAAAATGGAGAGTGAATTCATTTTGTGTCGACTTGTTGTTTAGCATGAAGAACTTTCCATGACGGCCACACTTTCATTCTGAGCCATAAAAACAACAAGTTATATTTAGATCAGAATTTGAGTGCTAAATTGCATTCCCTTTCAGACACATTCACAACCTAGCCACATTAAGCAGGACAGGTTTAGACCTGTGCTCCCTACGACCGCAGCACCAGCCAATTAAGTCATGGAGGCATGGATGCTCGAGTTTGTCGCCTAGCAACCAGGCAGGAGCGTAACGTAGGAGGCAGCAGTGGAGCCAGCTCAATCTGGCATCGTCTGTCCCTCTGTGCCACCAGACAATTACGGCTCATACTGGCAGGGGAGGATGCAGTTGCCTGGCGACCGGGATGTTAGATGATACACATATGTACAAGTGGATATATGTGCATATGCGCGGTGGGAATGAAAGTGCACGGACGAGGCTAGCGGTGTAAACTGAAACCAGCGCCGAGACCTGAGAATCGTTCCCAATTATAGAGTCCCGTTCAGAGACACACCAGTTGCCTGGCAACTCCCCACCCCCATCACACAACCTCTCCTCTCTCACACACTTTTTCTCTCTCTCTGCACCCTTACAGGTGCCGGAGTCTCTCTTAATTACATTTTCTCAGTTAAACTGCAGACAGAAAGACTCATTATGATCTATGCGGCTCACGGCGGAACCAAGCAGAAAGCCATTTTCTGCCCTTCACCGCTCTTCCAAGTTTTTTATGAATCAGACTTCGTTATAATGGAACGCAGAGCAACAGATAAAGTGGAAACGAGTGCCGCCATGTTCCTCTCTTCACCCCTCCGCGTCTCCCTGAAAACCCACTCTTATCTCTTTCCCGAACACCATTCATAAAACGCTCCAGAGGGCAATGTCATTTCCATTCACGCTGCCTTCGTTTCTGTACAAATCTCAATCACAGAATTTGTCCAAGTAATAACGCCTCCGAAATAGGATTTTGCTAATTGCAAACGAGTTGACGAATCGCTTTGGCATCAGATTTGAACGCAGCTCATTGCTGCTTTGTTTTTTGGACAAATGCAGAACAGAAATGCAGAAATAGCTCAAGGAGTAAAGATAATGAATTATGCAGTTTTACTTAGCAAAAAGGAATTAAAATTTGCATTACTGTGTCAAGCAAGCATAACAGCACAGCTTAAACTGTTTTTTTTTTATTCTGCAAAAAGTATATAATATGATATGATATATTATATTATGATAAAATATAATATAATATTTCATATATAATTATAATATAAGTTTTTGAGTAAAATCATCTAAACATTCTGTAATATTGTATCAATATACAATTGATTTGCTTCTTTCCTTTTTGCAATATAGAAATGTAAAAATTTATCAAAGACTAGAGCTAATGAATAATGCAGTTTTTAGTTTTGGCCAGGACTCCCTGGAAGAAGAGATCTCAATGGGACTATCCTGGTAAAATAAAGGAAATAATAATAATAGTTAGATTTCTCTGCAAAAAATATAGTATTATATTATATAATAAAATGTAATATAATACAATATAATATAATACAATTATATTATATTTTATTATACGTTTTTGAGTAAAATCATTGAAATATTCTATAATATATTGTTTGGTATTAGATTTTAATGCAACTCATTGCTTCTTTCCTTTTTTGAATAAATGCAATATAGAAATTGATCAAAGACTAGGGCTAATGAATTATGCAATTTTATATTACATTACATAGTTTTTTTTCACATTTAAAATGCGTAAAAAAAGAAAAAAAAAAAAAAAAAACACATGTAGTTCTTCAAATATTGTTACAATATATTTACCGTATGTTGTTTTTGGCTTTTGTGTCTCATTCACATCAAACATGGTGTGACGTGTCAAGCTTGACTATGCACAAATTAGATTTAAGAACTATGGTGGACAGTAAGATTTTCAGAAAATTGTTACTTAAAGTTACTATATGACTTCCGAAAACTTGGAAAATGCACAAGTCATATCAAATACTTTTATGGTGCTTTCTTGTCCTTTTTTGGACCTTGACAAGGCATCCTGGACCGTCAATGCTCATGTCATAATATATATGTCCTAAATACTTTCTAATACATCAGAAGGGAGCCATTAACATGTGGCATGTTCTGGGTTCAAGAAATGGGGATCTGCTCTGGTGTGTTAACAGGCAGACATAGGGAAATATACAGGCGAGTATGTCTCATTCCAGCCGATCCATCCATCATGAGGCAGTTATTCACTCCGTGGACAGCTTTGGGACAGCAGTCTGAGTGCTTTTGGATTGAGATCGAAGAGACAGAGAATTATGGCCGTTTCCTGCACCATTCGAATCTGCTGAGGAAGTACTGTCGCAACCTTGAGAAAATGTTTGCCGCTGAGGGGCTGGACAGGCACGCTGCCATGGCGACGACGAAGTACCATTAATTACATCAGCTTGACGCTTATGGTGTAAAATAAGCTTGATTGCACAAAATAAGAAAATTAATAATAAATGTGGTGGAATTGACTGAGTATTTCTAAATATATCTTGTTACTACTGTAAGAGCAGGATAAGTGTTTATAACTGCAAATAAACTAAACACTTTATTAGATTTAACACACACACACACACACACACACACATACATACATATATATATATATATATATATATAATATTGGTTGAATGAATGATTCAATGACTCAAAGAAAGTAATTTTTCGTCTCTGAAAGTGATTTTTTTAAATAAATAAATTAAATAAATGACTCACTCGACTCACTCATAAATGCAGTTAATCATTTCAATCAGTTTTTCAGAACAAATCGGCTGAATGAATGATTCAATGACTCACTCAAATGCGATAATTGGTATTGTTCCTGAATGAATCAGTGTTTTAGAACAAATCAGTTCTACAAATGATTCAATGACTCCCTCATAAATACAGTTAATTGTTTCATTCCTCAATGAATCAGTGTTTTTGAATGAGTCTGTTAAGTGAATGATTCACTAACTCATTAATTCAAAGACGGTCTACTTGCCACCTACTGGGGAACTTTGCAACATGCAAGGACGAGTCACTGAAAAATGTGAAAACATCAGCACAATAATCACTGCTAATAATTAGTGAATTTCAAAAATATACTGGCTTACCTGTATGTGTCCTCTGATGCGCCTTCAGATGTGAACTCTTGGTGTAGACCTTCCGACACCCGTTAAACTGGCAGCGATGGACCCTCTTCTTGTTCTCTGCCATCTCGCCAGCTCCCATGGTGCAGGTGCCGCCCTGTTCTCCATCACTCTGTGCGCCGCTGCTGCCGTGCTGGGGAGAATGTGGGACCGGGTGGGCTGCCACGAGCTTGGCAGAACTCAAGCCCACCTTTCGGGCCACTAGCTTGAGCGTGAGGGTCCCGTCGGGCGAGGCACTGAGTGTGTGGGTGGGTTTGACTAAGTGACGACCCAGTTCCGGGGACGAGGGAGGTGTTAGGGAGGTGACGGCATTCAGCTGGGCTGCGTTGACCCCTAAGGTGATGTCTGGAGAGGTCACAGTAGAGGAAGTGAAGGAAAGAGTTTCTTTGCGTGGGGTGAGGTGAGGAGGAGGAGGACTGGGGGGGTTGTTGAGGCAGGGAAGGAGGGGGTCTAACAGGTCTTCATCCGCATCTTCCTTCATGAAGGAGGGTGTGAGGAGGCCATCTAGTTCCTCATCAAAAAGATCGGACAGCCGTTTGGGTTCCGTCTGCAGATAGCGTTCCAACTCCAAACATGTCTGTGGAAAAAGATTTAGATGTTTTTATTGACCTGAACACTGCCATTCTTGTACACGCAACACCTACACATCATAAATGGCACGATTTATTAATATAACCTTTATGTAAAGCATTTGTAAAGCCATTCTTACATAGATTATTTTTGCCGTTCCATTGACACAAAATAGTACAATTTTGTTGTAATGTCAAGACTTCATAAAAATATGTGACCCTGGATCACAAAAACAGTCTTAAGTCACTGGGATATATTTGTAGCAATAGCCAAAAATACATTGTATGGGTCAAAATTATCGATTTTTATTTATGCCAAAAATCAATAAGATGTTAAGTAAAGATCATGTTCCATGAAGATATTTTGTAAATGTCTTACTGTAAATATATCAAAACTTTTTGATTAGTAATATGCATTGCTAAGAACTTAATTTGGACAACTTTAAGACGATTTTCTCAATATTCAGATTTTTATACACCCTCAGATTCCATATTTTCAAATATTGTCCGATCCTAACAAACCATACATCAATGGAAAGCTTATTTATTCAGAAAAATTGACACTTAAGACTGGTTTTGTGGACCAGGGTCACATACAAGACTTCATACATTGAATAATTTATTCTTAAAAAACTATGTAAAGCATTTGTAACCAATCTTGTGACAATCCATACTTATATATCATTTTTTTTCTAAATTGTACATGGTTTTTCAATTAAATTTTACAATGTGTCAGTGACCTAAAACCATTCAGATTTTATAATTATTATAATAATAATAATTATTATTATTTGTAAAATGAAACTTGATTTGCTGTTTTTTTCATATAAAAGCATTCGTAAACCAATTCTTATGACAATTAAAAACCATACTTATGTATTTTTTTGTAAACTGACACATAAATTGCTTGCTTTATTCACAAAACCTTTGTTAAGCTTTCGTTAAAAAACATTCTTAAATTAATCATCCTTTAAACAGTTTTATTTGTAAATTGTCGCCAAGATTGCATTACATTTTTCATAAAGCATTCTTACATTGTTTATAATTTGTGATAAAACAAAGCCATTTTTACAGAAATCATTCATAAATCTTCTAATTTATGTTAGAATTACATCCGTATTTGCACACATTTATTGCACTGGTTTCATGATTTAGTCATCGTAGTCGTAAAGCTTACTTTACATCCTTTAGGTGCTAGTAATATGGCCTCAGTACTGTATAATGCAGTTATTACTTGACACCAGATCCATTTTTTTCTTTTGATATCACTTTAAATATTACATTTACGCTTTGTTTGTACCTATTAAACAACTCAAGCAATTAAATGAAAGATAAAATCATCCAGGCTAATCTACCTCATTAGCGCTGCGTGTAAAGTAATGTTTTTTTTGTTTAGTTTTTTTCTTCAGACTAACCCCTTTCTGGACTGTTAACTGGGTACTGAGACTGCTACTGCATATCATTTGCTTCAGCAGGTCTTCAGGAATAGATGGTTACACTGTGATTGATTACACAGGCTAGAATGGAGCTCTCTGGAGCTGAAGAAACAGACCTGGCCTGAATTGCTTGTTAGAGCGCTTTATGTGGAGCAAAACTGGCTCTTCAAACAGAAGGGGAGAGAGTAGAGAGTGTGTGAGAGAGAAAGAGCCATCAGACTTGGATTCTTCCATCTTGGATGGGTTTTTTATATTTCAGTATAAAGAATTGTGCTCAGAACAGCAGCGTCAACACAATACGATTTAATGGCATCTTATCCGCCACTAAGATATTAAAGGGGCCATATAAAGGACAATAACATTTTCTTTGTATTGAAATTAAACTACACAAAACCTCTTCCAGTGTACACTATTTTGAAATTGCAAACTGCTTAAAAAAACTGTAAAATGCTCTTTTGCGACTGCTACACATCATATATGACCTTATTAATATATCGGGTAGAGCCCATTGTCAGACTGTGCTCCATTAACAGTCTTCTATGACTGTATGGTATATATTTACAAACACTTATTTGATTTAAATATCATTGCCAATTCAGCAATACATTTATGCATATTAAAAGATATTGAAAACATATCTTGATCAAAAACGGTTGGATGCTTAAAGATAAAAAATAATTAAATAAAATATTTGTGAATATCACTTATAATAAAGAATACTAGAAAACTGGATGCTTTAAAAAAAAAGCTATGCAATGATGCTACAAAACAAACAACAACAAATACACACACACACACACACACACACACACACACACACACACACACACACACACATATATATATATATATATTATATGAACAATAAATAAAAAATGTTTTATTAAATTGTTTTATTTATATTATATAAAAGATAAAGAAAAAAATTTGTAACAAAAAAAATATATATTTTTTTTTGCATATTGGAAATAATAAAATGCTTCTCGTTTAAAGTAAGTTTTTTGCATAGTTGTCTAAGAAGGAGCAGTAATGTCAAGTTTTTATTTTCTGAAACGTTTCTCACAACATGACCCAAACCTTTTACAAAATGATAAAGAACAGTAACCTATCATCTCAGACAAACTGGCCTCTAGCTATAAATGTCTCGCTTGAATCTCTGGCTCTAAACACGACGGCGGTTCGGAGCAGCTTCTGTTGCTAGGCGATGTTGTTTGCTTGTCATTTTGTGAAAGGAGCGTCTGCCGTTTTTTCTCAGCGTTAAAAGCATTTTAATGTCTGCGCTGAACTGAAGGTTTCAGAAGTCAGGTAAACAGAGCATAGCTGAACTGACATTACCTGAGACGTCACCCGGAATATCTAAACATGACAGAAGACGCTATAGTTAGAAGACACAGATCTTTGCATAACCGTCTTTGCAATCTGCTAAAGGAACCATCTCGCTCGACTTGTTCAAAATAAATATTTGCATTTCTAAAAATCTGTTGTTTTCCCTTTTACAAAAACACACTCGGTTTCTCGCTGCGCCCTGAACTGATGGGTAATTAGTCACTTAAATGAAGCAGTAAAGAGATACTCTCCATTCAGTGAAAGCGCTGATGGGCTCGTGCATCTCTGTGCATGTTTCCCAGCTCAACCAATGACATTTAAAAGCCTCCACTCAGCACGCCGGCAGCGGTGAGCACTGTATGGGCCCTTTGGACGCACGCCGACACAGGAGGGATTGATTTTCTAATGTGCTATAGGGCTGCGGTGGTCTGGCGTGTCATGCCTGCATGCTGTCGAACCATCACACGTATGACAGGAACACGGGCAGACTGAGTTCATGGGAGTTCACATGAGCACGTCATATCGAGAAAGGGCAGACGTGTGCATATGTGTGTCGGGAAAAAGAGGCAGAGACAGTTTGAAGGTGAGGCGTTTGGGAGTCAGGTTTTTCTTATCGCTCTTGCTTTTCTCCGTCTCTTCGCCCCTCCTCCCGCAGGCCCAGAGGAAGTGACATTCAGGGGATATTGTTACTTAAAATGGCAGCAAATTCAATGCGTCCAGTGCCGTCTGGGTCGCTTTGGGCCATGTGATTTAGCGGTGCGGCAGACTGGATGCCAATCGAGTCTAAAGCGACGCCGTAAAAGCTACCCGGCGGATTGGCGAATCTCTGACAATTTGGATGTTTATTCAAAACTGATCGCAACTCGACACCCCAGTTTTGCCATAAAATAGGCAATAAAAAGGCAGAGTATCGCTCAGTTGGATAACAGATGGCTTGAATTTCGTGTTGTAGTCCCTGTGTGGGTCACACATGATCTGCGAGAGACTGTGACATAAAACAAACCTCAAGTCCCAAGTCAAGGTCATTTGGTGTCTTCCAGGCATTTCATTGCAATCAGAAAGCCAAGCCAAGCTATTAGGTATTCATGAAACTGAGATGTATGAATTACCACACATAGTTTTCATCTGCAAAAACCAATTAGATGAAACGCCATTAGCGTTACATAAACTTCCTAAAAAACAGCTTGTCTAGATTGAATGAGACACATTCAAGCAAATAGCAGATATTCACAACCAAAGAAACAAGCTGGTAATTGTAAATAGGCAACAGTTAAAACTGTTTTACTTGGTGATTATAGTTTTTTTTATTATTAATTTATTATTTATTTATTTGTTATTTATATTTTATAGAATTTATTATTATTATTATAATAATAGCAGAATAAAAGTATTATATTATAAACTTAACAACATAATTATAATAATATTATTAAAAATAATACAATTATTATTGATACTAATAATGTTTTTAGTATTATTATTAATATTATATTAAAATTCATAAATAATTATAAATACATATGTATGTGTGATATATATATATATATATATATATATATATATATATATATATATATATATATACACACATACACACATACACACACACACACACACACACCATGGTAAATGGTAAATCACAGTTAGAAATGAACATGCATACTAGAGCAATGATTACTGAAAGGTCATATTTTCATTTTTTATTTGGTGATCCAATTGGTTAGAATTGACCCACATGTTCTTCAATTAAAAAAAAAAAATAGCAGACATAACTCTGACATCTGAGATATATTTTTAACTATTTCCACTTGACATGCTGTCTTAAAAATGCAATATTCGAGGCACAAGATGCTTATAAATATGGCAAGATGTGATGCAACGGTAAAACATGTTCTGATGCATATGTACATTGACAGGCAATTTAAAAATAGCACAGAAAGAACTCGTTCTACACTCAACTGATTGATTGAGTATTTAAAGCAGTCGAAATGAACATCCCCAGTGACAACCACTACACTAATGACAAAAACAGCACCACAGAAACACAACAAATAAATGAAAAACATCATCTAATATTAACCAGGTGTGACGTTTCATCTTTTTGTCCGATCTTGCTCCAAATATCTTTTAATTGGCTGTTTAATTGGCTCTTTTAATGCAGCAGTTTCAACATTTGCTTGTCGGCGAAAACCTGCTGTGCCAACATGCTAAAAAATACAGGTTCTTTAATGGCATCTGTGGTTCCATGAAAGGTTCTTTCTGTTGGAAAAAAGGCTAAGGGCAGTCGTGGCCTAATGGATAGAGAGTTGGATTTGTAGAACTTGAAGGTCATGGGTTTGAGTCTCGGGTCCGGTAGGGATTGTAGGTGGCGGGAGTGAATAACCAACACTCTCTCCACCTCAATACCACGACTGAGGTGAGACCCTTGAGCAAGGCACCGAACCCCCAACTGCTGCCCAGGCGCCGCACCATTGGCTGCCCAGTGCTCCGGGTGTATGTTCAGTACTGTGTGTACACTTGGATGGGTTAAATGCAGAGCACAAATTCCAAGTACGGGACATTCCAAGTACAGGTCACCATACTTGGCCACACACCACTTCCCTTTCCCTTTAGATTACTAAAATGTTCTTGGCACTAAGAAAAATTATTTTAAGAACTGATCACTGAAAGGTGATCTGATTTTGGCTGGATGGCTGGATCTGATTTTTAGCCATAGTTAATTTGTCAAAGTTTTTGTTCCCGTTTTATTTATGTTGCTGTCACAGCTTGCAAACATTATGTCAGTGTTGCTAAGTCCGTGGTTTTCCCGTGGAATTGGGCTACTTTGACACTGTTGCCGCAGGTTGTTTTTCATGTCCACGGGTTGAAGCGACCCCAGTAACGTGATATTTAGCCCCTGCAATGTGAATTTTACCAGGGGAACTTTGCCAAAAAACAGTTTTGAGTAGCAACTGGGCGGGTTTTGTTGTGAAAACCTGGCAACCCTGCATTGTGTTCACTTTAAACTCTTAAAATAAAGATTCCAAAGGGGGTTTTCACAGTGATGCCATACAAGAAACCAATTTTGTTTCTCCAAAGAACCTTGCAGTGAACAAAACAAATGAACTGCCTTTTCTTGGTGTGAAGAACATTTAAAAAATCTAAAGAACCCTTTTTTTTCCACTATGTAGAATCTTTTGTCCAGTGGAAAGATTCCATAGATGTTCAAGGTTCTTTATGGAACCAATCAATGCCAATAAAGAACCTTCATTTTTAAGAGTTTTAGAAAAAACAGCTCTTTTAAGAACTGAAAGTTTCTCTTGGAAACCAAAAATTTGTTCTTCAGAATATTAAAATGTTTTTTTTTTACAATAAGAAAAACTGGTTCTCTGAACTGTTCACTGAAAGTTTTTTTTTTTTTGGCAGCCCAAAATGGTTCTTCTATAGCATTGCTGCAAAAAAACAACCTCTGTGTTTTACTCTTTCCATGCCAAACAAGGAATTTTTCAGGTTTCTGCGTTTTCATTGTTATACATTCGGAGGCACTATTACGCATCTCCTGAATGAGTCCAGAGTGTGCTCATCAAAAACACAGGCGTGGAAGACTCCGAATCTTTTTTGTAAGCATATATTAACATGCGATCATCAACAATAAACAGCATATAAATGAAAACACCCGAATGTTATTGAGTGATATGTCGATCCAGAAAGTGGTAAATGACTGTGCAAGCTTTGGCGGTGCTGATGGAAGCGATCTACTGCATCTTTGCTTTGATCATCAAATTGAATATGATCCAGATATAGTATTTGATAAAAAATTAAATTTTCTCAGCTTTTTACTCAAAAAGTTGCTTTTTTTTTAATGAAACTTAGCTACATTCAAGTGTTGATAAAAAAGAACGCATAGCTAGAATGATAGTTTTTTTGTTGTTGTTGAAAAGTAGAGGCTCTGTTCTTTATTTTGATGTATTGTTCAGATATTCAAACAACAAAATATTCTGTGGGCCATGAAATTTTAGTGAAAATGATAAAAAAAATTCTGGTGATGGCTCCCAACTTTTTCAAAAATGCTGGCAGGGAAAGTGTTGTGTAGTTTGGAAATGATATACAAATAGTACACAAATAAATCCTAATAAACTTCAGCTGCATCTTACCTCCACCTTATAAAGCGTGCAGGTATCTACCCGAGCAAGTGAAGACCCCCTGCCGGCATCTCGCACCACGTCGTAGAAGGAGCGACTGTCAAACATGGTGAGGTTTGAACTGATAAAGTGAGTCATCTGTGACGTGCCCCGCAGCGAGCGCAGCTGAGAATATGAGAGCGAGAAACGCAAGGCCCTTCACTGTCAGTCACTTAGGTGCCCTTTTTTTGGACGTCTGTCCATCGTTGCCGATTTGTGACCTGTTCCTCGCCACGGGTTTGGCATGATCTATCATCTGTAAATTGACGAACATGGCTTGCGATTGGTTGTTATGGCAGTGAAGTTGACACATCTGTCTTCTGTAGTCGAACCCGCTGCGCAATTATCTTTTCTGCATCTGTGCACCTGTGACAACATGTCACTTCCTCTTGCATCTCAGTATGGCCTCCAGTCATCGAACCCATCGCAATACCGCCGTAAATCCGGCATAAACGGAGCAACGGGTGAGTGCAATATAAGACCGGCTATCGCTCGCACAATATTAAGTTTAATATAGGGTAATCTGATTTGAGAAAGGAGTCGGAGATACCCTCGTACAATCTTCCCCTCGCACCATGATGCTCAGCAGGAATACCATCATGCGGCACGCCAATTAACAGCGAAGCACTGCCTCCCTCCAGCAGACAAAGCTAATAAAACAAGCTCGTTATAAAAATGAATGAGGAGCCCGTGGAAGAGCAGCAGCACCGACATCCAGACCAAATGCAAACAGCTGTTAAGCGAATTGACAGAGAAATGCTCTATTAATATTTGGGAGATGATTTAGCATCAGCTGTCCCCAGCTAAAGGCCGTTGGCGGCGGAAAGGCAAAAACATGTGAACGGGGCTTATTTGTCAGGTCAGGTTGTTGATCGCTGTCCTAGAACATTTGTCAAAAGGTCTCAAAACATGCTTGTGGAAAATAATCTTTCTCTGCGGCTGGAACCTGCATTTTCAATTTCGAGAATGGAAGAATCGTTTGCTGCTAGGGACACGTGATGTTTCCATATCGGTCTCCTTTCAAAAACATCTGCACTTAGATGCATTAACTCTTGTGCTGTGCTGAAAATCCTTTACATAACTTGGTGTTCCAGTGACCGGCCTTTTAAAAATAATATGCTATATTATCACCAAATCTTGGACTCGATCCTTTTAACTTGTTGGGAAAACAAATACAAACCCTGTCTGAATAAAAAAACAAAAAAACAAGTTGATTAAAATGTTGAATCCAATATTTGGTGATAAAAGCAGAAAGAGAATTTTTTTGGGGGTGGTCATTTTTGACCGGGAACACATTGTAACAATGGGGGAAAAAAAAATAAAAATTTGTTTTTAAATTTAAATTTTAGTATGATGCACTAACAATAACTAGCATTTTTGGGAAAAGAAAATCCTCTCTGGGTTAAAATGACCAGAACACAGCATGAGGGGTTAAGAGAGACATGACAAAAAAAAAATTGTAAGACAACATGTAAAATACATGTTTTTGACTGTAGAATGCTACACGTTTCATTTACGATTCATTCAGGAACTAAACAAGTGACTCATGCTCACCAAGGCTGCATTTATTTCCTCAGAAATACAGTAAAAACAATAATACTGTGAAAAATTAATACAACTTAAAATAACTTTTCTATTTGGATATATTTTATGATTATTAAATATAATTATTAATTATTAAAATACAATTTATTCATGTGATGACAAAGCTGAATTTTCCAGCATCATTACTCCAGTCTTCAGTGTCACATGATGCTTCAGAAATCATTCTAATATACTGATTTGCTGCTCAAGAAACATTTACTATTACAATGTTGAAAACACTTATTTTAATGCATATTTTTGAGGGACTTTTCATAGTTTTTTTTTTTTTTTTTTTTCTTCCCAGTATTATTTCAGGAATAGAAATTTAATAAGAAAAACATTTATTTGAAATAGAAATCGTTTGTATCATTATAAATGTACTGTCACTTTTGAAACTGAATACATCTACGCTGAATGAAAGTATAAATTTCTTATTTTTCCATACTTACCACCGAGTTTTGAGTGGCAGTGTATTGTGGTTTCCACCAATATTAAGCAGCAAAATGTTTTCAACATTAATAATAAGACATGATTATTGTTTCTTGAGCTGCTAATCAGCATCCTGGAGTAATGATGCTGAAAATTCAGCTTTGCCATCAGAGGAATAACTTACATTTTAAAATATGTTAAAACAGAAAATTTTAATAATCTCACAATATTACCGTTTTTACTGTATTTGCGATCAAATAAATGCAGCCCTGGAGACATCTTTTAAAAATCTGAATCATTTCAAACTTTGATCTGTAGTTTGTGAATTTTATTTATGTATTAGGAACATGATTTCTTCTCTGTAAGTTTCTAAATTAGTAATGCAAATAGGTATTTGTTGCCATTCTGATCATACCGACTGTCTGATATACCACATGCAAGCTGATTAGCCATTGGGCACAACAAAGAAACCCTTCCAAAGGCTTTTTAAAAGACCAGGCCCTGTTAGATATACACACCGACTCCAGCTATCCACTTACTCCAATGACACCCTCCTGACGGATGGGCTTAGAAGTGAAACTCATCCAGCCTGTTCTCTGATCAGTCATTGATCTGTAATGTAAAACTTGGGCTAAAGGGAGAGGGGGACCATAAATGACCACCTGCCAGTGCTTTGATTCAGGAAGGGACTGGCCAGCTGGCGGCACCCTGAGACACAATCCCCCTTCAGGCCGCAGCCGATCGATAGGATCGGGGGAATGATGGGGCCGTGCGTGATCTCATCAACAGTGGCCCTCACAACTCGCCCTGCCTCCCATTTACAGCCTCGCCAGGCGGCGCTTAAAAATAACCTACATCTCATCTGCAGGAAGCTTGCCGACACACACATAGTCTCAGGCATACAGAACTCAAGAGATGCGAGAGCCAGACCTGATTTCAGGTTCAAAGCTGCTAAGAAGACTTTAATAATATTTTATGTTTTAAATAATTTACATTTAGGCATTTTGGCAGACCTTTTATATTGAGTTAGCATTCGAGTTATAGATAGACAGACAGACAGAAATATACACACTTTTTCCATCATTATAATAATAAACTTATTATATATAATTAATACAAATTTTATATGTATAAATGAGAAATATTTTTCTGAGCAAGAACGCTATTTTATAAATAATTGTATTAAAATGATTAATGTAATAAACTGTAATTAATTTAATAATTATTCAATTTAATAATACTAAATTGTTTATACACACACACACACACACACACACACACACACACACACACACACACACACATATATATATATATATATATATATATATATAAATATATATATATATATAATATATATATATATATATATATATATAATAAAAATAAAAATCATTTATATATCATCATATGTTTTTTTAATAATATATAATATTTTATTCATTTTAATGAATATTTTTCTGAGCAAAAATGCCCTAAATAATTGCATTACAATGACAATTAATTATTATTAACAATATTAAATTATTATTATTAAAAATACTAAATTATTATTATTATTTAGAATACTCTCTCTATATAACATTATGTTAGAGTAGGGGATATTTTTAAATATTTTATTATATCATTTTATATACTATGTAATTTTTTATTGTAATATATATTTTTTAGGTAGAATGCTCAAATTTATATATATATATATATATATATATATATATATATATATATATATATATATATATATATATATATATATATATATATATATATATATATATATATATATAATTAAAATCATTTTAAAATATATATAAAAAAATATTATACCTAGTAAAAACTCTCTTCTTCGAATCTCACTAAGCAAGTTCGTTACAGCTAGCTAGACTGCCGAAATATTTGTTACCAGCTACCCAAGTAATCTGATTTAAATCAAAGATAAACATATATAACTACTTAAGAACTTCTTTGAGTATTAAAGTAATGTTTCTGGTCTTGCTTGACTTCGTAAACCTGAAATTAACTACACAAAATATATTAAATTATTACCCAGACTCCAGAGTAGTTTCTAAGCCTCCCTGCTGACATTTCAAAGGAATGACATTGATCTAAGTGTACGAATCCTCACATTATCTGAGCACGGCCGTTTGCTGAATGTAGGCTAATGCCTCCTGACACCTTTAAGTAACCATAAAGGCAAAGCTGGCACTCGTGAAATGGATCCTGAAGAGCCCTGTTGACATAAGCATTAATAGGAGCGTGTGCAGTGAGGGACAAAACAATGGCCTCCACTAAAGATGTAAATGTTTCCTCAGAGGACGTTTGTCATCTCCTTGTTGATATATGGACCTGTCCGATTTCAAACACGGCATTCGGCGCTGTCGCATATAACGGCAGAAGAGGATAATTACTTAATTATGCCTGTGCTTATCAAGGTACCTCTGCAAACATCTTCAATCCAAGTTTTAACGGAGATGCTTGCCGCAGCTTGTTTAAAGGTGCTAAAGGTATGGAGTAGCATGCATTTCGGGCCTGATAAACCAGGCGCCGGCAATATAGCAGATATGACATAACGCCAATTAAGAAATCACACTCTCGCACAGAGGCCCTGGCATATTTTTACTAGCCGGAGGCAAATGATGCACTCCAAGTGTTCCTGTCCCTCCTGAGCTGTAGCGCTAATCTTATGCTCGCACTTATGGGGGAAAGGCAATGTAATTAGCAATAAACCAGCTCTCTGATGTGTGTGGATCAATCAGCACTAGACCATTTGAAGCTAGTTTTACTGTTGGAGGAAGAAAGCGCTTGCTAAGAATGTGCACTGACTGTAATTTCTTGCCAATAATGTGACTATTGCAATTTTAGGATTTTGTTTTGCACCCTGTTCACCCTATATAAATATAAATTAGAAAAATAATAATAATATGTAATAAGTAATAATATGGATTTTTTTTAATTAATATACATCATTTAATATTTAATATAATTCAATATATATATATATATATATATATATATATATATATATATATATATATATATATATATATAATAAAAATACATTTAGAAATATAAAAATAAATTTGTTAAAATAATATAAATACTTATGTAATAATATAATATTATTAATTTAATATATAAATTTTATATAAAGCCAGAGAGAAATAATAAAGACAGAGAGAGATGTGTGTGAGAGAGAGTAATAATAACAAATAATAAAAAAAAAACATAGACAATCAGTCAATAATAATCCAAAAATGTGTTTCAATATAATGAACAAAATGAGAACCTGCAGTTCAGTAAATGAATCAGATGTTGATTCATGAATTGTTCTGATCGAATTGGTTCGTCCGAGAATCAGACTACACTTGTGTTGTATGTTTCTGATTCACTAAATAGAACCGGCTCAGAAGAATAACTTGTTTATGAATCAGACTACATTGGTCACACTGCATGTTTTTGATTCACTAAATACTAAAGAATCGCTCATCAGAATCACTCGTTCTTGAATCAGACTGCTCTGGTCACACTGTATGTTTCTGATTCACGACTAAGAACCAGCTGAGAGTCATGTATATACAGTGAGCTGTTGATAACTGACTGCAAGCTCAGCTGACTTCTGGTACCAAGTCTTTGCATTGTTTCAGGCAGTTCAGCACAATACAGTCACAGTGCCAATATAGTGGCGTGCTAAAAACCCCGGGTTAGAGGTCACTGCATGGGTACAGAGCCCCAGTCAGACGCTTCATCAGCAAAACTATGTCAGGCGTGCAATAGCGCTTTGTGCGCTCCGCAACCTCGCACCTCGCCAGTGTTCTCTGCGCACTCGTTGCATGCGTCAAGGCCTTTGTCACTCTAATTGTCAGAGGGAGTTCATTTGAATATGAATTAGTGTTGACATTTTCCCTCGCAACGATTTGAGTGGAAGCTAAAAGGGAGTAGGCGCTTTGCTATCAGCACGTCGTATTAATCCACAAAAAATTGTGCGAGGGCTAAATCAGGATTTACAAAAGAAACATTAGCGGTGGTGCCTCAAAGTCAATCCAATATATTTTCCATTGATTCGAAAGCTTGAACCGTGCGGTGATGCTTCTTGAAGGAAAATAAAGGATGGGGTGCTAGAGATAATCCGAGTGACAATGCCAAAGCGCCGTACGGGATCCACTATCTAGCTTTAACAGGATTTGGTTGTTTATGTGTTTACGGCTTGCCTTTCGGGCCACAGTCTGGCAATGCAAACTAATCTTATCAAGATCCACCAATTTTCATTAAAGCACTCATAGAGCATTAAGTCTCAGCGTGAAGCCATTGATAGCAGGGGAGCGAAGGGGGTGTTGCTCATTTTAACTGAGGGTTAACAGCTTGTTACCATACAAGGGGCGGCTGTCTGCCCTGAGGATGGGACGACCTGTTGTGGCACGAGGCAGCGGGCCTAATCCTCATAATGAGAGCCACAATGACAGAAGCATTAAAGCATGGAGCAAAATAAGGATAATGGGTGAAAAAACTAGGCAATGTTGCTTAATGAGCTAAAGGGAAATGTTTTTCAGAAAACTTGATGTGCGGATCTATGATCACAAGTCAGCTTTAACAATGTAAACAACACATTCCCAACCAATTTTCCTAAATCGGAGACGGCAGATCGCGCAGTGCTCTGACATGTTGCATGGCAGCGATTATTAGGGATGGAATTGTGAATGATTCAGATTCATTAAAGGTTCTATTAATGATCGTGTAACAAAAAGCATTACGGAAAACCAATTTTGCTACCAAATGATGTTATAATTTCAAGAAATAACATTTTATTTTAATTAAACTAATGAGATCAATAAATTAAATTAATTTTTCTAATGTTTTAATGAAGTTTTAATTTCTATATGGCCTAAATTAATTCCAGTTATTGGCCTTAATATTAAACAATAATACAAAAAATTCAATTTATGGTAACATTTCATTAATTGATTTTTGAAAATATATTGATTGGTTCATTGGATGAAATTACAATATAAACTAAAACAAAAGTTTTGTTACAAGGATCATCTAAAAAAAAAAAAAGAAATTAGCAGCCATTTAAATTTTTAAAATAAAATACTACTGACAAAATACAAAAAAAAATATTAGAAAAATTAATTAAAAAAAAATCTTTATCACGCTTTTAACACTATAAAAAATATTTTTCGTAGTTGTAATGAAAACAAAGATTATTAAAATATAGAAAATACTAATTCAATGTGTAATTTGCTCTTTGTCATTGAAAATAGTTGCAAAGAAAATCCTACATTCTTTTCCCAATGTAAATATTGTTTAAAAAGAAGTATTTGATTTGGGTGATTTTGTCTCATTTGTCATAATTAAGTTGTTTTTTCAGTATCGTATGGCGTCCGGCCACCCTGCTCACTAAACATTAGCATCAGCCATTAAAAGCCCATATTGGTCAACCACTAGTCATTGTCTGATCCTATCCTTTCTTCCGCTGTCCCATAAAGGCAAAACGCCCATTACAATAAATGAAGGGATTGTTCAAACTCATCAAGACACCAGAGATACCGGCTCCATATCTTACCTGCATAAGTCAGTACGCTCTCAAACGCATCCAGATTAACTGTGTAGCCCAAATTTTGAGTGAGAAATTGACAACTGCACCCCCTCTATCAGCATGAACCATGGTACCATCATGAAGATTCTCCCTGGTGTCCTACTCTCTCCTCCTTTTGATTTGCATTACAAAGGGCAGGATCAAAGGGCTCGGGTTGGGTAAGCTGGCAGTGAACATCCCTCTACAGCGAGCCATTGTGTTGTTATGCAGTGCACATTCGACACAGTGCAACAGGCCTGGTGTGGGGAGATTCCCAGCGCTGCGCTGATGCATCCGATGCGCCTTTTAGTTTCGGCTAGTTTCTGACCAAAAGGCGAGGGATTTTTGGCTTGTACTGTGGTGATTGCGCAAAATTCTTTGGCCGTTTGCTTGCATGCGAGTCTTAAATATCTCAGTAACTCTAGTAGCAAGAAACGATCGTTATTTCTAAAACTGAAGGCTGCTCTGTCTGTGTGGGTTATGATATTGGAGGAGGTGAACAGAGAAATCTCAGCTTAAATAAAAGCTGATTTTACATTCAAATCAGCAGCATTTTCCTGTGTAGATGCCATGTGTGAACATGATGCCCATTTTCTAATAATAGTCTCTATAGCTGGCAATGTGGAATCTAAACATATTCCTAATACCAGGGTATATGCATGTGAGAATCAAACATGATACATTTTAAGACTTTAATTCCAAGTATTTTGTTGCTTGACAAAAAAGAAAAAAAATACAGATTTAGCAGTTAAAAGTGAAGTTTTAACAACTTTTTTTTTAACAGCTAGGTTTGGACGACTCATTAAAATAATATATAATTTTTTTCGAAACATGTCACTGCTGCAAAGGTACAGTACCATTCAACGGGTACGATTCACTTTGGTTGATTAACAGAATCTATCAATTCCAAAATCTACAGACATCCTTGACATTAAAACGTTTCTGTAATGCTTCAACGAGAGCATCTTCACACACACCTAGCCACAAATGCAAACAAATTCCTTTCTCCTCAGTAGGACAGTATTTTGATCTACCACATACTGCCTATAGGGTGGAAGTGTTGCTGTAGTTAAACTCATCCCTTCTTAACGTCAACACACACACACCACGGTATAAAAACGAACAAATCCGCTGAACCAACTGCAAGCGGACGCACCTCAAGGAAGCACAGAGCTGCCGTTTTCATACTCCCTCCATCTCAGGGAAGCGCGACAGCCCCCACCTTCCCTTCCGCGGCGAGTTCATTGAGTTCAGTCCATTAAGGCAGAGCTGCTATAGCCTACTTACTGTGGCCATTTTGAGTTATTGCAAATAATTTACAGCCAACTTTTGCATTGTCTTTAGAGTGGACTGAAGATGCAAGATGGAGTCCAGACATCTCAAGACTCCCACTCTTGGACCCGTTTACTCTTGCTGACCCGTCTCTGTTCCGGTATGTGATTAACATGCCTGCTAATGGAGGACGGTGAGTCATTCTTTCGGATGGCAACATTAGCCTATTGTTCTCGAGGCACGTGGGTAATATTTCAACCTCCGAAGAATGAATATGAGAGTCCGAGTGAAAGCGAAGCCTTGGGATTCGAGATGGGAAGGACGATCTTTTCACACCTGCTTGATTTTGCGGCTCCACATGTGCTGTGATTCAAATGACTCATAATTGGATTAATTAGAAGTAGATGATTAAATACCAAAAAGCCCAGAGCATGAAGCCTTTTAAAGAGAGCTGGAGAAATAGATACTGTATATTTGGAATCTTTAATGCTTTTAAAGACATCTGTCTCTTCACTCACAAAAATAAATGAAAGATTAACAACAACAACGTTGTTGATTTCGAATGAACATGGCTAAACATATGTAAATGAGTACACACAAACTAACTTAAAGATGGTCTCATTTCAACTATTACTCACTCCCACAGGTATTTCTAGCAATGCATCCCAAAATAACTTCCGACCCATATAGCTCTCCCATGCTAAAACAAAGACAAACCTCCTTATGCCACAAAGAAAAAATGGGAGAACCTATGCTCTCTGTTTCTTCTGTTAAGAAGAATGAAAATAAAAATTATTATACACACATATATATTTGATAGATTAATTAAATGTAACTTTAATTTTGGAAATGTGCTGTATGAATATATTGATGCATAGACTTTCACTTTAGTTCTTATTTAGTTATAAAGTGCATTAATATGGATCCAAAGCAGTTTAAAGAAAATCTAATTTTAGAAAAAAAGTAGGCAGCATAAATAAAAATTAAGCTGTATTTTTACGTATATCAAAAAATTATTTTAAAAAATCTAAATGTATTTTTAAAGCTGCCAAAATTACATTAAGATAATATATTTTATATCAATTTCCGTTCTTTCTGTTGACTTGAGATAATCAGGATTGATTGTTATAGTCTATTAAAGACTTTCAAAAAATCCACAAATACAGCTTGAAAATCTCTTTTCTACATGATCAAATTTAGGATTTTCCACTAGCAGACAACAAACAAGCTTACAAACATCAATGATTTGCTTAGCTTTAAATATTAATAACCAATGCCTCATTCAATCTTTTTCAAATTTCTTTTTTGTGGGCGTATAATTAAGATACAAAACACGCTGCCATTGTTGTGCAATCTTGACATGAACCAATTCAGCTTGACTGATGTCCATCCAAATTTGGACAGTGCTTTGCCAGCCTTCCTTTCACTTCCTCCAGTGAGCAGCAACTGCAAAGCAGTCAGAAAGAAAGAATGCGTTTGCCTGCTTCAGCATAAAGGATGGGGTGGTGGTGAGACTGGGTATTGCTGTATCCAGGTGTTACAATGCAGGCCAGTACTGGAGCCAGGCCAGGTCATGTGAAACTCAGACAACAGTAACTTGGAGCATATGGAAATACAGCTGGCTTTGCATATATGCCACGGCTGAGTAAGTCACATACGCACACACACACAGACGCGCCACAGACACCGAGGCAGCAGAAGTGCTGAGCTCAGCGATGTTTCGTGGAGAAATCCCTCATCTGACACTCAAATGCATGCACAAATGCACACTTGCATGCTGCATGCATACAGCAATGATGGTTTTTCAGATGTGCTTTTGCAAAACCGTTCATGTTATAATATGCATAGGTCTCATTATTGTAAGAATAATGTCATATGGTAATTGTAATTGCAATAATTGTAAGAAAAAAAGATGACTTTCACTCCTTTGCAAAATAGCGTCCAACTCGTCTCTCTGTGCAGCAATAGATGGAGTGATTGATTGAAGCTTGCATAAACCTTGATAAACAACGCCTCTTGTCGCTTTACGTTTCATGACCCATTTTGAGGCTGAATCGTTGCCGGCAGTGATTGATGACTTCAGATGAAAAAAGAGAAGAAAAGCGATGGGATGTTTACCGAGACAACATTGTCCTTCATTGTATCTCTCAAGGTCTGCTGGAAGACTTTCTCTGGAGGTATCGCAGGAGACGCTGGCTGTGAGATTCCATGCATACGCCAAAACAAACAAGTGTGATAGCTGTAACAAAACGTTGTTCCTTAGCAACGCGTTTTTTAATAATCCTGCTGTCAATGGCAAACAATGTGATTAAAAATGAGGGACCGTTCCAGGTGGCACAGAGCAAGAGAGGTCACAATATCTCTATGAAATCTGAGAGATACTTTTCATAATTCAAGGGTGCACAAGCCATTATGTGTCAAATATTACAAGTTTCGATATCAATAAATTGTGTGCAATAATGTTTCTGAAAGAAGTATCTTACCAAGGCTTTATTTGTTTGATCAAAAAATACAGTGGAAACCGTAATATTGTGAAATATTATAACAATTTAGACATTATAAAAAGTAATTTATTCCTGTGATGATAAAGCTACATTTTCAGCATCGTTACTCCAGTCTTCAGTGTCACATGATCCTTCAGAAATCATTCTAATATGCTGATTTGCTGCTCAAGAAACAGTTCTGATTGCTATCAGTGTTGAAAACAGTTGTGCTGCTTAATACTTTTGTGGAAACAGGGATGCAGTTTTTTACGATTTTTTGATGAACAAAGTTTTAAAGAGCAGCAATTATTTCAAATAGAAAATGAACAATGTAAAAGTCTTTACAGTCTCTTTAATGACTCAATTTAATGAATCCTTTCTGAAGTATTCTGACCCCAAACTTTTGAACGGTAATGTATATTAAAGTAACTAGGGTTCATTTGGATTCCACGTTGACTTGAAAAGACCAATCTTCCTGAAACTTTCCACATGAAGGTGAGGTTATTTGCATTACTTATGCACGTTATTGCCGGTCCAATCATTTCATGTCCTGCGCCGCCTTGTAAAAGTTTTACATTCTATCTTAAATGAGGGAAAAATCGCTGTCAAGCTGTGTGCAAGAGTGAAAAAAGCACAGTTCTACTCAGCCTGTTAATCAAAGCCTTGAGTGCCAGTGCTGTGTCTCCAGTCTGCGCTAGATTCGGGACTCATACATAAAGATGCTCCATTTCACTCCTTTCCCCCCGCTCCGCAGCTCTGGGTGCTGACACTTACTCCAGAGGCCTTCGACAAATGAGTGCACCATCTCCCGTCTCCTCTTTCATCAGACGCTAACCTTTTCATCACCCTTCAATGTGGCAGCCATCATGGGCAATCATCTGGCCCCAGTCAGATTAATGATCTCAACGCCTAGAGTGGGTTGGCTACTCACTGCTGTAGTGCAGGAGTCTAATTGGATTGCTAGGGGTCAGCTTGAGTATTGTTACAGGGTGACCCTGACAGTTGCACTTGAGCTCGGCAGTGGGATGACTGTTGTCATTGTTAAGATAAGTCATATGCGACAACATAATGCAAGTGCATGCGAGTTTGTGATGCAAAGGACGCGGAAAAAGTGTTAGATTCTCTGACAAAAATGTCACCGGTGATGGGGGAGCCATGGCCTACTGGTCATGATGCAGTGGGAGTCTGAATCCAGCCCAATTCAACTGCCCAACACTACCTGTCCTTTATAGAGCCATCAATTAATCATAGAATGGATAAACAGAGGTCAAACTGACCTGATTAAGGTGTGGTTTCTGGCATATTTTAAAGAAATAAATCCTCATTTAAAAAAAATTAAATATATACATATGCATAGTACCCTTCAAGTTTGCAATCAGTTTTTTTTAATTAATAAATTATTCAGCAACGGTGCATTAAATTGATTAAAATTGACATTAAAGACTACTAATTCAATTAAATACTGTTCTTTTGAAAAATGAAAATGTGTCATGGTTTGCACAAAATATTAAGCAGCAACTGTTTTTATCAATAAGAAATATTTTTTAATGTTTCACCAAATCAGCATATTAGAATGATTTCTGAAGGATCGTGTGAGACTGAATTGCAGCAGAAAATGTAGCATTACCTTCACAGGAATTAATTGATGTTTCATTTACCCTGACAATAATAATAAAAAAACAGGATGCATTTACTTTGATGAAAACCACTGAATCAAATACAGGTCACGTTGACATCCTTTATGCATTTTTTTTTTGGGTCGTGCATTCTAGGGTTAAAAACTAAATTTATGTCAAAAGCTTGAAAAACTGCCTACCGAATATTATTTAAGACAGGTGCTGCACAATCACTGAATTATCAGACGATGACGAGCATGTCATGCAAGAGCAAAATGCAACCACATTCCTAAGTAATCTTGAGAAAGCGCCATATGTCTGCTTCGCGGGAGTCAAGACTACTGATGAAACAGGCTCTGTTTTTTTACACCTGAAATCCACCCGCAAAAGTGAACCTGTCAGAAGGTAAAGCGAGACATCTTGGCCAAGCCACTAATGATATCTCTGCATATTTAAAGATGCTTCACCTCTTATAAGGTTCCCACGTCGAGCCCATTTCTCGCTTGAGTCGACTGTCTTAAAGCAGTAGCCATGCGCTCTGCATGACAACTATATTGCAATAACTCCCAGAATTGACTCATGCGATGGAGAACGCTATCGCTTTGTCATTTTCAATTACTGATGCTTGTCAGTAGCAATGGGATCAGTGCACTGATGTTATCTCAAGCAAGATCATTTCAGCTCCATTACACGGCGTGCTATCCAAAAATCTGTCGCTGGTTTCGATGATAAATGAGGACTGTGATGTAGTTAATATGAGCCAGCACGTCTGATAATGTAGAGGACTCAATCTCAGGGCCGTGCAATCAAGTGAAAAGTGTGAATGGGATCTCTAAAGGGTGCGAATGAACCCTTTTACGAATGCATATTGGTTCGGAATAAGCACTGGCTAATGGTGTCTCAATAACATTAGGTAGTTGTGGATACTCTAAAAAGTCTCTTTTGTGTAACATTTTAGCATTGAAAACAAGTCAGCCAGAGGACAGCCAGTCTCATTTTCTTCTCCAAGCGAGCCACATGCACTAAACAACTAGTCCATAAATTATTCTAAAGAGGAAGAACTCTGTGTATTTTACTAAATGATCCATATGGTCTGACTCCCAGCATGAAGACGTGGCGCATGGAGCAGTGTGATCCGGAAACCTCTTTAAGATTTCACGGTGATGTGGCTGGGTTTGGCTCTCTCCAGCGGGCCGACTTGCACGCTGTAAAAAGGCAGCTGTGGTGCTGAGAGAATTACATAACACACATTTCAGCAGTCATCGCCTACAGTAATGGGAATCCGCTCGGATCCATGGGCCTAAATGAGGAGGCGGATATGTGAGAGCTTGTGGCCACTGCCTGGACTGGCCCGAGCTTGGGTTGAAGACGGTTTTGTGGAGTGCAAAATTCAGTTTCGATGCAACCAAGAATGGGGAAGTATATGGAAATACGGTTTCTTTTTCTTTCTGGATTCTCGGCAGCCAGGGTTTCAGAGTGGCAGACACTGCAGCACGGAATATGCATGCTTGGCACTTTTGCTCAATGCCTCCTGTCAATCCACATAAGCAAGCAGGCTGTGACATAGGATACATTTCAAAGAGGGAACGAGAAACGTGGCATGTTTTTGGTCGTTTTGCATCGAGGTTTGCCTACAGTGAAAAAAAAAATAGGTGCAGAAATTGCAAGTAAATTTTATAGTAATACATCGAATTAAACATCAGAATTTTGACATAGAATAACTGAAATAGTATTTCCTTGTAAAAGCTACTCCAATTATTTACAATTTTGAAAAAACATAAAACTTCATGTATGTCACTGAATCATTTACTCAACCAATTCATTCAAAAAACACAGACTGATTCAGTAATGCCACTATACGGTGTATTGCAATGGTTCTGCAGTGGCTTTGTTTCTAACTATTTTTGTTGGCAGAGCACAAAAAAGACCAAGTTACTTATTTTTATTTTTGGTAATTTTTCTTTTGGCTTTGCATCAAAGTTTGGCTAAACTGAGAAAACACAATAGAAGCAATTTTCACTAAGAAATTGTTAGTTAATTTTACAAAAAATTATATTGAATTAAAAATGATATTGCCTATATTGAATACGGCTAAATACTTTCTTGTAAAACATATTACAATACTCGTTATTTACAACTTTGAAAAAACATTTTTGGGAGTTAAACAGGGTTGGTTTATTCTTAGACTTTTCTCCCAACCTTTCCTTGGGGCATTTAGTCAAGAAAGCAACGCAATGACTTTAGAGAAGCGTTCCTGTAAGTAGTTGACACTGTGAAACACACAATGTGCTGCCGTAGCACAGTGCATTAGGCTCTTTGGAGAGTCATTACAGTATCAGTTACAGAGTTTGCCCTGGCCTGAGGCTTCAAGAGAAAAAACGTCTGTGGTGGATCAGAGATCCAAAACTACAAAAACAGTTTCTTAACCACATCCTGATTGTAATCTGACGTGGAAATACAAGAGCCTCTTAAAATGGAGTCAAACATCCTCTCTGTGATTATAGTATTAAATTAGTAAATGTAGAAAAGACCTTTCAAAGAACTGTGAGTGTAATTTTCCTTTTGCGCTTGTCAGTCAGACTTCTAATGCTTATTAGTAGTTCATTGCTTGCCATATGACAAATCGTGTAAGAACAGCTGGGAAGCACCATTAACTAGCGCCATTAAATGACTGAAACCTCATGCTGTGAGAAAAGTTCTATTTTTGATCTACATCCATTAACATTTTTCCTTAATCTCATAAAGCAGCGCTACTTATTAGAGCTGGGTAATGTGCAATGGTGTGCTAATATATTAGTGGGCAGGGCTATTTAACATTATGTGATTAAGAAAATACCGAACGGGACATAACAGAGTGAGTTTTGAGTGAGTAAGAGTTTTTGCACTGATGTCAGAATGATCATGTTATGAATGATCTTATCTTTTGATTTGCATAAATCCATTTTCAAATAAAGTATTTCATTTACTGGATTTTGCAAAAATAGTTTCCACAAAATTAATTTAAACAATTGAAATAAATACAAATATTTGCTTTAATAGTCAGTTTTAGTATTGAACATTTTCAGTGATTATTTCTGCTGGTTACATTGATTCACCAGTAGATGGTGACAAGCGACTGAGTGAGTCATTCAACTGATTCTTTTAAAATAGATCAGTTCAGGAGCAAAGCAAGTGATTGTTTTATGAGTGAGTCAATGAATCATTCACTCAACTGATTTGTTCAAAAACACTGAATAGTTCAGTAACGTCACTACTGTATTGCAACTGTTCTGCAGTGGCTTTGTTTCAAACTATTTTTTGTCTGACAAAAAAATAAAACAGTCAAAATTATGTCTGAAATGTAACTCATTATTAAATTCTTATTCACTGAACTGCTGTATAAAAGCAATATCACACTATTTATTTTTATGTTATTTAGTATGTTCATTTTTTTTTTACATGATTCTGGCCACATCATCCACCTCTAACACTTATTATTATGGTTAAACAGTGGGAAACATCTCATAAAGGCAATTTTTTTCCTTTTCCCGCATGCACCACAACATTTTATTGCAGCTGCAAGCAATATTTCAATACCAAGTCTAAAAATATCAGACAGTTGAAAGGAAAGCAATGAGAACAAAAGACATTTCAAGTTCCCCTAAGTCCCAAAATAGATGTTACGAGACAAAAGCACTCTAGAATAGTCTGATGTGCCACTGTATCCCATGAGTTCCAGAATGGTCATTCGGTTTCGATGGGAACAGACGCCATTCTGTTCTCTGTTCCAATATTGCAGTTACCCTTCTCCACAGGAGTAGGTGAGTCACACTGACAGTCTCTTCAAGGTGAGATTATTTTGGATATCCTCCGTCATGGCTATAGGGCATGTGATGGTTGATGGAGTGGCTTCGGGCAAGAAACTTTTGTTCTATATTGAATCTTGGGACTACACAATCCCTCCACAACACTTTTCAATAGCTTCTCGCTTGACATAGCTGGATACTTGAGCTGCGCATAAAAAAAAAAAATGAATTGGATTTTTCTAGTAATATCATATTTATGACCTGAAATGGCCTCTGAGGTCTTCGAGTGCAACGTGTCAATATGATGACTGACATTTCGCTTTGCTAAAGTCTGGATGTTTTTACACACAGTCTCACACATCATTGCCATCCGCATTCAGTCAGTTCTAAAAACAACCAGAAGTTTAACCTGAGGTGAAAAGCTGCAACGTCTAGAGAATAAGAAGTCTTGTAGGCCTATCAAAGCTTGGAAGAAGATCTTTACTGTTCTAGCCTATTTCTTTCCACTTACTAGAGATTACATGGTTTGTGAGCAATATTCGCTGCTCTGGAGGAAGAGGTCTGGCCTTTAGGATCACTTAGCACTATAGAGCACCAAGGGCACAGGAGCTCTATTGAGGTCAAATGTCATTCTTTGAGCATCTCTTATTCATACAAACCATTGAAAGTCAATAGCAAAGCCAAACACTGGCTTTCAAGCTCCTATACACACACTTTCTACTATACCACAACACATTGCAGTCATATCTATGAACTTTCTTCTAGATTAGAAATGTTTAAGTGCACATTTTAGTTTCTGTAAATGGTTACCATTCAACAGTTTTAAATACCTTTAGCTTCTTTGCATTTCGCTTAATGGTGCTGATAAGTGGATTTTTAAAAGTACACGTTTATTATTATGCATGTGCATATGAATTAGCGCATTACATTTAGACACTCTTGCATATATTCATTTTCAAAATGACCAATACTGCATGACCACCTATCAAAATTCAAGGTTAGAGGCATAATGGCCAAATAATCCAGCCAGGAAACCATGGTGCCAAAACAGCCACCATTGCATGCACATGCTTTCACTTCTTATATTCAGAAAATTCCATGGTAGTGCAATCACAACCCATAGGTTAATAAAAATGGCCGATTAATCTAAAAATCAATGCACCGGCATCAATGGATGGACCACGCGTTGCCCCTTCAGCACTGCGGAGAGCTCAACTCTGCCCAAAGCATGCCTCCATCCATGCCACAGTCATTACTCACATGTGCACTGTGCAAACCAATTCTGTTCTCCAAATGGATTTCATAAATCTCAAATCGTTATGGATGCACGCCAGTGCATAAACCAGCGTCCATGTGGATGTCAGTGTGCTTTGTCCACGCGCCGCATGGCTCCATCCTCGTGGATGGGAAAAAGTGGCATTTACATGAAAATGAGTTGATTATACATAAGACTCTTCACAGTGCGCGCTGTATACTTCTGTCGTGCACGTTTAACTGCCAGACACATCACGCGCGTGCATTTATATATAATGCAGCAGAGTCGAGAGTCTGTGCAATGCCGATGGGACTGAAAAAACACTGATAGGACAGATGTAGATCTATTATTCAAAGAGCCTCTGTTTGTATTATTCAGATCTTAATTTCCCAGCATGTTTAACTACATTACACTTGGTCGCAAGAAGTATGCGGTATGGCATTAAAACATCAACACATTTCTACCACATGGCATTTTTAAATGCATATGCAATAGTATGCAGAGTTGCAATAAATATTGTTTGTCGTGTCTTTATAAGTTGCGCGCACACGCAGGAGCGCACTGACAAGCGAAGAAAAAAGTTGGATAAATTGCAAAAACAGAGATAAAAGCAATTCACCTGCTGCCAGTTTTCTTCCAGAGACGGCATCGCGGAGAAGTAGCCAGTGTCATGCACAAGTTGAAGTTCTTGAAAAATACTGTAATTGGCCAGAACATCCATGTTTGTGCAGCTAAACGGTGCGTTTGAGAGACTTTGATTCTCTGCGCGAGGAATCCGCGTTCGCTTCAGCGCGAGCGACGGAAACATTCAGATCAATCACGCAATCCGAAATGTTTCAGTTCACTATGGATACTAAAATGTGTTTATAAGTAAAGGATCCATCCATGCAGGTTTGTTTTCTTTCCTCACACTGTTTCTGGAAGGGGAGCAGCAGGAGCACAGTAGCGCACAGGTTACTGTGTCAGTCAGTGAGTGGAGCCAGCTTAGAGTCTGCGGATGCTCGCGATCGAGGGGGCGTGTCCTTCTGTCAATCAACTCCGTGCGTAACCATATAAGGAAAAAAGGGACGACAACTTTGGTGGTGATTCAGAAAGGCGGGGCTAAACTCGCATAATGGGAGGAGTTCCAAGCTGCAGTGGATCTCCGATTGGTTCTCTGAATCGTCACTCACAACATACATGCTTTTGAAAGCGGAGCTATTTTTAGACCCCTATATAACTGCGAATCAGCGTTCGAGCCTCATTCGGAGCTAGAGCTTCCAGAGAGCAGCAACGTGGTGGTTTGTTTCTACTCAACAGTGGTAAAAATACACATTTAAACACACACGACACTTTAAACCTAAAAACAAAAGCAAAAACCTTTACATGATACTTGTTTCTTCAAGATATTTCAAAGGCTAACAATGTTATGATAGCCTACTTTTTTGCTCCGATCCTACCTATCTATCTATCTATCTATCTATCTATCTATCTATCTATCTATCTATCTATCTATCTATCTATCTATCTATCTATCTATCTATCTATCTATCTATCTATCTATCTATCTATCTATCTATCTATCTATCTATCTATCTATCTATCTATTTGCCCGCCCGTCTGTCTGTCTGTCTGTCTGTCTATCCATCTATCTGTCTGTCTGTCCGCCCATCCATCCATCCATCCATCTATCCGCCTGTCTGTCATCTATCTATCTATCTATCTATCTATCTATCTATCTATCTATCTATCTATCTATCTATCTATCTATCTATCTATCTGTCTGTCTGTCTGTCTGTCTGTCTGTCTGTCTGTCTGTCTGTCTGTCCGTCTGTCCGTCTGTCCGTCTATCCGTCTATCCATCTATCTGCCCGCCCGTCTGTCTGTCTGTCTGTCTGTCTATCCATCTATCTGTCTGTCCATCCATCCATCCGTCCGTCCGTCCGTCCGTCCGTCCGTCCATCCATCCATCCATCCATCCATCCATCCATCCATCTATCCGCCTGTCTGTCATCCATCTATCCATCTATCTATCTATCTATCTATCTATCTATCTATCTATCTATCTATCTATCTATCTATCTATCTATCTATCTATCTATCTATCTATCTATCTATCTATCTATCTATCTATCTATCGCTGTATATCTAGCTGTCTGTTTACTTGTCTATCATGCACTGTGTAACCCTGACTTTTGAGTTGCTATGTGCCGCTTAACTCGCGTGCTATTTACATGGAAATCAGCTGGCATATAAGCTTGAGTAGCCTACCTCTTGGAACTATAAGTACTCCTCAGCCATCTCACAACATCCCTGACCTTGTGTCATGCATGTAATTAGATAAGTGGAACCTATAAACTGTGAACGGCTCTGAAAGGAAAATCTTGACCAAATCTGTTCGCTCTTTTGCTTCAGCTGGAAAGAAAAGAGAGGGGGGGGGGGGGGGAATTGTGGAAAAGGCTTTAGTTGTTAAGGCTCATTTGATTTGAATTATTCATATTCTTCACCAGATGATACTTTGGCTCTTGGTGAGCATGTGTTATTTCTTTCATCTGGTACCTGCTCTGTAGATGGAAGGAACGAGGTATGAATGAATTCATGAATTCACCGGTGAGGCTAAGAGTGACCTTAAAAAACACTCTGGAGGTAAAGAACAAATGTGTTTCTCTCCTCTGTAGCAGTTTTCATTCAAGATTTTTCTCTGTGCTATTAAAACAGAAGGCTTGGGGAAAGAGGGATTGTTCCATCAAAAGTGAGATCTTGAGGTTTTAGTTATTATGAACGTCCTCTCACGCGTCAATTTGACTGACCTATATGGATGCGGTTTGGCACATGGTTCTTTGGAGATTATAAAAGATTTTTCTTGATCGGTTCTTCAGATCAGTATCTTGGTGCTTCACAGAGTATTGATTCTCTAAAGAATTAAATGATACAAAAAATCTTAAGAAGGCCAGGCTGCAACAGGCTTAATAATAAATAAAGTTTTTAATGAAAAATGTAAAAATAGCATAATGTGGAAACATTGTAAATTAATTGTTTATATTCATGTTGATTCATAGGATTTTGTTTTGTTTTTTAATAACATTTTTATACAACATTTGCATAAAGAATACATGCCTAACCATTTCAAGTATTACCATCAAGTCATTTTCTTTTTGTATTTTTGAAGCATTAATTTCATTAAGTTTTCTTGAGGTTGTACCCTTTCTTATTTGGCAACCTTGTAGTAAATGCCATAAAAATGTACTTACTGACCTTGACACGCAGTCATGAAAGTCTACAGGGGTCTACTATGTGTTATCATTTTCTGTTTTCTTTAAAAAATAAAATAAAAATTAAAAATATATATTTTAATTAAAAAAATTATTTGTGTAACTTTTTCTGTAGAATTTGAGCCTTTTTGCTTTTTGAATCATACTTTTCTACTTTCTTAGTTTCTTAAAGTTTCACCAGCTAAGCATATGAATTAATCATTGTCTGTATAAATTGCATTTTTAATGCATTTTGGAATAAATTAGATTTAGACAATGAGCTTGATGACATTTTGACCCTTTTAATTTCTACCTGGAACTCTGATTTTTTTTAAGAGAGTGTGAGAAATTTGTCCCCTGTTATCTGAGCAAACTCTCATCTCTGCTAAATCAACTGTGCATGTTAACTGCATGTTATGCAAATATGTGGAAATGAGTGGTTTGGAGACGGTTTGATTTGAGCGAGAGACTGGAGAGATAACGTAACTTGAAGAGTGACCGACTGTGAAAGACAGTTGGAAAGTGAGGTAATTGTAATCTGCCTCAGTGTAAAGCCTACTTTTTCCTTCAGCGTGTGTGAAATGTAGCTGATTTGCTCTCTTTGTGTAAGCCAGGTTTATGTGTGCCTCCCCAGCCCACCCCAGTGGCAGCGAGTGCTGTAATCTCATTATTCTGCTCTGGGAGGCTGGCTCTCGGCCCTGGAACTACGATTTACACATGGCATTTCAACAGGGAGGGGAGGGCCTGCTGTCGATGAAGCGCCTACTGACATTTATCCATTTGACACATTCCCCTGTCTCTCTCTTTCTATCTCTAATTTATACACACAAACAAACACCAAATGTGTTTGCCATTCCACTTAATCTATAACGCAGCTATATAATATATTTATTGGCACTAGTTATGGCAAGCATCACTAGGTATTTCAATAAACTATAAATCAAGTCAATAAAGTCGAAAGATATTTCACCCAAAAATATGAAAGCTTTTCATTCTGTTTTTTGTGTGTGCTCATGTCATTCCACGTTCTGTGCAACACAAACCATACTATATTAAAATACTAGAATAACAATCAAGAGTCAGTTCTATATTTTTTGGTTTATTTTTATTTATGTATTTGCAAAAATACAACATTAGAGAACAAAAGAAATACATTTATTTCACAAAAATTGCTCTATAATGTGGAATGTTTCTAGAGCTTTTTTAGTGGAGGAGATGTTTGTTTGTTTATTTATTTATTTATTGAAGTAATAGTAAACAGAAATAACATATAAAGAAATTTTAGACATCACGTAGCTCCTTATTGCCACACACGTCACTGAAAAAGAACCATAATGACAGAATTATTACACATCTGGAAAAACTAAAGAAATTAAAATGCTATTCTTCTGTTCCACAGAAGAAAGAGAACCATACATGTTAGAAACGACATGACTAAATATGACAGAATTGTCATTTTTGGGTGAAAAAATGCCTTTAAACTTAACATCAAATTAAAACAGACCCTATGTGTCTAGTCTCATTGCCAAAGGAAAAAAAACTTGTGGCTTTTGACATCCATTACACCCTAGTATTAAGTCGGTGACTGTTGCACAGGCAAGCAACACTCATATTTTCTTCAGAAAAAGTGTAAAATTTTAGTTTTTAAATCGTAATCTGACTTGATTTATGTCTTACGCCAAAGTAATGAGAAGTGAACTCGCATTGCCCTCACACAAATTCTGCTTTTACCCTTCTGAGCACCGCACATCTCTGCAAGTCTTCTCTTTTCTTTTCGAAAAAGCGCTGTTGATTTTACATTAATATCAAAGCAGTTGCACCGACTTTAAAGGATATCTAAACCGAAAAGCCAATTACCGTCACCATATTGCTTCAGAAAACCTGTCATCTGACTTATCTCTACAATAAGTACAGTCATATTGCCTTGATTTTATGGCAAAGGCCATAATGTGTCCATAACTACACCGAGGCACTGACGAATACATTAATCTCCACTCTCCTGCATTTCGTTTCACTGCTGACATAGCTATTTACTGACAGTTAGTGGTATTACGGCATTAATAATGGAAAAGATGCCATCCACCACACCACCATGAAAAGGCTAATGGCAGCAAACTGCGTATTTGGAGTTTTTCATCTTTAATGTAATGCCACAGTGCAAGACACGAGAATCAAAAAGAATTTATGTGCATGGAATTAAATTTATTAGCTGCTAATGACGGATGTCTATGAAAACACAACTAAAGATAAAATAAACTTTTAGTGTATGCTTCGCTGTAGGATATTTCTTAATTCTTGAGAATACATGGCAAAACCCATTACAAAAAAGCAATTACATTTCATACTGGACTTTTTGAGCCACAAATCCTAAGTCATTTTGAATCTACATACAATCACATGTTAAATCAACAGTGTTCCCCCATATTTTATGTAACAGATTCATATTGAACAAGGATATTGAATGATGGCTTTGAGGACCCAGCATGAATGGTTTATGTGGTTACTGTAATATGCTTATTGTTTTGCTTTTTGCTGACTTCATTTTTCATCTTTATGTTGATGCTGATTGTGTCGTCAGTTGCAGCATTTTGAGTGTATTTGTTCAAGTCATTACTTGTTCATCACCCTTATTGAGGCTTGTGTGATTAGTGCTAAGGTTGATGTTTGTTTAATAGGACTACACACACAAAAAAATGGGTTCTTCAGCAGTTCTTTGGGATGGTTAAAGTGCTGTAGCATCTCTACTGTATAAAGAACCGTATGATCCTTCTGTGTTCCATTTTTTTCTGATTAATAATTTTTTTTTTTGTAATTAAATAACGCTGTTACATTTTACTAGTTACTTGCCAACACTGAGGTGCTAGCACTTAAAGTGGTTCCCTTAGGATTACAAGCCAAAACCAGATAGTTTGGGTGTAACTAGGTGTAACAGTGTTATGTAATTTAGCACCATTTTTGTTAGTGCATGGCATCTTTACAACATTGTAATTTGAATGACAACATTTAACATGGTTAATTTCACTTGTTTATAATATTCTATTTTAGAATATTCTATTATTATTATTATTATATTCTTCAAGAAATAATGTAATCATTTTGATGATGTTTTTTTTTAATTAAACAATGTTTTTGTATAGAAAGCATATGAGGCATAGACATTTTCTATTGGCATTCATTGATAAAATATTTTGAGGCTTGGTTGAGTTTGTTTTCATTCTTTTGATGAACTTACACAGTAAATGCAAATATTGTTGGCCTTCTCAAGGTTATACTTGGACATATTGGAAACCAGGATGTAAATACAGATTAAGAACAATACTTTTGCTGTGTATTGAATGTCAAACATGGAGCATAAATGTAACTTTGGTCTCTATTTTTGCATAAGACTTTGAGGCTAGATTTCCAATCATTATTTTTAATCAGTTACTCATCCTAAAGGAGTACAAGTAATGGAAATATCATTATTGTTGACTCTGAATGCTAAGCCTCCCATTGCTCAAGAGAACAGAATAGAGTGCTACAAAATGCCCTCTCAGCTCGCTTTCACAGTTAATGCTGTGCTGGTGCTTCTCATGCCAAGCCAGAGGAATAAACAGCAGAAAGCAGACAAGAGAAAATGCAGACAGGACCACAAAGGGCAGAGCCTCTCAAGCAAATTAAATGAGAGAGAATGGCACACAGAAAGGAAATTTCCTCTGACCTCCCTGCCTTGCTCTGAAAGGTTACAGGGATGCAAATGTAGCCTCTGTGGAGAATATTGATAATCACGCTTGCCTTTTGTTAGTCTGTGTGGTTTTAGTAATGGGCCCAGGAGAGATGGGACTTTAAGATGTTATTTCTTGAATGCAATTCAGGTAATTAGTGATTTTGTGGAAGCTTCTGAAGGTTTGCATGCTTTACACTTGTAGGAAATATCACATATTAGATCTCCTCCTAGTTTCTAGTTTCTCCTATGAGATGAGAAAACTGAGATTGTCCCGCTTCTTAGGGTTTTTGTCCTGAGAAAAATACCCCAGTAATCTCACATTGTCTCAAATTGTGCTCATGTGCCAAGATACCAAAGTCAAAATGATCTCAGTATAATCCAATTCTCCCTTAATCAAATTACCTGCAGTTTTATGCTCTGTGCTGAACCCGAGCAATAAAACTTTGCTTTGGGAACAAACAAACATGCATACAGACACACAGTTGTTGCGATCAATTCCCTCACGAGCTCTGTGATAATGTATGCAAGTCAATATATTTAAATAAGTCATCAGCATAAAGAGCATAATTTTCATTGATCAAGCTCCCTTTAGATCTGTATGTTGTCAGTTTTTGCTAAATAGCTTTAACAAGCATCTAAACGAGTCTTGAGCTAAATCAAAAGACTGCTTAGTGGGAATCTACATAAAAACCAATCTGCATTGATCAGAACCCACTGTAGCTCTTTTTGTGCTGGATATGTGAAAGAAGGCAATTATAACTCCGCTTTGTATAATGTTGACATAATGCAGAGATGTGCCTCGGATGAGCAGTGAACAGTTCATATGTTTGTGTGTGTGTGTGTGGACTGTGTTAGATTTGTGATGTTTGCATGGTGACTGAGCACAAAAGAGAAGTCAGAGGTCACAGATTTGAGGCATTCACCAGGAAACCATGGCAACGGTCACAGCATAGCAGCTGTCAGGTAATGACATTCACTGACTGGTGTGTGTCTTTGTGTAGAGGGGGAGGGTGGTGTCTTTACACAAATCATTCATCAACTGGAGAGTGACATATGCCTCTTTAAGTGCCAAACCATTACTGTATACAAAACACCTAAATCTCACCATATGCATCACATTAAGTGGTAAAAAACACTTACCACTGTAACCATTGTTTTCACTAAAATACCATGTTTACTTCAGTTACTGTTACTGTAATAAAAACTCTCAGGCTGTCAATGGGGTGGTACCTTTAAAGACAAAAGCTAAAAGCTACCTGGTCTCATGCATAAACAGACCTGGGGGCACTTTTTAGCGAGAAGCGTCATACGTACCAATAAGTACATAACCTATCACTGCAGTTTCCAAAATGAACACTAGAGGCAGTAAAACTCAGACGCCTTTTATTCCTTTTCACACAAATTTACAGTTTTGATTAATAAAGCATAATGTTCGCACAATTACTTGAAAAATATCATGTTATGACTTCAAAACAATAAGTCATATGCTGGGAGATTTGAAAACTGATGCTTTTGAACGTTAGCATCACACAATCCAGCTTCATATCTATGAGTTTTCATAGACGGTAGGTTTGTTCGGTAGCTCACGGAGTACGGAGACATACTTGAGAGGTGAGGAGCCTGGTTTGAATCCCGTGTAACTAAGATTCGACAAAACAGTTCAAATAGTGCCCCAGTGATAGTTTGCTTTGCACCTTTTTTTTTTTTTTTAATTCCTTTAAAATGTGGAGGAGACCAGGGATGGCTGGAACACTTTTTGTTTGAGCATCAGTAACTCAGGGACTGTTTGTGCTAGATGTCTCAAATTTGAATACATGGTAGCCACATTTGTCTACTAAGTTACTTGGATGTGCACTGCATTATAACAGATTATGTGAGTTAATGTCAAATACAAAGAGCTCTGCTGTTACAATCTACCTCACTGGGGTGAGTTGTAACTCTAGCTTTGGATAGATGTAATGAGATGTATGTAATTTGTTGAAATAACATCCACTCTATCCAATTTTTGCATAAACATCATTGAAGAACAAATAAACAGCTTTGAACAACGTCACCGTGGATGCTAAATTTAATTGGACCTAAATTGGCTGCGAGTGGTAGAAATATAGAAAGAATAAAAATGCATCTGACACAGCTTCTGAAAAAATACTAACAAAAAAGATGCATGTATTTGCTTTATTATATGTATAACTTATTCTTTTCTAGATCTGAAGGCAGTTTGCTGATGTGGGGCCAAAAATGCTGATAGTAAGTCTGTGACTGACCAAACAGTGAGGTTTCAAACATAGGCTACACTCCAGCCTAAAGGAGAAAGATTGTCTGTTCATCCATTTCCCAAGCAGCTCAGGTCACGTGCACACGTCTGCTCTGACTCTAGACAGTCTTTATCGTGAGTGCTCAGCTCCCTCAGTTCATGCGAGACTACTGATAACAGGTTTCTCCAATCAATACACAACATGCCCCTGCAGACCATCTCAGGCACTGATTTCATCAGCGCTATGATTCTGTGAAATAACTTCTTTTTTAATTATGTCTTTACCCTCAGGCTTCGGTGGAAATCATAACTTGTCCAGTCTGAGGTCAACAAAGCCGGAGAATCCAAAAGCTACACTTGTCCACAAGTGGATGGAGCTATTTAAGTTTTGCTGAGGTCTTAAGGTACTCGTTATCAAGATACAGACATTTGACAAAAGGGATTGCCACTTTTTTAACCATGAATTTACTTATTTATTTACTTACCTATCTATATATTATAAAATGAAATAAAATATGGATGAGAATAGTCTTGCTGTCAGTTGGTTGTTGATTGGAGAAGCATCAAGAGTCATGTGGTTTCAGCCAAACACATTCCAGGAATCTCGCAAAAGTTGACAGTAACAGCACAATGTGAGGTCGTCTCAGTGAACGTTTCAATAACATCTGGTCTGTCCTCCCATCATGCTGCTGTTAGGGGGAAACACAGCATACCATGTGTCATGTGATATCTGACTTTATACACATTATTATTTTGGTGCAAAATTATACTTTTACCTTTTCCTATTACTCTGGTCCCTTAATTAGCTATCATTAAGTCATACATTGCATAGCGTTTTGCAGATAAATAATTTCTGTGCTTTCAGTTAAGAATATGAAAATAAAAATGAGTTACTTTAATTTAATGTAATGTAATTTAATTTGCCACCCTATTGATTATACGCCCTTAAACATTTTAAGTATTCTGAGAGAGAACAATTTCTATTATATTTTTGCTTTATGTTTAAGCCCAAATGCTTGTAATGTTCCGCTTTTTTTCTTCTGGTTCTGCTTTTCATGTGCCTTTGCCTGTGTGTGTGCGTGTGTTTTTTTTAGCTAAATCTCTCAAGTATATCCTCCAGTTAACCAGATAACCTCTGTTCCTAGAGTGTCTCAGCCATGGAATTCTATTAAGATTTCAGATAATGGAGAATTGTGATGGTGAACATGGATGAAATCCTTTTGGTACAGTGAAGAGCCTCACAATCCATGACCTCCAGAAATGAAAGAGAAGGATAGATGGCTTTGTCATAGAGGATTCAGAACTCTTTGGTCTTGTAGATTGAAACTGTGGTACACATGTGACTATACGGTCTAAAACTAGATTTAACCGGGCAGAAAATCATAGCAGTTGTAGTAGATGACAGTGCAAGAATGTGGAGGAAGTGTCTTTCTATCACGACATCTAGTTGTAATTCAGCCGCTCGTATAAACTTTCTGCTTGCGCTGTTCAAAACAAAAGCTACCAATATTGATTCCTTTAAAAGCTTAAAACTAGTCTGGGAAAATTTTTATAGGGTACATGTGGTTTAAAAGTTCCGCTGATAGCAAGATTTTGTTTGAACGAGTCATCAAGGTACAGTACTTTTAGTGCATCCATAAGGATTTTCAAGCTGCGCTTAGTTATTAAGCCCACCTTCCACAAATGACCAATAATGAAGCCTGAAGCAACGTTTTTTTTTGGCCTTTTTTCAGTTAATAACGCTGGGTCACTTTTAATCCTTCATTAAAGGATTATCTTGTTCTCCGTTTCATTGTTTTAAGGCCTTACTATCAGTAATTAATCCCAGTTAGTTAGGTTTCAAAATTATCATGTTTTAATTTTCAAGGTTTAGAATCCTTGATTGCACAAGCCATCCCTATTCAACATTGTATTTTTTTCCTTCAGTCATTGAAATGGAGCACATGCAAGTTTATACCACTGTATACCTCTCTCTCTCTCTCTCTCTCTCTCTCTCTCTATATATATATATTAATGTAAACTATATTATTCACGTTTAAAAGTGGCTCTTCTACATTAATTCCTGTCTTCTTGTTGCTTTTACTGCTTATGTCTTAAAGGGGTAATCGGATGCAAAATTCAGTTTACAATCTGTTTGAACATAAATGTGTGTTGGAAGTTTGTGTACGCATCCATCCTATAATGATAAAAATCCATTTTTTTTAAATCACCATTAAAACCCCCTTTCTCAAATCAGGCTGTTCTGAGGTTCGTGTCAGAATGACGTAGTTCTGCACAGGCCGCTCCCCCGATAGTTGATTGACAAGGCTGTCTTACCTTAGACCCGCCCTGAGTGAGCTGAGAGCAGTCAGCCATTGTGTCGACTCCGGTGCAGGGGAAGACAAGATGTCTCCGATTAAGTGATTGAGGTTCTTTGTTGTTGGATGTAATAATGAATATAGCACTATTATATTATAGACTTTTCATTAAGACCCTAAAGAATCATATCAAAGTGTGGAAAATGGGCATCCGATGACCCCTTTAATTACTAATGCAATTGCTTCCCATTGTACTTTTGCTTGATAGTTGAACACAAGAATATGTGTAAAACTGGCCCCTAAACAGATGTTAACTCAGCATTAAGTGTAGTGTTGCAAGCCTTTGATTGCATTAGCATCATTTTTTTTTTACCACGTCGACCATCATGTGGAAACAGCTAAATTTTTGACATTTATTATTGCCAGTGTCACCCGATGTGATTTTAGTTCCTATGTGTTTTGCAGATGAATATAGATATGAATGACAGGTGGTTAGAGGACAATGTTGGGTCAGTGGCATCCAATGTAGTTTGCACCCCCCCCAACATCATGTTCCAAAGAAGAATTCCAAATGGCTTTCCTTACAGGTTTGTTGACTAAATTTAATTTGACTAGCAACATTCCAGTGAGCATTTTATCTCTCAATTAACAGAGGTTTGTAGTGCAATTGCAGATGTAACCTACTGAGATAACCAACTCTAAGTGCCCTACCGAAGGGCAAAACAGCGATTGGGCAGGAAATGGTTCATAGCAGACCCTCAGTGTTCTTCTATCCTGCAGCGTTTGTGTCAGATGCCAAACCGCAAGACCACCATCATTCTTTCCGGACCATGTGGCATACCGCTCATTTTAATGCAGACAAAGGAAGAAATGAGCTACATCATATAGCTCAGCCACACCGCTCACCAGGAATCAATCTAGGAAGACGTCACTGTGCTCATTTGCAGTAATTAGACCCATCCTGAGATTGTCTCTCACCAAATCAGTTAGACGTTGACATCCTCCTCCACCTGTCTGGACCGCAGGAGCTCTCCAGGTAGCTGTCAAAAGCAACGTTTCATACACTATGCGAGTTGCACTACCATGCCCTCGTTTGGTATCATGCCTTCTTCAACGATGGGGGCAGTAGCTCTCTCTGCCTCTGGGCCCATATCATCTCTGTCACAGGGCCCATACCTTCCCCCAGGGTGGAGCTCATACAGTATTGATGGAGCAGTAGTGCTTTACGGGGACACTGTAATTACGTCCCTTCATAAGGCCAATTTTGGCTGGGTGGGCTCATAACCTTTCTTGGCTGTATGTGCATCAGGGGGCCCATGAGACAGAGTTCATTAGGGCCTGACACCACACTAGACGGGGAGTAATGGGCCGAGGCGAAGCGTGCTGTTTATCTTAGGCCATAGAGGCTAATGACGGGGCGGACTGTGTGTGTGCGTGCTATTGAGCTGGCCTTGGGGGTGGAGAGATTCCATTAATAGGCAAAAGGCGTGGGACACCACTTTCATTATTAGAGGTTTTGAAGCTGGCTGATTGCTCACAGCTCTGCATACAGCTGGGGGCTTATTTATTTATTTATTTATGCCCCATCCTGACAGAGGCGACTGCGCTACTCCTCCAAAAACGTGCTTTGAGGGCAGTCATAAACAAATATCGTATATGACATGAAGGTGACATAAATGCTAATGAAACTTTATACGGCCAACTGTCGTTTATACTGTAATTCGTTTTACCACCAAGTATATTGGAACTAAACGCACATATAAAAAAATACATGACTATATTTTCATTTCCTAAAGACGTTCCAGTGCTTTTATAGCAGAAAATGAGTAGTGTTCATGTTTTACATTTGTTATGTTTAGGTTTTATGTTTGTGTAAATGAAATGTCGCATATGAGTTGTTAATATGTTGCTGTGTGGTTGCTAGGATCATCTGGGTAGTTTCTAGGGTGTTGCTAGGGTGCCGTTCTGGATGGTTACTTTTGTTGCCAAGTCGCTGGAAATGTAGTCAGCCTCCTTTAATAATGTATAAAATGAAATATACCATTCAAAAGTTTGAAGTTGATACGTTTAAAAAAAATGTTTTTCAAAGAAGTCTCTTATACTCATCAAGGCTGCATAGCAATATTAAAAATGTAATGTTTCATATTTTAATACATTTTAAAATATATTTATTCATGTAATGTCTTCAGTGTCGCATGATCCTTTAGAAATCATTCTAATATGCTGATTTGCTACTCAAGTAACATTTATTATTATTGTCAATATCGAAAACAGTTGTGGTGCTTTATATTTTTGTGGAGACAGTGATATACACTCCTGAACAAAATCTTAAGACCGGGGGAAACATTACAAGTATTTGTATTTCGCACCGGTGGATCGTAACCAGGTTGTAAGTACTGCCTCAAAATGCCAAAAGAAGAAACAGGAGCAAGAGACAAAAAATAGAGAATAGGCAATTTATTGAAAACTGCATTTAAACTCAAACAGTCTGTTCATCAGCTGATCAAACATTTAAGACCATAGTCTTAAAAAGTTAAAATCTGGGCATAAATATGGCTTTCATTTCATTGTCCTTCTGTCATGACCTCCTGATGGCAAAAGCAAAAAGTATTTCTGTCTTTGAACGTGGCAGGATTGTTGAGCTGCACAAGCAAGGGCTTTTGCAATGCGCCATTGCTGCTGAGGTTGAACGCAGTAAGACAGTCATTTTAAATTTCTTAAAAGATCCTGAGAGTTATAGGACAAAAAATGTCAAGTGTTAGACCCGAAAAAGATCAGAGGAACACGCAGGATGATCCAAAAGAGCAACGTTATTCTCCTGGAAGAAGCCCTTTGTCAGGCGGCCGTTATGAACTGCAGCATTGTCCTGTTGTCCATTGTCCTGTTTCTCCTAAGGTTTTTTTTCCTCAATTCTGTCACAGAGGGAGTTTTGGTTCCTTGCCGCTGTCGCCTCTGGCTTGCTCAGTTGGGGACACTTAATTTCTAGTGATTATCATCAATTTGATTTCACAGATACTATTTAAACTAAACTGAGCTAGACAATGACTTCTCTGAATTCAATAATGAAATGCCTTAACTGAAAATTGAATGTTTAATCTTATTTTTATACATTACTGACACTCTATCCTCCAATTTGATACTGTTAAGTGCTTTGAAGGTGACTTGACTTGTTGAAAGACCCAGTCATTACCACACAGATGAGGGCCCTCAGTCAAGAGGGATGCCCGCTGCGACATGTCCACATAGCCAGCCGCCGTTTGACGCCCCTGCACAACCTGAAGCTCCATTTTCCCATTGATGGAAAAAGCATCCCAGATCATGATGGAGCCTCCTCCACTGTGCCGCGTAGAAAACATCTCCTTGTCATGCCAGTAAAGTTGGAAGCCACCAGGACTGTCCAGGTTCATTTTTTTCTCACCAGAGAATAAAATGTTCTTCCACCTTTCAGTGTCCCATGTTTGGTGCTCCCTTGCAAATTCCAAACGGGTACGTTTGTGGTGTGGGAGGAGATGTGGCCTTTGAAGACGTTTTTTGTTCTTTATGCCCTTCTCTCGCAGATGCCGCCTTATAGTTATTGGGCTGCAGTCAGCATCAGTAAGGGCCTTAATTTGGGTCGAGGATCGGCTTGTGTCTTCATGGACAGCCCGTCGGATCCTCTGACGCAGTGCAGTTGAATGTTTTTTGGGTCTACCACTTGACATTTTTTGTTCCATAACTCTCAGGATCTTTTAAGAAATTTAAAATGACTGTCTTACAGCGTCCAACCTCGGCAGTGATTGCTTGTGCAGCTCAACAATCCTGCCACGTTCAAAGACAGAAAGACTTTTTGCCATCAAGAGGTCATGACAGTTTGACTGCCTGAAGGACAATGACATGAAAGCTATATTTTTGTGCAGATTTTAACTTTTAAGGCTATGGTCTTAAACTTTTGATCAGCTGATGAACAGCCTGTTTGAGTTTAAATGCAGTTTTCAATAAATTGCCTATTCTCTATTTTTTGTCTCTTGCTCCTGTTTCTTCTTTTGGCATTTTGAAGCAGTACTTACAACCTGGTTACGATCCACCAGTGCGAAATGCAAATACTTGTAATGTTTCCCCCGGTCTTAAGATTTTGTTCAGGGGTGTATTTTTTCAGCATTCTTTGATGAATAGAAAGTTCAAAAGCATTTATTTGAAATATAAATCTTTTGTAGCATTATAAATGTCTTCACAGTCACTTCTGATCAATTTATTGTATGTGTACTAAATAAAAGTGTTAATTAAATTTTATTCCAAACTTTTGGACAGTATAAAATATATTAGACTCATGTTTTTTTGGCTAGTGAGGAAAAAAATATATTTCACACCCAAAAATCAAAAGACACTATAATATTGTAAAAATACTAATATATTGTATCCGAAAAAAAGTACAACAAACGGCCTTTTCCCCATCATCATTATCAAACAGACCTTTGAAAGACAAAATGCCATTAAAAGTCATTAAAGAGAACTTAATATATAATATATTCAAAAATGAAAAGAAAAGCCATTGCAGAGCAAACAGTTGGCCTCAATCAGTTAAGTTAAGCCACATCATCAAAGTGTCAATGGCGTTGAATAACAAATGCACTGCAGCTGTTGCTTAGGACAGAGCTTAATGGTTTCCATAGATCAGCGGGGGCATGGAAGCCCATGCAAATGTGTTGATCTGATGCATGGAGGCAAACGCAGCAAATGGAAGAGCGCTTGGACAATTAATAAACGAGTGAAAGTCTCAAATGGACTTCTTGTGATCGCCGAGGGACCAGCTGAGACCTAGTAGTGCAAGTAGTTCGTTTAGTCGATGCAAATTTTTCATGCTTTGCTCTCTGTTGCACTCCATGTGCACTAACATGCCAAGGAGGCTGTCAAAAACCTTGCTTTGATCACGCAGCAATGGGCCCCAACGGTAACATCACAGCAAAGCAGCAAAGAAGGCAGTTAGGGAAGAGGGTAATATTGCACTTAGCCAGGGACTGCTGTGCGTGCATGTGTGTGTGTGTGTGTTCATTTGCTGGCCTGACTGCAGGAGCCACAGCCAGATTGCTTTACTGAGATAGGAAGATCTTAAAGTAGGTTAGATCCAACTTGCACATGTTCCCCTGGAAAATCCCTCTACAAAATGCACCATCAAAGACCGATAATCTCAGTCAGGACCTCTGACCCTGTTCAAACAGCGACAACCATGTCATCTAAATTCTATTGTGACCTCAGCAACAGCTGTAGTGTGTAGCTACAGCTCGAGGTCACATGTTAGTTTACTACTGTGTGATTTTGCTGGGCACAATCCTCTGAATCTGTTTCTTGACATCTAGAATGAGTGTACAAAATATATTCAAGCCCCATGCAGCACAAAAATGGAATACAATAAGTAAAAAATAACAACAAAGGAAAAATGTGATATGAAAGTGTCACAAAATATCAATGTTGTCTCGCTCTGTGTGCCACACTCAATGTGACACTTTAACTCTGTGTCCCATGAAGGCAATTTCAAGGTTTCCCGGAATCTTTTACAGCGAATCAGTAATATATAAGTGTTGTTCCAAAACAGAGTGTGCTGCCTCGCTGTCTACTGCCTACATAGTCAGCTACCTTCTAAGACAGCATACTAATAGTCATGGAAACTAATTTAGTGACTAATTTAACTCCACACGTCATTCAAATGTGTGGGACTTGATTATTTTTTTTTCTTTTCATTTTGACACACTGAATGCTGATACATTTATGCTGATTAGCATAAATCAATGGGCAAAATCTATGATTTTGGTGGCAAACTAAACAATAAATTCACATTTTGAATATGGTGAAATGTTTTTGTTAAAATATATGTTGGTAAATATCACAATATTATTTGTCATTATTATTTGTTATTATTTTGAAGCGAGTGCATCAGAATTTAGAATTAGATTAATTACCTTTCATATTGCGATATTTTAGGGGAAGTCGTGGCCTAATGGTTAGAGAGTCGGACTCATAATCCAAAGGTTGCGAGTTCGAGTCTCGGGCCGGCAGGGATTGTAGGTGGGGAGAGTGAATGTCCAGCGCTCTCTCCACCCTCAATACCACGACTGAGGTGCCCTTGAGCAAGGCACCGAACCCCCAACTGCTCCCCGGGCGCTGCAGCATAAATGGCTGCCCACTGCTCCGGGTGTGTGTACGTTGACTGCTGTGTGTGTGCACGTTGAATGGGTTAAATGCAGAGCACGAATTCCGAGTATGGGTCACCATACTTGGCCGTATGTCACGTCACATTTTATGTCACTTTTCTTATAACTCATCCCTCCAAACAGATGCATAAAATGATCTTTGACCTAAACGGCAAACAACTTGAACGTGTGTCTATGCGCTGATCAGTTTTGTCCCGTCTGTACAGCGGTGCAATTCAGTCACACGCCTCTCGCGAGAGTGACCACATAAAAGCACCGCTGTTTAAACTTCAACGGTTCACGGTGCACATACTGCGCTCCGCGCTCAGGAGAACGACGGTTACATTGGTAAGTGAGAAAATTAATTAATTTGAGCTTATTTTAATTACTTTTACCTAAACCCTTGTCATTTTTAGTTAGCCTAACCTTACACGTTTATTTCAAGAAGCTAAAAGAAGAAAGATAGTTTATCGCGTTGTCCAGGCCTGCGCAATTCTCCACCGGGAGGTTTGTCATTTTTCACATAAATCCCTAAAGTATCTTGATAAAAACTGTTGTGAATTGATTAATAATTCTGCAGAGAGTTCATGATATAGTCTAACGTCATTTTTTTGCCCTGTAGATTGTATTGGACCCAACGTAGACTAACGATGTTCCGTACAGATGACATTTTACCGCCGATCGCTGAATAAGTAACTTCCTGTTCATACATAAAATACATATCTGTGTCATCTTAATTTCTCCCTCTTTCACCCCGGATCACGACAGAGACCCTCCCACCATTTGTTTCCGTGATATTTCAGTAAGTTTGCTAGATGTGCCCCCTGCGCTTGAAAATGGACGGTGGGCAAGCTAAACGTGAGACTGCCGCTTGGGTGGGGAGACAACTAGAGCAGCGAAAATGTACATTTCTATTTAATTTATGCTTCTCACAGTACTACAGTCTTTATGAAATGAATATTATGTTATCACAAATTGTTAAATAAATGACCTTTTGTTGAATAAATGCTTTGAAATGGGAATATTTAAACATCAATTGGCGCCACCCTCCCACAGACGCTGTTTGCCCATCATCCTGCGCGCAGTGATTATATTTATATTCATAAAGGATCAAGTTAACATTAACTTACATTAAATTATTATTTTTTACATTTTTAATTGTCATGCTTTAATAAATTATACAAACTGACAATTAAAACTCAATTGATTGTGTTATTTCATTGCCAAATTTTCATGAAGTTATTTAAGTTAACGTTAAAGTTAAACACAAGGATAGGATATTCGAACATTCAAGTTATTTAATAAGATTTCATACATCAAGTTAACTAATATAACGTTAATTAAAATACTTTGTGAATATAAACAATCACTTGAAGTTAAGGTTAAATTAACGTTACATGATTAACATAATATCATATTTCAAAAGGAAAGTCAGTAAGATACAGTTAAAGCAAAAGAAAGATGTCAGGAAAGAAAAAACAGTACTCAAAGGAGAAGTTACAGGAGGCAGTTGAGGAAGTAAAGGCAGGAGCAAGTCTAAGGGCAACAGCGAAAAAATGTGGCATTCCCCACACCACTCTACAAGACTATATAAAAAAAAAAATATGTCCACAACCCTCATCCTAATTCGGCCCTGACACCTGGAGAGGAAGAGGCTCTTTCCTTTATATTCTGGATGGCGGACCATGGCTTCCCAGTGACAAGATCCCTTGTCAAGGTGCTGGCTACTGGGATCATTAAGGAGAGTGGTAGAGCAGAGACCACCACTGTAAACCTGGAGAAGGGGCCGAGTGATGTGTGGTGGTCCAGGTTTAAGGCCCGCCATCCAGAATTGGGCTCAAGAACGGCAGATTCCCTGGACAGAGCCAGAGTCCATGGTGCTACACCAGAGGCCGTTGAAGGGTTCTTCAAGTTGTACGAGGCCCTTTATGTGAAGCACAGGACAAGCCACATCTCCAGAAGTGGAGGAAGTGCCAGACACTGTCTGGCTTTGCCATAAATGTTGTCTGTCCACATAAAAACACACGTTACACACACACACACAATGTAAATAGTACACACAGAAAATGAACATGTTAATTTCTAGTTATGGTATTTTTTAATCAGTTTAGTGTCAAATGTAAATAGTTGTAAACACACACACACACACACACACATCCTTATTTATGTTTTGAAGTCACATTGATTAATCATTAAACATTTTGAATCAGTTCAAATTGTTTGCCCTTCTTTAAGAAAGATATGGTAACGCTATTCACTAACGTTTCACATGGTTCATGCTTAACTCACGACATAATCAATATCACGACACAATGGCCTAGCTCGCACGGTCCTCTAGCTTATTAAAGCAGCAAATAACTTACATTTTAAACGAATAAAAAGGTACTCAGCTTTCTTATTCACTGAAATGTTGTTTTCTTCAGTTGAAATAAATAAATACCTCACAGTTGATCCGTTAAATGTCCATTTTCGTCGTTGAAATCAAAGTCTGCGTTCTGTACGGAACATCATTAACGCTTATCATCTTCCGTACACCTGCGGAGGAGGTACTTTTCCCCACTTTTCTCAAAAACTATTGGTCCAAAAGACAGCAGTCAAAGTGTGGACTGTCCAATCCCACATGGAAAGAACCTATATGAGGATATATGCGCATATATGCCACATATAGGCAAAATTGAGGTGCATATATGTGCATATAAAGGCCATATAGGTCTCCTGTATTGCTTCTTTATATCCACATATAAGCCCTATATGTACATGTAAATGTAAATTTCGACATTTTGGGCTTTTATTTATGGAATTTTAATAATTTTACTAATATATAGGTAAACATATAGGTGTATATATGCACACATATATATACATGCATATATGTACATATATTATAGGAAAACGGCCAATTTTATATATGTCACATATATTAAAAACATATATCAAAACCTATATTAAAACATATATGTTTATATAGGTTATTTCCGTGTGGGATGGGTATTACCTCAGAGAATGATCATACAAACAGACTTGTCTTGTCTTGACGTGCGGCGCGGGGTAAAAAGTGTACTGAACATGGTTAATCTACGTTATACATAACGTTATAGGAAAAGATGAAACAAAGTTTCGGTCAAATCCCCGTCAGACTGCCTATAAACATGAATTCAAACCAAGAAGAACAAACAGAGAAGCAGCTGATGGAGATGTTTCCATTTTTTTTCTGTGGATAACTGTGAGTATTTGGCGTTTGCAGTTATAGTATAGTAAAATATAATTATTTGTTTTGCTGAAGTAATTGTATAATATTCTAAACATGCTGTATCTGGTTGTTGTAGATGTTCATCTAACTCAGAGAGCACTTTTAAAGGTTTTACCACCAGCTTATCAGAGTGCTGAAAAGTGGAAGTCAGAGGAAACATGACCAACCTGCTGCAAAACAGTAACACAAAAGGTCCATTATTTATTTTTCCTCACAGTACCAACTGAAACTCATGAATCAGCTAATCTGAAGTTACAGCTAACTTTTTTTTTTCTATTTTCCACCTTTTATCATGCAGGTTCTTATGATTGACTGATAAATAAATGAATATTTTGCACCGTCACTGCAGGTCTGGACTCTGGAGAGCAGCATTACTTGATGAAAACACCACACTTCTAACTAATCAAGTAAGTTTTAAGATCTGATTTAATTGTGAGAGATTCCTTTCTTTTTCCTGTCGTACTGTACTCTCCATAGTTCTAATAAATGCTTCTCTGACTTGTATCACCATCTTAGGATGTCAAGCCTAATCATCGCAAGGAGAGTTAGCATCAAAATGGATGCGTCACTGACCAATAACACAGAGATGCCAGAAGTATCTGTTTGCTGTCTACTTTTTGTTCAGTATGGAGCATCCAAAAGCCATCACTCAGTTAATTTCAATCAGCACTATTTAGCCCTCCCCAGTGCTGAAATTGTTGTGGGTCCTTTGTTTTTATTGTTTAAATGCTTATCTGAATGTAAAATTAATATTTAATGCTTATAAATTTAAAAACAATACTATAGTTAGTCTTTTAGCTCCCTTTTCAGAAACATGTGGTTCACTATCTTTCATGGGTTACAGAATTGGGCAAAGTTGCAGCATACAAAAGAAAAAAGAAAAAAAAGTCAGACTACTTATAGGTTTATAGGTTTATAGGAGAATGTGGAGTAAATACTTGACATTTATTTAAGGTTAAGGGTAATGACCTGGTGGTGAGATGCAAAATAAGAGTGTCATTAATATACCGGTACTATTTGATGACAAAATTTTCACATTCTAACTTTACTTGTGTATTTATATATATATAAAAAAATAAAATAATTTTTTGCAAGTTAACTTTAAGTTTATTTATTTGTGCAAGTTAACATTACATTCAGTTTTTTTTTTTTTTTTTTTGTGGTTTCTTAGCAATCAACATATATTTGTGACTGACATGTTGAATGGGTGAGTAAGGTGGAGGGGGTTAAAAAACAATATTTCTAAAATGGAGAGTGCTATTTAGACAGGTAAAATTATTTGAAAAAGTATGAATAAATAAAGAAACATGGATTTATGTTAATCTCTGTAACTGTTGCACTATGAATTGCTGTGTTATACTGTATATTGCTTGTCACAGTAAATTTACATTTACATTTAGTCATTTGGCAGACACTTTTATCCAAAGCGATTTACAATTGGGGAATACAAAAAGCGATTAATCTTGAAGAGGCAATCAGACAGAGGAAGTGCTCGTAACACCAAGTCTCAGTCATTGTTCAAATAAGTACAAGCTAGTAAGCGGAGAGAAAGATAGAGGGAAAGAGTTTTTTTTTTTTGAGTTTAGGATGAAGTCAAGTACTGCCGAAAGAGATGAGTTTTCAGTTGTTGCTTGAAGATTACTAGGGATCCGGGAAGATTATTCCACCAGCCAGGAATGGTGAACGAGAATGTTCTGGAGAGTGATTTTGTGCTAGTGAGTGACAAGGCGTCGCTCACTAGCAGATCTAAAACTTCTGGAGGGGATGTAGGTTCGTAATAGTGAGTGGAAGTAGGAGGGTGCTGAGTCTGTGGTAGTTCTGTACGCAAGCATCAGTGTCTTGAACTGGATGCGAGCTGCCACTAGTAGCCAGTGCAAGGAGATGAAGAGAGGAGTAACATGCGCTCTTTTGGGCTCGTTGAAGATCAGTCGTGCCGCTGCATTCTGAATCATTTGTAGAGGTTTGATTGCGTTTGATGGCAGACCAGCCAGAAGAGCATTGCAGTAGTCCAGTCTAGAAACAACAAGGGCCTGGACATGAAGTTGCGCAGCATGCTCTGTCAGTAAGGGCCTGATCTTTCTGATGTTGTGTAGTGCAAACCTGCAGGAACGAGCAGTCTTTGCAATGTGCTCTTTGAAGGTCAGCTGGTCATCAAAGATTACACCAAGATTTCTGACCGAAGTTGATGGGGTAATCATTGATGAGCCTAACTGAATCGTGAAGTCATGCTGTAGCATTTTTATTAAATGCTAATAAAAATGTCTTAAATGATCACAAAAAAACCTTGATGTGTTATGCTTATGAATATTTCAGTTTTTCTAGTGATAAATTAGTTATATGAGCTGTTTAAGCCTTAAAATTGAATTAAAACAAAACTAAAATTAAATCCAAAGAATGATCCCATGATGGGAACCCCTAAAGAGTTCTATATAGAATCTTTTTCCTGGTTACGAAGAACCCTAAATGGTTCTTTTGATTAAACCCTTAAAAAGGGTTCTATATAGAACATTTTAGGGGTTCCAAATATGTAGCGTCTGATAGAACCTTTTCTTCTAAGAGTGTAGTATAATGTCTGAAGTGGACTATCACAATAAAGTGTAACCGAATATTCTCAAATGGCTGAAAATTGCTTTTTTTTTTGGCCTTTTTTAAGCCTTGTCATGAGTGGATGAGAGCAGTGTGAACATCCTTCAGATTTGATAATTTTGTGTTCCACGGAAGAAAGAAATCTTGCGGGTTTCAAACGACACAATGGTGAGTAAATCGATTTATGTGAACTGTTATTTAAATATAGACATCTACGTTAATATTGTGTGATTTTTTTTTTCTGCTCTAAAGCTTGAACAAACATTTTGTGGTAATGCTTTATTTTGTCTGAATGGCTTTGGTGGTGTTCAAGTGAGTGCATCAGAATGCATCAGAATTTAGAATTAGAATTGCTTCAGCATTGCTTATTCCACGTCATATTGCATAGGAAATGTCAGAGTTTTTACAAATGTCAAAAGAATATCCACAATGCAATTTCCTTTTTAATGAGCTGGGAGAGGTTTCATTGCTCGTTGTCATGATATAATTAAATCTGTATTCGCTGCAAAAAAAAAAAAAAAAAAACGTAATTCACTCCCAGTCCTATCTGAGCTATCGTTGTTGTTGAACACGTTAAATTGAAAACCTCAAATGTACCAGTGGCTGTCATGTGTGGCTATTCCCTCCAGCATGGCTGGGCTGGGACCTTATGATTGTCTTATGATTGCATCGGATCCTGATGGCTACAGGGAAAGTTGTGTCGGCAATAGGGGTGATTATTTCTGCTTGGACCAATGAGGAGCAGGTGAAGTGCTGGAGTAATTAATATCTGTCTTTTCAAGCCTGTATTGTAGTGCTCAGGGCCTGTGCTTGGAGAAATCGAGAGTGTGAGGGTGTTTTCTTTGCCTGTGGGAGCTGATACACTAATTCATGGAAAGACAACACGCATGCACACAGACAAACACTTTCACATTCTTCTCTGCTCTGTCAATTTCAAGATTTCAATTTTGGTCCAAGAACGTGTACCTGGCTAATTCCTTTAGCTTCCTTTTGCTCAGCATTTGCTTTGAGTGAACTGTGCATTTTCTGTGACACACAACTTGACTTGTTAAGCCTAGACCACCAAACACTCATTATCAGAGTGCTAAAATGCTAATAGTCCATCTAAACTGCAAGTAAATGATGTGGCATGACATGATAAATATCATTTAGGTTACATAACGAGCAGCGTCATGATTATTTTTAGCATTCAAGGTATGTTCCATTGCTAAAGTGTAGAACCCATCATTGCTCCTCTAAAGCAATGTTAGCAATGCTAAAAACTAATATTCTTATAATCCACAAAGCTTCCTCCGAGTTCGCATACTGCTCACTGAAAAAAAAGGGTGTAGGACTTACTTAAAAAAATACTTTGTTTTAACAAAACAAAAATAAAAAATAATTGCAAGTAATCCTCAAATAGCATATTACATTAAATGTGACAGTAGATTGCAGTAGTGTTTTTTTTGTAAAACATATTCAAAATCATCTCTTTTTTTAACAATATTTTTTACAGTATGCAGGTGTTATTTTAGTGTAATATAGATACTATCAAATTTCTTTTGTAATATTTTGAATGTTTTTATTTTTATATTTGAGTTTTTCATTTTTTTTTTCAATGTCTAATTTATAAAGAAGGATTTTAGTATAAATGATTATATTTTTATAATTATTTATAATTATTTTTTTTATATTTACCGCTTCAGTTTAATTTAGTTTTTAATTTTAGTTTAGTTCAATTTTAATGAAAGTTTTATTAGTTTTGTTGTGTGTTTTTGTAATTTTTAGTAGTTTATTGGTACACACACGCACACACACACACACACACACACACACACACACACATACTGGTTTATGTGAGTTAGCAGGACACTGCAGCCCAAACAGGTGTGTTGGTGTATTAGGGGGACACCCCTTTTCACTTGCTGTACAGAGATGTGGTGAAGATCAAAAAATCTATTTTGACCCATACAACACAGATTTCACTTTAAAGTTTGTTTACACAAAACACAACCTATAAATGTAACAATCTGAAAATATACACAATTATGAGGACAATTTATAATTTGATACACAAGCCCCGCCTATGACACAAAACAGTATTAGGAGAACTAACGTGATTTCTAAGGACACTAGCTATACAACACACAAAAGTGTTATTTGAGTGTATTAAAGGGACATACCTGATATACGAGGACCAATGGTTTAACACATACACATTAGTGAAGACTGTGTATTAAAGGGACATACCCGATATATGAGGACCAATGGTTTAACACGTACACATTAGTGAAGACTGTGTATTAAAGGGGCATACCTGATATATGAGGACCAATGGTTTAACACATACACATTAGTGAAGACTGTGTATTAAAGGGGCATACCTGATATATGAGGACCAATGGTTTAACACATACACATTAGTGAAGACTGTGTATTAAAGGGACATACCTGATATATGAGGACCAATGGTTTAACACATACACATTAGTGAAGACTGTGTATTAAAGGGGCATACCTGATATATGAGGACCAATGGTTTAACACATACACATTAGTGAAGACTGTGTATTAAAGGGGCATACCTGATATATGAGGACCAATGGTTTAACACATACACATTAGTGAAGACTGTGTATTAAAGGGACATACCTGATATACGAGGACCAATGGTTTAACACATACACATTAGTGAAGACTGTGTATTAAAGGGACATACCTGATATATGAGGACCAATGGTTTAACACATACACATTAGTGAAGACTGTGTATTAAAGGGACATACCTGATATATGAGGACCAATGGTTTAACACATACACATTAGTGAAGACTGTGTATTAAAGGGACATACCTGATATACGAGGACCAATGGTTTAACACATACACATTAGTGAAGACTGTGTATTAAAGGGGCATACCTGATATACGAGGACCAATGGTTTAACACATACACATTAGTGAAGACTGTGTATTAAAGGGACATACCTGATATACGAGGACCAATGATCAGACTCTGGACACGGTGCACGCATTGTGGAAGTATGTAAAATATTTTTGTATAGTGCTCTAAATATGCAACCTTACCTTTTATAGTGTGTATTCAAGGATCTACTATTTGGGAGTGACATAAGGGATTGTCAGTCTATCTATCTATCTATCGATCTATACACAATGTAAATCTAGCCGGTTGTTTGCAGAAAAACCCAGACTGAGTGATCATATTTAAGCGAAGAAACAACATTCAAACAAGCGATGCAGACATATGCAGTATATCTGTGAACAAGGAGCAAAGTTTAATTTGTTCTTGTTTACAGCAACATTACAGTAGTTGCCCTTAATATTTTACATCACAAGATAATTTTGTTTATCAAGAAACATCCTGTGTGTACTGTGTGTAATGAAAAAAACAAACGCTCTTACTGAAAGTGTAAAGAGGAGAACTTAAATATCTTAACTGTTCCTAAACATAACAGTTAAACTAAACATTGCTGAAAGCATATTGAATCCATCAACAAACTTCAACAGCAGAAGAATATTCCGCTAACATATAAACAAAAAGTAAAAAACAAAAACACCTAATGAGACCGTTTCTTTTTTAGGGTTAAGCCGCGATTCCTGACAAAATCCCTAATGTTTTGGACCGTGCGAGTAGCCAAAGCTGGATGCTCAGCATTCTTGCACTGCTGGCATTCAATTTTAGTGGCGAGTTTACCCCTTGCTATGTGGTCACGGAAATGCCTCTGTACTGCTGCAATTTCAGTTGGAGACCAGGTTCGTTTCTGCTTCCTTTGAGCATCATCCAGACATTTTTCAGCAGAATTTTCGTGATTCCCTACAAAAGAGGAAAACAGGTACCTGAACCCTGGGGTAAACACTATGACGGCCAGAGCTCATCTCCCTCTTCTCCCAACCAGCCACACTCTTACCAACCCTTGTCTTTAGTCAAGTCTTGTTGTATAGATCACTAATCCGTAAGAGTAAAAAAAATGATGGGCTGCATGTTTTCATTAAACATGTTTGTTTTAGTAATAGGAGCAATTTATTTATTAGGTTTTTTTGTGTTCCCATCCTTGTAAAATTGGTTTTAACGGTTGGCCCAATGTTACATTCCTCATATATCAAATATCAAGTTGTAAGTAAAAGAATGAAATTAAAGACCTAACTTCATGGTTGCTTATTTCCTAATATAGATTTAGGCCTGTCACAATAATCAATATATCGACATCTCAATATATTGCACAATAAATGTACATGACCTCAATTTTTGGTAATGCAATATATCACCCATTATATTTGCATAAAAAAAACCCAAAAACATAAAAAACATTAAACAGGGATTGTGTTTCTCAGCAATAGTGTGTATATTATCTTACTTTTCAGAGGAAAAAAAAGGAAAAATCTGTAGATGGAAAAATCTCCATAAAAGTTCTTCGTGCATTTGTCTTTTTTCTATTTTTAAGAAAATGTGTATTTACTATTTATTCGAGTTTAAGGTATCTAATATTTGGACACTTAATTTTCATGACCTAAATAATTTAATAATTAAATGTTTGTTTGTCAATTGAAAGTGTGTGGCCTTCTTGCATTATTATGCTGTTATATTATGATTTTACATTCACTGGAATAAAATGGTCTTAAAATGACAATAATATCACTTATCGCAATTATTTACAGGGCAATATATCGACCAACAAAAAGTTGTCATCATGACAGGCCTATATAGATTAGTAGTTAAAAACATTTTATTCTCATACCTTGAGATGAGCCTCCAAAGGAAGAGTCAATATCTGTGAATAGACACATAAAACAGTATAACAGTAGTATTGCTAGGTCTGCATGAATTGAATCAAACCTCAGTGGATACGCTGGCTGAGTGAGGTAGATGCTCATACCATCTGAGGTGCCTGGAGGGTTCACAACAGGCTGCCTAGCTTTCTTCACTCCTGTGGGATGAATAGTATGGCTCAAAATAAAGGTTCTGATGGAACATACTCAAACATTTCATCAATTATTCTACACATTTAAGTGGAAACTGTAAATCTCTTGCAAAAAATCCTCCTTTACTATAAAAACAGCTAAAATGATTGACAGAATTCCCTAGTACAGTGTTCTTTCTTTATATGATTGTGTGCTTTTACCAGGTTGTTCATGCTCTTCCCTCCTGCTGTGACATTTGTCCTTCATGCAATGATCTTTAAAAAAAAAAAATAATTCAAAAACATGGTAACACTTTATGGAAAGTGTGAATCTCATGAATTATCAGGAACTAACATGAGCTCTAAGTCTTTCATTCATGACTTCATTCATGACCTTAAGATGAGTACATCATCATGACATGTTTATTATGCATGTTCATGATGTTTTCATTGTTCACAAAAAACAAGATCTTTACTATACATTGTAGATAAACCTATGCTTATGCTACATACTACAAAATACAAAAAAAGCATTTTGTGCATGTAAGACTACTTGAATTATTAAAAGGAATATAGAAAAATAATCAATATTACCTCATGCATTCATACAAGCTAGAACAGTATCTCAATTAATGTGAGAACGCATGTTTTTCATTAAATATGATAGATCAATCATGTTCATGTCTTCTTCATAGTAGCCTGCAGGTATATTGACAGAGCACAACACTGGCCAATCACAGCACAGAGTATGCAAATTTTGTTGACATCCAAATACAGTAGTCTTACATCCAAATACAGACTGTATACGTCACTCATTCTTTACACAGTGCAGAGATTGTGAATACAACGGCTAAACAAAATTCGGTTGCAACAATCAGGATAAGCACAAGTAATTACCATTCTGATTAGCTGTCGTAACCACAATCTCTCTGCACCGTGTAAACAAATAAGTGACGTATACACAAGACAGAATACTACTATGCCAGAGCATGTATTTGGTTTTGTCTGTGCATGTTTTTTGACTCTCAAAGCCATGGGACCCATTGACTGCCATGACTGAAATACTGCAACGGTTTGAGTTAAAAATCTTTGTGTTCTACTGAAGAAACAAAGTCATCTACATCACTGACTCCTGGGGGTAAGCAGTTAAACATCACATTTTCATTTCTGGGTGAACTATCGCTTTAATAACACACCGTTCATCAGTATTCCAGAGGACCAAGTTACCACTTTACTTGAGGGGTCACACACGATGAGGTAATGAGAAATTAATGCTTAGTTTATGATGACTACTCTATTTGTCAACAGAATTCACATACTCTGTGCTGTGATTGGCCAGTGTTGGGGGTCTGTCCATTTACCTGCTATGAAGAAGACATAAACGTGCTTGATAACTCACATCATAATTAATGAAAAACATTAGTTCTCACATTAATTACTGTTACTGATATACTGTTCTAACCTGTATGCATGCATGAGGTAATGTGGATTTTTTTTATATTCCTTTAATAATTCAAGTAGTCTCACTTGTACTAAATAATACTTCTTTGAATCATGTACCTTATAAGCATAGCTTTATCCATAATGGATATTAAAAATCTTGTTTTCTGTGAAAAAGAAAACGTCATAATCATGCATAATAACCTATTAATCATGTTGATGTACTCATCTTAGTGAATGTCTTAAGGTGTTTTTTTTATCTATGACGTCATGAATAAAAGACTTTGAACTCATGCTAGTTCCTGATAATTGAGATATTAATGGATTAAGTAATTCATAATTCTCCATTAATTTATGCATTCATTCAAGGTAATTTATGTACCCCTACTGTAAAGTGTTCCCCAAACTTGCATCATTTACACAATATTCTAATTTAAGCAATCAAAAGCAATCTAAACTGAATTTTAAACATTTATGGCACTCATTTTGGTTTCAAAAGTATATATACATACAGTACTGTGCAAAAGTCTTAGGCCACTAGTATTTTCACCAACATAAAAAAAGAAAGTTATTTCGGTTATTTCTATCTTTTGCGGTAGCGAAATATCAGTTTACATTTACAAATATTATTTTTGTCATTAATTGTAATAATTCAGTGAGATTATTGTCTGCACAAGGAGTCTGATAACAGCCAGTGCTCCACACAGCGATCTGATCATCATCAGTCTGTCTGGAATGACTTGAAGTAACAGAACAAACTGAGACAGACTAAATCCAGAAGAACTGTGGCAACATCTCCAAGATGAAGAAGAAAACCTACCTGCAAAGCTACAGTACTGTTCAACGTTTTAGGCACTCATGTAAAAATGCTGTAAAATGAGGATGCTTTCAAATTAATGCCATAAATAGATTTAATTTATCAATTAACTTCTATTAACTAACTCAAATAAATATTTGGTATTACAGCTTTTGGTAAAACAGCTTCTGTTCTGAGGTACACTTGCCCATAGTTGTTCAGGTAGCTTTTTTTTTTTTTCGTGAAAATACTAGTGGCCTAAGACTTTTGCACAGTACTGTATGTGGGTTTGAAGTTAAAGTTTTAGTCTTGTCATACCTTGAGATGGGCCTCCTAAGGCAGGGTCAATATCTGTGAATAGAAAAATAAAATACTATAACAAACAGCAGCAGTGCTTGCTCAATATGAATTATGCTTCTGTAACATCTCTGAACTACTGTATAATATTTTGGTGCATCATATGGTGCACTTCTTACACTGACTTTACTGATTTGATGTTTGTATGTTTATGTGCTTTTACCTGTTTCTGTTTGTGTCTGTGGATGCACCTCCTCAGCATCACTGTCTTCACTATGTTCCGAATCAGAAAAGTCTAACTTGTCTAAAAAAAAATTTGAGTATCAAGTAAGCTTAACATTGCTAACGTTAGAGTAAAAATAGAAGACAAAGTGATAACTAATATTTGGTGAACATTACATTGTTAAGATCTATGGTCTGTATGTTAGGGATTGTCTTTAGGATATGAATATACTTACAGTAAACTTCAAAATGTCATTTGTAACAACTTTAGTAGCATTACCTTCAATTTCAATTTCTTCTAGGGTTTTGCCCTGGAGATTTGAAAGAGAGTCTTTCTCCATAGCGAGGAGTAACTTTGATATCTTGGCCAGCTGGGTTGTAGCCTCTGGAAGTCGATAGTATTCTCTGTGCACACGAATATCGTGGCCCAAGAAGTCCGCAACTTGGTCCAACTCGTGGTTTTTCAGGTTAAGCACCTGCGACAAAGTTGCCACATGTTTGCGCAGTTGGGTCGACCGGAGGAGTTCCGGGTTTTGTGCACCACACTCGCGTGCATAGATCCTCAGACAGTCTTGTCCTCTATAAAAACTCAAACAGCTTGGTCGAGCAAACAGGAATTGGTTATCTTCAGGGACTCCACACTCCCTTCTTCTGCTTATGAGGAGCTTTAAGGCATCAACCATGTCTGGCGACAGCAAAACTGCCACTTTTCGCCCTCTTTTACCCCTAATTTCGACCCGACTGAAATGTGTACAAAGTTTTTGTTCAAACTTTGTTAGCCCAACAGCAACATCTTTGTGTAGGGGAGCTGTGTCCCTCTCTATAAAACCTTTGAGTTGCATTTTTGCAACCTCTCCTCCACGTCGCCGGTTGAACAGTATTATTTTTGCAAGAGTTGCTTTGCATAGGTCGCCATAGACTTGTGCTGATGGCATCTGTTTCACGTTCTCAGAGGCTAAATCAACAACCTTTTCAAGATGCTGGTGAAGACGTTGTACATCCTCTGTGAAAGGGAGGGTAGATGGCTTGTTAAAGCGCCCCTCATTCAAGGTGGTCAAAGCTGTGTGGGAAACGAGTTCAGACCACTTTGCATTATACAGTTTTTTGAATGCTTGGGTTGAGTTTATCCCTTCATCATCTTCTGCCATTAGAGCTCTGCAATGTACAATGTCACATATCTTATTCAGTGAATGGCCCAACTTAAGGGCAAGGCTTGGAGTCTGGAATGAGTGTTTTCCATCATCAAACCCAGATACCCACTTGACAGCCTGGATAACCACATTGAAATTTGCAGGTCTTACAGCATCTTCAAGAGTCTGTACAGAAAATTCCTTTCTCAGAATCAGCAGAAGTCTTCCAACTTCCCGGAGCTTCTGTCGAATATAGTCATATTTGGTGGGATCCTGCCCATGTTTATTGTAAAATGACTGGGCCAGCTGAAGGATACAGAAGTCACTCCGCACAGCAGCAGAGATCTCATCATCTTTCATCACAGTCAACAGCTTCCAAACACCTTGTGATATTTGTTGGCAGAGGGCTACATTAGACATTGTTGCTAGAGACAAGACCCTAGTTCTTCCTGGCACTGCCTGATCTTCCACTGGTTTGGAAAGACAATTTCGAACGTGTCTCCAGAGATCTCTTCGGAGAAACATTGCATGGCAATACATACAATGCACATAATCTTTTGAATCATATCTTTTCTTTGGCTTACGTCTGAGTTTTAACAATCCAGTCCCATTCGCTAAAACATCTGCATTGTGTTCATAGTTTCCTTTGTTCCGCAGTTTGTTCAGAAGTTTTTGACGTTCTTTGGAATGTTTTGGTAGAGCCAAAGCCCGAGCAACATCGACATTTGAATTCTCATGGACTTTTAAGTGCCGTGTAAATTTTGACTGTGGTTTTCCACAAATGTAGCAGTAATTCTTCTTGTTTATTGAAGAGGATATACTTGAAGATTGTAAAGATGGATCTTCCCCTGTGCCTGTGATATCCTCAACAGTGTTTTCAGTATTTGCAACGCTTGCATCGCTGTGAACTTCCGATATTTGTACTTGTTTGACTTTCCTACAAGGCATTTCAAGCTGTGCTGTGCAGACTGGAACTTTTGGGAGTGAATCTTTACCTATGACGCTTTCTTGGCATGGTCTGCCATTTTGAATTTCTGCAGAAGATTTGATGCAGAACACTTCAGTATTTTTATTCTTTAAGAGTATTTCTGGAGACGCTATGCTTACGTCTGAACTTTCTGAGACAGAATTAGGTACATAGTCCTGATCGGACATGTTCTCACTGGAAAATTCTGCTTCGGAATCCTGAAATAGTAAACATATATTTTTGTACATACTCAGAAAGTTTCATTGTAAGGAAGAAAATTGCTGAAAATTAAAACATATCTGACTATTCAATAAATCATACTTACGGATGTTGAGGGGTCAGGTTTGGGCTTCACATTTTTCTCATAGCAAGTTTTATGCCAGAAGCGGGAACAAACTAGATTGAGCATATAATAAAAAAGGTTGGTTTCATTTGATTAAAATGTGATTCAAGAAAAGATGCTTTAAAAAGTGATAGGTAAAACAGTGAGAGATGATCAGTGTGGTTGAAAGTGTGGCTATAAGATGGAAGAGAACAGAGATAGGAGAAGACTAATACAAATATGAATAGATTACACAATTACACAGATAGACTGAGAAAGAAAGAAAGAAAGAAAGAAAGAAAGGTCAGCTTTTTCAAGCTAATTTAAAGATACATTTAGAATGTCAAGATTACACAGTTTTAGGGTTTCAATGGTAAAACATTTTTAAAAATATTAAAATTTTCAGAACAAAATACTTACCCTTACATCTCACACCAGCCCACTTAAAAGCGGAATAAGGACCACTACAGCAATCACATTTATTCAAGCTTGATACTACTGAGGAAATTATGTCATGTTTACAGTTCTGTTGGAAAAAAGTTATAATTGATTAGCAGAGATTAGAGAGTATTACTATGGTTAGGTATTAAAGGCACCATAGAATGCATTGATACAATATTTTAAATTGGTCTCTGATATCTACATAAAAGGTATGTGGCTTAGGTAAGGGCAAAAATGATCCAGAAACAGTTTTACCTGTCCATATTATTCAACTATGCCAAGGTAAATTTCAAGGTTTTTCATTCTATGGCACCTTTAAGACATAGGGCTAAGGTTTAAATAAGTTATTTTAATTTCACTAATAACAAAATGTATATCACAAATGTATTGCACTGTACTGAATAGTATGACAAAAGCAGTAAGTATGGGGACATACGACACACAAACCATGATGCAGTTTGACAAAACACACACTGAACTTCTACCCATCCCCCACAACATGACAAAAGCAGTAAGTATGGGGACATATGACATATGATACACATGCTAGCTCAGAATGAACCATCATCCATACAATTGTAACTTAAACAATTCCTATGACTGATGATACATGGGGCAACTTTTTGAGCAATGTTGCAGGGCAACTTAGGTTAATGTTGGCATCAATGGGCAACCAGATGAGAAACAGGGCCCATGACTGATTTAAAGTATCCAGATAAAAATTTGTTACCCATTCTCAGTGGGGAAAGTGCCCAAGCAACATTGCTCAAAACAATTGCCTGACAAAATTACTCAAAATGTTGTCCTGTGTATCATCAGCCTATCACTATCCTTCAATTCTTTACGTTTGATTGTAATTAAAAATCAATGTTGTTGCCAACTAAAGAACATTTAGGAAATAAATGCCTATTAAATGCTCATCTTTAATGGAAAGTACATTACCTGTTGAGCGTTGTCATGACATGTCAGCTGAGAATCAGACATTGTTGAGATCTGAAAAGGTTTGATTACTGAACATTAATTTTGGATAACACGGCAGTACATGGTGATGCTTTGAGTATCCAAAACAACTGATGTGAAAATGACATAATACAAGTGAATTCATAGATCAAACAATCAGGGTATGAGAGAAATCATTGCAGCACACAGTCCTAATTGTCTGTAATGTTAAGGTAATGATTCTACATCATCTTACCAAAGTTAAAGGATTAGTTCACTTTTAAAAAAACTTTTGCTGATAATTTACTCACCCCCATGTCATCCAAGATCTCCATGTCTTTCTTTCTTCAGTCGAAAAGCGAAACGATCGTTCATTTAAAAAATAAATAAAAAAGTTTAAGTTTTATAAGCACAAATGCTCGCCTTGCTCTGTTCTGTGATGCACGTTCGTGACGTCACGTAATACGCAATGACGTTGAAAAGTTCACGGTTGACTTAGGCGGAAGTACCGAAATGTATGTTTGTGCGTATCCTGGGTGTTTTAATATTAAAAAGCCTACTGACTCGGTACTTCCGCCTAAGTCAACCGTGACCTTTTCAACGTAATTGCGTATTACGTGACGTCACGAACGCGCATCACAGAACAGAGCAAGGCGAGCATTTGTGCTTTTAAAACTTAAACTTTTTTAGTTATTTTTTAAATGACCGATCGTTTCGCTAGATAAGACTCTTATTCATCGTCTGGTATCGTTTAAAGCCCTTTGAAGCTGCACTGAAACTGTCATTTGGACCTTGAACCGTTTGGGTCCCAATGAAGTCCATTTTATGGAGAAATGTTTTCATCAAAAACCTTAATTTCTTTTCGACTGAAGAAAGAAAGACATGGACATCTTGGATGACATGGGGGTGAGTAAATTATCAGCAAAAGTTTTTTTAAAAGTGAACTAATCCTTTAATGGAGATTTAACTACCTGTTGAGCATTACAAACACACACTTACCTCCTCTGACCCATCTCCTGTTGCACTGCTGACCAAAGCATGCACCTGTTGTTCGGCCTCAGAACAAACCTGTAAAATATGAAAGATTTTTGTAAGCAGATTGACAAGAGGTCAGCTATACTATAGTATAAGACACTTTTATGGAAATTTTAAAGAAATCAATACAGTTTATAAGGATTTTGCTAGGGATGCACCGATACCACTTTTTCCAGTACTCGCCCGATACCTTAATTTTTGGTACTTGCCGATACAGAGTACCGATACCGATATTTTTATTGTATTTGTAAAATTTTTTAATATTGGGTAAAGAAAACAAAGGAGTATTAAAATGTTAGTTGGTTAACTTCATTTATCAAATAGATACAGTCAAACCAAAATTTATTCAGACACCTTCAACATTTCTCACATTTTATTCGCTAGTTTAGAAAATGCTAATAAAATATTACAAGAACTCCAAGTTAAACTGTGTCAGAACAAATTTAGCTTGATAATATCTTTCTATCAATCAATCAAAATTATTCAGACAGCTGTTGGTATAACAATATTTACACAACTTTATACTTTGTCGGGCCACCCTTAGCCTTAATGGCAGCCTGTAGTCTCCGGGGCATGCTGTCAACCAGCTTCATGAAAGCCTGAATTTACATTTTTTCCATTATTTGGTCTGAATAATTTTTGGTCTCACTTTTGTATCAATTTTACTGGTAGTCCACTGTATGAAGATTTTTTGGGTATAATTTGTCACGGTTTACTTTATTTTGCTATCCTCAGTTACTTAAATTAACTATAGTGTCCTGCACCCACTAGTAAAAACAAAACAAAAAAAAAATATATATATATCTGGTCTCTGAATAATTATTGGTTTGACTGTATATCCTTCGGTTATTTTTCACACTTAATTATGCCCATTATAATGTAATTTACAATTTGTTGTTACTTTCACTGTTAATTTTTTATTTATTTGCTCTATGGTACATCATCTTAAATAGCATTAGAGCTGCTCCATTGCAGCGGCTCAGTGCTGTAACCACGCGTTTTGCTGTAATTATGCAGGGAACCACTCGTTATAAATCATGTAATATTTTCAGATATAGAAGAATTTTTTTTTTCATCTGAAACATGCTGCGATTTAGATTTCAAAGCCACTCATATAATGCAGAAACCTGCATGAAGCAAGGAAAACACGCACAGCGCGCGCACTTATGTGTACCGGAGCAGATGACAGGGACAAGTACAGAACAGCCTAGCGCATTGAACACAGGCTGATAGTTTCACTTGTGTTTCACTCGTGTTCAGTGCTTAAGTTTAAAAATAAATGATGTTTAAAGTGAATGAATGCCCCTATATGTTTTCATATATTTACGATTTAGTTTTAATTTAAATGATGTGCGCTGAGCGAACATCAATAAAGATCACACCACGGAAGTGCGCTCTCTCTCTATCTCTCTCTCCCTACTGTTGAGTAACTTGTGCATTGTTTTACTTACTCGTTTTTGACATTTCAGACCGAAGTACAAACTTTCCAGTGATATCTGTGAGAAAGGGATATTCACTCGACAAGCTCGCGCATCTGCGCCGCCGAGCGCTGGATCCACTCCGCGTGTTTTGCTTATCAGCTTGCTCACATCAGCTATACAGGCATTAATGCTGAATGTTTAACATTATATTCATTGCATATACATGTTTAGACATCCTTAATCTCTAATAACTACATTCTGCTGTCTGTTTTTCTGTTGTTGGTGTTTCTTTGTCTGAATATGGCACTCGTGCGTGGTATCGGCGTTTCGTATCGGGGTATTTTAACGAGTACATGAGCTCAGTATCGGCCCGATACCCAATACCAGTATCGGTATCGGTGCATCCCTAGATTTTGCATCATCTTACCAAAGTTAATGGAGATTTAACTACCTGTTGAGCATTACAAACACACACTTACCTCCTCTGACCCATCTCCTGTTGCACTGCTGACCAAAGCATGCACCTGTTGTTCGGCCTCAGAACAAACCTGTAAAATATGAAAGATTTTTGTAAGCAGATTGACAAGAGATCTTACCAAAGTTAATGGAGATTTAACTACCTGTTGAGCATTACAAACACACACTTACCTCCTCTGACCTATCTCCTGTTGCACTGCTGACCAAAGCATGCACCTGTTGTTCGGCCTCAGAACAAACCTGTAAAATATGAAAGATTTTTGTAAGCAGATTGACAAGAGATCTTACCAAAGTTAATGGAGATTTAACTACCTGTTGAGCATTACAAACACACACTTACCTCCTCTGACCCATCTCCTGTTGCACTGCTGACCAAAGCATGCACCTGTTGTTCGGCCTCAGAACAAACCTGTAAAATATGAAAGATTTTTGTAAGCAGATTGACAAGAGATCTTACCAAAGTTAATGGAGATTTAACTACCTGTTGAGCATTACAAACACACACTTACCTCCTCTGACCCATCTCCTGTTGCACTGCTGACCAAAGCATGCACCTGTTGTTCGGCCTCAGAACAAACCTGTAAAATATGAAAGATTTTTGTAAGCAGATTGACAAGAGATCTTACCAAAGTTAATGGAGATTTAACTACCTGTTGAGCATTACAAACACACACTTACCTCCTCTGACCTATCTCCTGTTGCACTGCTGACCAAAGCATGCACCTGTTGTTCGGCCTCAGAACAAACCTGTAAAATATGAAAGATTTTTGTAAGCAGATTGACAAGAGATCTTACCAAAGTTAATGGAGATTTAACTACCTGTTGAGCATTACAAACACACACTTACCTCCTCTGACCTATCTCCTGTTGCACTGCTGACCAAAGCATGCACCTGTTGTTCGGCCTCAGAACAAACCTGTAAAATATGAAAGATTTTTGTAAGCAGATTGACAAGAGATCTTACCAAAGTTAATGGAGATTTAACTACCTGTTGAGCATTACAAACACACACTTACCTCCTCTGACCCATCTCCTGTTGCACTGCTGACCAAAGCATGCACCTGTTGTTCGGCCTCAGAACAAACCTGTAAAATATGAAAGATTTTTGTAAGCAGATTGACAAGAGATCTTACCAAAGTTAATGGAGATTTAACTACCTGTTGAGCATTACAAACACACACTTACCTCCTCTGACCCATCTCCTGCTGCACTGCTGACCAAAGCATGCACCTGTTGTTCGGCCTCAGAACACTGTGTGGATTCAAAATCAAGTACTAACACTTCTCCACATGGTTGAAAAATTGTTTTAACTGTAAACTGTGTCTTTAAATTAGAATAAAAGGATTATTTCAATCTGTTAATACCTTGCTTCTCCATGGCCAGTCAGAATCTCCATAGTTATACGTAATCTCTTCCCCAGGACTTATGTCCTTTACTGCAAATAAGCACAGATGGGGCTTTCCGTCCACTCTGATTGTTTTCATTTTGCTGTTGGGGTTCACATGATCATCATTGACGATTCTCCCTAAAGAACCGTCTTCTCTGGCAGCATCAACCCTGAAGCAGCAAGAACACAGTGCTAACTCCAAGGTGTAATATTGACTGAATCATTCAATTGGAAAGTTTCACAGAATAATAATAATAATAAAAAAGTTAATTCTAGTTTACCACTACTGCATCAGGAAATGCAAAGTTTGTATATCTGGGTGACCCACAACTTTGTACATTTGAAAGACATTGTAAATTAAGTACAGCAGTATACATACCACAACTGTTTTCCATCACAACGAAATTCAAATAAAAAAACTTCAAGTGCAGCGTGGTATACTCTGTGCCTTCTTGCATATTCTTGTTTAGTTATGACTTCCCCTCGATATTCGATAAGAAAATCTCCTTTTTGAAAGTGGCGACAGCTGAACACTCCTCGACCTAGCCAAGAGCAGATCAGTCAGGGTTAAAAAGTTTAAACAATACTTAAAACATAGACACTTGTGTTACTCACCTTTAAATGAATTTATGTATTTTATTTCAAATCCATCCTTATCTTTGAGCATGGATGCAAAACATGCAGCTTCATCCTTTGGTTTTAGTTTGGCCCTCTGGGACCTTGTTGCTGCCATTTCCTGCAAAATCCAGATGATATCCAGTCACTTTACGAAATGATATTATAAAATTATTAGATTATGTAATTGTTTTTTTAGACATCACTGACCTAATCAACTATGAGTTTATACTTTTATTTGCTGTAGAGGGCTTAAATATAAGCAATAGGGATCATTCTGGGCTACTTGCAGGTCAGTAGATAGCACCAGTGAAACAGGAAAAACATCTAAAACCTTCCCATTTGGTTTAGTATTTTTAACAATCTGAAACATGCTGCTTTTCTCCTTCTCATTGTTACTGTCACTAAAGAGAAACATTATGATTATGGCTATAAGACTTTATATACAGTATATGAAACCTCTATAGTAAACTAGAGTAATAATCCTAGATACAATAGTGTTTTTTTATTTATTTACCATAGTAAAAATTAAAGAATACTATGGTTTATTAGTTCACTAATATTACAGGATACTGAAGTGCATTAACAAAGTGTAGTAATCATTATAACATACTGCAGTAAACTTCAATTTACTACATCAAATACTACAATATTATTCCATGTGGCCTTTCATACATTAACATTAACCCCATTAGCACAACACTGAACTGCCCAGAGAGCTAAATATGATCTCAATCTGGCATCATGAGTTATTTAACCCTTGGCTATTAACTTACATAACACAAGCGGTTTAGTTATTGCTTATCTTTATTTGTCAGACTAGTAACTTAAGTTAATTGTTAATTGCTTAACGCTAGTTATAATTTGTGAGGAAACGCTAGATAAAAGCTTACAAACGTGACCAAAGCTAGCCTGATTAACTGCTTTATAACGTTAACTAATATAATATAATGTTTTATGGTTTATTGAGTTGTATCATCAGTCTTACCTTAAGTGTCTTCAGAGTGGCCTGCTCATTATCTCAGCCGGAAATGACTCGGTCGGAGGTGGGGGAGGGTAGAAAAATGATTCCAGTGATTTTGCTTCTCTGTGTTTTTATTTTTATAGTTGTGGTGTGGACTTTGTTATTCCTTTATATTTAGAACGATTTTACAAACATATCTTTATCGTCCTTTGTGTGAATAGGCTAAAACACAGTGGTTAGACAAAACCCGAATTTACGAGGACTCACCTTTCAGCCAATCAAAACCCGCGATTCCATACACACTTATGAATATTAATAAGGAGGTGCAGTACCAAGACCCATCTGCAGGGGCGCAGTCCCGATACACACGCTTAACACAAAGTCCGATGATTGTGAACTAGAAGGACTTTTGGAGAAAATTTGAATTTGAACTCCTCCTACATGTAGAAACACTTCTACGTTGTCTGAATTATGAGGACACTGGCTCTGTCCTCATAATCCAAAATGTCCACCTAGTGTTGCGTGTATTCATATGAAATGTCCTCGTAAATCACAAAAACCAACACACACACACACACACACACACACACACACACACACACAAGTTTTCTTAAATGTTGTTTTAGTTGACTATAATCCTGTCTTGGTAACTAGCCGAAATAAAGTGAGTTTAAATAAGTGTTTTATTTTTTTCAGTTAAAGTGTATTTTACTTTATTTTTATGGTTTTAGTTTATAAGTTTAATTTTAGTTTTAGTTAACTAGAATTTATAAGTATATACGGCAAATTTTTGTTTCATACATTTAAAAAAACTGTTGTGAGATCATACTACTCATCGTTGTTGTACAGCTAAAAAAGTTGGCAGAGAACTGTCACAAACTTCTGTAGCGCAAGGATTTGTAGGCAATATTAACCCAAAATCATGCATGGATGCACACTTTTCAAACCCATTGGAAATGATATACCATCGAGGCACCTTTGGCACTCTTTTCATCATACTATGATTTGAGACACACTAATCCTAATCTCACATGCTATTTAGGATGAATAATATGCAAATTGAGATGTTGCCAAGGCTAGAGGCTCTGCATACTGACAAACTTTCTATCACTCAGCTCTTCTCAGGCAGCCCAATCACGGCGTGTGTTTACTTAATTGGAAGGCGCTGAAGGATGAAAAGACACTTCTGGTGGTGAACCAGGCACAGCATGTCAGAGAGACATGCAAGCTGCAATATGACACTAAAGGTAAGCCAATGCTGAATAAACTTTCTTTGACCAGAAATAAGACTTTATAAGGCAGTTAATTGTATCATATTAAACATCACTGGACGGTGCTGGCTGATGTTAAAGGAATAGTTCACACAAAAATGAAAATTGTGTGATTATTTACTCATGCTCATGCTGTTCTAAACATGTATGACTTTCTTACTTCCACAGACTACAAAAGGAAAGGTGTTTTTTAATGTTTATTAACATGCAGTTACAGTAAATGGAGCTTTATAAAACGATTCAAAAGCAACATAAAATAAATGCCCCATGTAGTATATTCCAAGCCTTTTAAAGCTGTGCAATAACTGTGAGAAACAGACTAAAATTAAAATTATTCACCTAAAAACTTGATTATCTGATCCTAAGCGGAGTAGCAATGACCAGTTTTTGAACTAAGAGTTCTCAAAACAATTTGTTCACAAAATGAGTGGATTCAATTCTCAGTTTCAAATGATTCTTTTGAGTTGAATCTTTTCAATGAATTTGTTGATTTGATTGACACAATGATTTGTTTACTAACTGGATGGATTCAGTACTTTTTGTGAACTTACTGATTCTTTTGAATCAGATCTTTTTAATGAATTAGTTGATTCAGTTCACAAAATGATTTTCACAAATTGGATTGAGCACTCAGGTTTAACTCACTGATTCTTAAGAGCTTGATCTTTTCAGTTAATCGGTTGATTCTGTACACATAATTAAAAAAAAAATACATATACACAAATTGGACTGATTCAGTGTTTAGGTTTACCTCACTGATTCGTTTAAATTGGATCTTTTCAAGGAATCGATTCATTTGATTTTTTTTTTTCACAAATGGGATAAATCAAAGACTCTGGTTCAACTCACTGATTCTTTACAGTTGGATATTTTCAGTGAATCAGATGATTGTATTCAGAAAATGATTTGCTTACACATTGGACTGGTCCAGTTCAGGTTCAACTTACTTGTTTAAATATTCTGCTCATAACTAAAGGGAAATTATTATCAGTGAGTGATGAATGACTTATCTTAAGGTGCTGTTATATATACAGATGCTCTGCAAAATTATGTGGGCAAATTTAATTGGTTTTACTAGGAATCCTTGCGATTGAGAGTCTTGCACGGGTGAAAAGTTCGCTATGCAGATTTTGCTCATGTTCAAGTTGGTCACATGAATTCATCGTGCTGGCCAATAGCAAGCTGCATGGTTTGAAAGTGACTTCTTCATACATTGCTGCACTATTGACAATAGATAATTGATCATATTTGCCTGCAAAAGTTAACCTAAATTGCACAAATGTGACCACACCTTTAGTCTGTTCATCAGAAAAACCTATAATATTAGAAGAGTGGAAATATAGCACATGGACTACATTTATGATGCTCTTATTGTTTTTATTTTTTTTGAGCTTATAAGGTTTGCTTCATAAAAGTTGTAAATGTATGGCAGAGAGTAATTTGTGCAGTAAGAATTTCTCCTTTTGTGTCCCACAGAAGATAGAAAGTCATATAGGTTTGGAATGACACGAGGGTTAGTAAATGATGACATAATCTAGATTTTTGGATGAACTATCCCTTTAAATGCTTTCTAAATGCCACTAACGTCATGCTTATTTTTGCTCTTTTTTAATATCCTCCCTCTTTTTTAATCAAACCCTGATTTGAGATTATAGACTCATCACTTGTCACTATTAAAATGTTGATTTGGCTTTTGCTCGGCATGATGCAGATATGACTGTGTGATGATGTTTTTCCAGCAAAACAATAACATCAATATGACCAGCCAGGCTAACTGCGCTGATCTAATCAGTCTCACGATCTGTTTTCTTCCGGTAGTGTCATTCAGAAGCAGACTCGGTTTACTCAAATAAGCTCCAAAACACCTCAGCTCAGATATTAATCCCTCCACATGTTCAAACAGAAGGAGGCAGAGAAGGAGGGAGGAAGACAGAAAATGAGAGAGATAAAGGTAAACAGAGGAGACGCAGATGAAGAAGAAAGAAAATGAGAGAATGATACACATCAGATGAGTCAGAGAGGGTTTTTATAGGCTAAATGTTTAAAAGTTCTACAAAACAACCTTAAAAACAATAAATTAATGGTTCTACATTTGGCAGAGTTTATTTTTAAAAATCATTGCACCACACATTTCTATGGTGTTGCTGTGACAGGTGGTGACACCAAATGCAAGTATTTACTATTTTTCATGAAAATAATTCAGAACCTCTTTCTCATTATTTTTTACGCCATGATATATTGCTTTTTTATATTATCTGTATTTTATTTATAATTATATGATCAAAAATGTCTATTAATTATAATAAATATTACAAAATTGATCAATTACAAAATAATAAATTATTACAATTTAAAGTAGCTATTTTCTATTTAAATATATTTTAACAAATTATTTCTAGTAATGATTTCTAAAGCATCATTACTCCAGTTTTCAGTGTCACATGATCAGTCAGAAATATGCGGATTTGCTGCTCAATTTATTATCAATGTTGAAAATAGTTGTTGCATAAAATTTAGCATTATATTTTTGTGATATATACACACACACACACAGTGGGAAAAAAAATATTTGATCTCTTTTGTACGTTTGCCCACCGACAAAGAAATGATCAGTCTATAATTTTAATGTTAGGTTTATTTGAACAGTGAGAGACTGAATAACAAAAAAAAAAAATCTAGAAAAACGCATTTCAAAAAAGTTATAAATTGATTTGCATTTAAAGTATTTGACTCCTTTGCAAAACATGGCTTAATACTTGGTGGCAAAACCCTTGTTGGCAATCACAGAGGTCAGACGTTTCTTGTAGTTGGCCACCAGGTTTGCACACATCTCAGGAGGGATTTTGTCCCACTCCTCTTTGCAGATCCTCTCCAAGTCATTAAGGTTTCAAGGCTGACGTTTGGCAACTCAAACCTTCTGCTCCCGAAGGTTTTCTATGGGATTAAGGTCTGGAGACTGGCTAGACCACTCCAGGACCTTAATGTGCTTCTTCTTGAGCCACTCCTTTGTTGCCTTGGCCGTGTGTTTTGGGTCATTGTCATGCTGGAATACCCATCCACGAACCATTTTCTATGTCCTGGCTGGCTTCAATGCCCTGGCCCTGACGGTACATGGCCCCGTCCATCGTCCCTTTGATGTGGTGCAGTTGTCCTGTCCCCTTAGCAGAAAAACACCCCCAAAGCATAATGTTTCCACCTCCATGTTTGACAGTGGGGATGGTGTTCTTGGGGTCATAGGCAGCATTCCTCCTCCTCCAAACACGGCGAGTTGAGTTGATGCCAAAGAGCTTGATTTTGGCCTCATCTGACCACAACACTTTCATCCAGTTCTCCTCTGAATCATTGGCAAACTTCAGATGGGCCTGTACATGTGCTTTCTTGAGCAGGGGACCTTGCTGGTGCTGCAGGATTTCAGTCCTTCACGGTGCAGTGTGTTACCAATTGTTTTCTTGGTGACTATGCTCCCCGCTGCCTTGAGATCATTGACAAGATCCTCCCGTGTAGTTCTGGGCTGATTCCTCACCGTTCTCATGTTCATTGAAACTCCACGAGGTGAGATCTTGCATGGAGCCCCAGGCCGAGGGAGATTGACAGTTATTTTGTGTTTCTTCCATTTGCGAATAATCGCACCAGCTGTTGTCTCCTTCTCACCAAGCTGCTTGGCGATGGTCTTGTAGCCCATTCCTGCCTTGTGTAGGTCTACAATCTTGTCCCTGACATCCTTGGGCAGCTCTTTGGTCAGTATATATATATATATATACTATATATACAGGTCCTTTTCAAAAAATTAGCATATTGTGATAAAGTTCATTATTTTCTGTAATGTACTGATAAACATTAGACTTTCATATATTTTAGATTCATTACAACACAACTGAAGTAGTTCAAGCCTTTTATTGTTTTAATATTGATGATTTTGGCATACAGCTCATGAAAACCCAAAATTCCTATCTCAAAAAATTAGCATATCATGAAAAGGTTCTCTAAACGAGCTATTAACCTAATCATCTGAATCAACTAATTAACTCTAAACACCTGCAAAAGATTCCTGAGGCTTTTAAAAACTCCCAGCCTGGTTCATTACTCAAAACCGCAATCATGGGTAAGACTGCCGACCTGACTGCTGTCCAGAAGGCCATCATTGACACCCTCAAGCAAGAGGGTAAGACACAGAAAGAAATTTCTGAACGAATAGGCTGTTCCCAGAGTGCTGTATCAAGGCACCTCAGTGGGAAGTCTGTGGGAAGGAAAAAGTGTGGCAGAAAACGCAGCACAACGAGAAGAGGTGACCGGACCCTGAGGAAGATTGTGGAGAAGGACCGATTCCAGACCTTGGGGGATCTGCGGAAGCAGTGGACTGAGTCTGGAGTAGAAACATCCAGAGCCACTGTGTACAGGCGTGTGCAGGAAATGGGCTACAGGTGCCGCATTCCCCAGGTCAAGCCACTTTTGAACCAGAAACAGCGGCAGAAGCGCCTGACCTGGGCTACAGAGAAGCAGCACTGGACTGTTGCTCAGTGGTCCAAAGTACTTTTTTCGGATGAAAGCAAATTTTGCATGTCATTCGGAAATCAAGGTGCCAGAGTCTGGAGGAAGACTGGGGAGAGGGAAATGCCAAAATGCCTGAAGTCCAGTGTCAAGTACCCACAGTCAGTGATGCTGGTGTTGGTCCACTGTGTTTTATCAAGGGCAGGGTCAATGCAGCTAGCTATCAGGAGATTTTGGAGCACTTCATGCTTCCATCTGCTGAAAAGCTTTATGGATATGATGATTTCATTTTTCAGCACGACCTGGCACCTGCTCACAGTGCCAAAACCACTGGTAAATGGTTTACTGACCATGGTATTACTGTGCTCAATTGGCCTGCCAACTCTCCTGACCTGAACCCCATAGAGAATCTGTGGGATATTGTGAAGAGAAAGTTGAGAGACGCAAGACCCAACACTCTGGATGAGCTTAAGGCCGCTATCGAAGCATCCTGGGCCTCCATAACACCTCAGCAGTGCCACAGGCTGATTGCCTCCATGCCACGCCGCATTGAAGCAGTCATTTCTGCAAAAGGATTCCCGACCAAGTATTGAGTGCATAACTGAACATAATTATTTGAAGGTTGACTTTTGTTGTATTAAAAACACTTTTCTTTTATTGGTTGGATGAAATATGCTAATTTTTTGAGATAGGAATTTTGGGTTTTCATGAGCTGTATGCCAAAATCATCAATATTAAAACAATAAAAGGCTTGAACTACTTCAGTTGTGTTGTAATGAATCTAAAATATATGAAAGTCTAATGTTTATCAGTACATTACAGAAAATAATGAACTTTATCACAATATGCTAATTTTTTGAAAAGGACCTGTATATATATATATATATATATATATATATATATATATATATATATATATATATATATATATATATATATATATATATATATTCAGAATAATTTGATGAATAGAAAGATTTTTGCATAATATACTAAAACAATCTAATATAGTTTATGGAAGGCTTCATTATACGTCATTTTGTATCACTTCCACCAGAATGTGCTGCACTGTGAACAGTTGTTTTGCATCATAGCTGTTACTACATTGTGTGTTTTCGTAAGCACTTAGAATGACTTAGAAAACAAGACGATGAGGGTATGTGAGAGATGAGCTGAGAGCGAGCAGTGTGTGCTTGAGCAGCTGGACTCACGAGTGCTTGTCACCTGAGCTGTATGTGTCGTCCTCTCAGCCCCAGCAGCTCTAATTGATGATGCGGCGTCTCAGTCATGCTCTCCGGCCAATCTGCCACCTCACAGATGGCTCTGTTTGGGCCACATGTGAGAGCCGCTCACTCAATATTTGCTTCTAAAGAAGGTGCTGGCTTATTTTAATAACGCTCCGTGTTTGGTCGGCATGAATTAGATACACATGAGATGTACATACAGGTGGCTTGCTTTGCCTGAGCCCCTTTTCAGCACCCTGTCAGATCGGTTTTAGACAACTGTCATGAATCTGATGTTATACAGACATGTGGCATTGGTTGGACTCGTAAATACTATCATATACCGTATGTAATCATGCTTATGCTACACCTATATGTCCTACGTCATATGCTGGAACGCCACTCTTGTGAACGTATGACAGTTATCAGAAGCTATAGATTACAGTTTATAATGGTTTAAATATGGACATTTTTCTTACACAAACGCATTGCTCTGCTTCAGAAGGCCTTTATTAACCCCCAGAGCTGTGTGGAGTAATTTTTATGATGAATGGATTAATTTTCTTGGGCTTCTAAATGTTGACCCCCCATTCAAAGCTTGGAAGATCCAGGAATTTTATTGCATTCTTCTGAAAGAAGAATGTCATATACACCTAGGATGGCTTGAGGGTGAGTAAATCATGGGACAATTTACATTTTTGGGTGAACTAGGCTATCCCTTTTTTTTTTTTTTTTTTATAAAATTTGCATTCGCACTATAGCTGTTGAAATTTAATTTTAATTCATGCTACATACATATGTACACACACACACACACACACACACACATGTTGGTTTTTGTGGTTTATGGGGACTCTCCATAGGCGTAATGGTTTTTATACTGAACAAACTGTGTGTGCTATTGCCCTACACCAACCCTACACCTAAACTTAGCCCTCACAGGAGACTTTGTGCATTTTTAGACTTTCAAAAAAACACCATTTAGTATGTTTTTTAAGCCTTTTGAATTACGGGGACATAGGCAGTGTCCTCATAAACCACCTTCATATTGTAATACCTCTGTCATACCCATGTCATTATACAAATTTGTGTCCTCATAAACCACATAAAAATGCAAACATATATAAGAGTTTGGTTCCAAAATATATGTTTTTGTTATATAGCCTATAGTGTATAGCACTAGTCAACTAAATGAATATAACATGGCAAAGACTGATTGAATGTATTTTAGTCCAGTGCTTGTATATAAGATTAGAGGCTGTTATATGTGGATCAACTTACTTTGTTGTGCATTTTCAATATTTTCAATATGAAAAAATAACTTTTTTATATTGATTTAGTGCATTTTGAAGAACAAAAAACATGTCATGGATTTATTTCATTTTGGGAAAAAAAGATGAGTTTTTATAATAAATCTGAAAATCAAAATCTGGATTTGAATTTTTAATGTTATTATAACCGAAATAGGCTATGTGAAAGTTTGAAACAGAAAATAGTGGTTTTCATCTTGCCACTATCCAAGGTAAAGAAAACACATTTTTACTCAAATTAATTAAAATGGATTTATAGCTGTCATATCGTCCCTTTCTCTTCTTATACTCGCTGTAATGCTCAGCTTCTTGTTGCTTTAATAATTGCATATTGGTTTGAATACACCAATCAATTCTAGCAATTAGTATATTCCCATTCATATTTACATTTGTTAGCACACCAGGGTGACTAGGATCATGAAATTGTCCAGCCATGACTTCCTGTTCCACAGGATTATAAATATGAGGGACACAAAGGCCAAATTTCCTTAATCATCCATCACAAGGAGTAAAACCTAAGAATATAATTCTGATGTGCAGAACAAGATTGTTGAGCTTCACAAAGTAGAAAGTGGCTGTAAGAAAAGAGTTCAAGTTTATTTGTATAGCGCTTTTTACGATACAAATCGTTGCAAAGCAACTCTACATGAAATTAAGTTTCCACAATATATTTATATAATATATAATATTAATAATAATAGATGTTAATCCAGTGACAGAAACAGAGAAACAAATAGAGACATAATTGGCGTAGCTGCGGTTCCATCTAAGCAAAAATGATTTGTTCAACCCAAGCTAAAGAATAATAATAATGTACATTTGATCAGATATAACTGCAGTACAAGATTATAAGATGCATTATGTGAATGCTTGGCTGAAGATATGTGTCTTTAATCTAGATTTAAACAGAGAGAGTGTGTCTGAACCCTGAACGTTATCAGGAAGGCTATTCCAGAGTTTGGGAGCCAAATGTGATAAAGCTCTACCTCCTTTAGTGGACTTTGCTATCCTAGGTACTACCAAAAGTCCAGAGTTTTGTGACCTTAGGGAGCGGGTTGGATTGTAGCGTGGTAGAAGACAAGTTAGGTACGCAGGAGCTAAAACATTTAGGGCCTTATAGGCAAGTAATGATATTTTGTAAATGATACGGAACTGAATAGGTAGCCAGTGCAGAGACTGTAAAATTGGGGTAATATGATCATATTTTCTTGACCTGGTAAGAACTCTAGCCGCTGCATTTTGGACTATCTGTAGCTTGTTTATTGAAGATGCAGGACAACCACCTAGCAGTGCATTACAATAGTCCAGTCTAGAGGTCATGAAAGCATGAACTAGCTTTTCTGCATCAGAAACAGGTAGCATGTTTCGTAGCTTGTCAAAAAATGCTGAAAGAATTGAAAGAATTGAAAGATTGAAAGAATGCTGTTTTTGTAACATGGGAAATATGATTTTCAAAGGACAAGTTGCTGTCTAATATAACACCTAACAGTACATCCGTCTAGTTGCAAATTGTAATCCAAGAGATTCTGTGTACTGTTTTTTGGTCCAATAAGTAATTTCTCTGTCTCATCTGAATTTAATAGGAGGACATCAAAATATACAAAAATAGGTCACTGGGCACAAAATGAATCTTTTACCATGGCTGTCCCTGTCCTCTGACCTGAACCCTACAGAAAGTGAGTGAGCTGAACTGAAGAGAAGAAGTACTAACATGGAGCTGTGAATCTGAAGGATCTGGAGAGATTCTGGATGAAGAAAATGGTCTCTGATCTCTTATCAGATGTTCTCCAAACTCTTCAGGCATTATAGGAGAAAACTCAAAGCTGTTACCCTGGGAAAAGGACGTTGCAATAATTGGGTGCCAATAATTGTGGCCAACATGAACTAGAGAATGCATTTATTTCACAATGAGATTTTCCCCCCACTTTCAATTGTTTTATTTCAATTATGTTGATTATGGTTGGAATTTTGTGAATTTTGTGAAAGAAAGATAAAAAGGATAAACAATGCAGATTTATTTTCACAGCCGCCTTTGCTCATATTTACCAAGGATGCCAATATTAGTGGAGGGCACTGTATATATATATATATAAAGAAAAACTTTACTTCCTTTGTACTGCATTTTTTAATACTTGTATTTTGACATGATTTTTTTTTTCCATTTAAGTGCTAACCTATAAAGTTTGTTAGATTTATGCTTAGAAGAAGAAAAACCGAGTAAGAAACATACACTTTGTTTAAAATGATAGTTCACCCAGAAATAAAAATTCTGTCATAATTTACTCATTTTATTCTAAATTTTGAAGAATGTTGGTAACCAAACAGATATGGACTCCTTTTGGCTTCCATAGTATGGAAAAAACACTATGGAAATCAATGGGGACCATCAATCGACCTGGTTACACACATTCAAAACATCATCTTTTAAGTTGAATAGGATGGATAGATGGATAATGCTTTTGTTGGTTTCGGTCATGGGTCATTTCATAACAAACAGGTGTCTGGATCAGAGCATGTTTGCTGTTGTGATGTTCTCATAAAAACCTGATTAACAGCTAGTAATCAAGTTAACACCTGCCTCCTACCTGCACACAATCCAGCCCATGGCGCAGGGCTCAAAGCAAGCAATATGACTAATTAATTTGAAGAAGTCAATTGTATTTATGAAATGAACACTACAGTCGCCACATTCAATCAAACACTGGTAGATCTCAATAAAACTGACCTGATATCACTAACAGTTTCAGATTCATATTACTCTTCTTCCCTCTGAATGCTCTCTCTCTCATTCAGCATGCACTGCAAGAGCTGGATCACATCTGATGTGCCTTTAATAGAGAATGATCTTACCACAGTTAGACAGCAGTCTCTGCTTAAGTAAACAGCATGTGAAAGGTATTACGTTAAAGGTATCACATTGAGTTCTCTGGCTTGTCTGAATAAGGAAAAGGTTTTTGCATTTTGTTTACCCTTCTAAACACTGAAATAATTTTACGAGATGTTGTAGACCAACCTCGACGGAGCCATAGACCTGTAACCTTTCAGATGGCAGCAAAATACTTTAAGCCTTATTCTAAAAGGTTTTCTGTGTGTGTGGTGTAGGGTTTAGCAGTGCCCTTAATTTTCTTAGGGGGCGTTGTTTGGGGCAGTAGCATTCTTGTACAGTAGTAAGGTTTCCTAAAAAAACACGAGGGAGATTGTTGAGCTGGTAGAGCCCACAGGATCTGGAGGGAAGGGAAAGAGAGATTTTTATATTTGCCTGTGCTAAACTCCTGGCCATAAATCCAAGGCCTGAAACAATCTAAATACTTCAAAACTGTATTCTTAAATAAATTTTAATTAGATTTTAATTTTAATTACGTTTTCCAGGTAAAAAATATCAGAAATTCCATAATATATATATATAAAAGATACATTTACTTGAGATAAAAAGCTAAATATATGATATGAGGACTTGTTTTCTTAGATTGAAACTAGTTGTGTATTACGCAATTGTTAACAACCATTGTGCTATTTTAGTATTAAATGCTATTATTATATATATTTTTTACATTTTACTTTTTAAAAAATTTGTGCTTTTGTCATTTTTATTGTATTTTTTTCTTTATATACTTCAATATTGCTTTAATTTATATTTATTTCAGTTTTAGTCATTTCAATGCTTCCACTTATCTCAGTAGTTGCCAAGTGTTGTAAGTTATTTTTATTTTTTAAAATGTATAATTTCTTTTAATTCATCATTGTTTCAGTTACCTGAAAACAACTTTTTATAGTTTTAGTTAACAATAACAACACTGGTAGGTGGTTGCCAGGGCCTTGCTATATGGTTGCTAAGGTATTCTGGCTAGTTGCTCAGTGGTTAAGTCTGTTTTTTTTTTTTTTTTTTTTTCTGTTTTGTCATATAAAAATGACAGCACAGCTCTTCTCAACAAGCTGCAGAGTTTTGAAATTTCGATTTGCATTGCTTGCCAAATTTTAATACTTAAGGTTATAGATTTGAACAAACCCCTTACCCCAAGCACAAACAACAGCAAGCCAGCAACACTAAATATATTAAACTATAATGATAAAGCATTGGACAATTAAGCTCTTTATATTCAGGCAGTACATGTTGGCTTGGCATACTTCCTGTTAGCTGCAGGATATGTAAAAACAGTCCTTCTAATCTGGGTCTGTGAGCGTCTACAGTGTTTTTTTTTCTTACTTATCCTGGATTTCCCAGAATATTTAATGAGAACGGTGAGGCAATCTGGCGAGACTTGAGTCTACTGTCCATGTTAAAGACAAGTCTGCTGATTTGTGCCTAAGGGGACATTTTACACCAAAACAGCTCAGCCCCTCTGCTGGGTGAAGGCCACTTGAGACAGACAGCGAGGGGGGACGGCGGGAAAAGAGAGAAAGAGAGACAAAAATATGACTGAATTAAAACTATAACCATAAAGAATTGATGTTCTAAAGCCTGGTTAGAGACAGTCTGATGTGAGATTGTTACATTTTCTGATGAAAATGTGTGTGGTGCTCGCCCATGCAGAAGTCGCCACTATGATGCTAAGATGTGTGGGTGGTTGTCAGGGCATTGTTATGCAGTTGCTAAGTTGCTATCCAGTTGTTGTGCTGATTATTTAGACGTTGATATGTGCCTTGGAAAGGTGCTCTGGATGGTTACATAATAAGAAACTCGAGTAAGGTTGCACCATTCATAAGTTCTTGCACTAGATGCTAAGTGACTATTAGTTAGTTTGGAAATAACACTGTACTTAAATTGGTTAAAACTGTTCATTCTTACGGCAGGATTTAAAAAGCGTTTTTTTAAGCTCTCAGTAATATGTACAGTATATGCTGCAAAAATATCTCAATAAAAATATTACCTCTGCCAGCTGACACATTCCAAACATTATTGCATTACTAATTATTTTGACTTTTTTTTTTTACTTTCTTAATATGACATCTCACTGTTATTGATTTGATAAGCTGCTATAAAATTGTAAACAGATGTATTAAGAAAATGAATAATAAATTATATTTTAATAATAAATATTCAAGAACTGTATACTGCAAGAGCAAGAAAGTAATACTAACTGGAAAATATGACTTTATTGATTGATTGATTTTGTTGGCATGAACAAATATCGTACCTGTAAATAAGTATAAATTTCAACATCTTTGTATGTCTAAAAGTCTGCTATTAAATATGAGCTGCTAATGTAATCCAGCTGTTGGTTAGATGCTTCCTTAATGCTTTCCTTTATACGTAGGGTTATATTTCAGCTAATGATGCAAGGTTTAAATTTTAGTAGTGGCTAACCCAAGCACTAAGTAACTTATGCATTGCTGATGCAACTGCTCTCTTGATATAGCTACTTAATATCAAATGAAGATCCACCACTATGATTTTTCCTTTTAGTCAAGAGTCTTTTAAAAAATATTTTTGTAGTTGTACTGTTTTAAATTCTCTTAGGAAATGATTATATTACTAAACAAACGCTGTCAAAAATGTTTTTAACAGAGTGAAACCTGAATCCATTTTAGACATCTAAAGTAAATTTTCAATTGATCTTTTATAGTATTTCAACTTGTTGCTCCCCATTAAAATAGTCAGAGAAGTTGGCCTGGCTTCTCTTGATGTGGCTTAAATATATACAGTCATGGCCAAAAATATCGGCACCCTTGGTAAATATGATCAAAGAAGGCTGTGAAAATTAATCTGCATTGTTAATCCTTTTGATCTTTATTTAAAAAATTCACAAAAATCTAACCTTTGTTTGGATAATAAGAATATAAAATGGGGGAAATATCATTATAAACGCAACACTTTTGTTTTTGCCCCCATTTTTTCCATGAGCTGAACTCAAAGATCTAAGACTTTTTCTAAGGCCCATTTCTCTCAAATATTGTTCACAAATCAGTCTAAATATGTGTTAGTGAGCACTTCTCCTTTGCCAAAATAATCCATCCACCTCACAGGTGTGGCATATCAAGGTGCTGATTAGATAGCATGATTATTGCACAGGTAATAATCCAACAGCCACAATAAAAGGCCACAATAAAATGTGCAGTTTTACTTTATTGGGGGGTTGGGGTCCGAAAACCAGTCAGTTTCTGGTGTGACCACCATTTGCCTCACGCAGTGCAACACATCTGAGCAGGTTGTTGATTGTGGACTGTAGAATGTTGGTCCACTCCTCTTCAATTTGGACCTCTTCAAGTCGTGGATGAATGGCACAACAATGGGCCTCAGGATCTCGTCACGGTATCTGTGCATTCAAAATGCCATCAATAAAATGCAGCTGTGTTCGTTGTCCATAACATACGCCTGCCCATACCATAATGCCACTGCCACCATGGATCCACAACGTTGACATCAGCAAACCGCTCACCCACACGACGCCATACACGCTGTCTGCCACCTGCCCTGTACAGTGAAAACCAGGATTCATCCGTGAAGAGAACACCTCTCCAAAGTGCCAGATGCCATCGAATGTGAGCATTTGCCCACTCAAGTCGGTTATGATGACGAACTGCAGTCAGGTCGAGACCCCGATGAGGACGACGAGCATGCCTGAGACGGTTTCTGACAGTTTGTGCAGAAATTCTTTGGTTATGCAAACCGATTGTTGCAGCAGCAGTCCGGGTGGCTGGTCTCAGACGATCTTGGAGGTGAAGATGCTGGATGTGGAGGTCCTGGGCTGGTGTGGTTACACGTGGTCTGCGGTTGTGAAGCCGGTTGGATGTACTGCCAATGTCTCTGAAAAGCCTTTGGAGAAGGCTTATGGTAGAGAAATGAACATTCATTTCACAGGCAACAGCTCTGGTGGACATTCCTGCAGTCAGCATGCCAATTGCACGCTCCCTCAAAACTGGCGACATCTGTGTCATTGTGCTGTGTGATAAAACTGCACATTTTTAGAGTGGCCTTTTATTGTGGCCAGCCTAAGGCACACCTGTGCAATAATCATGCTGTCTAATCAGCATCTTGATATGCCACACCTGTGAGGTGGATGGATTATTTTGGCAAAGGAGAAGTGCTCACTAACACAGATTATAAGAATATAAAATGGGGGAAATTTGTCAGCATTGTTCACAGATTTGTGAACAATATTTCAGAGAAATAGGCCTTTCGTGTACATAGAAAAAGTCTTAGATCTTTGAGTTCAGCTCATGGAAAGTGGGGGCAAAAACAAAAGTGTTGCGTTTATAATTTTGTTCAGTGTAAATGTTTTTCTCTAATACACATTGAACACAATTAACGGCACCCTTTTAGTCAATACTTTTTGAAACCTCCATTTGAAAGTTTAACAGCTCTTAATTTTCTCCTATAATGCCTGATGAGGTTAGAGAACACCTGACAAGAGATCAGAGACCATTCCTTCATCCAGAATCACTCCAGATCCTTTAGATTCCCAGCTCCATGTTGGTGCTTCTTCTCTTCAGTTCACCTCACTCATTTTCTACAGGGTTCAGGTCAGAGGACTGGAATGGCCATATCAGAAGCTTGGTTTTGTGCTCAGTGACCCATTTTGTGTTGTTTTTGAGGTTTGTGTTTGGATTATTGTACGGTTGGAAGATCCAAACATGGCCCAATATAAGATTTCTAACAGAGTCAGTCGCTTGTTGATTTTTTTTTTATCTGTTGGTATTTGATAGAATCCATGATGCCATGTGTCTAAACAAGATGTCCAGGACCTCCAGCAGAAATATAGGCCCACAACATCAAAAATTCAGCAGTATATTTCATTGTACACATGGGGTACTTTTTATCCCTGTGTTCACCAAACCCATGAGTGTTTGCTGCTTGTTGTGTCTGATAACTGAATATGCTAGAGATTGTTTTTGGATGGGCTAGGACAATTTTTCTTGAAACCCTCCCAAACAACATGTGGTGATTTAGGTGCTGTTTGACAATTTTTTTAAAGGTTTTCTGACCCCGAGGCTCAACTATTTTCTGCAATTCTCCAGCTGTGGTCCTTGGAGAGTCTTTAGCCACTCAAACTCTCCTTCTCACCGTGCATAAGGATGATATAGACACATGTCCTCTTCCAGGCAGTTTCATAACATTTCTGTTGATTGGAAATTCTTAATGATTGCCCTGATGGTAGAAATGAGAATTTTCACTGCTCTAGCTATTTTCTTAAAGCCACTTCACTAATTTGTGAAGCTCAATTATCTTTTGCTGCACATCAGAAATATATTATTAGTTTTTTCTCATTGTGATGGATGATTAAGGGAATTTGGGCTTTGTTTTCCCTCCTATTTATATTTCTGTGAAACAGGAAGCCATGGCTGGATAATTTAATGTTCATAATCACCCTGGAGTGCTCAAAATTGTGAATATGAATGGAAATATACTTCAGAGATATTTTACTCATTAGAATTTCTAGGGGTGCCAATAATTGTGTCGAACGTGTATTTGAGAAAAACATTTATTTCATAATGATATTTCCCCCCATTTTAAATTCTTATTATCCGATGAAAAGTTAGATTTTTTTGAATTTTTAAAATAAAAGATCAAAAGGATTAACAATGCAGATTAATTTTCACAGCCGCCTTTGTTCATATTTACCAAGGGTGCCGATATTTTTGGCCATGACTGTAGGTATTATCTGTCTGTTTATCATTAAAAGGATGAAAAAGTTTGATTGCTTCAAAAAGAAGTAGTGAGCAATCCACATTATTTAAGGCAACATGCTGAATGATTTACAAGCAAAATTGAATTCTTGTGGTCAGAGGTTTGTTTAGATCACTAATCCCAAGTATGAGAATTAGAAATAGTGATCCTGCCTGAGCACACAAAATATAATCGCACAAAGAGACCAAAGCTGCTTGGTCCCTCGCTCACAGGAAATGCTGTAGACATGGGGGCTGGGGTGGCAAGGGATCCTGGGATAGCTTGAGGACTGGAGACATCTTGTGTCTGGCTTCCAGCTCCAATACACACACCAGAGAGAGGGCTTAACCTCCTGCTGAGCTCCGCTGCCTCACATCCCACTCCAACACACACATGCAACTTCCACCCACATATGCTGGCAAACATCCTCAGCACATGCACAAACCCCCCTCCCACACAAACGTTCCTTCCTAAACAGCACATGCTAACACACAAACACGCTCACCGTCCCACCAGGAAGAGAGGAGACATGTGAATTATTTATCTCTGCTTCCCTAGTTTTCCAGAGTGGAACCTGCCAGAAGGTGCCCTGAACTACCGAGACCTTTAAACCCACTCCACAGAGACGAGTGGATTAGCCAGCTGTGAGTCATAACTGACAGCTGTCAGTCATTGAGTGCTCATTTAAATATGCAACAGTTCAGAACTCATCCTTATGTCTGGGCTTTATGTTTAGCTTTTTGAAATGGACAGTATTGGCCAAAGATCTCAGCAGGATCCAGATACTGATTTTGTTTGTGACTGTGTTTTAACATTTCTGCTATTATTTACTCACTCCTTGTGTGATTCTAAACCTGTGCCTTTCTTCCTTTTAATGCAAATAGGGAATTTGGAAACATGTAGGTTATTTTGTGTTGTAAGATGCCCCCATTGATTGAGCACATTGATTGGCCACGCTCAGTCACATCTCAATGCATTTATTGAGTGGTAATGCCATTATTCATCTTGTCTTTTCATCTGAACATCAACATTTGTGAGATTTATTCTGTCTGAACAGCTTATAAGTTAAAGGAATGGTTCACCCCAAAATGTTGTCATCATTTACTCACCCTCATGTCCTTCCAAATCTGTATGAGTTTCTTTCTTATGTTGAACGCAAAAAAAGATATTTTGAATAATTTTGAAGTACCATACAATGGTCCCCATTGACTTCCATAGCAGAGAAAGAAATACTATGGAAGGCAATGGGGACCAACAACTGTTTGATTACCAGCATTCTTCAAAATATCTTATTTTATGTGCAACATAAGAAAGAAACTCAGGTTGCATGTTTGGAACAACACAAAGGTGAGTACATTTTTGTTTTGGGGTGAAGTGTTCCTTTAATTGTAAATTATTTAAATAATTAAATGGTGTAATTCACATACATCTGTTGTTATGTAATTTGTTGTTTGAATAAATTGCCAAAATATATACATTTTGCTTGATAATGCAACATATATACAATTGTTTTATTTCTAATTTTATATTTTTAATATGATTTAAATATAAGAAAATAATGAAATATTATATATATAATATATATATATATATATATATATATATATATAGCAGAGTATGTAATATATAGTATGTAATATATATATATATATATATATATATTACTCTGCTATTCAAAAGCTGAGTGATTTTAAAGAAGTTAATATTATTATCTCATATAATGTATTTATATTTAATTGAGCAAAAGTCACAAAGACCTTCACATTGTTACAAAAAATTCTATTTCAAATAAATACTGTTCTTTTCAACTTTATCAGTTAATCTTTAAAAAAACAACAACCAAAAAAAAAATGGGTTTCGACAAACATATTAAGCAGCACAACTGTTTTCAATTTTGATACAACTGAAAAAAGCACCAAAAGAATCATGTGATACTGACGCTGAAGTGTTTATAATAATAATTTCACAATACTATTTTACTGTATTTTTGATCAAATTAATGCAGCCTTGGTGAGCATAAGGAACTTTAATAAATCCCAAACCGATTTTGTCATAGAGCAAATAAAGTAGCAAATAGTTCTATTTATTACCCCTAATATACTGGATGATGCATTCCACTCAGCTACTAACTGTAGAACTTGCATAAGTTGTACAGATGGAGCTTTTGTATTTTGAAGCTTGAAAATTCTCAATACAGTTCTTATTCATTGTAACTGCCTAGACAAGAGCGACCAGTTGAATTCAGACTTTCTCTTTTTGTGTTCCACAGAAGAAAGTCAAACAAGCTTGAAAAGACATAAGAGCGAGTAGATAAGCACAGAATGGTGGACTATTCCTTTAATAATAAAATATGAAGTGTTAGTGATGGATCTGTGTAGTCTGTGTTCTGATGGCTGGTATCACAGCTTTGCAGGAGCGGGAAAAACCGCAAGTTTGATGCGTAGGAGTGAACTGGCCTTCTCTCACTTTCTTCCACTGATTACCCCTGCACTCCAACTCCCTGATACATCCATCTTAAGTCTTCTGCGCTGTCACAAGGCACGCACACACACACACACACACACACAGCATAAAGCACAGAACAAATGCACACACCAGCTCTGCAGCAAAACCTGTGAGCTTTCTTTCAACATTGGCAGCTGCCTTGTAAGGAAATGTTCCTCATAAGTGATCAGCATGAACCCTGTGAACTTGAATTGATTTCAGTAGAGTTTGAGGTTATCGTGTTGCTAAGCTAATGACACAATACTCCATTAAGGATAAAAACACATGCACATCGTTCAAACGTTTGGAGTTGGTAAGATTTTATAAAATTATATTTATACATTTTATAAAAACGCTGTAACAATTGTAATATTATTTATAATATTTTTTATTACAATTTATGAATGACTGTTTTCTATTTGAATATATTTTCAAATTTAATTTATTGCTGTGACGCACAGCTGAATTTTCAGCATCATTACTCCAGTCTTCAGTGTCACATCCTTCAGAAATCATTCTAATATACTGATTTGCTGCTCAAGAAACATGTTATATTACTTGCTGTGGATATTTCTCTCAACTTATCTGCCATCTTATCTCTGAACTTGAAGGTATAATTCAATTATAATAATAATTATGCAGATTTTTGAAAAAGCCTTTGCATTTGAAGTGCACCTATGTTTCCATCCACATATTTTTATGCAAATTTCACTGCACAGCATCTGTTGGTTTAGTCATTCTGAAATGTCAAAAAGCCAAAGTTTGTCATCACAGTGGTTTGGTATACCGTATTGACCCGAATATAAGACAATGTTTTCTTCTTGGAAATGCATCTGAAAAAACACGGTCGTCTTATATTCAGGGTCTAGACTTTGACAAGTCAATAATAAAACAATAGGTGGCACCAAACACGCATAAAACGAGTGTGCCATGAAACATGTAGGGTGCTTCTCAAATGGAAGGTTGCATCCTACCGAGGCTTCAGTCCTTCAGAGTCTTGTAGACTAGAGTCCTCCTCAGCATAAACGCTAGAATAAGACGGTCTAGTAAGTGCGCATGGCTACGTCACATAATTCCCACCCTCACCGTCACGACACAAAAATATTAATAAAACTTAGTTTTGGGAAAATACTTTGTATTACAAATCTTTATATTAGTTGGCTTTCCATTAATGCAATACAGTGAATCACAGCTGTCTACAGTCTCCCCGTGGCTTTGGCAGTTGTAGCGTTTGAGTACTTACACCAAAACAAAAAATAACATCTATGCTTTCATGTCCGAAAACATTCTTTTTGTCTAACATTTCATAATAAATTCAGACAAGCTCATTAATGACTCGTTTTTCGTGAAATGGAATGGGTAGAAAGGATTGTGGGTGATTGAAGGTCGGGGAGGATACATCCCACGCATCCTTCAAATTCAGCTGAATGAAGGACGCGAAACGAAAGCTGCTTTCCAAGGATCCTTCCGATTGAGATGGCCTTCAGCGACGTGGCAGCCGAGAAATGCAGCCTTCGTAGGATGCAGCCTTCCGTTTGAGAAACACCTACCATGTGTGTTGTAAAGATTGCGAGTGAAAACAAAAGAAAAAGAAAAGCTTGCAGCGACGTGAGTCGTGACTGTCATGTTAGCCTGATGGGACCAAACTTCCTCTGTAAGTGATTTTAAAACATAAGACAGTACCTAGGCTAAGATGAGTAGGCTAATATGAGATGGATAGCCTAAATGTTATATAATTCAGATGGGCTACCTGTTATTTTTATGGTATATCAAAAAGTGTATATTTTTAAATGTCATTAATGTCAGGTACATTTTACCAGTATTTACCATACTTTCAAAACAAAAATTAAAATAGGAAAATATGCCATATGAAAATAATTTAAGATAAAACGTGTTTTACAGAGAAAAAAAACAAAAACGAAAAAACAAGATTTGGTTTTCAAAAAGCCTTTTTCCAAAAGGTACATCTGGAAAAGGGGGTCGTCTTATATTCGGGTCAATATGGTAATTACCTCCCAGAGCCTTCTCACATGACTGTGTTCCCAAAGATCAGGAATATGCCTGTGAACACAAGATAACGTGACAGCATTTATTGCATTCATTATATACATAAAAAAAGCGCTACAGTGACTTCCAGTTTTCTGACTGATATTTGGTGCCAGTCTACCAGGAATTTTTTATTTTTTTTTCTTTTGAACTGATGGAAACAGTGCTGTATTCACAAATATTTTATGCAGTTATTCCATTCATTACTTTGGATGGAAACATAGCTCATGATGGCTTAAAATGCTGCCCAGGTAGGCATCTCGCAAGGTTTTGGAACAGAGCTGCAGTCAAAAACACAGGCTATAACAGCACTACACCAACTGCATCACAAACACAGCCCTGTTATAGCTAAAGAATGAAAAGTTTACGCACATAGACTCTCAGACTCACAGATGGTTAGTACAGTATGCCACATTGCACCCTGTGTGTATTGTCACACTAGAGCTCTGTTTCTCAGCCTCGGCTGCTTCTGAAGCAAGAAGAGTAAGAAGTGTTTCCTGTGGAGAAGGGTAGTGAGGTTGAGAGCGGGCGTCTGTGCAGGGCCGTAGGATCAAGCAGATACTGGACTGGACCTTGAGACATACAGCAGCCCTCTAAAACACGGTTTACATACCTTACACACCCTGTGCTGAACTCACAGCCACAACAGAATGTCTGCAGAATCAGCTTTGACCACCTACAGAGGGATCAGCACTAAAGGTGTGTTAGGAATTTCATGCTACAATATTTCTTATACTATTTCTGCATTGTGTGCACGATTATATAATTTTGTTCTGTGATGCCCCAATAAATTTGGCAAAATGTGCAGTACACTGTAAAAAAAAAAAAAAAAAAAAAAAAAAAAAAAAGTTGAGCCAACTTAAAATTTTAAGGCAACCAGCTTCAGCAGATTTTTGAGTTTTCTCAACTTATTTTTAGGAAATTTCTCAACTTTTTGTTGTTTAAACTTAAAACAAGAAGTTGAGAAAACTCAATTTTTTTTTACAGTGTATGCAACCACAAAACTGTGCATTAAATATTCTATCCCACAATGCAGTGCACTGGAAATACACCTGCAAAAAAAATTAAATATGAAAAATTCCTTCGTACTAAAACATTACAGTGTACCCTGTTTTATGTGTGTGTGCTTTATGTGTGTAGGGAACTGCTGTTTCGTAGAATAATGTCTTCTGTTTCAATTACTGTCCTGCACTAATTAGGATCAATGCATGTAAATTGGGCCACTTTTTCTGAAAAAAAGGTCCAATACAATACATGAAATGACCTAGACATTTTTATTCAGATTAAAATGCAAAACAACCATATACTGTGTATACTAAACAATATAACTAGATAGCGTCGCTGAATTAAACATGTAGAGGTCACGTTACAATAATAGGATACTACAGTTTAAACTGTTTATCATTACATACTGCATATTCTTTCACTATGGAAGCACTTTGTTGGCCAAATTCAATTTTAAATGTAATATGTAGAATGCCAGTGTAGTATGTAAACAGGCGAAGCAGAATAGGAAATGGCAAATGCAAATGAGATTATGGAATTGAATTGTCATGTTACATTGGAAGTTGCTCATATGAATGTAGGAAATAAATATCTATTAAAATACAGGAATACATTGCCGTTATTGTATATTACAATTTCATTTGTTAGTGTTAATTTGAGTGTTGGAGTGTTAATTTCTCTAAAACATCTTGCTGGCCCTAATAGTAAATAAATAGTAGAATAGTAAGACAATTGTATCAGTGTACAGTATAATTTGTTTATGTTCCGTTTTATTACAGATAATCTCAAAATGGCCAAATATTGTCTCTATCAGTCTGGACAATATGTCATCCTATCACTACATACACATGTAGTTGGTGCAAAATTCTGTAAATGTTTTGGTAAAAATTTGAAAATCATTTACTCAAGTCATGTTGTTCCAAACACACTTCTGCAGAACGCTAAAGAATTCGGAAGAATTTTGGAGTCCAAACAACACTGGCACCAACTGACTGTCATTTTATGGATTAAAAAAACAGACATGGAGTATCTTCCATGTTCCACAGAAGAAATAAGGCTTGGAACAACATGACGGTGGGTAAATTATGATGACAGAATTGATATGTTTGTGTGAACTATTCCTTTAAGTGTCCACAGATAGAAGCAACATCAGAATTGCACATTTACGGCCAGCCTTAAAAACCAACCAAACTCCTCCATCAGTTTTTCAAAGCTCTTATACTTATACACAGCCCTATTTAACCTGCAATGTGTAGAAAGTCTGAAATGCTTCCCATTTGAGTATCGATTGTGCCTTGAGCCTGCCCACATTAGATCCGTGAATCGGTCCTGCAGGAAACAGCGCTGTCCACGGGGGTTATCGCTTTGACTAAAGCAGGCAGCAGAGGTCAGCACCCATTGACAGCACTGTCACAGTGTAGCTTGCTTTCTGCTGTTGGGGATCAGAAGCAAGCGGTCAATAAATCCGAAAGGACTGCGGTCTGCAAGCTTTAGAACGCTGCATTCACCAGACAACAGATCTGAAAGACAACAGCAATTATTCCTATCAAACCTTGGAAGGTTATTTGACGCAGCGTCAAAGCATGTGGCGCTCAGATGGGAAGTGAGCTGAGAGCGGCTTTGTCTTTATGGCTGTTTGTCAAAACCATAATCAAAATGGCATGACATCCATGATCTATTTTGGGACGGCCATGTGTCTGGTCGACCTAAAAGGAAATTCCCACTGGAAAATATTTATTGAGAGGTTGCTCTTTCATCGCTCAGGAGATGTACTGCAAGTAAGACTATAGAGGTAAAAATTTTATGTTAACAGCATAGCTCAAATTATTTGATTTAGGAAGAATTCAGTAAATTTAATGAGACATACTTGAGTACATCTTGAAACGTTTGCCCACATCTCATCTTCTAAATAGAAATGGATAGGAAATGGAGACTTTTTTGGAGATTTATACTAAAGTTCAAAAGTTTGGGATTAGTAAGATACTTTTTAAATAAATTCATATTTTCAGCAAGGACACATTAAATCAAAAGTGACAGTAAAGATATTTATGATGATAAAAAGATATTTTTTATTTCAAATAAATGCTGTTCTTTTGAACTTTCAAAGAATCCTGATAAAAAATGTATTATATTTCCATAAAATATTAAGCATTATGATATAATATTTTAACATTGAGAATAATAAAAAATGTTTCTTAATCAGCAACGTGACACTGCAACTGGAGTAATGATGCTGAAAATTCAGCTTTGCATCACAGGAAGAAATGACATTTTACAACATATTTAATGAAAAACACTTATTTTTAAATTATAATAATATTTCACAATATTACTGACCATTTTTGACCAAATAAATTCAGCCTTGATGAGCATAAGAGACTTCTTTCTAATTTTGCTGTTCATTTTAATCGCATGTCAACAATTCTTTGCTTATTTTTATTTCAAGAGAAACCCGAGACAACGTAAATCCTTAAATGAAAACCCAATTAAACCTCCTGAGCTATGAAATAGCATCTGCTGAGCTTTTGGGTTAATCTTTACACATCTGAGCACAGTTTGAGGCCTCAGATCTCTTCTGAATTATTAGGAGATAGACGCAATATTTCTAGGAATCTTTTTCTCAGGAGAACATCTGAGAAACCTGTGATTAGTCAAAAGTCTACTTTTGCTCTCTATTTAATCTTTTACATCTAAGAGAAGCAATTGAGATATTTAAAAGAGCTGCTTCAATCATTATATTCATGACTGAACTATGAACTCTGATGAAACAGCCTTTGTTTTTCATACTGAAACTAATATCCGCGTAGTCTCGTGTCTTTGTTCGACTCTATGATGTCTGCACCAGCATCACCCTGGGAACAATAGTCAGTAAAGCCATCAAAGAGTTTGTGGGGTTAAGCGCCCGGCTGGCATTATCCACACTAAGGATGCTAATGCCATTGAAATAGCCAGATCCATGAATGTAAGTCTGGATTACTGGCTAAAAGGATCAAATCCCTGTCAGCCCTAATCGAGGATGATTTCTACTGATGAGCATGGAGGAACTTAGAGCTCAGCGGAAGAAAATGCATTGAAATTGACACTTAACCTGCGGATGCCACTTAGCAGGCTTAGTGATGGAGATAACAATCTCTCTCTCTCTCTGTGTGTGTGTGTGTGTGTGTGTGTTTACACTAATGGAATAAAACACTTCTGTACTTCCCGTCATGATCTGCTTGTTTACCAAAACATTGAAGATTATGGTTCAATTACCTTAAACTTACATAATATCATCATGGTACAGTGATGCGTCAGATGTTCCTTTGAAATATGCCACTGAAAAGGTATTTAGGTGTACCCTTACAAAAGCCATGGTATTAACATTTTTTACATTTATTTTAGTACTTATACTATTATAGAATTTTCTTTCAATGTTTTAATTATCTTTTATTTTTATATATTCAGTTTTTTATTTTAGTGCAAGTTTTAATAATTTTAGTACTTCAGCTTATTTCTTTTAGGGTTATTTTAGTATTATTTATATAGGCTATTGTTGTAGTTTTTTTCATTTTCTATATTTACATTTTATTATAAGTTTTAGTAATTTTTTTATTTTATTTTTATTATTTAAATATTTGTATTTCTTTTTAAATAATTTTAATTTAATTTATTTTATTATTTTGAATTAGCTTTTCAGTTTTATTGGTTATTTGTATTATTATTTTTTTAATATTCTATTTATCTTTAATTTACTTCAGTTTTTGTTGTAGTCATTTTAGCACTTCATGTTATATTATTTTATATTATATTTGTTTATTTCATTTAGTTGCCCAGGCAGCATTTCTAATTTTACATTGCATTTTTTTTTTCACTTTGTTTTAGTTAACCAAAACCAACACTGCATGGTAATAGTATGGTACTTCCTTGAGCTGACAACACTTTGCTGTCTACAGTAAATAGCAATATATGATGCTTATAATTCTATAAAGCCGCATATTTCTCCAGCAGAGACATCATGTGTCCAGTGCAAACTGCACTGTCTTCTATCATTTGAAAATGGCTTCTGTGATGAATTGTGTAGAAACATGAATTTAAATTTATAGCATTTTTCTTTCAGCAGGCTTTGACGGGCTACCATAACCACCCTAGATACCAATATTCAGAATACTGGACGAGTTTCAATGGCTGATTCATAAATCCACCCTCCCCAGTCCTTAATATGCGGTTACATCCATGCTTTGACATGACAGTATTGCCTACACGCGGCAGCTCACTTTGCTGTACTGTGCAGCACTTCTTTTTTCAAAGATAAGTGAAAATGCTTGAGACTAGGAGCAATGCAATATGACAGATGTCTGTCAAAGAAATAACTTGTGACATGTGGTAGAGCTGAGTCATTTACAACGCCGCCTCACTCACTCACCTTTCAGTTCTCAAAGTCAGGCGTCTGTAGGTTGCTTGAAGAGAAAGATGAAAATGAGAAGACACCCCCTCCTATGCCAGTATTACCATATATAAAGCGTTCTTGGTCTTTGCGGGTGGCATATGCAAATGGATGCCGTATGCACATGGTCAAATGGGTTGGCGGTTATCAAGCTCACTAATACAAGTGGTTCATTTAGAAATGCAATTACATAGGTGCATGAAAGCATATCTTGTACATAGGTCTGGAATAGAGTTCTTATTCCCTGTGCTTTGAAGCAGGTAATTTCCTGACTGGCGGTGGGGTTATGGTTTTCTTCAAGGGTTTGTGGCACTGTCCAAAGTCATTGAGTGTCGAAATAGAGTATTCTCAGCTCTGAAAAAGACATTCTCTCTGTTTGGTTATCTATCCCAACAGACCTTCACCTCACTGACCGGGCTGGAGGGTATCTGAACTATTGATGTCTTTTCTAGGATGTTCCTACTTTAAAGGAATAGTTCACCCAAAAATGAAAATTTGCTGAAAATGTACTTACCCTCATGCCATCGAAGATGTAGATGCTTTTCTTCATTGGAACAGATTTGGAAAAAATTTGCATTACATCACTTGCTCACCAATGGATCCTCTGCAGTGAATGGGTGCCGTCAGAATGAGAGTCCAAACAGCTGTAAGAATAATCCACAAGTAACAGTCCATCAATTAAGATCTTCTATCCATAATATTGCTTTCTTCAGTGAAAAAGTCGTCTCGTCTGAATCAGGAGAGAAATATGCACAGATCAAGCACTGTTTACAAGTGAAAACAAAACAGAACTAAACAAATGTGTCGGTGGATTTTGATGTGAGAGAACAAAAGGCAGTGGCCTCTTTATTACTAAAGGAAGCGTTATTATGGATAACAGACTTGTATTTTGGCCAGAAGTCACATTTTAGTGTTAATACACCTTAATGAAGGATTTGTTTATTACAAATAAATGAAGCTTTTCACTTCACAAGATGTTAATTGATGAATTGGAGTAGTGTGTATTATGTGTGGATTATTGTGATGTTTTTTTCAACTGTCTGGACTCTCATTCTGATGGCACCCATTCACTGCAGAGGTTCCAGTGGTGAGTGGGTGATGTAATGCTACATTTCTCCAATTTTTTTTTTTTTTTTTTTTTGATGAAGAAACAAACTAATCTACATCTTGGATGGCCTGAGGGGTGAGTACATTGTTTTCAGTAAATTTAAAATTTTCAATAATATGTCTGAAATTCTTATATTCACAAACTGTGACAGGGTTAACACAGTGTAATGTTTCAGGGTTAGCAATGATAAATTACTTTTGGTAAACGTAACAACATATTTTGTATCAGGTGTAATAGTTTGAGAAACAGCTACTGAAAAGCTCATTTGCTGATCGTAAATCTAAATATAAGGGGAACGATATTGTCTGTTTCAGTTATCGCCCTTGACCTGAGGTAACCTCTTTCTTTTAGGTGCAAAAGCATCATTTCCTTTGAATGACCCTGACTTGTTTGATTTTCTTACATTTTAGAAAAGAAAAAAGAAAAGAAAAAACATCTGACACAACGTTGCTTAAATAAAACATAATTGAGAACCCCATTAAGTCTCCAAAGATATAAAAGAGCAACATCTGAGCAATAAAATGTTCCTCTGGCAAAATTTATCTCTGTTGTCATAAAGTAATAAGCTAAAATGTGCAAGTTTTGACTGAATATCTGGCGCTGCAGATAGCGAACTGCCTTTATCTGCTCCTGAATCTGTCAAATAGAGATTCCAGTTGTTTCTGAGAGCAGAGAGGAGCGTAGTGAGTCTTGCTCCCTTTCTGCCCACTCACAGTCCAAGGTGACAAGCCAATATCCTCCTCCTCAGACGGCCCTCTTCCCTGACCTAGATTTCTCACAAAGCTCTAGGAAAGCCCACATACATGTTCACATGCTATCCCTTGTTCTCCTTTCGTATGTTCCGCTCTATATTCTTGTGACATCCACGCACTCGTGCATACTCACAATGATTTCCTTACATTGTCAGAAAAATACTCTTACATAAGCGAGAATGCAAGCGAACGCATCTGCGCACACACATATACCTTTAAATTCCTTCTCAGTACTGGCAGGGAAAGTCTCCTTGAATTATAATATTCCCATTTGAGAGGAGACCGTCTACCGGTGGAGGAGGAGGGTGACATATATGGAGTGCGTGTAGACGACAGTCTGTTAAATATTCATGATTGTGCACTTGCGGCTTGACATGTGTACGGCAGATGCTCGCCGTGAGTATGTGTGTGTGGGTATTCACGTATGGGCGGGGTGTGTGTGTGTGTGTTTCTTGTAGGTAAGGAAAGGCTATGGTTGCATTGGGTTGGTATGTGTGTGTGTGTGTGTGTTTGTTGTGCATCTGTGCGGAAGCCGAATAGATTTTGGCTGGTACACCTGTTTGTCTTGATGGTACACATTAGGGGAAAATGAAGGGGTTGGAAGGTACAAAATGGATCTGGGTAATGCATGCGCTCTTTACTCGAGCAACATAATGGAAAAGTGTATTTATCACACTGTGACTCCAGCCAAAAGTTTGGAAACAAGACTAAATTTGGCCGATAGGAAAAGTGCCTGTTGTTTTCATGTTTGTGATTTGGGTTATGGTGAATTATTTTTAAAAGGTTTAAAGCAACGGTGCATGTTTATGTATTTATTTTTATTTTATTTATTCTATCTATTAGGGACAAAAGCATCGTGGAAGCTGTTCAGAGCGCTGTATCTCAGTAACTGAGATTTTGAGAAAAATGTCCAACTGCATAAATGCTTGTTTTTTTTTAAAGAATTGTTATGTTGTGTGTGGGTTTTAATTCTGTCCTCCTCTCCTAATATTGCAACACAAAACCTTTCTGGCATACATTTAGAGAGTTGTCAACTGCATAATTAAGGTCCATTTTGCCTGACTGGGTTTAACTCTTAAAAAAAATTCAAGACAATTTTTCATAGATGTAAGGCTGGGGCATTTTGTCACATTTTGTATGTCTTTCAGTTGTTTTACTCTTTAAATTGATTGAAAATGCCAGTAAATAACCTATACTTAATTATTATAATAACCTATAATAATTTTAAATAAATACATGCATGTAGATATGTGTATATTATATTCGCATAAAATAAAACATATTTTAGAGCTTGACAAAACTAGAAAATTGTACTTATTAATATATAAAATGACCATGGAGTTGTAAGATTTGATTTAATTTATATGACTTTCAGGTCTAGAAATCCCAGTTTTATAATTCTTTAAAGAAAAGAAAGAAAGAGAGAAAGAAAGAAAGAAAGAAACAAAAAAATTTGAGGGGATAGATTACATTCTTAAAATTGTTTTGGATATTTTAATGCTTGTTTTATCTTATTTTAAATCAGAGGTTTATTTTAAATCCTTAGAGGTTTGCTGAAGCCCTTTAATGGGCCCCGGCCCCCTGGGTGAGAACCACTGCTTTAGATTTCATATTTTAAAATGTATATTATTTTTAAATCGGTGTCAATATACACAGTAGGTTTGACAGTATGCCCCACTATAGTATTATGTGTGTTAAGTGAAGTGCATGCTTTTTGTATCAATAGCTTTTTTATTGTGTGAATTGGCCTTTAAAAATTAATCTGTCCTGAGAAATATCCACTATAGTAAAAGTGGGACAACAATCCTGTGTCTCTCTTATAGGTAATATAGCCATTGCAGTTTAATTTGATGCTTATTTCCAAACTTCTGACTTTAGTAGGCTGTGGTGCCACAGTAATCCATCATCAAGACTGTAAATCAAACCCTGAAGAGTGTTATTGATTCACATCAAACATAACTCTGCAAATACTTCACGGTACATTTGCACAGAGCCACACCATTCTTTTATGCCGGGGGGGGGGGGGGCCCTGCCCCTTTGAGGTCCTACGGTAAAGTGCCCTTGCGTTCCGGTGCCCCCGTCTGTGATTTCTGCAGAGCCTGATTATGTTTTGTGCTAATACTGTCAAAACACGCAAGGTTTATGTATAGACTCAGTTGGTTATGTCTAAAATGAAAGTAAACAGCTGAGAGAAACGGATGCGTGCCTGTATATTTGATGGGAGCAGGTATTAAAGGGACAGTACTAAACATGCTGCCGACTGTAATTAAAGGGATAGTTCACCCTAACATTTTATTTCTGTCATTATTTACTCGCTCACATGTTGTCCCAAACCTGTTTTAATTTCATTCTTGTGCTGAACACAAAAGAAGATATTTTGGAGAATCTGGGTAACCAAACAGTTGCTGGTCCACATTGACTTTGATAGTAGGAAAAAATACTATGGAAGTAACTGTGGACCAGCAACTGTTTGGTTTTACACGTTCTTCAATAGAAAATTATGTTTAGCAGAAGAATGAAACTCATTGAGGTTTAAAACAACTTTTGAATGAGCAAATGATGGTATAAAAATAACACAATTTTTTATTTTTGGGTGAATTATTCCTTTAATGTTAATAAAACACCAAACACAAAGAGAAAAATCACTCACTCTTGACTGAAAAACTTTAATACAGTAGCTTTAATAAGAATCGGTCTATATAGTGTTTTATTTTTATATTTGTTCATTCAATTTCTTGAATGCTCCTGCTAAATATACCTATTGTAGCCTACCTGAAAATAAAACACTTTATTTTATTTGTATATTGTGTGTATTTGTAATGTATCTTTGTTCTCAAAGATAAAATAATGACAAAAGATTTTTATCTTCACCCACTTTGGCCTAAATATCGACCATCCTGTTTTATATTTTGTTACCTTAAAAGGCTGTCTTTATAATAGGGAAATTAGTTTGGCTGTAATGCTCAAACAAGTTGCAAAATAGAAAAACCAACATGATAAAGAATCGTGATAAAACCGTGAATCGTGATATTTATGAAAAAAAATTGTGACATGATATTTTTGCCATATGGCCACCCCTATAGCCGAGGGGGACCAAACCCATCACTCAGCCCAATCCATCCACAACCAACCCCCCACCCCCCGGGTCTGCGATTTTGCCTTTGTAACACCATTTCGCCCCTGCCCCTCCGGAGGCCTGTGCATGCCACTGTTTACTGTCATTCCAGAGAATCACAAATTACTAATCAACTCCTGTTCCACTACTGATGAGTTTATATTTGTCTGCTTTATTCAACTGTAGATTGCTTATAATTGTAGAAGTCCTTGCAGAGGCACATTTCAGTCTGGAGGAGGTCGAGGAACAGTGTGTGAACTCCTTAAAAATTGCCAAGCGCTGCTCCATGCAGAGTCTCTTGCTTCAGTATGTCCTTGAGAACAATTCTTAACAGTTCTCAATCTTATTTGAGTAAGTGATGGAAGGCTGTTTGGAGTAGGTACTGCACCTACTGTACCTGTCTCAGAAAAAAGATACAAAACTATCACTGAGGTGGCACCCTAAAGCATAAAGGTACATCTTTGTACCTTATTTACCACTAAAGGGTACATATTATTCCTATAAAATAACATATTAATACTTCCCAGAATGCATTGCAGGCACAGTGAAGAAATGATTCCAAATAGAGAAAATGTTTTGAAAAATTCTATAAATATTTCCAGTAAATGAACTACACTACCATTCAAAATGTTGTATTATATATATTGCCATGATGGCTAAATTCACTTTAAAAGTGAAGAGAAAAAATTAACAAACATATAGCTAGATGTGCATTCCTCAAAATAAATGCCAGTGCTTATACAGCAGAAAAGTGAGTATATTTGGGTTAAAAAGTCACAAACTCAAATATAGATTGCTATTTCAACAAAAACATATCGTTCTGCATTAGTCACACATTTCCTGTATGCAAGCAGAATTGTACAAATGCATATTAAGGGGTTAATATGTAGCATATACTTAAATGGTGTAAATAAGGTACAAAAGAGCATGCTTACCGGTTTATATTTATCTGAATATCAAAATGATGTACTAAAATGTGCGACATACATGCAAACTGTGTGGAATACTGTCTCCCATAATGCAATGCACTTGACTTGACCTGCCGTTTCCAATATGCCAAATTATCTAAAGGCAACATCATCGACAACTTTTCATCTTTTTCACTAATTATTTGTTTAGAGAGCCAAAAGACATTTGTATGCAAAGTTAGATGCTACTTTCACAGATTTTTATGCAATCTAATGAGGTCACAATGTCACAAGCTTATGTTTGAAATGCTCATTATTGCATCATACATGCCATTTCGCATGCAATAAGAAAATAAAAAAACAAATTAGTATATATATTGCAAACTATACCATAAATAGGATGTTAATATTCCATAACAATCACTTAATTCATAAATGACGTAACTCGCAAGTTTAATAAAGGCCTATCTTGATTCAATATGCAAATATTACAGAGATATAATTTCTGGCAGTCAGATTTTAAATGGTAAACATTTTGACAGTGTAGATTTTTTTATTTCATCTTAAATGTCAGCATAATAGAGTGTACCAAATTTGAACACACAAATAATATAATGAATAAAAATATTTAACTTAAATACCAGTTATATATACATATACAGTATATGGCCTATATAAAAATAAATATATAAAAATATAATACAGTATATGGCCTATATAAAAATAAATATATAAAAATATAAAAATAAATTCCCTATGAGATAATAATCTTGAAAAAAACAGACTGAATCCATGCCCTCCAGCTGGTGGTTTATAACTGGTTAACCATCGAAACCATCTAATGACCATAAACGACCAGCCTGAACTAACTAGAAACCAGCTAACTACCACATGAAGCTGGTTTAGTCAAAGAAGCATCACAAAGGTTATTCTCACACCTCAACTAACAGCCTGATGGCCCAGACTTCACCTCAAACACTTGGACACAACAATGACTCCTTGTTTCCCTATTGTGTCACCTCAGGGCTGTTATTCTTCATGTTCTGATAAGACTCGGTCATATTGACCCCCAGCGACTGCACGTGTGTGATATTGCTCTCTGCTGGTGGTGAAGTGCCCCGCTGATACAGGCTCATCACATCCCTTTCAAAGCCCTGAGCATAAGACATGTTCTAATGAGACTGTAATTGCTTGTGTGCATTTGCGGGCCAAAATATAAAAATAAGCCTCATTCATATTTACACAAGGGTACAAAGAGACAATACCACCACTGCTTTACAAAACCTGATGAGCCGCTGTGCTGCATTCTGAGGAAGCATCCTAACTAGCAATAAACCGATATGAAAATTATGGTTGGTATGATAAACCAATAAATATTGTCATGTTATCTCTGATAACCCAAAAAAATATAACCACTATTACCATGAAAATGTCCAACAATAAAACTGCTAAAAAAAAGTGCAGTGAGGTGTTGCGTCCGCCGCTACATTCACACTGTTTTGGAAGCCTTAAAAACTCCACAGCTATAAATATAGAGTGTATAGTTCAGGTTCCTTCAGACAGCGGGACCATTATTAGCATTATATGAACACCGGTAGCTCTGCAAGCGAGCGCCGCAAAAAACTCAATGGAGGAGAATGAATGTGCTGCTTTGTCTGTGTAATGATGTCCCTGTGCTCGCCTCCACCTGTTCGGCTTCACCTTATATCGCCGTGCGATTGTGTGCAAGAGAGAAAGACAGGTGTAAGAAGAGAGATCGCGGTAGACTAAAAGCTAATGATACCGTCAGCAGCCCTCGACTCTTTGAAGAATCTCCCAGCACTATGTGCTAGTGAAGTCGACAAACACTCCTTCACTGTCAGCTCTCAAATTCACAAGGAAAGCTTGTTTCCTCCAGTCAACACAAATCTCAAAAAGCCCTTTTGTGTCTGTCAGTCTCCAACACTTTCATTTTGACAGGTAAACACAAGAAAAGGTAATCGACTCATGCTTGGGGGATACAAAAAGGAAATACCAGATCAGGTTTGCGTGGACGCTAGTGTGTACATTTGGGATATTTTCCCTATCCCATTATTGCATTTTGTTTAATCTGGTGTATTTAAACCGCCATCTTATTGTGCCTTTGAGGAAAACTCAATTTAGGAAAATAACAGCAGCATAACGGAGGGGAGTATTCAAAATCCTAAATTGCCAATATGAATTTTTAAATTGCTGGAAAATATTGCACTGCAAAAATACACTTCTTAAAACCTGTTCTTAATTTTTATCTAATTTTCCAATTTGTTTCTCAAAATCATTAAAACAAAATAAGTGGTATTCCATAACTACTTATTATCCATAATTAAGATTTGTTTTCAAGTGTTTTTTGTTTGCTCAGGCAGATTTTTTTCCCCACTTAAGTATAAACAAGTAAAACTAATAAGAAAAGCTATGCTGGTTGTCATGGCAGTAGGACCGGAGATATCTCCCAATCTCCTGAATCTTCCGCTCAGTCTGGCCGTTAGTCTGGGGGTGATACCCTGAGGAGAGACTGACGGTGACATCGAGGAGTTTGAAGAAAGTCTTCCAGACACGGGAGACAAACTGTGGCCCATGGTCGGAGACGACATCTTCGGGGAAGCTGAAGGTGCGGAAGACATTGTGGAAGAGGGCCTCTGCCGTTTCGAGAGCTGTGGGTAAACCCCGGAGGGGAATTAATTTTGCAGGCTTTGGAGAATCTGCCAACTGCAACGAGTATGCAGGTATAACCTTCTGACTTGGGGAGATCTGTGACGAAGTCGATTCTGACGTGGGACCAGGGGCGACGTGGAATGGGTAATGGGACTAATTTTCCGGCGGGTAAGTGATGTGGGGTCTTGGAGATGGCGCAGACTGAGCATCCACGAACGTACTGGGAGACATCCCGGGCCATACTGGGCCACCAGTACCGAGCTTGGAGGAGCGAGAGAGTACGCTGGCTGCATGGGTGTTCAGAGCCTGGGGAAGCATGCAGGGAGCCCAGAAGGGAAGTCCTCAAGGAAGCGGGCATGTAAATTTTGCCTTCTGGGCCTCTAAGCGGAGCGGGTTTTGTTGACAGAGACGATGTGGATCTGTTCCACAGGGCCAGGGCCCACCGGATGGGACTCACAAGGACGGCTGGAGGGAATATGGGTTCAGGTATGGAGGGTTTATCGGGGGCATGGATACGTGAGAGGGAATCTGCCTTGACATTCTTATCTCCGGGTCGATACGTGATGGAAAACTGGAATCGGGTGAAGAAGAGGGCCCAGCTAGCCTGCCGGGGGTTTAACCTCTTAGCACTTTGGAGATAATCCAGGTTTTTGTGGTCAGTGATGACCGTAAAGGGGTGTTGAGCTCCCTCCAGCCAGTGTCTCCATTCCTTCAGCACCAGTTTAATGGCGAGCAGCTCCCGATTTCCAATATCGTAGTTCCGCTCCGCTGGGGAAAGCTTCCTGGAGAAGTAAGCGCAAGTGTGGAGTCGGGGAGGCTCTCCGTGCTATTGAGACAGCACCGCTCCCACGCCGGTGGTGGAGGCATCCACTTCCACTATGAATAGGAGTTGGGGTTCGGGATGTGAGAGAATGGGAGCAGTGCAGCCATTGTGAAGCCTCCTGGAGCTTCTTGTAGGCGGCTCGAGCTTTGGAGTTCCAGGAAAGAGACTTGGGTTTCTGACGGAGCATAGAAGTAAGGAAGGCTGAGAGGAGACTGAAGTTCAGAATGAACCTCCGGTAGAAATTTGCGAAGCCGAGGGATTGTTGGAGTTCCTTTATTGACTGAGGCTGGGGCCAGTCCCGGATGGCTTGGACCTTCCCCTGGTCCATCTGGATCTCATCCGCACTGAGGATGTGGCCGAGGAACTGGACCGTGGGGCGGTGGAAATCACACTTCTCGAGCTTCAGGTAGAGGTGGTGTTTCTTGAGTTGGCCTAGGACCTGCGTCACGTGATGGCAATGTTCGGCCAGGTTCCGGGAGTAGATCACGATATCGTCTATGTACACTATGACAAACCGGTGGAGGAACTCCTGGAACACCTCGTTCATAAACCCCTGGAAGACGGATGGGGAGTTGGAAAGGCCATACGGCATTACCCGATATTCATAGTGGCCTGAGGGGGTAATGAACGCCGTCTTCCACTCGTCATCCCCGGATACGAATGAGGTTATAGGCACGCCGCAGGTCCAGCTTCGAGAAGATGCGGGCCCCACAGAGTTCCTCTAGGGCAGCTGGGACCAGGGGAAGAGGATAAGAGAGCTTGACAGTGTGATCTTTGAGGGTCCGGTAGTCGATGCAGCGCCACAAGCCTCCGTCCTTCTTGCCCACGAAGAAGAAGCTCGAGGCCGCCGGAGAGGTGGAAGGATGAATGAACTGTTGTTGGAGAGCCTCCTTGATGTAATCCTCCATCGCCTTGCGCTCCGGGATGGACAGGGGGTATACTCGACCCTTGGGGAGTATAGGTCCAAGTAGCAGGTCAATGGCACAATCCCATGGCTGGTGCGGTGGTAACTTCGTGGCTGCCTGTTTGCTGAACACATCCTGAAACGCCATGTAGTCAGATGGGATCGTCGGAACCTCACGAGGTTCGGGGCTCTCCACTAGGGTGAAATGAACTTGAAGCTTCGGGTTACTAACCAGGGGTGCAGAGACGTTGGAGAGATCTCGCTGGTATCCCATCTGATTTCGGGGGAATGTTGAGATAGCCAGGGGCATCCCAGGATGATATCGACGGTGGGTCCCTCCAGTTCCAGAAAGGAAATTCTCTCCTGATGAAGACAGCCTACTTGCAGAGTGATCGGCAGAGACTGGAACTTGATGTGCCCACGTCCGAGCGGTTTTCCCTGTATGGTCTCGATCTTCAGCTCGGCCTGTCTCTGGCGGGGTAAATCAAGCTGTTTTAGGAGGGCTTGTGAGATGAAATTGCCTGAGGATCCCGAGTCCACAAGGGCAGGTACTGAAATTAAATGACGTGGGGTGAGCAGTTGTACCGTTAGCAGTGGTAGGGTAGAGATAGCAGGCTCCAGTTGGAGGGTACTCACCGCTGGGCCTGGGGGACGAGAGGTGCACACCCGATTGAAGTGCCCCGGAACTCCGCAGTAGAGGCACAGCCCCGTGGCAAGACGTCGAGCACGCTCAGTGTGTGGGAGGCGATTAGTATCCATTTGCATAGGTTCTGGTACCGGAGGACAGGCAGCTGGTGAGGACGGAGAATGAGCGGTTATGTCCGGCTGACAAGCCGTGAGACGTTGGGAGATCTTAACGGCCTTCTGCATAAAGCTCTCCAGATCGACAGTGTCATCATAGATTACCATCTGGGTTCTGATCTGTGGATCCAAGCCCTCACAGTAAGCAGTGAGTAGCGCTGTCTCGTTCCATCCACACGAGGCCGCCAGAGTCCAGAAGTGACGGAGGCGGATGAGTTGGTCAGCAAGGGAGAGCAAGCCGGTGGATAAGCCAAAGACCTCCTTGAAGTGGGAAGAAAAAGCATCGAAAGAGTTAATTATAGTGGGCTATGAGTTCCAGATGGCTCGTGCCCAGAGCAATGGCCGTCCGGTTAGCAAGGAGATCAAGAAAGCAACTTTAGCCCATTCGCTGGAAAACTTATGGGATTGCATCTCTATGTAGAGTGAAACTTGGAGTAAAAAAACGCTACATTCAACCGTCTGTTCTGGTCTGGTCTTTTTGTAAGCAGATAGACACAGGACTCAGAGGTCAGTGCAATACAATCAACAGGTTTATTGAGTAGTAGCAGAGGGAAATGAGATGAGCAGAATGTCCAGGTAAGCAGGGGGGAATGGGAATGTCTCTAGGGGCTTATGTGAGTGTGAATGTTCTTTTTCCAGGGGATCCGGAGGTAACAGCGGAGCGTGGAGACGGTGGAGAACTGGGATGGGAACACTGGAGCAACTGGTAAGTAGACAAAAGGTAAGTTGGTCAGGTTAGTCAACATAGAATGTTTGAGACCAGACAGTGAGTGAACAGGAGGAGTGCAGGGATATAGTGCTGCTGATTAGTGCTGACAGGTGGCGGTGATCAGAAATCAGGGGATTGGGATCTGGTGAGTGTCGTTGGTGGAGACTGCAGTGACTGTGGTGACTCTTTCACACAAACAGTTTTGGTTCCCATTGACTTCCATTGTATATTTTGATACAATGGAAGTCAATCAGAGCTGAACATTTTGGTTACTAGAATTCTTCAAAATATCTTATTTTGTATTCCATTGAAGAAAAAAAGTCATACAGGTTTGGAACAATTTGAGGGTGGGAAAATTATGACTGTATTTTCATTTTTTGGCAAACAATTCTTTTCTGCATGGCTATTACAAAGAGCAAAACAGAAGTGAATGTTATGTGAACTTAATTTGCAAAATCTCAAAGCAAATTTTAGTTCTTTATTTTCACATTATTTCATGTTTGGTTGTTTGTGTAAATAGCGTCAATCACTCATGCATGTCTAGTGATAATTGCTCAGATGTTCATGCTACAGTACAATGTAACACATTTGACAAATTTTCTATGATTGCATGCTATATATTCAATCATCATACCACCCAGGACTATGCCAGCGTAAATGATGAACAGTATTGTCATTCTCATCAAACCTCACCTGGGTCATGCAGGTCACATTATATTGAAAGCTCGTTTTATTGCACAGTATCCCGCCATTATATTAGATGTTCCGCAGTGTGTTGAGACTCTCAAACCTGTAATTGCATTTTGACTAGTCCCACTGGCTGAAACCCAGCATCCGAGCTTTAGAATAATTGACTGGTTGTAATGGAGACGAATAAAACATCAGGAGTACGAAGGCAGCCGGTGCATGTGAAGAAGAAAAAAAAAGCTGTTGGGTGTTTTGCTGTCAAAAAATCAAGTTGGTTTGCTCGCACCTCAAATGTATCTTCGTCTTGAGGGAGACTTGTAGACTAAAATCTGATTAGTTGTGTTTGTGTTTATGTGAAATGATTGCCTTGAATGTTTGCTTTATCGCAGAATTATTTTCTCAATGCAACACATCTCGCAATATAAAGATCCCAGAGGACAATTTTATTGTTCAATTGCTGATTGTTTAAAGCTCTGGAGAGTTAATGGAGATTTCAGTTTTTTCATTTTTATGTATAAACTTTGTCTCAGGTGTTTCTCCTAAAATTCATTAGGAGAAATAAAAATAGTCACAAATAGTCCCTGTTGTCCTCTGACATCAAAATCCACTGAAATATTAGTATAAAACTGTCGTGGACTATGCATATTTCTCTCCTGATTCAGACAAGATTACTTTTTTCACTAAAGGAAGCAATATTATGCATAGGACATTTTAGCCAGACGCAAAGGTAAAAATTTTTAAATATCTTAAAGATAAATTTATTACAAAAAGACAGTTTTTCACTTCACAGGATATTAATAGACGGACTGTGATCATGTGCATTACTTGTGGATTATTGAAATGTTTTTATCAGCTGTTTGGCACCCATTCACTGCAGAGGATCTATTGATGAGTGACGTAATGCTACCTTTCTCCAACTCTGTTCCAATGAGGAACAAGCTCATCTACATCTGGGATGGCCTGAGGGTAAGTAAATTTCAGCACATTTTCATTCTTGGGTGAACTGTTCCTTTAAGAAGATGAATTTTTTTTTTTAATAGGTTATATTTTGAAATATGCTGTAATGCAAAACAGAACAAGTCAGTGTTGCGCCAGCTGAAGTCATTGTTTATTTTCTGAAAACAGCAAGGGTCAGCTCTAGAGCAAAGGCTTGTTTTACTCAAAATCTCAAAGCAAACTGTAATTCAAAAAGCAGTGACATTAGAGCAAAGACAGAAGGATGGCAATAAAAGAATTTTCAAGATCAAAGACACTTGAACAATGGACGCAGAATAATGACAATAGTTTTCGAAACATAAAGCATGCTGAATTCTACAAATCGGAAAAAATATGCATTGCAATTAACAGTGCTTGCATTTTAATGCCTTGAATTTCCAGGGCTTGCATTTTTAGGTCCTGAAATTTAACATAGTTGTTTATTTAAACTGTGAATATTTCAGTTCAAAAGAGCTCATTCAGAGCTTTCATTTGATATATATATATATATATATATATATATATATATATATATATATATATATATATATATATCAATACAGGGTCACATATCTCTATATCACTCTATATCCCATATCTCTATATCACTCTATATCACATATCTCTATATCACTCTATCACATATCACTATACAGGGTCACATATCTCAATTTCACCAAAAATGTCACTTACGCCTTCTGGTTTTCACCCCTCGATATGTGGATCAAGTCATTCATTTACAAAAACTGATTTGCAGAAATGGATCAAGCGTTAAGTAGACGTTTTGATTATCGGGACCAGTATATGCATCTCGTGTTGATCATCGGTTATCGGTTCTGCACAGATTTTGCTAATCTCAAACAAGCCTATTAAAAGACCAAACTCAGATCTTATTGATGATGCAAACAGATGAGGATATGAACGCAAGTTACGGAACATGCAAAACTGCACGTTAAACACTTAACATGGTTTGTTGCCTCAGTGATAATGAATGATTAAATTCAGAATCTAATTAATAAAATATATTACTGTATATTATTTACATTTAAGCAGATGAGCCCAGAATATGAGCCCACAACCAACAAGTTTCACCAAACCATTTTTTCTCCAATAGAAAACCAAGCGCGGTAGTTTTAGGTTTGATATTCGCTGCATATTCGCCTAGGCTGCTTTAGGGACCATCTGCAAATTTACCTCACAGTACAAAACAAAGTAATAATTTATCAAATTATTTCCATTTAATTATTAAAATTCCAATATTTTTTTTTAAATAAATTAAAAAAAAAAACTATTGTCATTATTCTGCTTCCATATTGAACCCAGAACATTCTCCTCAATTAACTTATAGGGAATTATGCACAAATATTATGTGAAGCATAGCCTATGCAGGGAAATACTGACATAAGATTTCCTTTCCAGTTGCTTGAATATAAAACGCTGGGTTAAAATTCAAAGTTAAATAGCCATCTGGTGGGAGATTTGTGGTGAAGAGCAAACGCTCACTATGTCAGGAGAAGCAAAGTTAACAGAAGCCAGAGGCAATGTCCAAGTTTCCACACTGCAGCTGTTTTCTTGGCATTACAGATATTTCTTAAGACTGTGGGGGATGCTGATGTATGTGAGATCAAGGACATGTTTTTGCAAGATGTTTCTTGAATATTATTGTATTCCTACGTTTAAGGAACAGTGCTTGTTTGCACTGAAAAAAGAAAATCATCTGCGTTTAGCACAACACGAGGATGAGCAAATAATGACAGCATCGTCACGTCATCATAAACTGATAAATATCAAATATTTATGTTTTTCTCTTCATAATGACTGCAACACTTCTATTCAGCTGCAGCTCATTTTCACCTTTTTACCTCATTTCATTCTTTCTCTGCCTCGTTTCGCTCTCCGGTTTTCTCTTTCTTGTCTATTTCTGAGCTTAAGGGCCTGTAGCTCTGCTCGTCTCTGCTTTTGTTAATCAGCATAACCTTTCTGTGTGCTTTGTCGGTGACACACAGGCTGGCATAAAAAGGATGGTTCTCAGCATCTGCGCCGGCTTCGCGCTTTCTCTCTCAGCGCCTTTCGATTTCCATCGCAGGAAAAAGGCAGCTCTGTAGATAGCGGACGCTTCTGTTTGAAGTCTGTCATCGGCGAAGAAGAGGAAAAGGGATTTGTGGATGAGGAACCCCATCTTTCATCCCACGATGCCTTGCCCTGAGGGGGGTTATCCTAATTAAAGCACAGGCATGCTGGTATAGGATGGCACAGAGGCGCGTCTAACTGTGGGTATTCGGCCCTGGTTGAAACTGGCACCGGCGGAGGAAAGACTCTCTGGCTGGTGGACTTCAAGATTGCTTTCTCTTTGCTCTTGTTTGAGGTTTTGATCTATATGGATTGTAAGGTATCATGGCCTCATGGTCGGCTATATGCTGCAGGGTTGATATCCTGAATCTGTGGTTTAATTGCCCAACTTCTGCCAAGAAACTAGGAGGGGAGCATTCACACCGCATCCTAAAGCGATCGCTGTTCACTGCCATCTTGAAGCGTGTCTCTAATTGCATGTGAGGCTCCCTTGTGTAAACCCTACAGAGAGAACTAGGAGAAACTCCAAAAGTCAAAGTGTAGGAGGCTTTGAATGGGATCTCTTGGAAACTTTGTTCCTCAAAAAAGACTGCTTTTTAGATAACCCTCAAAAAGGTTACATTATATGTAGATGAAAAGCCAAGCAGCATTACTGTAATTTGAAGACCAAATGGGCAGTCGTGGCCCAATGGAGTCGGACTTGTAACCCAAAGGTCACGGGTTCGAGTCTCAGGTCCGGCAGGGATTGAAGGTGGGGGGAGTAACACGACTGAGGTGAGACTCTTGAGCAAGGCACCGAACCCCTAACTGCTCCCTGGCCGCCGCAGCATTGGCTGCCCACTGCTCCGTGTGTGTGTGTGTGTGTGTGTGTGTTTGTTTGTTCACTTCTCACTGCTGTGTGTGTGCACTTAGGATGGGTTAAATGCAGAGCACAAATTCCGAGTATGGGTCACCATACTTGGCCACACGTCACGTCCTTTCCTTCCTTTTAATTCAGTAGGTTAAATTGATCAGTATTTCTTATAAATAGGTTGCTCAAAACCCCTAACCCTGAAGGTCATTGCACACTGAGTCCGAAATTTTTTGCGTGTGTTTTTCCGTTTTTTTTTCGTATTTCTCATCCTTTCCGATCAAAATGCATGCTACGGTGCGAAAACACAGAAAATCGAACCTGATCCGAATTATTTTATAACGGATGAAAGTTTTGGAGGCAGTGTGTAAACGTGATTGACACAACGTGAGGTCGTATTTATTTTTTAACATGCAAAAATTTCAGATGAAAATTTCAGACTCAGTGTGCAATGACCTTAAGAATGAAACTTTTAGCTTGTAACTAAATAAATAAAATGATTCCAGAGTTGCTGTTTTGTAGTTGTTTATATAACTACATTATTGTTTAAAACATTTTTTATGTTTATGACTTTAATGTCTCTTATGCTCACTGACGCTGCATTTATTTAATCAAAAACAGAAAAAAAATGGAATATTGTGAAATGGTATTGCAATTTAAAATAATGATTTTCTATTTGAATACATTTTAAAATGTAATTTATTCCTGTGATGCAAAGCTGAATTTTTAGCTTCATTACTCCAGTCTTCAGTGTCACATGATCCTTCAGAAATCATTCTGATATGGTGATTTGCTACTCGATAAACATTTATTATTATTAGCAATGTTGAAAACATTGATGATTACTAATTTTGAAAGCCTGATACTTTTTTCATGATTAATTGATGAATAGGAGGTTCAAAAGAAAATCATTTATTTGAAATAGAAATCTTTTGTAAAATTAATAAAGTTTTTACTGCCACATTTGATAAATTTGATAAGTCTTTAGTGCATAAAATGATTAATTTAATAAAAAATCTTACTGAGCCCAAACTTTTGAATAGTAATGTATATTATAAGATGATTACTTATTGTGTATTTGTGCAGTTGCTGCCCATGTGGAGTGTTCCAGATCAATCACTTGGTTTCTTGACAGTTACGATGCTGTCTATGTGGGCAGCTAAAATGTTCATGAGCAAGATGAAATTCTGATATGATTTTAACAATCTCTCAAATTTCACACAAAACGCCTTTAAAACGGCCACCACATTCCACAAAACCAGCCAGGAGAAGGAAATCGAACCTAAAGCGTCTTAAAAGGACAACATCCCAGAGGTGCTGATGCCATTTGCACTACAATTGTCAACTATATATTTCCTTTCCTGCCGTTTTTCATTCTGTTTTTATGTCTGCTTCTGTGATAAACATGTCCAGTTTCGATCTGGTGTGACAGTGTAATTGAGCGAGTCGCAATTCTCTCGGCGGGTTGACCGTCAGAAGGCATCTTGGTCATTCTCTTGCTCTGTTGTAAATCCCAGCGCGGCCTTGATTCGCTAAACCTGTCTTCCAGCCTATTTTTGCCTCACCTTGTGTTTATTTTCCTCATAGCGCTTGGCAGATTTATCCGCATTCTTCTCTGTGTTTTAAATGCAGCGAGCGGCTTATGTCATAACCTGCACGACTGGCTGTACCTTGCGTGAATTGTAACGCTTTTCGGTTTATGTCTCTCTTTCCATTCTCTTTATTTCCTGCCTCCATCTTTATAGCTGAGATGCGCAACCTTGGCTTTAGGATGGATGGTCATGAAAATGAGGCCAGAGAGAGACAAACAGAAATGACACTGTAAAATCATTTTTAGATCAAACAAATAATACTGTGAACTTTATTTTTGGAATTAAAAAATATCAATTACAGCACCTTTAACAACACCTTCATTACATGTTTAGGAGAGAAAATGTATGGAAGCTTATTTCTGCCAATGAAGAAAAATACAGAAAATGCAATCAGGACTTTATATCACAATTTGGACTTTTTCCCCTCAGAATTCTGAGTTTACATCTCACAATTAATAACTTGTAATTGTGAGATGTAAACTCATAATTTAGAGAAAAAAGCCTGGATTGTGAGTTTTTATTTTGCAATCACACGTTTACATATCGTAATCCTGAATTTTGACTTTACATATCACAATTAATAACTCAAAAGACAAGTCAGAGTTTTACATTCATAATTTGGACTTTTTTCTCCGAAATTTGAGTTTGCAACTCATAATTAATAACTTGCAATTTAAAAAGTCTAAAAAAGTCTATAAACTCACAATTGCGATTAAAAGGTCAGACTCAGAATTGTGGGGTTTTAACTGAGAATTGTGAGTTAACATCTTACAATTATCCACCCCCACCTCAAATTGAGATCAGATTTTTTTTTTTTCCATAATTTCCAGAGTTTACATCTTGCATTTCTGATTATTTTTTCAGAGTGCTGAGTTTACATCTTATCATTTTATATGATTTTTTTTCTCCATAATTCTGAGTTTACATCTTGCAATTCTGATTTTTTTTCTCAGAATTTTGAATTTACATCTCGCAATTCAGACCTTTTTTTTTTTTTTTACAGAATTCTGAGTTTACATCTTATCATTTTATATAATTTTTTCTCCATAATTCTGAGTTTACATCTTGCAATTCTGATATTTTATTTTTTACAGAATTCTGAGTTTACATCTCACAATTACCTTTATTTTAGCAATATTTTATTCCATGGTGGAAATAAGCTTCCATCATGTGATCTTTTAAAAATGTGATCTTTAAAGCCATAAAAGTGAAAAGTTCGACCAGGGTGAGGACATTGTGGTCGCACTGAGGCTGGAATATTTAAGCGAGATGTGCAGAGAGAGAGACAGATAATGGGGAGAGAGACAGACACATTGAATACAAGTTTCATCGGCTGCTTAAGAGCTAAAACATGTCAAAAAATAAAGCGTCAGACTTAAAAGATCTGCGTAATTAATAAGACTATGTAATGAAAACCAATAAAGTTCACCACGGGATGTCACAACTTTGCATGCATTCAGACAAACTCATTCAAATGTGAATTTGCTTTTGATTTAGCGATTGTTTTGATGCTGTTATTCTCTTTGTCTTTTTTGATAACAGACAGATCTGTCTCTCTTTATGCGAGCCGCCCACTCATGCAGCAAGTGTCATCTGTATGTGTGGCATATTAAAGGCCTGTGGGAACTCATTAGGGTGACAGACGCAGGGCTTACTCTCCCTCCCTTGGATTGCCATGTTTGTGCCATGACGGGTTCAGAAAGTGCAGCGAGGGCAGAAGTGGTGTGCGGTGGGTATCCGTGTTTTAAATTCATGTTCCAGTTGCATTTGATGTTGATGTTGAAAGGTGTTTTGTTTCTTCAACTATGGGCACTTTTGACCCTGAAAATAAACTCTCTTAAAACAGTCTTTTTACACTTTCATGAGTTCATAGTGCAATTTCCAAATCTCAAATGACTGTTTGATATCTTTCTGTGGTGGAAATCACATTTTTTAGGATAAAATTGCTATTTTTTGGCTTAGTTTATGTATTCTAAACACATAAATATAAATAATGTTTTCAGTATCTTTACATTTTACATTTACAAGTGGTATTTGCCTTGGTTTTTGACTTTGAGCATGCTGTGTTATATTTCTCTAACTTTTCACTGAAAGTATTGAATGCTTGTTAAACAAGTTCACTAACTGCTGAGAAAACATTATTAGGGGAACAGTTGCTGCTTGTCATGAAAATGGCATAAACACTCTCAACATTTTTGGAAATTCAAACCATTTCCATAAGATCAGTATTAAAATGGTTTATGTTCATTTCATTCTTTTAAAAGTAGTATTTTATTTTAATTAATTAATTTGATTAATCTAATTTGATATAATACATTTATATAAAATTAATATAAAGTAATATTTGAAACATTTTAATAATGATTCTTTTTTTCTTATGTTAAGATTAAAGGTCTGGATCTGGGACAAGGGACAATAAAATTGGCAAAAGACAGAAAAGAAAGAAAGGAAAGAAAGAAAGAAAGAAAGAAAGAAAGAAAGAAAGAAAGAAAGAAAGAAAGAAAGAAGTCCCAGGGGCATAGAAGTTGAAAGCCAAAAAATACCTTAATTTGAAATAATTTTTATTTGCAGAACCTTATTGTAAAGTGTTACCGATTCATTTCTTTCTTTAAATGTTTATTTTTGTCTCTATTTATTAGTTAATAGTTACATTAATAGACCTTTTCACACCATTAATCAACAAATCCTCTGTAAATTAAATGCCTAAATTACTGTAATTGTGACGGACATGGAAATGCACCTTTAATTTGAATTTGAATACGTGAATTTGATTTTGTATATTGTGAAATTTGAATATTGAATTGGAATATTGTGTTCTTTTTCAGGAGCTGATTCTTCTGAGCTGAATCATAACTTAAAACCGTTTTGAGTTATTTCAAGTTGTAATTCAAGTTGTAATTATCCAAAAATAATTTGAAAGTGGCCAAAAATGAAGACATCCATGTAGGTGAGTTGCTTATGAAATAGTTTTTTTTTACTTCCACCATCATTTACTGTAGGTCAGTTTTCGGACCATTTGCGAACATAGATGGACATTATTGGATTGACAGGTTTATATCTCCAATCATAAGGTCACAGAAGCACTGTTTCTCTCACCATGATTTAAGAGACGAGTGTCTCCCTCTGAAACCCTTTCCACTGATGTTGCTGTTTGGCAGTGTTACTTATATCTCATATTTCATTATATATTTTTTCTGCTCTATGCATTATTTCGAGGAGACACTGCCTCCCTTGCCTCCTTGGAGAAAACGTCTCTGGAGTGCATGGGTTTTTTTTTTTTTTTTGTGAGCGTTTGTGAGTGTGTGCTGTGTATAAGGGATTTTCCTTTGTCCTTGGGGAGCAGGTGACTCATAAGTTTAACAGATGTCATAATCGCACACCCAAACACACCGAAGCAGAGGTGTGAGAGAGTATCACATGACTGAATACAGATCGAGCCCGTCATGTGTGGTCGGGTCAAATATGTGGTTGCTAAGCAGCTAACCCAGTTGCTTGGGTGATGTGTACACATGATAATAAAGCCCCCTGAGTTAATGTGCTTGTATTGTTTGTTTGGGATGAACATGTGAGTAATGAAGACATTGTACTGATAGTATCATCATCATTTTGGTTTCTGTCAACAAGCACGGGTCCTGCCAGAGCAAGACTTTTAATCATCCATGACATGCAATCTGTAGAGCTGCTTTTTTCAGGCCTTGTTGTCAACAGAGTGGTTGTTATGTCAGTCTTGAGGTCAATAGGTTTTAAGCATGATGAGGGATTTCTTTAAGGCAGTACAGTTTCGTTTGAAGGAGAAGTGTTGCTTTAGTGGACAAATAGTTTTTAAAAAATGGTTTTCTAAACACATCTACCATTGGTCAGACAGATAGACGGTCACACCCCAAACTCACGCCATTGGTCAATGTTTTTGCTTCATTCTAAAATAAACATAGAAATGTTTTGATAGCACAGCAGAGCAAATCAGCCTAAGAATTATGAATGTGCAACCTAAGAATTATGAATCTATCCGTCCACCCATCCTTCCTTAAAAAATAAAGGTGCTTAAAGGGTTAGTTCACCCAAAAATGCAAAAATCCTGTCATTAATTACTCACCCTCATACATATCTCATACATAAACAACGTATCCATGTACATACATTGCATGCGTTGTTGTGTATGTGATATTCTCCAAAATGGCACTATAGGGTGATGTGGAGGAGAGGAAATGTTGAATAGTCGTTATTTTTGTTTTCTTTGCACTCAAAAAGTATTCTCATTGGTTTGTAAAATTATGGTTGAACCACTGATGTCACATAGATTATTTTTATGAATTTCTGAGCCTTGATCGTACAAGGATCCTTGCTGTCTATGGGGGGTCAGAGAGCTCTTGGATTTCATAAAAAATATCTTAATTTGTATTCCGAAGATGAACAAAGTTCTTACAGATTTGGAATGACATGAGGGTGAGTAATTAATGACACAATTTTAATTTTTGGGTGAATTATCCTTTTAAAAGGTTCTTCACAGCGATGCCATAGAAGAACCATTTTTGGTTCCACAAAGAACCATTTGAATTATACATTTAATTATACATTTTCACATATTCTACATCCATAATCCTACCCGATACCTTAATTGATCAATTACTTACTATTAATAAGCAGCAAATTAGGAGTTTATTGAGGCAAAAGTCTTACTTAATGGTTTGTTACTGACGAGAATTTGACCTTAAAATAAAGTGTGAACAGTTTAATAAGTTTTATATCTGACATTTATATGAGCTCAACTTTATTCATTGTTTTCTTATCCTCTTTGTAATTTTATTTTTTAGGTCCATTAATATAGCGTCAGAGTAACTGTTTCTTGGTAAGAATAACTTTGTTCTTGGTAGTGTATTTAATTTTAGTTAGTCTGTTATATACAGTATGGTGCTTCCAGATCTGAGTGTGTGTGTTATGAATTCATAAAGGTCATATTTATTGCTCTGCTTTTAAAGCAGTTAGATGCTTCTGTACTGGTTAAGAGTTTATTGGCATGGAAACAGTAAAACAGGAGAATTTTCAGATTTTTTCCCCCTTGGAGACAACTTTTCAAACTCATTCATAACCAATTTAAAATTCATTATAATTCCAACATGTATGCAAATTAGAGGACTTAAACTTGGTGATAATACCTTTGCAGAAAATAATGCATAGCTATTATACAAACCAGCATGTCTGCAGGATTTAATTAGCTGACAAGTAAACAACAAGCATGTTTAAGAATATGAATTAAACATTGCCAGTGTTTACCGTACGCTAAACTACATTTTCTCAAGATTGATTCAAGTGAATCATAATTTGCTTGATTGTTTTTGCTGGATGTGCAAATGTTTTCTCCTTTACACTTCGACAATGCAGATTCCTTTAGAATTTGGAATTAATAAATATCACCATTTAATTTGTTTCCCTCTTCCAATTTTCCCTAGACAAATTGTCGATTCAACCCTGCGCAGTAATCAGCCACAACACAGAGATGGCTTCCCAGCGAATCAAGGCACTTGACATTCACATCTGCAGAGGTCTCATTATCCAGACGGCATCGTCTTGCCCGTATCCGTCTCTTCTGAATGCATTTTGGCTTTTACAGCCTTCTCACTTCCTGCTCCATTATCTGCGTTATCTTCCTCTCCCTCTCCCTGTCGCTGTGAGGTAAATGCGGAATGTCACACTCCATATTCCGGATGTGCCGTGATTAATTCCCCAGAGTTTCTCTCGGCCAGTTTACTAGCGGCCAGCCTGTGGTTGTCGGACGCTCCTTTGTCTCCTCCAATTCCCATTACGCTTTGCTGGCACTGACCTAATTTCCTCGCCACCCGCTCGGCTTCCAACTCGGAGCCCACCGCTGTCACCGGCTGAACTGCCCCACAGGGACCCATTCACAAACTGATGGGCAGTTTTATAGCCCAGCGTTTTATAGCAATTTTTTCTATTCCGAATTGTTTCAGTCAGCTAGCTCGGCTCATATTTCGCTTTTAACCCCCAGGGTGCAGCAGTGCAGGGAGTTCGAGAATCAAACGAATCTTGCCGTATTTACCGCCTCCATAAAAAATACGCTGCAGCAGTTTGTCAACTTTGCACCCGCAGAGGCATTTGTGGCGCACCGACCGAGGCCATAATCTCCTAAAGATGTGAAGTGATTAGTTTGGAAATAACACTGCTGCTTCAGGGACTCTAGTTTTATGGGCCGAAGCTCCAACAGACGTATGGAAATACAACTTCTGAGACGATTTTCTTGAGGTGGTCTCTCCGCTCCCATTTTCAATCTGATAAATGTCTGTTCATGCCAAGCATATTCTAGTCGCGAGTCACTTGTGTGTTGTTGCGCTGCTAGCATTACCATCCTCGTCCAAGCATAACTTTCCTGGCAGTGCTACCGAATAGGGCTTTGAAAAGCTTCTATTCAGCACGCGGAAGGTTCTTTCAGCCCTTGTTTCAATAGATCGGTTACCCACGCAAGCCGCGACCTCCATTCAGGTTCTACTTATTCACGGATTATCTGCTCTGCTCTCTGTTTCTTTTCACTCCATCACCTATCTTCGGACTTAATAGAAAATCTGTCCGTTCTGGCGGCCTCTATTAGCATGAAACATGCCCATTCAGCTTTTGCTTTTGACCGGGCCCTGATGCTAATAGGTCCACGGGAGTTCCCGGGGAAACTCGTGGCAGGGGGATCCCGAGGGTGCGGCCTCTATCGCCTCGACGTATCTTAATGCACGTCTTCCAGAACAAATTGGCCTGTTTACTTAAGAATTGGCAGTTGCCCATGAATATTTGATAGCGAGTGACTGTTGACGGCCGCGTACAATGAGTCCCTTATCTTATTTAGCCAGCCTGGCATGCTCACGCCTCCCAACACATCCCCTGAGAGACGGACGCCGCTGAAAGGGTTTGCAATCCAATACGGCAGCTGCACACCAAAGCCAGCGGTTATCATTGAGAACGCAGGGCCGTCTAAGCCTTCCCCCCTTTCCCCAACCGTCGGGTATACAGGATATTAGCTAGAACCTCTCATATCACCTTTGCCGCAACTGCTAATAATACAGCAGGCTGGAAATCAATGAAGCTGCCCTAGATTTCGGTTCGCTGCTCTCCATAAAGGGATCTAGAGGGCAGCGAGGTTTTCGTTTTCTCTCTTTTCTCTTATAGGGGAAGAAAAATGGGTGACCCGGACTCGGAGATCATTTCTCCCACTCTGAAAGTGCTAGCCGCTCTCTCCAGGGAGGTGAGTGTTTCGCTGGGGTTTATACTGCGCTATGACAGTGGCTGTCTCTCTTCATTAGATCACAGGCCTTCGCTCCCTCAGATGGTAATTCAGCAGCTGAATTGTGCTGAGTGCACAGAGGAGGGTTCTGGGTGGGCTGATAAAGATGAGAACAGAGCGAGAGAGATGCGATGAGATCGGGTTACGCTCTCTAGGCCAATGGTGGGCAACATCATCCGTGAAGGACTCCTGAGGCTCTGTGTTTTCACTCTAAATGCACCTGCCTCAACAATTGGGAAGCTCAGTTTAATGACAGCAGATGAGCTAAATATGAGCTAAAAATACAATACGACTGGAAGTTAATTAAGTGGCACACAGAAGTAGTTTATAGGAAAATGCAGTTACTATGCTAACAATGAAGCTGAGAAAAAATATTCAAAGTGTTTTTATTGTGTTTTGATTGGTTGCTTTTTATTTTTTTCAGTAGTGTTTCCTAAGAGCCAAAGCGTAGTTGAGTCAAACTCATTTGTCATAGAATTATGTGATAACTATGACAATAACTAACATTTATTAAAAAAATAGGATGTTTTCATTTTCATGCCGACTTATCTGCTCATTGTTATTTATTGATCAGATCTTTCATCAGCTTATCAACATGCTTCTATTCAGAGCTGAATAGAGAGTTACAAGTAAGTAGAAAGTCATTTAGCCATGGTTTTGTCCAAAGCTGCTTAAAGTGCTCATGTTACCTGGACAATCCCATCGGAAAAAAACCTGGGGTTAAGTGACTGACTTAAGGCCTCAATGGTGATGGGTCATGGGTTACTCCTTATACAGGGCTTGAACCGGCAACAACAACAACAAAATGTTTTACATTGGGAGATTAAATGCTGAAATTAAGGTTTCTTATGCATTTGTATACAGTACACACACATATATGTGTGTGTCTAGTCATATTACTTGCAATATGACAGTATAACAATCTGTGTCATAACATTTCATTACTGTTTGGTTATTCAGACTAATATAATCAGCAGCGTGTCTACTATAGATGGTTTAATAAAATAAAAAAAGACCAGACCAATCACAATTCAGTATGAAAATATTACAGTGACATCATTCCAGCATTTTGAATGCTAAGCACACCCGAGTTGATGTATATTTCTCTCATTGAGGTAATAGCAAACTTTAGCTCTTTATTTCCACCCTGTTCATTTTCTTGCCATTGTGCCAATAATCCAGTTAATAATTAATAAAGTTTTAGTGCCTGAGCTTGGCCAGCCTTTCTTTAAAAATACATCCTTAAATGAAAACACAAGTAAGTTACAGAGTTCACAAAGGTACTTTTGATTCTACACTGTTTTAAAATGCAGACTCCTACTAAAATGTAAATGGATGTAGTTAGTAAAAAGAATAGGATACTTGCTTTCTTTCACTTCTGCAAATCTCCTTGTGCTGAATACTAAAGAGCTGTGTTTTGTGAGTGAACATTAGGTCATCAGGTTAAAGTGACACCGGTGCCATCTCTTTCAACAGCTCATTGTCTTAAATCTCTGTTATTGGCTTACGACATAGAGCGGCCAAGGCCAAAACTGAATATGAGGGCTGATTAAAGTGGAGTCAACTATTTTCCATCCCTTTTTATAACACTTTTCCGAGTACTTCAGATAGACTTCATGACGACTGCTGAAATATTTAGACACATGCTCTTCAGATCTCACTGTTCTACTCATTGAATAGAAGCTCATCTGATGCCAGTATCGATCCACATGCTTTCTTTACACAGTCATCTGCTTTTCATCTCAATGCTTATGTGCTTAGAGAAACCTTCCTTTTTAAACTCTCAGTTATACAAGGTTATTTAATCAGATAATGGCAGTTTGTTGTACAAAGCCTTCTACTATTTTTTTTTTATAGACCCCTTATGCGTGTTTTATTTGCTGTGATGTCAGATTTGACATTTGCTGATATAAATTAGACCACTGTTTCCTCACTGTTTTTGAAGGGACACACAGAATCATTAGTATAAGGCTCAAAATTAAACCAGAGATCAGGTTCATACTGGATTTAGCATCATGTTCCACTTGTCATCTACACAAATGAACTTTTTTCTCTCCCTAAAAAGTAACTGAATGTGTTAAGCTGGAGAAAAAATGGTAAAAGTAAAAAAATTAGGTTTAGGTAAAACCCCAATGGATCCCAATGGTCCCAAGTTTCCTGTAAGGGGTAGGTTTAGGTGTAGGGTGATATAAAAAACCCTTTATACAGTCGAAAAACCATTACACTTATGGAATGTCTCCATAAAACATGGAAACCCAACGTGTTTGTGTGTTTGTAAGACAGAATTCGGAGATGAAAGGTCTGAGTTACCCATTTTTATTTTTTTATCCTGTGACAGAAACAAACTTCTACACTTTTGCTCACCAAGGCTGTGTACTGTAAAAATACAGTAACGACAGTAATATTGTGAAAACATTAAAACATTTAAATGTTCTATTTCAAACAAAAATGCTGTTTTCTGAAATTTATTTGTCGAAGAATCCATCAAAATATTAAGCAGCAAAAACATTGATTGTAATAAAAAACATTCTTAATAACCATTATTAAGCGCCACTAATAATTGTCAATAATTGAGCAGGAAATCAGCATATTAGAATGATTTCTGAAGGATCATGTGACACTAAAGACTGTAATCACGGGAATAAATGATATGAAAATTCAAAGCTGCAGTAATACATTATTATTATTATTTATTTCGATTAGACTGTATTTTTGATCATCATTGGTGAGCATAAGAGACTAAAAAACTCAAAGTCTTCCAAACTTAAAAATATTCCAAACTTTTGACTGGTATTATAAGACCAAGAACATATATTGAGAAAATAGTTTGTGCCACTTTTGATTTCAGGTTTACTTTAAATGAAAAATTTCTTAGTGCACCTTTAAACTGTCAGCAGCTCAACTGAACAGGATGAATAATGAGTGGATTTCATCCTGACATTGGCTAATGATCTGAAGATGATCTGCATTCAATAGGTCAGACAGGTGGATCTTTCTCCACACTGACAGTTCTTCATGATGCATTAGTCCTTAAGCACACATAATACTGAAGGTCTACAGATTTCCAATGGCTGATTTCACTCTACAGGCCAGGAAAGATTCTAGATTCTCAAACCTCTGCAAACCTTGGTTGTTTTAAAAAACATTAGTCTTACAATGACAGACTAGAAGGGGCACTTTGACTGACTTGCAAAACAAAATAAAAGTATATATTTTATATAAAAAAATATATATATATATATATATATATATATATATACTGTATACTGTATATATAGACACACACACACAAACCTAGGGCAGGTAAATCAGAAATTGATTATACCACAAAACTAATAAAAATATAAAAATTGCAACATTTCTGTAAAGAATAGTTGACCACAAAAGAAAAACAGTTTACCTTCATCTCATTTTAAACATTTACTTTCTTTTGTGGGAAAATAAAGTAGAATTTTTCAAAAGTGTAGTGCTCATTCTCTTTAATGCGTTTAGATATATTATGCTTCAAAAGCTTAAAATGTATATGTATGTGTGTGTGTGTGTGTGTGTGTGTGTGCATGTTTATGAGGACACAAATTTGTATAATGACATGGGTATGACAGAGGTATTACAATATGAAGGTGGTTTATGAGGACACTGCCTATGTCCCCGTAATTCAAAAGGCTTAAAAAACATACTAAATGGTGTTTTTTTGAAAATCTAAAAATGCACAAAGTCTCCTGTGAGGGCTAAGTTTAGGTGTAGGGTTGGTGTAGGGCAATAGCACACACAGTTTGTTCAGTATAAAAACCATTACGCCTATGGAGAGTCCCCATAAACCACAAAAACCAACATGTGTGTGTGTGTGTGTGTGTGTGTGTGTGTGTGCGTGTGTGTGTGAAGATACATGATACACCACTGTGAACAGAGTTAGTGAGAAATCCGGAGCAGGCTGATTTCTGAACGAATCATTCAGAGTTGTTTTGAGTTCTAAATCATTAGATTCATTGAAAAGATCCAATTCACGAGAATGATTTAGCAAAAATCATGAATCAGACATCAATACTTCTTTCACGAACTCCCATTAGCATGCCAAAGAAAGCAGCCTGATATGATTGCAATATTCAATGCAAACTGAAACATACAAATCATTTAAGGGAAACAGCAATACTTCACTTGTTGAAATCTGCTTCTGTCCCTCTCCTCGTTTCAGGATTCTAATGCAGTTATTGCTCACGTCATCTATGTCCAGTGTCAACAACATCCCTCTATCTCTCTCTTTTCCACTGCTTCAGAGAACCCTTCCCTGACCCTGCCTGTAATTGAATTAAAACCACATTAAACAGAATGAATAGGCCGGGATTTAATTAGCCGCTGACGAAGGACACAGGGTTCCTGAGACACGTGTTCTCTGTTTAACTCCTGCGCTGCAGGCTTCAGAGGAGCCACATGGACAGACCATGAGAAGTTCTCTCTGCTCCAGTTTAATCAATGCTTTTGTAATCAAGGCCAAGTGTGACTTCTGCTATTGCATGCGAATATTGCCTTGAAAACCACTGATAGCTGAGGAATACTCTTAGTTATAGTATTACATTACAGCTATGTATAAAATGATTATGTATATCATCTGTCTACTTGGGTATAATGCTAAAAATAATGTGACATAAATGGCAGTTTTTATTCATTCAGTTAGTCTAAGCTGGTCGACTAGCGATCATGTTCCAAAAACCAGCTTGAAAACCTTTTTGTTGCTGGTCCAGGTTGGTCTATCAGCTAATAACCAGCTTAGACCAGCTTCCGGCATGAACTGAATTTTCTTAGTGGGTTTTGTATATTTAGTACCTATAAAATCATGCATAATCATAATGCTCTGTTGTTATTCGGTCATGTTTTCTTATGTGGCAAATAAATTTGCTGCTGTCACTCTCAGAGTTTATATGCTAGTGTTGACATTTTATATCAGTACTGAATGTTGATATTGCTATCTGTGCGTCCCGTGTGAACATGTTTGATAGAGATCATAAACTCTATTTAGAGAGAGTCAGTTTGGCTTTGTTGTTGTTTGCTTTTAAGTGTGATGTGTCGGGAAAAAACTCCCACAAATCCCGGCGAGAGCTAAATGCAAAACAAACAATGAAAAGAGAAGCAACAGACCATTAACTTTTTTTGCCTTGTTGTGACATAGTGCACAGAAATATTGGGCTATAAGAAAGCAAACAAGGATATAAAGCTATTACTGGACGAGATTAATTGATCTCAAATCCTATAATGGTTTAATTGACTGGAAAATAGCAGATGGTTTGATAGCTGCATCGTAAAAGAAGCTTGTCAGCAGAGCCTTAATAGCCTCTCTGTCCAATTTCAAATATTTCGCCACACATTTTATTTCCGCCGTCCAGCTCTACCGTTCTCTGCCTTTTAAAGAGAAAAGAAAACAATGTTATAATTTCACTACACACAACTTGTGAGTGGTTGCTAGGGCATTTCTGGGTGGTTTCTAGGGTGGTTATTAAGTATTATGATGTTTAATGTTGCTGTACAATATATAGTGTTCTGAGTGGTTACTGAAGTGTAGTCCCTATCAGAATACTGTTATTACATCATCAGTTATTATTAGTACTGTAAAATCATAATTGATGTATATCTTGTACATCAAACAGTGTAAGAAGCTTTCAGAAGAGTTAAGTCATTTGTTTAAATATTTTAGTGAAAAGCCTTGGCATTTATTTGTAAAGTTGCTGGTTATTGTAGTCATCTTAGTATCAATTTTCCAGTCGTATGCAAATCTAATCAATATATAATAAATCCTAGAGTGTTTAACCATATTGGAAATGCTGAAATGGGGGTCTATACAACATGAGAAGTTTAAACAAAGGAAAAACGTCTTAGTCCTAACTACACTCCACAAAGGCAAATGTGCCCTAGCAAATGAACAAACACCCACGCATCAACATGTGCTAAGCACCTGCAGCATCCTGGCCTCTGTTGCACTGAAAAAAAAAAAAATGGGCTGAGCCATCGTTTTTTGTTTTTAAGTGCTGGTGGGTGTGTGTGCAAAGGAGGAAGTAGGGTGGATGCAATGTGGCAGCCATTAAAAATTAATTCAGGCCCCTGAGGTCCCTGACCACCCATCAATCTCTCAATGACCATGGCTGCATCTTACTCTGTGACAGATGCCCTGGAAATGGACAGGTTGCATGTGACTTGAATAATCGCCGGGAAAACTGGAGCACGATCAGAATGTGGAAGAGAGGAGAGGAGTCTGTCTCGGTTAATCCTGAAGAATGGCCGGTAAAGCAGTGGAGGAACATGTCTCGAGTGAGTCTAGACTGGATGTAGCAAACGCTGAGCGGATAGAGCTATAGTTGATGAGTGTGCATCTGTCACAGTTTTCTGAAAGGCTTTTGTATTGCTAATGCGAAAAAAGAGAGTGTTCGTAAGCAGATCTCATGGCAACAGTTGCTTGAACAGAATGCCTTTGCCAAAGTGCAAAAGCATGTGTGGATGTCTCACAAGACAAGCTTAAAGAGATACTTCACCCAAAACTACAAATGTCTAGTAGATGTCTAGTAGAATGTTCAGGCTGTTCCTTTCCATTCATTTAAAGTGGTTGATGACTGGAAATCATATTTATCATCATCAACTTGTATCAAGTTGTGTAAATGTTCTCAGAGAAAAAATGTGGGATGTGGGAGATAAGGCTCTTAAAGGGTTAAATCTACCTATTATTAGGGTTAAATCTGTCATTATTTACTATTATTCCTTAAAGTTAGTGCTTTATCTAAATCCTAAAATGAAGATTTTAAATCTCTGCCCCTCTCAGCCAATCAGTGCATTATTAAAATCGTTAGCCCTTTAAGAGCACTATCACTTTTTTTTTTCTCAGAGAGTGTGTGCCATAAACTGTACATAAAATTTATTTGTTTGTTTGTTTATTTATTCATTATTTATTCATTTAAGCTTTGTTATTACTGACTGGATTTGTATGTGGCAAAGTATGATCAAAGAGACACATTTGAATATTTAAAATAATAATAATAATAGTTTTTATTATTATTATTATTATTGCATGTAAATATTATCAATAATGCACTATTGTAAAAAATATTTAATATATAATTTTTATATAATATATATATATTTTAAATATTTAATAAATAATATTTTTTATTTTGTAATACTAATGTAATAATACAAATGTTTTTGCATAGTTTTCCATATTTAGTCTTATTTGAGTGGCATTTGGGGTGCTTCTTCAAAGAAAATAGTCATAAATGAAATCATTAATGCCATGGAATATTTTTATTGCATTAGAAACAGAAATTATTAATTCCCATCCCTAGAAAAGGCAGAAATCTTCAATCATTATTCACTCAAATATTTGTCTTCCTCCCTACCTAATTATCATTCATTTTTAAGTGAACTATCCCTTCCAATTCAATCTTTCAAGTGTGTGTTTTAGTTATGCTTAGTCAAATTGGTTTTGAGTAAGCTAACTTTATAATGCCACAGCTGCTTTTGGACTTGACTCTATTTATCCTGTCACGTTCAGTGTCTTTTGTACATAGGAGTCCTCACACCTCTCACCGCACAGCAATAACTCCCTCAGGCAAACTCTGTGCACACTGTAAGTCTGAAACCTCCATTCACTCTGGGTCTCCATTTTCCTCCAGTTGCAGGTTATGTAATGGAGGAGCGGTCGTCATGGCAACCCCTCCACTCCGGTGCCCGGCGGATGGTTTGATGAGCTGCCAGCAGTAGGGTCACAACTAATGGCATTCCAGCTGTCTGCCATCAGCTATCTGCACCTCGCGTGTTCCATCAGCACTGATCCAGGACCAGACTGCAAATTCCAAACCCCTTAACAAGATCATACTCCTAGATGGAACAGAATTCTGCTCTCAGATCAACATGCTCTCCTGATTTGACCAAAATAAGAGGCTGTTAAAGATTCGACTGGAGGAAGCCCCCACCTCCACCGGGGATTTACCCAGATGCTTATTAAAGAGTTTGAAGAAAGCAAAGGCAGGAAATACCCATAGGAAATCAAAAAGGAGGTATTTTGTAATGTTCTACACCAGTGGTTCTCAACTCAGCGCTGCACATCTCTCCCTTATCTGACAGGACAAGTTCAATTCATGCATTTATTTGGTAATGAGTTTATGATTAAAATCAGGTGTCTAAATATGGAAACCATACAAAATGTGCAGTTTAGATACTTTTTAGACACTTTTACTGATATAGTCTGCTTTTCAGATGTTTTATCCTATGAAAAAGAAATGTATAATCTCACATGTCTCCTTAATGAGATTTCCTGTTTTTTAGATGTTTCTCCTAGTGTCATGTTTCTCCTCCTTACTGACATTTTCGCATAAACATTTGCTTCTCAAAAGTTTCTCCTATGCAAAAGACCCTCATAATCGCATGTGTGACACCTTACTGAGATCTTCTGCTTCTAAAATGTTTCAAAAGAACCTCATAATCTCACATGTGTCTCCTTACTGAGATCTTCTGCTTCTCAGTTGTTTCTTGTATGTAAAAGAGCTTAATAATCTCACATGTTTCTATTCTAGAGTTTAAAAGGATAACTCAACAGCCTCATGAATTGTGCTCAGTTTTCCCAACCCACAAGAAATGTTTTATTTCATTTTAGTATACATAACTTTGTCTCAGATGTTTTTCTCTAAAATCCTACGAGAACCATAGCTTTCATCTAGTTTCTGACTTATGATCTTGGAAAATATCTTTACAATGAGAAGATTCCAAACTTTACAATTAAAATCTCAATATAAACTCAACCATTTCTTACCAAGTTCATCTCCATGATCAGATGATCTCAGCTTTAACTGCAGACATTAAATGTCTTTATTATCCATTTTTTAACACATTAACACATAGAAACGTTATGCTTCTCAAATATTTCTCCTGACCCAAGATTTATTTTCTGGAGTTTCACAAGAGTCTCAACAATGTCTTAAACTATGCTAACATTTTCCAATCAAAAGTCAAAAATCTCAATATGAACTCTATGGTACTTGTAAGGAATTGAGCCAATGCTCATATTAAAATTAAATTATCTTCTGGGTTGGGAAACCTGAGCATAATTAATGACAATCTTTTTAAAGGAGACAAATGTAAGATTACGGGTGTATTTTTCTTTGGTTAGGAAATATTGATGATCAATAGGGCTGATGTATGTTGGAAGAGTGGAAAAAAATCAATGAAATTAGTAATGCTATTTTGATTAAATTCCAAAAGCAGGAATTCGACCATGTCACTTAAAGAGGCATGTCAAGGACATCATGTCTGCATCTACAGTCATTCATAATGCAGAGCATGGAGGTGGAAAGCTTTCAAGGAGGTATGAGTGTTTTTCTAGGTTGCAAAACTAACTCAAAATGTATCCCTTGCTCAATAAATCCATTTGCCTTTCTCTTTGTAGCACGAGTGATCAAAGGTTTTCATTAAGGAAGTGATGACAAAGGAGCACAGGCACAGGTCAGTGCTTTTGAAAAATATATGTTTAACCTCGTTACCATCACCATGGTTGTGAATGCATTAAACATTAGGCCTGATTTATTAGGCACCTGCTTCTGCTGAAGGGAAAGATCCGCCCCCTCCACACACGACCAGAATGAACTGAAAAGAATGAGCTCAAATCAATGCAAAATCAATTTATCTTATTTCACACAAGGCTACCTCTTAGGGATTAGATGCAAGAAATTAAATTGATCAACATTAGCAAAAGGAAACTAGTTTTTATGACACAATGCTTTCAAATAATGAGACCTTAAAAAGATGACACTGAAAATGTATTCATAATACAGCTGGTGCATGTTTAAGAATGCCATTGTAAGATTATGATGTTACAGATGAGCAAAATTCACAATTGAAGAATAGGCTCCCTTGAAGTTCGTCAGTGCGAATTTGAATAGAATTGGCCACACTTCACAGAATGTGAAGAATTTGAACGGAATCTGAAATGACAGGAGTAGGAAATTATTCGAAGATATTTTGATTTAAAGAAATTCACCATAATCACAGAATTTAGGTGATCTGTTTAAGTTTTCCTCTTTATAAACTCTTTCTCATGTTGTTAGACTGAAGATGGTGAGGTTAAATATATATTTTATTCAAGTTATAGAAGAAATTTCACTCTTAACGCCATACTGTTTTGTAAAAAGTATGACATATCATATAATTTATGGTAAAAAATACATATATTATAGCAGGACACATCACATGTGCTTTTACAGTAAACTGTAAAATTACAGTGAATAATAAATAAGAGTAAATTGCAAAAATATATATAAATATTAAGTATAAATATATTAAATATAAGTAAGGTACATTACGACGGGTTGGATGGTTTGTAGACCGTTGCTAGGGTGTTGCTTGGTGATTGTTTTTAATAAAAAATATATTTATAAATGTTTATAATAAATAAAAATACAGCTGGTGAAAAGCAGTAAAATTATATTCTCATTATGATTATATTTAATTTATTTATTTCTGTGATTACTTATGCACATTAGGGTGTCGTATGTTACATTCTATGTTCATAAAATGTTTATTGCATGATTTTGTCGTCGATTTTTCCTGATAAAGTGATGTGTTTGTATGTATTCATTATTGTTCATGGTCATATATTCACTGTTGATTCATCATGTGGAATTCTAGTTTACCACCTGCATTATAATGGTTCTTGTCAGTATATTTTAATGTTACAAAGCAGATTTTAGTTAAGTTAGTTGCCATATTAACATTATATTATTAACATTAAATTAATGGCATTTTTCTTTAGGCCTACACCAGCTTTGCATATAATTGCTCTGTAATGCCATTGTCCAAGCTAGTGGTCATCCGTTTAAAAGTGTCCAAAATTTGTTTAGATTCTGTCAATCAAAGTCTCAGTATGATTGAATAAAAATTCAGGCTTCTCAATCAAGGAATGACGAACAAAGATCTCTCTTTCCCCCATTCCTCAGTGACTTTGATATATGCCTTTGCCACTGAATCTCATCTAATTGTCATTATGGGGTGTTGGGCAGTAATTAAAAGGGGGCTTAAATGTAGCAGCACACTATTTTCCTTAGCCAAACACGCACACACATACGTCTCTAGAGTCAGTCATACTAACAAGGTCAGATTTAGGGGTCGGTCAGATGCTGGGCTTTGAGGTGACGGTAAATGAGAATCAGGAGGAATTTGCAGCATTGCTTAAATCAGAACATAATGGTTTGGATGACATCAGAGAGACGGGCATTGACAAAACCACATTAATCAAAGCAACCACATCTGCACTCTAATCGTTATCCTCATTTACCTGCAAATGGCTGATTCAGGATTTAAACAAATTTTAATCGCATTTCGCTTGAATCAATTGCGTTTAAAGAGATGATGAGTAATTTGTTTAATAATCTAGCTGTAGTTGGTTATTACGAAGTTAAACTACCCAACACAAACATGCAACAGAATCCCCTTCTCTCTCTTTTTATCCTCTCATGGGTTTTGCGGATGGATGCTTGAATAAAAAAAGCAATGTTAGCATCTTCTGAGTGTGTGTTGTTCTCATGTTATACAGTGCATTTGGATTTTTAATAATGGTACAGTACTTTTTCCTGGTATTTAGGCTTGATGTTCAGAGTAGACCAAAATAATCAGCACTTTAATTCTCTTAAACTCAAAGACGTAGATTACTATTCTTTATAATATCATTTTTTGTGTTCAACAGTAGAAAGAAATTCATACATATTTGGAACAACATGAGGGTGAGTAAATTATGACATAATTTTCATTTTTAGGTAAACTATATTCCATACTGTATGTCATAAGAAATATTCTTCTAACCGATTGTTCTGTTTTTAATGTATTGCTTTGTGAGCCTTCTAGATGGTTTCTAGCAGGATAGTTGTTAAAATGAGTACAGTAGAGACACTTTCTGCTTTTTTCATCACTACACAAAAACTAGATGCTGAAATGAAGTGATTTTTCGCATGATATTTCTTTTACTTGTGTACTAAAATATCATAAATTGATAATAGCCATAATAGTTTCGATTTTCTACAATTAGTTCATACAGTGGCATGCGAAAGTTTGGGAACCCCTTGCAGAATCTGTGAAAATGTGGATAATTTTACCAAAATAAGAGAGATCATACAAAATGCATGTTATTTTTTATTTAGCGCTGTCCTGAATAAGATATTTTCCATAAAAGATGTTTACATATAGTCCACAAGACAAAAAAAAATAGCTGAAATTATTAAAATAACGACATTCAAAAGTTTGGGAACCCTTGGGGGGGGGGGGGGGGGGAACTTTTGAACAGGATGAAGATGTCCAAATTTTTCTTATTTTGTTGAAATATCATATTTTTCCATTTAGTACTGCCCTTCTGACGCGACAGAAGATACTTGCATGTTTCCTGGAAGACAAATGAAGTACAATTTACCTTGATCTTCAAATTCAAAAGTTTTCACCCCCGGCTCTTATTGCATCGTGTTTCCTTCAGGAGCATCAGTGAATGTTTGAACCTTTTTTAATTGTTGTGTTTGAGTCCCTCAATCATCCTCAGCGTGAAAAGGTGGATCTCAAAATCATACAGTTACTGCTGGAAAGGGTTCAAATATGCAAAAGATGCTGGAAAACTGAAGATTATGATCTCTCTTATTTTGGTAAAATTATCCACATTTTCACAGATTCTGCAAGGGGTTCCCAAACTTTCGATCCCCACTGTAAACATCGGGTGCATTTTTGTCTCAACTGTACCCATATGGTGAACAGTTGAAACAGTATCATGGTACAGTTGCTCAGAAGCTGGCTAACCATTTATTGCAAATGTAATAAATTACAAAATTACAGTTTTAAATAATTACAGTTTAAAAATACATTTATTTATTTGCTTTATTTAATTCAGATTCAGTTAAACAAAATATTAACAATATTTAACACTACAAAATATGGCAAACTGTACAAATGTTAACATAACAGTAAAAATAACAGTATACATGCCTGTATATTCTATAACCCTAGCCCTAAACCTACACATCACTCGGATCTTTCTGCATTTTTACATTTTTAATCATTCTGTATGATTTATAAGCTTGTTTCATCATGGAGACCTAAACAATATTCCCATAAGGTTAGAATTTACTGGTAATACTGTACTTGTGGACATTTGGTCCCCATAATGTATGTAATACCAGTACACAAACACACACAGCCTCTGTATGCATTTTATTTTCTATGATTGAACCATTACTATATACAGTACATAGCAATATATAAAGGGTGTCTCAACTGTACCCACTTTACCACTGTGATCTGTGATCTGTGAGGGGTTTCACAACAACAGAAAAATTCTTACAGAAACTCCGGTAGTAACCGGTCATCCACTTCCAGTTCTTTCAACCGGACAGCCAGTAAGGGGTCTTTTACCGGAGAAGGATTAACAGGATCCATGCGAGCCGCATCTTTGGAGTTGAATTCTGCCTCCGCAGTTTCCAAATCGTCAGATAGCGAAGTTATTGCAACACCTGTAACCACACTCTCACCAGGCAAAATGTTGTGTTTTGTCATGCTACTATCACTTATTTAGGCAAAGAAGTTGGTCATGGTGCTGTTCGCCCTGTGGAAGCCAAAGTGCAGGCCATTGTTGACTTTCCTGTGCCTAAAAGCAAAAGAGATCTTAGACGATTTCTTGGGATGACCGGTTACTACCGGAGTTTCTGTAAGAATTTTTCTGTTGTTGTGAAACCCCTCACAGATCTCCTTCGCAAAGATATCAATTTCAAGTGGAATGATAACTGTCAGTGTGCATTTAATTCTTTGAAGAGTCTGTTATGCAGTTCTCCTGTTCTAGCTGCTCCTGACTTCAGTCGGCCTTTCAAGCTTGAAGTGGATGCCAGTGGAAATGGGGCGGGTGCTGTCCTATTACAAGAAGATGACCAAGGAATCGACCATCCCGTATGTTACTACTCAAAAAAATTTAATCGTCATCAAGTAAACTATAGTACTATTGAAAAGGAAGCCCTGGCTCTTTTATTGGCTCTACAGCATTTTGAAGTCTATATTGGTTCTAGTCCACAACCCATTGATGTATACACTGACCATAATCCCCTCGTTTTTCTCCAAAGAATGTGTAACAAAAACCAGAGACTCATGCGTTGGGCCCTCGTCTGTCAGAGCTTTAATTTGCAAATCCATTACAAGAAGGGTGCTGACAACGTGATAGCAGATTCTCTGTCTAGGTGTTAATTGTAAACTATGTAAAACATGTTTACTCTTATGTGTGGGGGTGTTACGACCCTATGGTTTTGCTGTGTTTTGGTCTGTTGGTTTGTGTGTGTCTGCCCAGGTTGCTGCTGATTGGTTCCTGCAGACTCATTGATGTCGTCCTCTGATTGGTCTTCTCTCCCTTTTAAACAGGATGACAGCATTTCCTTTGGAAGGGGGGGGAGGCCATTTTGTAAACTATGCTGTCGCTGGTTGACTCTGTTTGTATGCCTAGAGATATTGTTTGTGAGCGAGATTGTTTGGATATTAGTTGGTTGTATAACACTACTCCTGACCCTTGCCTGTTGTGTTATTCTGATCTTGAATTATCCCTTTGAACTTGATGTCTCTCTGTAAATATTTATTGTAAATACTGTAAATAGCTAATGATTGGGAAAGTAAGGAGTCAGACGCCATCTTTTGTTTTTGTAACGTTTGGATTTTTGTTTTGGATTAGGCAGTTAGGTTAGAGAATTGTATTTTTGTTTCTTTATTTTGGTAGGGAATTTAGGGGGTCTAATATTTAGAATGTTTTGTTAATTATTTTGGCACTGTCGGCTCCTGAAAGTGAACTCCCAAATAAAAACTCAAAAGAAGTTGACTGTTCACACTCGTTTTCTTTCCATGTTGTGCTCTACCCCTAGACGGGGCGTAACATGGAAAAGACCTTGCATGGCACAATGTCATAAAATGTATATTTTTAGAGCACAAAGTAATGTTTGCAATTATATATGTTAAGCTTAACAACCATAAAAGATTAATAAGCTATTCATTGTGGAAGGGACATGGTGAAATGAAAATCTCACCTTGGAAAAAAAACTTTTGCCGACATCTTCAGAGTGGAAAGACGCACACATTTCAAATTTCCCACGATCAAAGAGAACACTATTACACATGTGTGGAGCAAAAATCACGGCTCGGGGTTCTTGCGTATGCAAGTTATTTAAGGTGTTTTAACTGTACACACGTCTCAAATGTACTCAGTCTACCCTACTGAGTATTTTTTTTTTACATGCTTGGTGATTGCTTGAGCATTTAGGGTGGATGATGTACATCTATAGTTCAGTATTCTACCTGTTTTAATATCTGCCAGATGAATATCATAATTCTGATTTCTTAGATAAGTAATAGCACACCTCTTCTCAACGAGTTTCATGATTTGGCAAATCATTTATGTCTGTAGTGGGTTGCGTTGCGGACCAAACATTTTGTTCAAATCACTAACCCCAAGCATCTAGTGAGAGCATGTTCATTAGAAAAACGTTTTCCTCTTCTCGCTCTATTGACTTTTTAGAGCGTGTATGTACAGATATGAATGTTCTTGTAGCAATAACCAGAGGAACATCAGGATATTGGCCATTAGTTTTGATGTTAATGTATTCATAAAACTGGCCTTTGAGAAAGTTATTTGGAAGATAGATCTTTATGCTCACAAAACTGAAGTCTTTTGTTATAAAAGTTATCGTTCTGTTTCAATGTTCACAATAATGACGTTGATCTTTCTGAAGAGTAGCATCGTTCAGGAATGCATAAAAAGCAATGAACAAAAACAGGCAAAGTTTTCTTTTTACAGGCAAGGTTTATAAGTAAAATTGTTTTGTGTGGTGATGCTAAAGTTGTTGTCTAACCGCTTTTGGATTTCAGCTTGAAAGAATCTGGTATCTTTACACAAGATCCGATGACTCACGCATTTCTAAAACTTACAAAGGAGAAGAATGCTTTGTCATTTGAAGGCCTGTGAGCCTACGTTTATGAGTAAAAGGGTTTAATAAAAGTATATACAGTAATAAAGTGTGTTAATGTGTTTGTAACGTCATACTGCTCAAGCTGGAATGAAACATAACCTACGCATCCGACACGAAAGCCTTACAGTTACCAATGCACCCCATTCTTCTATGTTTTTTCTTTCAAACAACCTTAATGGATAAGGTAGTTATTTTTGTGTAATTATTCCAAATATTATGATCCACAAATAAATGTAAAGAGATTAACCCAAAATAAACATATTCACCAAAAAAAAATCTGATTAGTAACTTACAACGTTTTATTAAATTCATGTTAAATACAAAGGCAGTCATAAAATATTTTAAGGCATGTGGTTCTTAAGTAAAAAGTCTAATTTTATGCGTAGTTAATGGGTCATTCTACAGAAATGTCCACTTTTGGTATGGCAAAATGTCTTAAAATATATTTATTTTTCTAATATTTAAACTTAGACCACATTATTATTACCTTTTGACTTTAAGAATATAGATAAATGACAGATTATTTGAATCATTTTTAATTTTTTTAATTTTTTGTGCATTTATTTACCCATAAGGAAGGTGACACATGTGATGGTAATTAAAAAAAAACAAATTCTTCATAGATCTTCGGGAAAGAGGAAGAAGGAAATCAAGTGATGTCATAACTGTGATTTTTATTTCAAAATAAACTATTTTTGTTAAAAAGGTAACACCAGTGGCACAACTCCAGGGGATCACTACTTTCATTATTTTATAATATTTATTCACCATTTAGTTTTTTTATGTCATTTACATCATATATTTGATAGTTATAAATACATTATTGTATTTTAAATGGTAGAAAACCCTGTTTTGGACCTCAAAATAAAGCACTTTTTCTCTGTACATGGCTGTGGGGACGAGCAGTTTTGTGGTGCTTGGAATTCTATATAATTCATTAAAAGCAAACATTGCAATATTGATGGCTCAAGAAGGTGTAACTGTTCAAAGAACATATTGTTCCATTTTAAATCGTAAACCTATATAGTGTTTTTCAAGTGAAATATTTCTGTAAAGGCTAGGGACAGAAAAATTGACATTTCCATAGAATGACCCTAATAGAAAATTAGGCTAATTTGCCCATCGCCTGTTATAGATTAACTTACATGATATATAAAGGTGCAAAATGCATTTACTTACAGTTTAATTACTGGGAATATTTTGAATAGCTTAAAAAAGGAAAAAAATAAGTAAAACATAAGCCTACTGCTGTGTCAACCCCCATCCCCCCGACTGTGCCCCCTTAAGAATAATAAGTGCATGACGTCCTTGGTTGAAGGACAAACATTTTCCCATGATTCCTCACACAAATTTGTCAAGTTGACCTACAGAATGTGTCTTGGTTTGAAAGTTACTGCTGTGTTTTGGCCACAGAATAAAATATTAAAACGGTATAATTGCGACAATTACTTTTTCTCGCAATTGAGAGTTTATTCCACACTTTTTTCTACAGAATTGTATCTCAAAATTCTTAGAAACTCTTAGAAATTCTCAAAATTGTGATGAAAAAAGTCTGAATCGTGAGATGAAAACTCTGACTGTGTGATATAAACTCAGAATAGCGAACAAAAAAGTGAGATGAAGAGTCAATGGACCTTAGTCAGGGTAGCGCCATATTTAATTTTTGACATGAATGAAAACAAGGCTGTGACCGAGAGAAGTAGGCCTACAGTGTGTTTAATGGAATGAACTTTTAAGAATATACCGATTCTTCAGCTGATGAAACATCTTTCAGAATAACTTTATGTAGACAAAAACGCTATAAGTATAGATTTGAAAGTTGTGAGTTGTGAAAATGACATGATCCAGGACCTTTATAATGCATGCCACTGACTGTAAGTCTATCCATCACAGTTTCATTCTTCATCATTAAATTCAATATGTTGTCTAGACAGAAATAATTTTATTCCATGGTGGAAATAAGCTTCCATATCTCTGTGTGAGTCACTGAAACGGACCGTCTTTTCCAACATTAGTTTAGAATTTCTGTCCAAAAATAGATAAAGTGCATCTTCTTTTTGGGTATGCTGTCTGTGTGTGTTTCTGTCTGACAGGTGAAGCGGTGGACGCAAAGACTGATGTGATCAGCAGTGATTGATTTTATCTGCAGGGCTGTGCAGTGCTGAGGTCCACGGGTCCAGGCCTCTCTGCCCTGACACCTATAAACCCATCCAAACACAGGCTGGTCTGATTGATTCGTGTATGGACCAGACGTGTGACCAATGAATAATTAAAACCCTTAAACCCGTGCGGCTTAGGGAATTGGCTGCCCGATGACCAGCTTTCTGACTTATTGATGGTCTAGCAGCTGTCACATCAAGAGCGCAGGTGATTTGACAGCCAAACACAAGTCAGCAGAGGCTTAGTAAGTAGGCGGAGCTGATAATATTATTCAGCCAATCAGCGTGCGTGAAATGTAATATAGTACAACCATTGTTGCCCTGGACAGATTGTTTGTGACACTCACGATTTGTTGAGGGATTCTCTCTCTCTCTCTCTCTCTCTCTCTCTCTCTTTCTCTTTAGAAGGACAGTTATATTAAATCTGAAGAGTCAAAATACATTTATTGCAACAAATAATCATGATAAATATTATATTAAATTAAGGTTGCTGTATTGTGCTTTCATATTTGATGAGGGTTCAAATAAAACACCAAACAGAGAAGCATTTGTTTGGTTTTGGTTAATATCATTAAAACTGAAAACAACATAATCTGAAATGGCAGTCTGTGTATGTGTTAAAAAGCACAAAGCATGAAAATGTATTAATTAGTGCTCCATTGCCAGTAGATGAACATGTTCTGCTGTCTTTTAGCGCCCCCTGCTGCTCATTGTGTATTCTTGATGAGAAGCACAGGCTTGCTGTCTCACTTTTTACTGCAATAAATATTTCCCATCTTAGATTTGTTTTTCTTTGCAAAACAGAGTCTTGAGCATTCCTGCATTCATTGCAGGAAAAACGTTAGGCCTACTATGTTTTAAGAAGAAGCTTTCGTAAAATACACAAATAAACCAATAGTGTTGAACATGAGCAGGTTCATCTCGGCTTTTACTAAGTTATAAACAATATGACAATTAGAAACGTTCAGAGACACATGTGAGCACATTTGATATTCACTCACAGGTATGTGATGTAAACAGGATTTAGGCTTAGTTATAATGTTATAAAGTTTGGACTGAACTGATACTGAATGATATTATATTGAATGCAATTTGTTAACTACAATTTATTTGATTGTAAAGCAAATATATCTACAGCTGTGAAATCCTGTATGACTCGCAGAAATTAGGCTATATGAGAAAGTGGAACTAATGCAGGCCTAACTGTGAAATACATAAAAATACATTTACATTAAAGGGATCATTCACCCAAAAATGAAAAGTCTGTCATCATTTACTCACCCTCAAGTAGTTCCAAACCTGTATGAATGTCTTTGTTCTGCTGAACACAAAGGAAGATATTTTGAAGAAAGTTTGTAACGAGGCTGTTTTGGGGCACCATTGATTTCCATAGAAGGAATATATATATATATATATATATATATATATATATATATATATATATATATATATATATACTATGGAAGTCAATGGTGCCCCAGAACTGCTCTGTTTCCCTGCTCTGTTATTCTTCAGAATATCTTCCTTTGTGTTCAGCAGAACAAAGACATTCATACAGGTTTGGAACTACTTGAGGGTGAGTAAATGATGACAGACTTTTCATTTTTGGGTGAATGATCCCTTTAACAAGTAAACATTAGGTTTTCATATTTTATGAATTATTATGGTAACACTTTACAAAGTTTCATTAGTCAACATTGGTTAATGCATTAGCAATGAGCAATACTTTGCTACAGTATTTATTAATCATTGTTGCCATTAGCGAATAAAAATACAACTGTTCATTATTATATGTTCATAAATAATTTTAACAGATACAATTTTGTATTTTAATAATGTATTAGTAAATGTTGTAATGAACAGATGTCAGTACGTTAACTAAGGTAACTAACTAAGAATGTTAACAAATGGAACCTTATTGTAAAATGTAATATTATTATTATTAATAATAATAATAATAAATCAAATAATTTGGCATGCATGTAAACATTGGATAGCTTTATTGTTTTTTTTTTTAGATTAAAAAAAATACTTATTTAGTTTCACATTTTTTTTTTTTTTTTATATGTAATGTAATGTGATGTAATGTAAAAGAGGAAGAGTCATGGCAGAATCTTCTAAACCAGCATCACCAAAACCACACAGGACCAAGTATGGAGGGACCTGCAGGTCAGTAAACCAAAGACTGAATTAATGAGTGAAATAATGACAAAATATAATATTAATAATAATGGTCATTATTATTATTATTGTAGGGTTATTGATGTTGTTGTTGCGTTGATGTGTGGTCTTGTCATGTAGCCTACAGTAAAATGAACAATCCAGAACTGAAGGTGATGCATTTTCATAATTGTTCTACTTTCTAGACTTTGCATCCTCTAGTGGTCCTCTGGCTGAGCTTCCCTGATCTCATCCGCTCCATTGAGAGAAGTAGGACTGAACCACTGAAAAGGCATCTCTGTGCAGCCCTCCACACACCAAGAACTGCTCTGAGATCAGTATGAACACTGATGTGAGTGGAGATTCTGAGGAGAGCGTTGACTCAGCTGCAGGAAACTCTAGATGGCAAACTCAATCAAATTAAGTAAGTGATAATATACCATCTCATCTCCTATTTCTGGCTTGCTGGTCATTAACTGGTCTAGAATTATTGCCGAATACTGGAATCAGTGCAAAAAAAAAAAAAAAATATATATTTCAGTTGTTCTATGACAACATACAGTAAATGTACACAGTATAAAAAATGATCATAATTTTAATGGTAAAATAAATAAAAACGCTATGGTAAAAGCCTGTTAATTAATTCAGTAAGTTCTCTTACTACAACTGTAATAAAACTATTTAATTTAATTTTACTGCAAAGTGAAAAAGAATGTCATCTCATTATTTACAGTGAAAAATGTAATTTGTCATTTCCAGAATTCCCTGTGGGATACTTCACATTTGATGCTTTTTCACTGAAATAACGGCTTCTTCATATTCATCCTTTTCAGTTATGTGTATTAGAGTTTTATGATACATCATGTCAGTCAGTCAGTCAGTAAGATATACCTATATGATGTAGATGTAGTGTTTATCTAGACAGGGGCAGTTCTTTGTTTCTTTTGATGAGATTCCACAATTTACATTTATTAAAATATTGCTGAAATGATGGTTATCTACAATCGAGTGCACTATTGTGGATGAAGAGGATTCAATCATTTTAAGGATTAAAGTGGCTTGATAATTTATACATAAGTTGTTTTATTTTTTTATTATAATATTTTAAAGAAAGTATTTTCTTCATAAGCTTAGTTTGTTTTTTTATCGATTACATTAGTAGACATTAAATATAATTGTCACATACTTCAATTACAATTGTACAGTCTGGGTGTTATTTTATTTAAATATAATTCTTTGTGAATTTCCAGTTATCCAGTAATTTTATGTGAATGTATTATATGTTTAAGGCTAAATAGTTTTTGAATATTGGCATTGTATTGTAACATAAAAGGTTGTGATTGTTAATTAAATATTTATTTTAAAAAATCAATTAATATGACTAAGGATAAGATTTAAAAAATGAGTAATTTATTTCGTTGAAGCCACTGAAACAAACAAATGAACAAATAAAAGTATATAAGATTGTCCTGGAAGTACAGAGGTAAAAGTCAAACACAGTAAAGGTGATTGTGTTAATGAATAACTCCAGGGGCAGGCTAGTCTCATGTTGGTCGGTTACTTTTGACTAAAAGCAGCTCTAGAAGAGGTAAATGGCTCAGAGGCATTTTGAGGGAAAAAGACATGCTGAATCTTACCAGCGGTACCGGGTGTCTCCTCCTCAAGAGCTCATAGATGAAGTGCTGAAATTCCTTCGAAAAAGAGTATGTGAGATGTGTGCTTGGAAAAACTTTTGTCAGAATGACTCAGCAGTTTATGTATATACAGCAGTGTTTCATTTGTCTTTACTGAAGCTAAACTTGAAAAAAGGAAAACAAGGTGTATCATTGTTCAGCTTGTGAAACACCGACCCTGTTATATAGATCTGATTTAGATTCATATCTCATTTGTCAGTATATGCAAAAGAACAGCAGATAGTCGGTATGAATAAGTGACTTATTGCTTTAGAACTTTTGTGAACTAATAAAACCTTAAATCTTCCACATTCAAGGATTTAATGAAACATAAAATAAATAATAAATAAAACTTCAGTCGCCTTCAGGTCTGAAACCTGCATTATTATTATTATTTTCAGAACACACAATGACAGATTTTTTCCCATTGTATGACAACAAATGTTGACAGACAATACATATTGATATTACAAAACAAAATTATTTTGGTATTTTTGGAGCATAACACTAATGTATTGCATGGAAAAGAGCAGCCTGGGCTTCTTTTGTTTTATGTTAAAAAGACAGAAAATAATATGAATTAGAACAACATGAGGGTGAATAAATGATGACAGAATTCAGTTCCCTTCTAAGTTTTCAAATTCTGTGCTGAAGTCATCTTTTTAAAACAAACCAGCTTAACTCTGTTTTGCCTGTCTGAACAGATCCAGGGCTATCTTGATCTGGCAGTGGATGTGGGCTGTGGATCAGGACAGGGCACTGAGCTACTCGCCCCTCACTGTCTCACGGTGGTTGGGATAGATGTCAGTCCTGCTCAACTGGAGATAGCTAGTGCCAAAGAGCATGCACCAAATGTGTGTTACAGGTAACGACATAAACACAGATAACAATATATAAACCTGAAGAATAAATCTTTATTTTATTATCCTTTAAAAAAGTGCTTTGGCAGTAGGCTACCATTCAACCCAACATAAAAAAAAAATATATATATATATCTATAGTATTTATTATTATGTGATGCTATGTATATTAATATATTTTATGTATGAGTATTCATTTATTTTTGTATTATTTTTAAATCTTATATTTTTTATACAATTGTTTTTATACACTTTAAAAATATATATTTTTCTTAATTTTTTTTGTTCTTTTTTTTACACTTATACTGCCACTATTTATAACTCTGTTTATCCCGCTCCATTAGACAGAGCCCTGCAGAGGAGTTGCCCTTTGAGGACGATGTGGTTGACTTGGTTACATCCATGACAGCCGCTCACTGGTTTGACCATCCGCGCTTCCTGCGGGAGGTAGACAGGATTCTGAGGCCCGGAGGCTGCCTTGCTCTGCTCAGCTACACCATGGATTTTGAGCTGGAGTATGGAGAAAGCACCTCCAAACTCAATGAAATCTGTCAAGAGGTTAAATAAACCAACACAATGTTTTATGGGTTGTTGTCCAGGAAACCTGTATTATAAATTTTTGATATGAGACAACCCGTGTGTGACCTGCTGCTTTATTATAATCGAATATCCTTACACTAGGGATCTTCAGTGTAAATTGTAGCTTTTGATTCACAGTTCTATGCAGCCCTGCACCCTTTTCGGAAAGCTTATATAGGATCCAGTTCCCTAGAGGTCTACAAGAAGATCTATGACTGTGTGTCATACGATGATAAAGAATGGTAAGTGTGAGTGTTATTACATGCTTTTATTGCATAGTACCTTTGCAATAATCCTGTAAAATAGTGTTTTTTTTTGCCTAAGGTAAAAAAAAAAAATTAAATATTAAGAATACAGCATAATATTAATATTATAAATACTTAAAGACTCAATTTTCGTCATGCAAAAATAATATTTTATAGATTGACACTTGAATTCCTGTATTTGTTTTCAGGCATGAATGTCTGAGGTGTCTGATGATGTTACGCCACTGTCAGGGTTTATTGGCTTGGTTGAAACCTTCGCTACCTATCAAAGTTTCATGGAGAAAGATCCTGTTGAGGCTAAGAGACTGTCTCAGACCATCACAGACCGGTAAAACAGACAGTCTCCGCTCATAAATCAAAAATCATGCTCTAAAACAAGCAGTAGCTAGTGGATTTGCTCCAGTGTAATGCATTAAATTAAATCAAATCAACATACTAAAATAGATTATCAAGAGTGGTGTAATAATCTAAATAATCAAGTCAACACATTATCATTTTTTAATTCACATATTTAAGAAATTTTAATATATAATATTTATAAAACAGCATACTGTAATTAATATTTTTTATTAAATTATATTTTATTATTTTATTTGTATTATTCTACATTATTATAATTTTTTTCAAGTTGTTGGAAGCGATGTGAGCCTCATCGACTGACACAGAAGTAACAGTGATAGTGAAATATTTCTATTTATTAGCCTCCAAACCACAGAAATCCTAAAATATTTCAAATTGTTCAAACCCTCTCTGTTTAAAACGTGTCTCAATATTTATAAAAACAATAAAGCATTTGTGCACGATTAAATAAAATAAAATAAAAATAGATATAGTGCTATTATTTCATGTTGCTTTGCAAAAAAAGGGCGGAAGTCATCTTTGTGGCGTTTGATTCCATACGGACTTCTTATTGGATGAACGGAGCAACTTCCGGCTTCTAAACCGCTCAAACTGCGGAAATTATTAAACTCAGCGGAACTAATCCACTCAATTTTATTTCTTTTAGCGACATTTAGCGTCTTTTATTTAGAAGTTATTTGGGGGGGAAATTCAGTTTGAGTAAGTTCTCCTGATTATGGTGTAAAAGGGGCAGTTTGACAGCGGCAGGTAAGTTAAGTGTAATATCCATCGCAGCCGAGTTATTTGATATTTTTAGAGTTGTATTAAAACTTACATGTTTAACTCTTATGTTTCACCATATAACAAGATATTAATCTCAGTTTCGATATGAATAATGCACTGTGCAGTGGGACTCAAGGTGTAACTTAGCTGCTAATGAACATGCTAGCACAATAACGGCTCAAACCAAACCGCTAACTGATGTTTACGAAAGTTTGTATTATTTTATTTCATAACATCTGTGTCTGATGCGCTCATTATAGTCTCTACAATATAGAAATGGGTTAAGAGTTTTAATATTCCCGGACAGAAAGTGCTGTAGAGGTACCAGGCTATAGTAACAGATGGTAATACCATGGTACTTTGATTTATGTAGTTGTACGGACAGATTACCCTATTCCTGTACCATGGTATTTACATGGCTTTCCAAGGCACTTAAAAGAATACCATTGACACAGTACATGCCCTTGTACACGTCCACAAAATATTGGTGTTTGTATTTCATGTTAGTGACATGCTATTACCGTGAAACCCAAAACATGGTAATACCATGGTACTTGATTCTCCCACATTAGAGCTGTTGGTCCTTTGTGTGCAGTTTCAGTTTTATACATAATGGGAATGTAGTAAAATTGTCATTTTGTTGTTGTTTAAGTAATGTAGTTCTATGTAATGGTCAGTCCATACAAAATAACAGTCTTATGCTTTATTTGAACTCCAATGTGGTTTGCAATTTGTATATAAGCAGCCTGTTCTATATCAATTGCAGTAATTGCTATTGATGACATACAGTTTACATGATCTTTGCAAACTCAGTTACTTATAATAATGCATTACAGTAACTGCTTGTTTCAGAAAACAAAAACATGTGAAACTGAATAAATTATAATTGATGTACACACCTTAGCTGTTCACTCCTATTATTGTTCATACATAGCTTGTTAAATTGTGAGTTTCTACAAAGTATTCTTGCTGTATTCCAAACAGATAATACAAAATATTATTCTGAAAAGTTGATGCCTACTTTATGATACGACAACAGGGAATTAAAGCTTCAATAAACAGAAATGAAGTCAGATGATGTGGATTAAATTAATATACAAAGTTATTTGAATGAATGCGTTAACCAGTGTTATTTTAGCATTAATGAGATATTATACTTTTTGTTAAAAGGTTGAATTAGTTTTTATTTATATATTTTACATTATTTTAAAGTTTTATTATTTTTTGTTTATGTTTATAGTTTTTATTCATTTCTTATTTCAGTTTTAGCTATTTCAGTACATCAGTTTAAACTAAATTAAAATAAGTAATGTCTTATTGGCAGCTAGTTGAAATAAAATAGGTTCAGTTTAATTTTTAATTTTTATTGAGTTAGCATTTACTTTATTTCAAGTACAATGACCCTGGTGTTCCCCATCTTTGGGTGTTTGTGTTTCTTACAGGTGTGTGAGAGTGTGTATGTTGGTCTGCTGGCATGCTGACGTTAGCCACTAAGCTGAAGAGGGAGGAGGGTGTGAGGGCCGGCCGGAACCCTGCAGGCTCCAACGATGCCTCTCATAGAGTGTCCATCAGAGATCGACTGCTCATCAAAGGTACCAGTCATTGATCAAACACTCCTCCTGTCTGCTGGGATCATGACACTGGAGCAGTGGTTCATGACCAGTTATTCAGTCTGTTCTGATAGGGGCATGGATGGTTTATGTGACATGATTTTATCCACAAAAAAAAAGTTTGACGTGGTCGCATTTGTACGAGTGCCTGGTCTGCGCTGCTCCAAAGCGTCTGCTTCATACAGCGCGCGTTGCAGAGCCACGGCACATTATAGCAGGAGTCAGATTTCACTGATCACGTGAAGAGAGGTGCTTTCAGCGCGAGCGCTTCGTGGGTAGAGCCTGGTTTATACTCGCCACGTCAGCACGAGCGTGAAGGTGCGCATCGTGGACGGAGCGCAGCGGAGGATTTTGTTTTCAAACTAAAGTAAAAGACCGCTTCTTAAACCAGATAATGTGAACATGCTGGTGTTCTTGTAGAAAATACATGCAAGTCCTGTCAGCAACAGCCAGTTTAGTTTTACTTTTCTTTTTGTTTTCGTTTTGAGAAGCTTGTTATCTTTGCTGTTTACCTCACGTTACGCTATGGAGGCTTTCCTTAATTAAAAAAAAATATATATTTATATTTATTTGCTTCTTCAGAGTTTGCTAAACATTCTGTAATATACTCGGTATATAAGACAGCATGTGATGTGTCCTATGCCATGCCTTGTCTTATTCGTTTTTGTTAATAAATGTTATGTAAGCTAGTTTGTCATTGTCAACGTACTGTTTTATTGTTGTTGTGCTTTTTAATTAAGAATAACAATGAATCCATCTTTTGTTTTAGTCTTAAAAAGTGAAAGGTGTATAGATATAAGCAAAACAGACAATTATCTTTTCTTGTAAAATGTGACGCCAAGATCGCGAATTTGAAAGTGAAAGCGCACAAAAAAAGGAATTCCTGTTCACAAAATTGAAATCACAAATAATACCGACCGATGGAAAAAGAATGGGTTGAATGTTGAACACTTTCGTTACCATATAACTATAAACTATGATAAACGTTCATCAGCATGCATCGATTAATCAAATGTTGTAGCAAAAACAAAAAACAAATTGCAACCAAATTATGTGCTCGTGCGACCAACTGAGAAAGTTAATCGCAAAAGTGAGATCAGTGGGAAGAATGAGTCTAGAGCCCTGCATGAAAGACTGCTAATTCTCAAAATATTTTTTGTTATGATGACTGAAAGGAGGAAAAAACCAAAGTGAAGTATGGACTTACTTCACGCAGTCATTTATTTACTTTATAACAGTAAATAAATATCGGTTCTGCATATCGGTTATCGGGCACACAAACATGCAAATAATTGGTATCGTATCGGTTATAAAAAAATCCATATCGGTCGATCACTATTCATGACTAGTACAGTTAAGTTCGCTTGTGCATTTGCAGTCTTTTGTGCAATTGTAGGTTGTAATATTGTGTTTATTTTATGCATATATATCTGATTTATCTCATAGGCCTATATAATTTGTTTGGTTAAGCTAATAGAGCGTTAATAGATCGCGTCTGTGATCATCTTTAGTTCAGTGCATGCAGCTCAAACAGCAACGCACAACATTAATAACTATATGACTGGGACTGTCATATATACAATATTATAATGAGAACACTATTATTAAAAAACGTGAATTCTTTGGTTTAATTTGTCGTGTTTCAGTGCGTTGTTGCAGGAAGAGCACATCCACAACAGAAGTTACACATTCTGGTTAGCACAACTTCAGTTGACTTGTGCGTTTGCGTCGTTTTGTACACACAAGTTGTAATATTGTTTATGTTGTATAAATAGCTGATTAATTTCATATATGTTGCGTTTCCTTGAGTTAAATAAGCTGCCAGCAAAGCGCTTCAGTTTAAACTCGGTGTTCATTCAGCTCTTAAGTTTCAGCGCACGCAGCTCGAACAGCAATGCACAACATTAATAACAATGATTGGGACTATCATATATAGAATATAAAAAAAAAAAAAAAAATATATATTTATATCATAATGAGAACACTATTATAATAAAACGTTGTGAATTCTTTGGTTTAATTTGGCGTGTTTCAGCGCGTTGTTGCACAAAGAGCCAAGAGCGCCGTGTCACATCTTATTAGGGCGTAACTTTTTTTTTTTTCATTTGTGTCTTTTTGTGCATATATAAGTTATAATATTATGTTTGTTGTATAAATAATAAGCGCTTAAGTTTACCGGTGTTCATTCAGCTCTTCAGCAGCACTAAAACTGCATGCTGTTGTTTGAAACAGTGGTATTAATTTAACATACTACTTTTTCAAAATCATTGATATATGAATAATAATAACCACCACTTTTATTTTTATCTTATTATTTTCATCAATAATATGGTTTAAGTAAAATCATTTAATTGTCGGTGCAGAGGCTATTCCATTTAATTTGTCCATGGCACATTATTATTATTATTATTATTTTTTTTTTACATGTAACGTTAAGTAATGTTGTCAGTGACTTATTTAAGCATTGTTTTATTTATTTGTAAGGCTGCTTTATGTTTGATTTATGTTGAAGTGTTTAATGGCTTTTAATGGTGAGACTTTTTTTTGTAATCAGGCTCTCCAAAATTATATCACAAATTGGATTTAGATTTATCGGCTTTCATGTATAAAGAATTAGCGGTTATCGTATCGGCCCAAAATGTTCATATCGGCGCATCCCTACTATCGTTTTATCAGTCTATTTTATCTGTCTGTCTATTGATCGATCGTACATTCGTTTGTACTATCTGTCGTTCTATCGGTCGTTCTATCCTTCGTTCTATCTATCTATCGTTCGTTCTATCATTCTATCTATCGTTCTATCTGTCTGTCTGTCTATTGATCGATCGTTTGTACTATCTATCTGTCTGTCTATTGATTGGTCGTTCGTTCTATCCATCTATCCGTCTATCTTATCTATCTATCTATCTATTGTTCGTTCGTTCGTTCGTTCTGTCATCTATCCGTCTAATCTATCTATCTATCTATCTATTGTTCGTTCGTTCGTTCGTTCGTTCTGTCATCTATCTGTCGTTCTATCGTTCGGTCTATCATTCTCTGTCAGTCTATCTATCTGTTTATCATTCTATCGTTCTGTCATTCTATCGTTCATTCTATTGTTCGTTCTATCTATCTATCTGTCTGTCTATCTATCTATCGTTCGTTCTATCTATCATTCATTCGTTCTATCTCTCATTCAGTCTATCTATCTGTCTATCACTCTATCTATCTATCTATCGTTCTATCATTCTATCTGTCTGTCTGTCTATCGTTCTATCATTCTTTCTATCGTTCGTTCTGTTATTCTATTTATCTATCTATTGCTCTATCTATCGTTCTGTGTGTCTATCATGACTCAATACATTGTAACTGGATCATTAATTACACTGTGCCAGACTCTTTTGAATGAGTAGGGTCAGTCTGAATCTGGAGAGCGTGATGAGTTGAGTTGAGTTGTGTTTTGAGGTGACTGTCTGAAAGGAGTTGTGGTGCCAGTAAACTGGTGTAAGGCGATGTGATGCAGGCCAGATCAGGAGAGCAGTAGACTCTATTTATAACAGACCGAGAGGAGGAGTCTGTATGCCATTACCAGCAGATTAAAAAGCACTTCCCATCCACAGTCAAACACTCAGGCTATTTTCTGAACCAGTGAGGCCATTGGATCCGCCCCAACTCAACATTTAGAGATGGTATTGTGAGAATGCAGGTGGCCATATATAGCTAGATAGAGCTGTGTCTTGTATCTGCGTTTCATAGACCATAATTCCAATAATAACAAATTCAGAGAAGAATAAATGAGTATATCATTCTAAAAAAAAGCTGTTCATGTGCTGCTTAGTAAAAGCTGGTTCTATAAGTGTCTTTGTTGCCCATCAGTACTAAACAACACTCATGCTTTGATCTGTTCACAGAGGTTCCAGAACTTGAGGTTAACCTTCCAAGTGAGTAAATTCAGGCTTTTTTTTTATGCACAATATATTGATATTTTAAATTTACTTTAATGAATTTATATTAAATCTATGAATTATTATTGATTAAAGGACAGTAAAAATCTAAATGAGTAAAGACTGTATACGTATCTATACATTTATTGTTTTAACCTTTAACATTTGCTGTCATTTGTCTTTAAAAAGCAATAATATAATAAATTTAAACAATAATAAAAAAAGTGTACATTTTCACACTGTACATTAGTGTTGTGATTATCTAAATTCACTTAAAATTATTGGTTTTAATTTTTAGTGATTAATTTTTATGTTCTTTTGTCAACATGAAAATAATTATTGGCTTATCAGTATTGATGTTATACAGATGTTAATTTCTTTTTTTTCCCCTTTATTCTAAACGTTTCTGCAGATACCTGTAAAATAACGTTTCCTGATGAAAACAAACTCTGTCACTTCCAGTTGGCCATTTCACCAGGTAATTCTGGCCTCTTTTCTGAAAGATTAAATTGTAAGCATCCATTAAATGTAGATGCTGAACAGTGTAAAAGAGTTTACCTGACCTATTCATACCCAATATAAGGCCTATACGTACAGATCACAAGTATTTAAAATAAAGCATTGTATGTCCTTCACATTCACATAAACCAATAAGATATTATCTTTTGGGTTATGTTTCCTGAACCAGCAGAGGGAACAAACAAAAATAATTTGGAATTTTCATATCATATTGTTTTTTTACATTGTTATTTGTGCAAATAGTCTTTTTTTTTTCATTGCAAGTATGTCAAATGTTATCTATTTTGCAAGTGAAAATATAACCTTACATTTCTGCAAAACACCTCATCAGATGAAGGCTATTACCTTGGTGGAAAGTTTCAGTTTGAGATTGAAGTTCCCGAAGCCTATAATATGGTGGTAAGTGTCTGTGACATATCATGAAGTAATGTGGTTATGCCACACTTATTCACTCGCAGTGCTGCGATGATTTTATTAGTCCATTTGTAAGCGGGCCAGTTAAATAGATGTTTGCGGGCATTACTGATGCTCTGCAGTGTCTGAATTCAATAAAACAGCTGCCTGAATGTGCCCACACAAATGCACACATGTATAACACAACCCATCCTTGACCTCAGAGCACCTGTAATAACCCAGTGAAGGCTGTGCAGAGATCCAGACATGGGCCCTCAACCCTGGCATCCAAGTTTAGAGCAAAATCATGAAATAGGCAAAGGGCAATAAGCATAGCATTTATACAGTGATTATATAGCTTAAATAAGTGAGTAGAAGTAATTTAAATGAAACCTACAATTCATCTTACAGACTATTTCTATTGTAATTTGATGGCGCTTTTAGTCTTGCTCATTTTTGTTTTACGTGTACAAGAGCTTGGACAGTCTGCAAAATATCTTTTTTTTGTTCCATTGAAGTGATTAAAATCATAAAATTTTAGAATGACATTAACTTTACAGCTATAAACTACACACAAATTCAAACGGACTGTAAGACAACTACTTTCCTTTCTGCTTTCCACAGCCTCCCAAAGTCAAGTGCTTGACTCGGATATGGCATCCAAACATTGCAGAAACTGGGGAGATCTGTCTGAGGTATGTATCTGTATTTGTCGTTCATTCACATTTTAATGCATTAGACTCCAGATTGTTTTGATTATTTTGATTATAGTATTTGTGTTCTTTAAATGATATTGTATTCATGTTAAAACCTCTCCTATTTCTTGCAAGTTTATTGCGAGAGCATTCAATTGATGGTACTGGATGGGCACCCACTCGTACTCTAAAGGTAATTTGTGTTTTTGTAATACATCTTGGAAAAATTCATTACAGTGTTTACTAGGCAGAACTGTATTGAAATGCCTCATTTTCTTTTCTTTTCCTTTTTCTTTTATATGCCCTTAAATAACTATACCTTTTTAAATATTTGGGTTAACAGCTTTTTAAACCATCATTTTAATTTTTGATGTTTTTTCCAGCATTGTTTCATATTTTCTTTAGAAAATGCAAAATATAACCAGTATTTATAAATATTTAATTTCGATTGATTTATTACAAAAAAAAGTTATGTTTTTTTGTATGTGTGTTTGGGGCCATTCACGCAGAGCTCATTTTTGCATTACACTACCCTGATTTTTCATAGTTTTTCTATGTAAATGTGCTAGACCAATATCTTGAGGACTATGCTTATGTCTCTCATCTTTTGCAGAGTCTTGTGCATGACACAGCATTCAAAAAACTGCGGTGCTCAAGTTAAATGTAATGGCTAATCTGTATTTTTCCACCCATTTTTTTGTCTCTAGGATGTAGTATGGGGATTGAATTCACTCTTCACTGTAAGAACACATGGAACATTTTTTTTAATGTTAAAATCGTCTTCCTTGAGTGGGAAGACCAACATATGTGTTGTTTCTTTCACAGGATCTTCTTAACTTTGATGACCCTCTGAATATAGATGCAGCAGAACATCATTTACGGGACAAGGTAAAGCACCAGCACACATCTAAACATGTTGACAAGCAACCCGTTTTTTTGGGAATGTATTGGTTAAAGAAAAACCTAAATATGATCATCCTGATATTACTATTTTGTTGCCAATATACATATTTAATAAATGCTCAATATATCGCCCAGCCCTATGTGCAGAGCATTTGCAGGTATGTGTTTCATCCAAACCCATCAATTTCCTTAATGCTTCCTGTTTTAGGAGGATTTCAGGAACAAAGTTCAGGACTTCATCAAAAACTATGCAAGATGATGTCTCTGTTGAGCCACACTCACATGCATGTGACTCTGCAGATGTACGTCGATCCAGACTGCAACAGAGACAAAATCTCAAACTATTAAAACATACTTGGGAAATAAGAAAGTTAAAATGTGCAATGAATGACGCCGCGTGTCCCGCATCAAGATTTGGGAGGGGGAGGGGGGGGCTTACTGTTTATTTCCGATGGCCTTTTTTTGTTTTTTGAAGCAGACACTCAAACCCCCCCCCCACCCCCACCCACACACACACACACACACACACACACAAAAAAAGAAAAAGTACAAAGATGGTGATTGTGAAAAATGAGGATGTATAACCTCTCTGATGTCACCACCTATGCTAGTGCCTCTGTGTTTTTTGCCACAAATAATTGGACACATGTTGTAAGCCAACTTCTGCAGCCTGCTTCTTTTCAAGACTTGACAACCTAAAAACACTGAGATTCATTTGTTCATAAGTGATGTCATAGAAATCCCAAAGTTCCATTGGTTCATTTGCTCTGGGGGAGGAATCCACCAATGAGGAATCGCAAAAACATACCACTGATGTTCCGCAGAATACGTCTGTGGGTTTCTGAGTGGATTTTGTAAAGCCATTTCTTGTTACTCAGCACCTGCCTTCATGTAAAATCACTGCAGTTATCAGACTACTCCGTATCACATGTGCACACGCGCTAATATCAAAATATCTGTGGGTGCCTCTGAATGAGTTATGAAACTGTTTCAGTTCAAATATGTGAGGTGTTTGCGGGTGAATCTCACGATGGTCTGGGTCACATTTTTATGGAAGCCAGTTTACACCATGAAATAAAAGTAAAAAATATAATTGTGGTCTTTTATATAACAATTCTGACTTGATTTGCAAAAAAATAAACTCAGGATTGCGAGAAAGTCAGAATTCTGAGCGAGAAAAGTCAGAGTTCTGTATTACTTTGTCGTAATTCCAAGTTTATATCTTGCAATTTTGACTTTTTTTCCCCCGAATTCTGTTTACATTTCACAGTTCTATTTATTTATTCATTTTTTGCCACAGAATAAAAAAAAAAAAAAAAAAGGTAATCACAAGTGAGTTTTATATCTCATAATTTGGACACTTGTTCTCAAAATTGAGTTTATCTCGCAATTCTAAGAAAAAAAGTCAGAATTACGAGGTTAAAAACATAAGAACGTAATATTTGTTAGATAAAATTGTGAGGAAAAAAAGTAAGAAAGTCACAATGTCCTTATTATTCTTATTATTTTAATCCCGTGGCGGAAATGAGCTTTCTTATATTTTACCCAAACATCAAAGGGTAAAAACAAGAAACTATTCTGCATATAACGAAGATGTGCTGATAAAGATTTTGGGTTGAGACATTATTTTTATGATAAATTAAGCATGTTTTCCCCACATTTAAACAATATATATTTTTTCCTGCATTGGGGCAGTGAGTATTGTGTCAAAACTATGCTTAATTATCATCAAATAATACAAAAAAGCAAAATATTATTTTGTTACTTTTAATGTTTGGGTGAAATATGATCCGAACATGTTCAGGACTCGTTTTGTGAGATTCACTCTTGCTCTCGTATGCATTTTTGTCAGTGTATACACGTTCAGCTTTACCGATGTGTGCATGTACACAAGAATGCTTGTATGCTTGTACTGTGTTTGTGTGAAAGTGTGTGTGTGTGTGTGTGTGTTTGAGCGGGAGAGATTGGGATTTTAATACATGTCTGATTTGGTAGCATGCACTGGGCTACTGAACTGCTCAGCCATAAAGCCTGTTCAATTAGTGAGGATTTACTTTATTTAAATTGATTTATTTTTCTCCTTAGAGGTGTATATCCATTTGTAAAGTATATTAAAGAAGAATTCTACCACTAAGTAAAGATTTTGAATAATTTGTGCTTAAAATTTTACAGTTTGCTTTTATATATATATATATTTTTTAAAGAGCTTATCATTGACTTTGTCTTAGTCTATTGAGTTGCCTACCTAGATAGCATTTTTAGGCATTGTAAAATGTGAATTTGCACTAAAGTGCTGTCTAGGTTGGTCTGGAAAGAGCAGAGTGAGTGGAAAAGCAACCCGGTCTCATCCCAAGTCGTCACATATTGACGCTTTGGTTTTGGCGTCGCTTTTTGACGCTCAAGGTACCCCTTTAGCGTCACTTTTCGGAAAAGAGTATGAAATGTGAAGCTTTGACTCTGTATGTGTCTGTTACTGTTGGCTGGGTCTGAACTCGGTGAGCTTCCTATGGAAACACATTTTTGGGAATTATATAACTTGAATTTGTCTGTTATCTTGGTAGGGAGCTCACTGTGGCTCTGTTTGGAAAGAAATACTCACATACTGGCTAATTAGAGATATTTGGGAGTCTTTTATCATTGGCTGGTTCTCAAAACATAATGAGCTTCCTATAAAGATGTCATTTGTGGACATAATTCAATGCAAATTCACCTATGATGCTCAAACTGCTGTCTAGGCTTGCAGCTCACTAAAGACTGGAATACACTGCATGACTTTTGTCCAGATTTGCAGTTTGGAGAAGTTGACGCTGGTTGCCAGATGTCAGAAACTGTCTGCAGATCAGAGTTGACAGATTCCACAGAAAATCATAATGGGCACAGACTCTTAACTTTGATTTTATCCAATTTTAGGACACATTGTTTTCATTTGTCATGCATTTCCTAGCAACAAGGCACATTTTTGTGTGAGTTTGTGTTTGGAGGAAAATCTGAAAGTTTTTCCTCTTTAACCATTTACAAAGTCAGCAAGTTTATGATGCCCAGTGTTCAAAATCTATTCAGATTTTAAAAGTTGTATGGATCCAGTTTTAAGGCTGTTTGAATACCAATGCACTGCATGCTGTGCAGTATACACTGAATGACTCATTTTACAAAATAGTTTTCTTTTTAATCTACAAATTATGCATATAAATTTTTGTAATCAGTAGTGTTACTGATTACATCCATAGTATGCTACATTACAGTGCATATTCATTTAATCTTAGTATCTATTAATAATTGCAGAAACAACAATACTTTTAAAGTCTAATTTTGTGTAAAATGTTGTAACATTGTAGTCTAATAATATTCTAATGATGATAATATAATCTTATTGTGTATGGTACACTAACACTGGAAATGTTATGTCAATCACATTACATTACTGTAGTAGCTGCCTTGGTTGTTTTCTGTACATTTCGGTATGCAGTGCATACAAAACAAATAGCATACTATGCACAGTAGGTATACAATATAAGGTGATTACAGGTATATTGCAATCCAGAGTTCTCCCTTCTGCAGATTTAGTAGGAATAGTATGCTATTCCAAACGATTACGGTTTTGGGCACAGCCATTGTTTTTATATTTGCACCAGATGGCGCTATTGTTTCAAAAATGGTTTTGCATATTTTTGTCTGGCTTGTACATATGTAGAACATACTGAAGGAAAACTTACAAATGTTAAAATATACATCACACATCTCTATTTTAAAGCTCAAATGGATACGATACACCTCAAGCCTTTTGGGAATGTGGAAATAGCACGGCACTTAATGATTAGTGTATTCTTATACCATGATATTTATATGATTCTTCATGAAATAGCAGGTTGTTATTGTGCTTGTTCAAGAAACATTGTGTTACCGTGCCGGGTACCAAGTTTAAAAAGCATTAAGACTTACAAAGTTGGTGCAATTGCAGTTATGCAATTCTGTAGTATAAATGTTAAATTCCTACATAATAACAGTTCTGTGTTTGGGGGCGTGTTTTACCTTAATTAAGGCACTCTTCTATCCAATCAGTGCTTAGATGGGCGGTGTTCAAGCGCTCAAGGCGCGCGCCCGGCCGCGGAGACGGTAACTCGGTCCGGAATTCAGCACAGAGTGATGACAGTCCCAACGCAGTCACATTTAGACAAGGAATAACTCACTTGCAGCTCTGTCATTTAACCAACTGATCCAGTTTTACTTGCAAACATAAATCCAGGCGCAAGTTCAGACCATGCGCTCTATGTGAACAGCTGCGCAAATACGCACAGGCTGAAAGACATTTGACAGCTCACCAACGGGACACTGGAGTGGACATGTGAAGAAATGGATATGCAGCCTCTTCATATGATCAAAATGCGATCTGACATCATCATCGTCCTCATCCTCACTGCTGTGATTGTTCCCCTGTGCACCTCGCAGTCAGGTGAGCGTCCAACTCCCGTGCGTAAAAGTGCTTATCCGTCCTTCATATCAGTTTTGTTGGATAGCTTTGTGTTCTGGTATAGCATTTAATGTGTGAAAACATATCATGCATTCAACATTTTCTTACCTGTGAAGTCGCAGTGATCGTGTATTCTCCCTCAGGCAGCGCAAATACTTCTGTGCCAAACTCCAAGTGGCCAAATGACATCCATGCGCAATTTGTAATGTAATTCAGTTTTATGTGTGTGTTTAATGACCATTAGATGTCAATAAGATGCCAAAACATTCGTCAGAGATCTATCATTAGGGGAAACTGACATCAGAAATCCATTAGTGATTATAAATCGCTGTTTGCACCGCCATTGCGCGTTTGCGCATGCTGTTACGTGCGGATATGTACGGATATGTCTCAGTCCGTCTCTTTTGAAACGATCTTGTTTCTTGATTGATTCTTGTTTTTTGAAGTGTGAATGAGCAGCTTAAGTTATTTCGTTTCATCTCCACACGATGGTGGCAGTCAACCGAGAAACATCAGGGCAGCTGAAGCGCAGAGCCGTGCGTTTTTACGCGTCTTCATGATTTGTAATGACTGCGGAAGCGCTCTGAACCTTTCAGAATTAACTCATTATGTATTCATAGAACATTTCACGCTCTGTTTTTTAAGAACATCCCACATTATTATTATTGATACTAATGTAAATATGTTCTTACTATTCTGGCTATTTAATAAGTTTAATATATATTTAAAACAATTGTATATATTTTCATAAGTCAATTCTAGCTATCTAATGATTTATTATGAAATCTAATTATTTTTCATGCAAGCTTGAGCTGATTTGTCTGATTTGTTATTCAGATATGTTGCTTTTTTAGTTTCAGCTCTTTTGGAGTAAATCTGCTTTACTGCTGGATTAATAATGGAATAATGATCTAATGGAAATGATATTAGACAGTCTATTGGCTGCCTCTGCTCAAGGTTACTGCACCTGCAAAATATCAGGACATTGAATATTTATAAGCTAATTTAAGTGTTGTTCTGAACAATTTGAGCTATGCTTACTGTAGTGCATACTCTTTTTATTAACACTCTGCTGTGGTTTGAGCTCATTTCCAAAAGTTGTGCATGTAAATTTGTTCTACATTAATTTTTCATTGTTTTATAGGCCTGGTTTTGTGGAAAACCAAATTTGAAAGCGTGTCCTTTAAATGCTTCTCATTTATGCATCAGCTCACACCTCTGTCGAGAACCATATGGCACCGCATTTGACCCAGGCTTCCATCTGACATTTAAATTTGATAGAAAATTACTGCTGGTCGACCTGAGAATATGATCAAATTATTAATCATCTTCAACCCAAATTAAGTTTGGTTGGAGAGTTCATGCGAGCTGAGGGAGTGAGAATATTTCCTGTTAATTAAAGTCGTCATTGCTCTGATGTCTAGATGTGAACTTTCTGCAGAACAGAAGTTTCTTTCTTAGTAGAATATCCCAATATTAAGACAATTGTTATTTATAACAGCCGATAACATGGATCACTGCCATTGACCTAATCATTATCTTTACTAATGCAGTCGTTTTTCACTTATCTGGTGTTTTGATTACAGGTATCAGGATGTTTATACACTGCTACTCTTAATGTATGAACATTTGTATTGGAAGGCACAGTTTACTCACCCCTATGTTGCTCAAAACCTGTGTGACTTTGTTTCTGTCTTTGGTGGAACACTCAAGAAGATGTTTGGGACTGACGGCCTCAGTCACTTTTGCATCTGTAAATTTGATCGAATGGACCGAATGCAGTATTCAATACAAGCTAAGCTCTGTTACTGCAACCAATATATTCGACATGTTACTAAATTTATTAAAACAAGCAAAAACTGTCTGTGTGGCAAGATGTTCTGGAGAGTTTAAAAGCAAAAATGTGAAGCGCAAGCGTTTTTATCATTTTTTCCATTGAAAGGGTGTAGATGTGTAGTATTGGAGTTGTAAATCAAATTTCTAGTTGGATAAACAATTTGTGTGGACTTTTCCTGATGTAAGAAGTTCTGTTGGGTTTGTAAGTGATTTTTTTTTCACACTAGTTTTGTTACATACTGCATACTGCCATTCAAAATTTTGTGGTCGGAAAGATTTTTAATGTTTTTCAAGTCTCTTATGCTCACCAATGCAGCATTTATTTGACCAAAATACAGTCAAATTGTGAAATATCAATACAATTTTAAATAGCTTTTGTCTTCTATTTGAGTATATTTGAAAATGTAGTATATTTCTGTGATCACAAAGTTGAATTTTCAGCATCCATTACTCAAGTCTTCAGCGTCTCATTTATCATCAGTGTTATGTGCTGCTTAATATTTCTGTGAAAACCAAGATGCATTTTTTTCAGTACTCTTTAATGAATGGAAAATTCCAAAGTACAGCATTTATTTGAAATTGTAATCTTTTGAAACATCATAAGTGGCTTTACTGTTGTTTTTGTTCAGTTTAATGCATCCTGGCTGAATAAGATCAAACTTATAGTGTAGAATGTCAAGTCTTGTGGCTGTGCCTTCAAAACAAAGTGTTTTTAATGTTTCTCTGTGCACTGCATTGCCTTCGACATTTAAAGTGCATTACTGAAGATGACTTTTTTTTTTCTTTCCTCATTTTCTTGCATGAGCAACAAAGATGATTCACTGTTTTCTGTATCTACTGTTAGAGTATTTGTATCTTTTTTCATCAGTATTTGACTGTGGTGCCGTTTTGGCCCTTGACCCATGTGTGCAAAACAGCAAAAAACTTCTTTCTCTATTCAATTGAGCTCATGCTGAGCTCAGTCTCTCCGCCAAAGCAAACGGTTGACTTCTTTTTTCAGCATCCTCTTATTGTCCCTGGTGCTTAAGAGGGAATGACATCTTCAATTTCCCGATTCTCGGTACGAAGTAAACCAATAAAGCCTGTTGTAATCCACAGACTCCCGCTTTTTTAAGAATGGCAGAAAGGCAAAAAAGTGGAGAGGATTTTCTTTTCAGTGGCTGTAGGGTTTGTTTCTCTTCCACTTGTAATTCCTCTCAGAAAACAAATGCCTGCGGGCCTCTTTCTGTAGGGCAGGGCTGCCAATACCCCCCTCTTCACTCTACGAGTCTTTCAGGCTCGCTTTCACCCTCCCTATTCGTTTCTCTTTCAGCATCTTCTGGCTCTGTGCCCTCACAGTCAGCTGTAATGCTAGTCTTCTCCTCATCCTGTGTGTGATGCAGCCCTGCATTTCTTATTGAGCTTTCGCTGCGAGCACGCGATTGGTGGTTTATGCAGGTGTTTAAGCCCAATAAGCGGGTTCATCATTGTCTTTCCGGCCATCAAGCATTAGAAAGACACTTAGGAATTTTTAAACAGAGATAAAGTGTGTCCCGTAATGCCTCTGCAATAACTGACATCTTTTGCTAAAGAATTACTGAGAAGTGTGATACTGTAGTTTGCTTATACAGTGTTAACATGCAACTGTGACAGGCGACTGTGACCGTAAAACTGTAACTTTTATGTTTTCAGAGCAAAATGTGAGCTTTTGTGCAGTTTTGTGTTGTGGGTGGTTGCCAAATCATTGCTGTGAGGTTGCTGGGGTGCTGTAAGTGGTTGTAAGCATATTATAGATGGTTGCTAAGGTGTTGTGAGAGGCTTCTAGGGTGTTTCTTCTTCTTCTTTTGCCTAAACTTAAAAGAGCTTTTAACATTGCAAATTTTAGGGTTGGTACAGTTTTTATTGTTTTTGAAAGAAGTCTCTTATGCTCACCAAGGCTGTCTTTATTTAACCAAAACTGCAATAAAAATAGCAATATTCAGAAATATTATTTGAATTCAAAATAAATGTTTTCTGTAATGTTTCTATATATATGTATAATAAATATACACAGAAAAAGGAAAGGATGTGATGTGTGGCCAAGTATGGTGAACCATACTCGGAATTTGTGCTCTGCATTTAAAGGGATAGTTCACCCAAAAATGAAAATTTGATGTTTATATGTTTAACCCCAGGGCATCCAAGATGTAGGTGAATTTGTTTCTTCAGTAGAACACAAACAAAGATTTTTAACTCAAACCATTGCGGTCTGTCGGTTATTTAATGGCAGTCAATGGGACCCACGGCTTTGAGAGTCAAAAAAACATACACAGACAAAACCAAATTAAACCCTGCGGCTCGTGATGATACATTGAGGTCACGAAACGATCGATCTGTGCAAGAAACTGAACAGTATTTATATAAATTTTTTACCACCACAACGTCCAACTGTCCTGAGCGCGTTCACAACAGCCGGTGCACACACATACAGCATATATACATACACACACACATATATATATATATATATATATAACAAAACTCCCTGTTGAAGAATTGCAATAAACATGTATTTTCATTTGCATATTTGTGCAGCTACAGCTGAATGTGTTTTATAATCAATAGAGAACGCAACAGATTTTATGTTGATATTTATTTTTAATAAATGCATTACTAGAAAAAAATGCAGTGCTTCATTTTGCAGTAAAGGCGAACTGTTTGGTTAAGATAATTTTGTGTTTGGATGGCTGTGCTAATTGTTTTGAGAATAAGTACATATCAAATTGACTAAGGAAAAATGTTATATATTTTCAAATATAATTTATACGTGTGATGCAATGCTGAATTTTCACTCCAGTCTTCAGTGTGACATGATCCTTCAGAAATCATTCTAAAATGCTGATTTGCTGTAAAAGAAACATTTCTTATTATTATCAGTGTTGAAAACAGTTGTGCTGCTTAATTTTTTGTGGAAACCATGATATATTTAACCCTGGCTTGTCCTGGTTTAAGCTGGTCTCCAAACCAGACCAACAAACAGATCTGTCTGACCAGGCTTTAAGATCAGCAAAATTAATGTATAATGGTTAGGTCGTAGGTTTTATTTAGATTCAAAACACTAATGAGTAAAGCTAAGGAAATCATCACTAATTCATGAGCATGTTTGAATCATGAGAGACAGCAGTGGTGTGTAAATAATGAAAGAAACATATGGTGAGGTGAGCGTAAACCATATTGCTATCCCAGTTAGCCAAGTTGGTTAATTTTATTCAGAGTTTGTGTGTGTGTGTGTGTGTGTGTTTGTGTTTCAATGTTTATGGACTTGGTTTGGTCTGTCATGTAGGTAAGGTTGTTGCTACCTTGACCTTGACTCCTTGTTTCTTCAAAACCATGAGACATTACGTCTGGGCTTTATGTTCTCAGCGGAGGGCTGGCATACATCTCCACTGATCCATCACTCGTTCCAGCAGTAAACATCGCACTCTAATTCAAGATGAGCGTGACTGTAATTTAAAGCGACAGCGTCTTAGCTGAGAACAATAAAGCAAGACAAAAGCAGACGTCTGTAATTTTAATTTGATAAGCAGGCGATCGCGGTGAGAGATGATCTGTTCTGGTTATGTTCCACAGATAATTATTAGGCTCAAGTCATCAATTAAAAGTTTTCTAAGAGCCTGTCATGCTATGTCTGACTTTGTGGAATTATTTTAAAATGACTAATAATGATAATCCATTCAGAAGTTTGGGTTGGTGAGATTTTTAAAAATGTTCTTACAAGTCTCTTAAGCTCACCAAGGCTGCATTTATTTGATTAAAATACAGTTAAAACATTAATATTGTTAAATATTATTACAATTTAAAATGATTTCTATTTTAATATTTTTTTTGACGAAAAGCTGAATTTTCAGCATCATTAATCCAGTCTTTAGTGTCACATGATCCTTCAGAAATCTTTCTAATATACTGATTTGCTGCTTAAGAAACATTTTTAAATGTTATCAATGTTGAAAACAGTTGTGCTGCTTAATATTTTTTCAGGATTTTTTAAATAGAAAATTCAAAAGAACAGCATTTTACTTAAATAACTTTTTTTATTCTTTGTCACCTTTTGATTCATTTAATGCATCCTTGCCGAATAAAAGTTTCAGTTTACTTCCAAAAAACTCTGCTATGTTCAGTCAGCCATAGCAGCCCTCATGATTTTAAACATATTTTTCAAAAGTAAAAATGTCTGCCTAAAAATTGGAGTGCACTATAAAACTTTTGTTGTGTTGTATCATACATGTTAGCATGCTTGCAAATGATGTGCTGCATTACAGTATGTATATTAGCAGTTAGCATATTAAACTCATGTTTGAAAGGCATTGTAATGTTTGACTACCGTCGTGAGACGTTTCAGTCATGCAACGAGAAAGCAGCGCTAGAGCGACGTTTCCATTGTGAGAATGGCTGGGTAATGCATATTCCCACACACTGAACTCTCTCTCTCACACACAGCTGAAGGAATCAAAGGTTTGTCGCAGCTGTGTTGTGGCTTTGCAGGTTGTCTGAGCTCATGGATTCCCCAGGCAAAGATCCTCAATAAAGACATCCTGCCTCAAACTTTTGGCAGAGTCGCAATAGAAAGCCTTTTATTATAGCATCTGTCCATAGGTGCATTCAGTGTGTTGGCTGAAACCCATCATCAAGTCTCAGCTGGGTGACAGTGCTCTCTGCATCTCATTCAGTGACACTGAGAATTGGTCCTCTTCTTCTGTTCACTGTCAGTCTCAACATATTTTAAGGGCTGGAAACATGATACAGTCTTTTTCTTATGCTGGAAATGACTAAATCAGACAGAAAAGACATTCGCTAGATTATTGCTAAAACCTTGCATACACTGTAAAAAAAAATCTGCTGCAGCTGGTTGCCTTAAAATTTTAAGTTGGCTCAACTTTTTTTTTTTTTTACAGTGTGTGTATAGCGCACCAGTGACCACCCACATCAGCTTTGTTTCAACTGGTATTTTTCTCCATAAGGATTTAAAAATAGTTTGGTAAAGATTTCTAAGCATTTAACTTAAATAACCAGGTAGGAATAAACTATTCTTTCTATAAAGCATTGCAATTGACATAATTGACTGACAAATGTTGGTACAATATAAAACGACTGACTGGGATTTATCATTCATTTACATGTGAGCAGCTCATGATCCAGGTTTTCAGCACCTCACTGCTCAACAGAAATTACATCACTGCAAGTCCTGTAACTTTCAGTCATTTCAAATGTGCAAAAAGAAAGAAAAATGCCAGTGGTTTTCTGCCAATATAAAGTTCTACAGTTGAAGCAGAGAAATTTAGACAGCTATAAATATATTTTAATTTTGTTGTTCTAAAATTAATTGTTGTTATTATTATTATTTTAATTAATAGTTATTAATTTAATAGGAAAATTAATTTTCTTTACAGCACAGTACACTCTCAGAAATAAAGGTACAAAAGCTGTCACTGGGGTGGTACCTTTTCAAAAGGTACGATTTTGTACCTAGTAAGTTCAAATATGTACTAATATGCAACTTTAAGGTACCAAAATGGACCTTTTAGGTACAAACATGTACCTTTTGAAAAGGTACCGCCCCAGTGACAGCTTTCTGAGAGTGTAGTAGTATTGCTACAGTAATATACACTCACCTAAAGGATTATTAGGAACACCATACTAATACTGTGTTTGACCCCCTTTCGCCTTCAGAACTGCCTTAATTCTACGTGGCATTGATTCAACAAGGTGCTGAAAGCATTCTTTAGAAATGTTGGCCCATATTGATAGGATAGCATCTTGCAGTTGATGGAGATTTGTGGGATGCACATCCAGGGCACGAAGCTCTCGTTCCACCACATCCCAAAGATGCTCTATTGGGTTGAGATCTGGTGACTGTGGGGGGCATTTTAGTACAGTGAACTCATTGTCATGTTCAAGAAACCAATTTGAAATGATTCGAGCTTCGTGACATGGTGCATTATCCTGCTGGAAGTAGCCATCAGAGGATGGGTACATGGTGGTCATAAAGGGATGGACATGGTCAGAAACAATGCTCAGGTAAGCCGTGGCATTTAAACGATGCCCAATTGGCACTAAGGGGCCTAAAGTGTGCCAAGAAAACATCCCCCACACCATTACACCACCACCACCAGCCTGCACAGTGGTAACAAGGCATGATGGAGCCATGTTCTCATTCTGTTTACACCAAATTCTGACTCTACCATCTGAATGTCTCAACAGAAATCGAGACTCATCAGACCAGGCAACAGTTTTCCAGTCTTCAACCATCCAATTTTGGTGAGCTCGTGCAAATTGTAGCCTCTTCTTCCTATTTGTAGTGGAGATGAGTGGTACCCGGTGGGGTCTTCTGCTGTTGTAGCCCATCCGCCTCAAGGTTGTGCGTGTTGTGGCTTCACAAATGCTTTGCTGCATACCTCGGTTGTAACAAGTGGTTATTTCAGTCAAAGTTGCTCTTCTATCAGCTTGAATCAGTCGGCCCATTCTCCTCTGACCTCTAGCATCAACAAGGCATTTTCGCCCACAGGACTGCCGCATACTGGATGTTTTTCCCTTTTCACACCATTCTTTGTAAACCCTAGAAATGGTTGTGTGTGAAAATCCCAGTAACTGAGCAGATTGTGAAATACTCAGACCGGCCCGTCTGGCACCAACAACCATGCCACGCTCAAAATTGCTTAAATCATCTTTCTTTCCCATTCTGACATTCAGTTTGGAGTTCAGGAGATTGTCTTGACCAGGACCACACCCCTAAATGCATTGAAGCAACTGCCATGTGATTGGTTGATTAGATAATTGCATTAATGAGAAATTGAACAGGTGTTCCTAATAATCCTTTAGGTGAGTGTGTGTCTTCACATAATAATAATAATCTTCTTCTTCTTTCTTCTTCTTCCTTCTTCTTCTTCTAATTATAATAATATAGTCATATTGAACAGGGAACGGGGAGTATTTGTTATTGATTAATAGAATATAATATAATTTTATTTGAAAAATATAATAATATACGTATATTTTAATGAATTGCAAAATTTTTAGATATTTGTAAAAAAATATATGTAGCTTAAGCAGAAAATACAGGGAATTTGATAAATGAGAGATTAGTCATTACGTCATTTACAATTTTTTAAATGGGTTTGAGACATCACTTATGAACAGTTTCACAACATTTTCCTTTTCCATGATAGTGATTTCACTGATTGGTGGATTTGTGGTTCAAGTGGATCTATCATCATCATTGAATCACTATTTTATTGTCTAAAAATGTAAAGCTGCTTTGAAACCATTGTATAAAGTATTGGAGAAAGCACTAGAAATAAATCACATTCCCAATCTACACTATTCAACTTTAACACATTTAAAAACAAAACTGAAAACCACACTACAGAAGGATATTCCATTGATTAATTCTGGAGTTCATGGCAGGTCTATGTTGAGAGGTTTATCCTTCATTGCTAAAAAGCTATTACCCTGTGAAGAAAATAAACAGATTTTCACTTACAAAAATGTAGTGCGGTTGCAGCTCTGCTTGTATTATTTTTGACATCTGATCAGTTGCTTATGCTTGTATTCTTACTTTAAGCCAAATGCATATGCTAAATGGTTACATCGAGATGTCAAATCTGCTATGTTTTGTCCAGTTAGCTACAGTAAAGTACTCTGCATTGCATTTGTCTTTGATGATCTCCAAATTCTGAAGAAATTCAGATCGTAATCCTGCACTATAGACTCTATAGAAGTGAAAGCTCTGGTTAGACGTGTGGAAGCGTAATACTAATATTATATCTAATGGAGTATTCCTGCAGTCCAGATGCCACATATAATTCCTGTCATTCCTCTTCTGAGAAATTGTGTGGATAAAAACAGCCGTGCTGTTGCATGTAGTATTAATAGGCTGCAGAATGGTTTACTCTTATGTACGTCCCCATGGCTGCACACCAGCCCAAGATAAAACTGAAATAAACCGCTAAGGTTAAAATGAAGTCAAAGGTTTAGAGAATTGGATTCGTCCAAAAACTTCATGTGAATATCTTAATGATTCAGTGACTGGTTCATCATTGATCGAATCATTTATTTTCACAATCATGCAAGCAATATTGATGTGCAGGCCTTTTCTTCAAAGGTGAATCCTACGCACAGGAAAGTCACTTGCCCTCCAGCTGCACAAGTGTCAAGTTGAAAGGAAGTCAAATAAGGCTGGCCTTATTATTTGTAAGACCTGATCAAAATCCAGCTTCTATTTGAGGTGCTACGTCTGAGATCTCAGTTCTCAGAATAAAATGGTCATGGTTTTTGCATATACATCCACCGCTTAGAAATGAGGCTGTTCATTCTGCTCATACTTTAGGGTTTCTTCAAAGCTGGCACTGTTTTTTCTACCATTTAAAAGTTTGGGGTTATTAAGATTTTTTTTAAATGTCTCTCGCCAAGGCTGCATTTATTTGGTTAAAAATTACAGCAAAAACAGAAAAATTGTGAAATAATATTACAATTTAAAATAACTGTTTTTGTATTTGAATATATTTTTAAATGTAATTTATTTCTGTGATGCAAAACTGATTTTTCAGCATCATTACTCCAGTCTTTAATGTCACATGATCCTTCAGAAGACATTCTAATATACAAATTTGCTGCTCAAGAAACATTTAAAAACAGATTAATGACTTTGTTTTTCATTCTTTAATGAATATAAAGTTCAAAAGAACAGCATTTATTTTAAATTAGAGCTCTTTTGTAACAATGTAAAATTCTTTACTCTCATTTTTGATCAACGAAGGAAACCGTTCAACCACCTAGTGCACTCTACCAGAATAACACCAACTTTTGCTCAGAAAAATATCACTTTTCTTCAGAAAAATTAAAAAATCTAGTAAAGAGTCATTCAAAAATAGGGTTTCTAATCTATTCTTGCTCTCTTTCTTTTTTAGCACTTATTCACTGATGCGCGCACACACACACACGCATGTTGGTTTTTGTGGTTTATGGGGACTCTCCATAGGCGTAATGGTTTTTATACTGAACAAACTGTGTGTGCTATTGCCCTACACCAACCCTACACCTAAACTTAGCCCTCACAGGAGATTTTGTGCATTTTTAGATTTTCAAAAAAACACAATTTAGTATGTTTTTTAAGCCTTTTGAATTACGGGGACATAGGCAGTGTCCTCATAAACCACCTTCATATTGTAATACCTCTGTCATACCCATGTCATTATACACATTTGTGTCCTCATAAACCACATAAACATGCGCACACACACACACACACACACACATACACAGAGCATGTCCTCGGAGACAAGGTGATTAATTGGCCTGACTGGGGCTTGTGAAATTTGCGATGGTGGCGCTGTACTCGAGGGGAGCCAACCATTGCCCTGTCAGCTCAAGCACTCAGACACCATATTCCTCGTCTCCTGAACCTGACAACTAAAATTAGTCTTTGAGCTCTCTCTCCCTCTGTTTCTCCTTTGTAACCGATCCGCCATTGTTTCACCTCACCCCGAGGGATAATTTTTCATCCCTGCATGAGTTATTAAAGTAAGAAGAGAGGGATTTGATTTAATGTGCATGATCATGAGCGCATTTTGACTGTTTCCTCTTGAAAAGGTTGTGATTTTTCATTCAAATGCAGCTAAATGTAGTGCCTGAAGATCTAAAGATAAGCAATGAATCCTCCAAAAAGGCCATGTTTTGCAAGATAAAATTTTGCGAGAGTTACTTTCGATGCTTGAGTTGCATATCTTACAGAATAGGGCCTAAAACGGTTTCGTGTTTAAAAAAGGGTCAGTTAAAGAAGGTGCATAACCTCCTAACTAACCATAATCAGAGATTTCTATGAATTTTCTATTCATGTTTTCTATTTTTTTTTTTTGTTAATATGAGGTTTTCAAGCAAACCTGTAATATTTCTTTGGATCAGATTTTATTTGATTTAGTTTTGTTATAAACAGACAAATCACTCAGAAAAAAAGCTACAAAGGCTGTCACTGGATCGGTATATCTTTGAAAAAGGTACACCTTTTGAACATTTTTACTCATAAAGAGGGCATATTAGTACCTTAAAAGTACACATTATTACCTAAATGGTACGTTAGTACCTCTTGAAAACGTACCATCCCAGTGACTTTAATATCTTTTTCTTCTGAGAGTGATGAATGGTGTGCAAGTAGCATTTGTCCAACACTAAAAAAAGGCTTAAAAAAAGAAAAAATCTAGTCAGTTTGAAAAGATAATTGCATTACATTTACACTTGCATTACAATTACATTTTAAAGGGGTTATGTGATGTTGCTAAAAATGACATTATTTTGTTTACATAGTTCGAGGTTCAAAAACATTATTTTCCACATACTGTACATTATTGTTGCTCCTCTATGCTCCGCCTTTCTGAAATGCACCGATTTTTACAAAGCTCATCGTTCTGAGAAGCGAGTTGTGCTCTGATTGGCCAGCTATCCAGTGTGTTGTGATTGGCCAAATACCTCAAACGTGTGACAGAAATGTTACGCCCCTTACCATGTTGTGATCATAGACATATATCTATGGTTGTGATGCTGTGTCCCGGCGCGACGAGACTAAAACAATAAAACGTACTATAAACGAGGCATATGTTGAATTCAGTGAGGACATGATTACTGATTATAATGAATCATACGGCCTTTTTACGCGTTGCGCCGCATTTGTGATCATAGAAACGCAAAACGAGTACTACTCTACATTGCTCAAAACTCGCGTTTGAATAGTAAGTAGCAAATTCTTTAAATATCGAAACGTACATACAGGCTGTGAGTCAGAAGTACCAGACTGTCCTTGTGACGTTGGAATTGCCCTCACTTTATAGTGTTCACATTGCAGGCTACTCTCTCCCAGGATCAGGAAACAGTTCTCCGTGAAATGCGCTGCACACACTCTAATATTCGCGTTGTACTGTTCTGGAGCAGTGTTGTAAATATAACTTAACCACTGATTTCTAGTTGTGTACTCATTTGGAAGGCCAAACAAATGCTTTCACAACATGGCGGCGGCAACAACAATACTACATTGAGAATAAAAGTTACGCCACCTTTCATTGCATTTACATTTGGGCGATGTTATGCAAATCTTCCCACACCGTGACGTAGACATGTGGGGGCGTGTTTGAATGAGCCGTTTTAGGAAGGCATGGCAGAGTCTTAACTTTTATAAAGAATATCTCTTTGGGTTTGAGACTTTAATCTTTGCAACTTTACAGGTCTTATGTATGCATGAAGAGCTTGTAACACTCCAAAGAGAAAGGAAAAAATGAAATCGCATCATATGACCCCTTTAACCATTTAGTTAAAATATAAGTGCAAATGGGAACTCTAGGTAGCGCTAGACGTTTAAGAGGTTGAACCAAAATTTGGTCAGATTAACTTTTTTTATGTAACATGATCCTTCAGAAATCATTCTAATATCATAGTTCTAATCATTCTATTATTCTAATATCACATTTTTTTTTATCATAGTTTTCTGGGCTGCCACCAAAATCAACAGCAGAAGACTACTATATAATAATTAACAGATACAGTGCAATGGGTGTCGTGCACTTTTTTTGCTTCTTGGCCCATAAATATATTCCATTTCCCTTTTTAATTGGTGTGATGTACTTTCATAGATTCAAGCTTTTCTTCTACTTTCTTTAGTTCATCCACATAGCCTGCTTGGCTTCATTTAAAGAGGCCTAAGATTTAAACCGTAACTGGGGATGCTGGGATATTCACAGTAATGGTTCTGCTTAAGAGCTTCTCCAGGTCATTTATCAGGTCTAGCTGGGCAGGATCAAATGAATCACAAGCACTCCCGGCACTTTCATGGAGGTGGTCTTCTGCGAGACACTAGAATGAACTGAGCAGCTGAGCTTGACGGAGTAAGGTCGTGAAATAGTTTAATGCCTCATCACACCAGACAACCTCTAACGCTTAAGGTCATTAATCACATTAATATTAATTGTTTAATTAGACTGAAATTACACAAGCCATTCTCATTGCATTTGAGCCTAAATCTCATGAACATCTTACCCAGGTCACAGAAATGAAACAAATCAACCCTTTTTTTGTGACCAGTTATTGTTTTTGCACTGTGACATTATTTTTATGATAGTTAAGCACATTTGATTCTTAAATTCACAATCAGTGATGTGTCTGGACGTTTTGTTTTGTTTCTTATTACTATAGTTTAATACTGTTGAATACAATACATAATAGCAATGAGAATTATTTTTTTAATTGTTATGTCACATAATTGTTAAGTAATGCCACAATCCTTTTTGAAGCAAAAACATAACTTCTGTGACATTTAAAAAAAGAGAATAATTGACAGCTAAAAAAAGATGGATGGATGGATAGACAGATAGATAAAAAAAAATGTGCTCAAGAAGCAAAAAAGATAATGCATAAATTATTGTACAGCATTTATTTATTTTCTTTCTTTCCCCTCCAACCCTTGTCATAAATCTGTGTTTGTGTGCAGGTTTATATAATTTGAGATCTATTCAACTAAATCTGATAGAAACATCCTCTGCTTTGGCTTTAATTATTTTAATATTCATTTAATATTGTAGCATTGGGGTTTGTGCAATTGCAGTTCACTTTAAAAACAGTAGAAGCCAATATTATTTCCCTATTTAGCTAAGTATGCATGTACAGTTGAAGTCAAAACTTTACATACACCTTTCAGAATCTGCTAAATGTGAATTATTTTACCAAAATAAGAGGGTTCATACAAAATGCATGTTATTGTTTATTTAGTACTGACCTGAATAAGATAATTCACATAAAAGATGTTTACATATAGTCCACAAGAGAAAATAATAGTTGAATTTATAAAAATGACCCCGTTCAAAAGTTTACATACACTTGATTCTTAATACGGTGTTGTTACCTGAACGATCCATGTTATGTAAACATCTTTTATGTGAAATATCTTATTCAAGTCAGTACTAAATAAACAATAACATGCATTTTGTATGATCCCTCTTATTTTGGTAAAATAATTAATATTTTGCAGATTCTGAACGGTGTATGTAAAGTTTTGAGTGTTTGTGAGTGTGTGTGAAGGAAACTGGGCAAATCAGGTCTGACACATCAGCAACTACAATCTAACAGAGAATTTAATTACATTCTTAATTCAGCTGTAATTCAAAGGCATCCAGTGTGTGTTTGTGTAAGAAACACAACACCTGTTTGATGTGCCTGCAAACTATTTGTGCCTCCTTATCAGTGCAGGTTTCATATGCATGGCCTGAACCGCCAGCGATAGAGACGTGGGGTACAGCGGGGTGAACGCAGCTGGGCTTCACGGCTTTCATAAGGCAGCATAAAACAGGCCAGTCAACATGAGCAATCTGTCAGATAAGCCCTCATATTGTTAATACTACCTATAATGAATCAGCACGCTGCCACCGGCGAGAACCGTCACGCCACATAAGACCGTCTACTTATTGTTCTCTGCTGTTCTCGGGTAATTCACCTAACTAATTCTTTCAGAGCCACTCTTTTCCCCCTTCGGTTTTTGTATTTCCCCTTAAGAAATCCACATTCAGTTATGCACTACACACACAAATAGTGCACATTAAGGACACAAATTATTTGTACATTAGAGGAAAGACAAATACCTTGAAGAATATTTCTCTAAATTATATTAGCACAGTCTTATGGGGAAACATTGTTGTAGTGATCTGTATCACTGCAACAGCAATATATTGTTTAGTGTTTTTTTTTTTTTCTGAAAGAAATTGATTAAATTGATCAAAAGTGAGATTAAACACTTTTACATTATCAAAAAAATCAAAACAAAAAAACTATCCATCAAAGAACCCTGAAAAAATGAATGGTATCACAATTTCAACAAAACAAAATATTACCCATTTTCAACCTTGATAATAACAAGAAATGTTTCTGGAGCAGCAAATCAGCATATTAGTCTGATTTCTGAAGGATCATGTGACACTGAAGATTGAAATTCAGCTTTTCCATCACAGAAATAAATTACATTTTAAATATATTTTAATTTAAAAAGTAGAAAACAGTTATTTTAAATTGTAACAGTTTTTACTGTATTTTTTCATCAAATGCATCCTTGGTGAGTGTATCTACTAGTGCTCATAAAAAGAAAACATGGAATTTGTGCCTCTTATCATTAAAAAAAGAAGAACATTCGGTGACACAAAAGCATTCTGTATGTTTGGAAAGTGACTACTGCTTGTAGGTTATATCATTTCATCATGTTTTCAGTATAGGGAATGTTCGTTTTGCTGTATTGAAACCCTTAAACACGTACACTTGCCGCATATTTTAAATATTTATGCTTGCATTTTGAATGTTCATGCAAATCAGTTCTATCAGAGTCTAGTTCCTGTGCAAACATCTTAAACTGAGGCTGCATTGATCTTTACTTTTAATCTGCAGCCCAGCGTGAAACACCAAGTTCTTCAAAAGTGCTCTGATTTTTGCACAGCATGAGACAGTTCTTTTTAACACATTTATATTTGTGTATTTTTCTTGATTGTCCTATCAAAAACACTTAGTATTTCTCATGCTTACTGGTGCTGAAATGGTTTTATACTATCGCCACTTAGTGACTGGTGTTAAAGTACCGCTCACACGATTTAAACAAATCCAATGAGCAACTGAAGGTGTTCGGAAGAATGAGGAACACAAAAAGAGAAAGATGACCTATATGCCTTATCATTCTCACATCGTCAGTCAGAAATACTTTTTTGGTGACCTTTGCTTTCATGCACTTTTATGCAATGAGCATAATTCAGGCTTATGAATCACTTGAGTGTAAGGAAGTACGTTGGACTATAACTCTAGGGAGATGCTGGAATTATAAACAAAAATAGAACACAATATGTTGTTCAGGGTCTTCTAGGAATACTTATGAGTCATGATTCACATGAATCTGAATCCGTCATTAAATTAATTGATGCAAACCATCTAAGCAAACTAATCTGCTAAAACGAATGAGACTTTGCAAAGCTACAGAGCGAACATGCAGCTTGCTTTGTGCTTTAAATTGAGTTTTTCTTTAAATTTTGACCCTGGAGGTTTTCTCTTACTGTGTGTTAGTTCTATGCTACCTGGTTGGAGGTCTAAAATCAGCTAGTAAGAATTGAGCCCCAGCAGACATTACCTCCATTCTGCTTAATTGGAAGTTTGTGAGTCCGGAGTTGAGTTATTGATTGTATACCGACCTGCAGGGAGAAGATTAGAGGCTTTTGAGATTTTTCCCTCATTACTACTAAACCAGAGGAAGTTTCTATGCTAACTAGATTGCTTAAAGCAGCCAGCCTTGCCTTAAACAATTATATAGCATTATAAATGTCCTAATTACATATGTGAGTGTAATGTTATATAATGATCACTGGTTCATGGGTATTCAGAGCTCATTTTCCTGTTACTTAAGTTCTTTGAATAGTACTGATCTCTGGCATTAAATACTGTAAATGCCCATATTGCATCTTTTAGATTTCCTTAAGGGAAAATTAGATTAATGTATTTAATTCCTGAACATTTCTTTGTTTCTAATTCTTTACTTGTTAGCTGGATTAGAAATGATTATACTCATTGTTTGCACATTTATTATATTATAACACCATACGTGTTATCATATAATATTTAACTCTTAAAGGAATGAACTACACATGTCATTGCAAACCCATATGTCTTCATTTCTTGTGTTGAACATTTGTATTTTTCCATGCAATTAGTCCCTGTAGGGCTTTCAAAAATATTTCAAAAGGACACATGAGTAATGTTATAGTGGTTCATACAACTCCCCTATTTTACAAGTCAAATTCACAGTCATATTGTTACATGTCGGGTTTTCTGTTTTCCCCTGTGTCCTAGTTCAGTTTGATTAGTCATTGTGTACACCTGTCCCTCCCAATGATCTGCCCCTTTATAAGTTCCTGTGTTTATTAGTCTCACTGTCGGTTATTGTTTCTATTATTGATGTGTGTGCGCGCACTCCCTTGTTTGTATCTGCTCCTGGAATCCTGATTAAAAGAAGGATTATTGTATATCCTCGTCGTGCGCTCATTGATCCGCACAGCATCCGTAACACATGCTAATTTTGTGTGAAAACAGACTAAAATGTGCTTAAACTGCCCAGTGCAACTTGAGTAATATAACTATTGATATATCAAAGCTACACTGTATTTTTTTTTTTTGTAAATTTTGCAAAAATAAATAAAACCTGTAAAAATACTACAGTAAAAATCTGTTAATTAGTTTAAAGTTACCTTGCCATATACAGTAGAAAATAAATAAATAAAATAAAACAATTGTAAATGTTGGCAGTATTATACAATAATAATAATAATTAAAAAAATACTGTCATGGTTTTTGCAAGTTGAAAATTATGAATTATCATATAATGAATCGTGAAAAAATAGTAAAATGACATTCCGAGAAGTCTCTGAGTGGCAAATCACACATGATTACATACATATATATATATATATATATATATATATATATATATATATATATATATATATATATATATATATATATATATATATATATATAATTTTTTTTTTTTTATGTACATTAGTGTTTTGTGCCACATTCATGATATAACTTTGTATCTTACCATCTGTATTATTATGCACATTTTATGTTTGTTAAAAACATATTTTTGTGCTTCAAGTACATTGGTATATTTATATTATATCACTTAATAAAATATGCATTTATAAGCTGTAAAATATACAGTGGCTTATGGCTTCAAAATACTTGAAAAAATAGTGCATGCGTTACACAGACTACTTTTACTATACTTTTATGGTGCTTTACATCCTTTTTGACACATGAAAGTTGTTAATTATTGTAACTGAAATTTGTCCTTTTGTGTTCCATGCAAAATAAAATCTTACAGTTCTAGAATGACATGAGGATAAGCAATTCCTTTAAGCTTTGATTACAATCGTTTGCAATTGCTAGACATTAACAGGTTTTTGATACATTTCAAAACCCTCAAAATCATCAGCATTGTTTTTTGAGATGCATCAAAACGGCATTAGCAGAAAGCAAAGATATTTATCTAATAATGCATACATTTTGGAAAACTAAACTATCATGTTATGCCTCTTTGAGTATCATTACATGTTGATGTATGCACATCACAGAGGAGTTTAGAGAAGAATGCATCATCTGGAAAGCATTGTGCTCTATTTTTATGTGCTGCTTCTGGCTGTGAACTTATTAAGGCCATATTGCAGAGGTGTGCTATCGAGGATTTGACTTGCAATATGCCTTAAAATACACATGCTGAAAACATGCACAATGTTTCTATTTCATACAAATTCACTGATGCTAATTTTAGCACTAGCACATACCCAAACTCCAGCACACTATGAGCATACTCTCTTTCTAGTGTCTTTTTATTCTCTAGTGTCTCACTGGGACGCTTGTTTTTAGAGCCAGCATATCAGAGAAGCTCAATGCTGTTAGCCTTAAACAGGTTCCTAATTGGACCTGTGTCGTCTAATTGTGTCCGTGACGTACGGTCCCCTGGGCGGCAGGACTGCTAATTTCAATAGGGGTAAACAAGCACTAGGTCTTTACTGACGGCTACATTTTAATTAGAGGCAGGACCAACAAATGTGCTGACATAGTGCTGCAGAGAGGGACAGGAAATCAACATTGTTAGCATGCTATCTGTTTCTGCCAAGCAGTCACAAGAGTTGTCCTATCCCCCTTCATCATGTCATTTCACAGCAGTGCCGTCTATTGAGCGAAACGGTGCCGTTTCAATTTCGCCTGCGCTGTTTGTCTAGCATCCTCATGGGGCTGCATTGCACTTTAAAAAGGGCAGCTAAACAGAACATGCTTTCTATCATTGTGATACATTGCTAACGGGAGCAGAATGAAGTAGCCTATAACAGGATCTACGTTTGGGTGAATCTCATGGAAACACGTATGGGGTGCATTTAACCTCAAATCAAATGAGGGGAAACAAGAAATTGGTTTGCCTAAAGAGAATTTAGCTTGTTTTCAGCATCATCAGATTTCTTCACTCGTGCCCTTTAAAACCTAATTCACGACCTGCACGTTTCTTCATGAGATTCACCCAACATTTGTACTAAAGATTGATGTGATTGTGGGTTCAAATAATGCTCTGATGACGTAGAGGTTGATGGTGCAATCTAATCTCAGCTGGTTTAGCATTAGATCTCATTATTAGGATGTTTTCACAGTGTGGCAGTTTAAATCTCAGGTTTATAATCTAGCACCCGCTGTCATTTAATCAACCCAGGCTTATTGGAGAAACATGCCTGTGGCGACATAATAATATGTTGGTTCTCGTATATTTAGTGACATTTTCAAAGTGAAATGTCCAGTGAGTGGTGCTTAAAGAATGTTCAGTTTAATATGAAACTGATGTATGTGAATCTGGTAATGTTTTATTGCTGTGTGCATATCGTGGCTCTTTGGAAATGAAATGTCCGGTGAGTGGCACTAAAAGCATAATGCTTGAAAATAACATACCGCCTACACTAAACCCTACTCTAAACCTAAACGATAGTGTTAACAAAACATGTGAAATAAAAACAAAAGCAACCATGCTATTTTAGCTTGCTTCTACAAGTCTTTGAGCTATTTTGTGGAATGACTTGTGACTCATGTTTCGTGGGACTCAAAGTGCATGCTGTACCGGGTGAGCTAACAAGCAAGTTTACCACATCAGAAAAGCCATACATGTGGAGCCGGTTATGCAAAATCAGATGTGTTATTTTTCAAATTATGCACTATGGAAAAAGGGTTTTGAGGTCATAACATATTGTTGTGTAAGGAAACGCACAAAATATGTCTTTATTAATTAACAATCTGTCCTGTACTTGTAATTTGTGAGATAAAGGTTGTTGGTGTTTTACTGCCACTAGTCTTCATTTCAGCTGGAAACTACAGTGAATTATATGTACAGTACAGGTACATTGTTTTGAGTTTTGCAGACATGTAGGCAGAGGCACATTTTCCAATAAGGCTTGGCTGCATTTAATTAAAATTAGAGAGCAGCTATGTTCAGTTCACCAGACGCCGAATTGGCCATTAACCATGGTGTTGACCGCTCAGAGACTCATAAATCTCTTCAGCATTTCCCAAGGAGGTGCTTTTATCCCATTTAAGATGAATGGAGTTACAGGGCGCCAACGCAGAAGTGGCCTTTGCGCCACGAATGCCGTCCCAAAATTGCGATGTGAAGTTTAGGGAGCCAAATGTTGAATGTGGGCACAAATGGTTACTGTAGCACTCAACAAAATAACAGACGGTCTGATATGTTCAGAGTATTTTACAGTCTTTTCCCGATATTTTGAGGCTATATTAAACACCTGAGCTCCACACGAAAAGAAAGCGGCACAATAAAAGCAAGCGCACCAATGTCCTCGCCACAGTGTGTTTGCGGATCCGGCTCAAGATTTATGGGCGTAATAATGGAGGCTCAGTGGGTTCATTGCAACACATCGACACACTCTCTCTGTCATCTGACATACTTTATGTGTCAAAGCTGGAGAGGGAAGAGAAAGAGGCTGTATGTGTGTGTTTACACCTACTGTGTCCTGCCACTTCATCCATCCATCAATATAACATTCTGTTTTGCTTCTGCTACACCATGGTTAACGCTGCCTTGGCATTGTCGCAACATTTGAGACACTTGTGAGTAACTTCAAACGACCGTGAGGCTCTGGTCAAACAGCTGATGTTTTTGTTCTGCTTGGCCTCAACTTGCCTTATTTGTGCGTTTAATGTCTTATTCTTTGTGAGTCTCTTGAAGTCTTTCTTGAAATTATATTTTCATTACAAGGTACACTAAGTAATTTTAATAGTAATTTTAAAACTAAGTAATTAGTTTTTAGTGTATTTGTGGTGAGCATAAGGGACCTTAAATATATAAAAAAGTAAAAAAATGTAATGTAGCAGGTTGCTTTATGGTTGCCCAACCTCCTAAATACCATTCACTTTAATCTTAGTAATACTTTTCTTGGAATAATTGTTTTAGGAGGTTGCGTGTTTAAATAATTAAATGCTTGGATTTATTTAACTATAAAATATGTCAAAAATACAAATTAAATACTCATTAATACCTGGTATACATACGTCACTCCAGGTTTGACATAATTTATCCTGAAGCCTTTTTACAGTCACTTTGCAGAAAGTTTGCCTGTGTGGAAGTGCAAATGAGATTTGAGAGCTTAATTGAACAGCATATAAGGGTGAGTAAATGCATCCACAGCAGTTGTTGAACTGTTATCCAGACTTCCAACGACTCTTCTCCGATCGCTGACCCTGAGGAAAGTAGAAAGAGTAGAGCTTGAGTGAATTATGCAGGGTTTTCTCAGCTAATCAGGTCTCTTAGGGAGCCATGAAAGTCTCTTACTTCCTTCAGAATGATGCCAAATTCAATATTGTCAAGAGAAAGAACTGTGACTGACAGTATGGAGGTTTTTGTCTGCTGTGGTTAAACAACAGGCTAATGCCTCACATATCGCATTTCCGCCAATGTTTTCATTAGCCTTTTAGGACGTTTTACCATCTTTGAAAATTGTGTTTGCTTGTTCAGCTCAGACTCATTTATGTAACACAATATCACAAATCAGCCTGCAATAATCCAAGCACTTGTTTTCATTTTTCTTTAATCATGTTGTGTTCGGTGACTCAACAATTTCATAACACCCTGGAAATTTGTTATGATACAGATGCTTCCCCTCTAACATCGATATCTGTCCTACATCTTTGACTTACATTAAGCTACGTTTGAAATGATGGATTTGCTGTCAGTTGCAAAACGCAAGACTGCTTAATGCAGAAGGTCTCGAACTTGAATTAGCTGTGTGCCGCAAGCCAGGTGGTGTTCTCCTTCGGGGACAGTTGAGTTGAACAATGTTTTCATAATCATGAATTTAAACTAAGCTATATAACGTTACTGGGACAGTTATACAGCTATTGGTGCTTGTACAGGCCTTTTCAGAGTTGAGTAACCTTACCTCAGAGCATCTTGCATTCTGAGTGTCTAATGACGCCTGACATTGTTTGTCATGGCAACAATTTGTGTTTTAGGCTTATATTAAGCCATTTGGGAAAATACTAACAAATTTATTATGTACATACAGTACAGATAAAAAGATAAAAAATTTGGTGTCAGTAATTAATACTAGTAAATGCATTATCAAAAGTAACATTAAGGATGCATGTACAATGTTACAAAATATTATGTTCTTTTGAACTTTCTATTCATAAAGGAATCCTGAAAATAGTGCATCGCAGTTTCCACAAAAATATCTAAATTGAAATTATACGAAATATATATATATATATATATACAGTGCCCTCCAAAAGTATTGGAACAGTAAAGACAAAATTGCTCTGTTGGCTGTGGAGTCAAGACATTTACAAATATGATTAAAAGATGAATATGAGACAAAACTACAGAATGTCACATTTTATTATTGGGTGATTCAACACATTATATTTGACCAGCTAACTTTTAGAGTTTCATCCCTCTATCTGATGTGAGCATAAGTATTGGAACAGTTGCCTCACAGGTCTTTCTAAGTGATCATCTGTGTCCTGTTGCATTAATTCTTCAGATATTAAAAGCAGGGAATGTGTTGTATCAGTTATATCCATTACTTCTGCATTCTGAATCTTGCATTCAATGATGACACACACAAACCAGGATGAAGACGAGGGAGCTGACTTTGAGAGAAAAGCAAGCAATTTGGATGCTAAAAGAAAAGAGGAAGTCAGTTAGAGCTCTAGCAAAAACAAAGGGCATGGAGAAATCAAGAGTTTGGAAACCACCAGTGACACCAGCAACCAACAATGACCTGATCGGCTGAGAAAACAACAGTAGTTGATGACAAACAAATCATAAAAGCTGTGAAAATGAATCCTAAAAGATGTGTCTGTAAAATCACCAACAACTTCCAGAAAGCTGGAGTGCTGCTCTGAGAAGCTGCTGTCCTCAGGAGACTTTGACACAGAATTACAGATGCTACACAGCAAGATGCAAACCTCTGACCAGCACCAAAAATAGAAAGGCAAGATTAGAGTTTGCAAAAAAGCACAAAGGTGAGCCAGAAGAGTTGTGGAACTGTGTTTATGGACCGATGAGACAAAGATGAACCTTTATCTAAGTGATGGGAAAGCAAAAATGTGGAGAAAAAAAGTGAACTGCAATGATCCCAATACAGCCTCATCTGTAAAGCATGGTGGAGGTGGTGTCATGGCATGGGCATGCATGGCTGTCTCTGGAACAGGCCCTCTCAACTTTACTGATGACTTAATGTATGATGACAATAGCAGAATTAATTTGGAAGGGTACAAAACCATCTTGCCTACCAATATTCAAGAAAATGCCACCAGATTCATTGGGAAGTGCTTCATATTGCATCAGGACAATGACCCAAAACACCCTGCCAGTTCAGTCAAGGTATTTATAAGGGCAAAGAAATGGAAAGTCTGACATCTGGTGATGTCTATGGGTCACAGACTCACTGCTGTGATTGTGTGCAAGGGATCTGCAACTAAATAATAGCTTTTAATCTTTTATATCTGCCTTATGTTCAACTGTTCCAATACATATGCTCATATAAATGAGTGGGATGAACTCTAAAAGTGCTGTTCTTTTTATTTGGTAAAACATCTATGTGTTGAATCACCCAATAATAAAATGTGACATTCTGTAGTTTTGTCTCATATTCATCTTTTAATCATATTTGAAAATGTCTTGATTCCACAGCCAACAGAGCAATTTTGTCTTTACTGTTCTTATGGAGTCATACTTATGGAGGGCACTGTATATGTATGTGTATATATATATATATATATATATATATATATATATATATATATATATATATATATATATATATATATATATATATATATATATATATATATATATATATATATATATATACATACACACATATATATACATACATGAAACATATTTCTGTTTTTATTGTATATGCAATTCTAATATTTTTAATCTTTTTTTTTAGCTTTAGTATAAAGAAAAGTATATAATCTTGATGCACGAGTTCACCCAAAAATGAAAATAAATAAATAAATAAATAAACCTACTCACCCTTATGTCATTACAACTTTATTTATTTTGTGAAATTCAGATTGTTTAAAAAATGTGCATACAATGAATGTCAAGAGGGTCCAGTGTGGTTTTGAATCTTCTTTTAATGTTTAACAGAAGAAAGTAAGTCATATTTCCATTTCTCCATACTCGAGTATTAAAAGATTGCTGTATCTGGGTGACTGTTCATTCACTTGAGCATTCTGACCTCCTGATGACTTGGAAAATACAGAATGCTGTTTGATTATGTCATCAAAGTCTTTTAGCTATGCAATATTAGAGGACCGGCATTGTTTGCTCTCATTTCCTTGGAGTGTTGAGAGAATTTTGGAAGCTTTGCCTTTTTAATAAAGGCGGATTAATTTAATTAGGTAGAGCTGCAGTCCACCAAGTGAGGTTTGTTCCGTTCACATGGGGAATTAGCATTAATACTAGCAATTTATTGAGGAAACTTGGTAAACATCCATGTTTCCTTATTAAATTCAGCTCCTTTGGGATTCATTTCTGTGGTGATCTAGTTAGTAACTATAAGTTAATTATTTCAGCGAGACTGCTATTTAGCAGTACTGTATTAACACCATTAGCCTCTTTACTAAACTTAGCAAGATAGCAAATTATACTATCTCGACACACACACACACACACACACACGGGAAGGATTTCATGAATGCAATTCTTCCTTTGGTCAAAAGAAGGCATATGCGTAATTAGCTGTCTGGCTTTTGGTACAGGCCTCATGTCAAAAGGGTTAAAAGCATGGTAATACTGTGGTATGTTGTTATAAGAGGAGGTTTATGCACAGTTTACTGTGGTCAGTTCACACCAGTGTGAACTGACATTATCCACACGGGTGCATTAAAACTTTATCTCCAGTGTCTTAAGCCTGTACATATAGAAAAATGGTACAAAAACTGCAGTAGCTGTGTTTTCTCATAGGTGCTTAAGTGTAAAATGTAAGCGAATAGTATTGATCGGTCAGTGACCTTTGAGCCTTTCCTCTGAGTAACAGAATTACCTCCCATGTGCAGTTGGGTCAGGACTCTGGAAATGTCCATCACATGCCGTGTATCGCCTTAGAATCGATCCCCAGATCCCCCTCTCCTTACCTACAGAGGTAGAAAAGAGTATAAAAGCTTTCAAATATTACACAGCTTTGAAAATGGTGCACACAATAGGTGTGTGATTCTCTCACCTTTATAGATTATGTTGATATATAGTGGGCGATGGTCAAAGTAACCTAATAATGTAATCTATTAATAAAAACCTGTCTGTTTATGGGTATGACATAACATATTTTTAATACGACTAGCATTGTATTTAATGTGAATTTAACACTGAAAGTTAAATGTGAATAAAAACAAGTTAGGCTACTAATCATAACACGTTCATTGAGAGAGCAAATAACATTTACATTATCAAAGAAACATTTCTCTGACAGTCTAGTTCAAGCACTCTCAAAAACTTCCATTAAAATCACTGAAGCTGTTTACACTATTAAATTAATATCTTACAGATTCGTACACACATTTGCACATTTAAACTGTTTCTGATGAGAATTCGCCAGAAAGAGGTATTCAATCAGCGAGGAAGTAAATAAAACACTGGCATTTTAGTGATGACTCATCTGAACACCTCTGATTGGTCATTGCATTCATAAGCTCAACAGCATCGTGTGTGATTGGTTATAATGCACAGCGCTGTAAACACGCTTCTGTCTCTGGCTCAGCGCCAGCCAGCGAACACATATGATGCACTGAACATTCTAATTACGCCGGTGTGATTCTGTTAAATATAGAAAATATCGGCTATATTTTGTCTTTTGGAAGCTGTATTCAAAATCCACTTGGTTGAAAAATCTGAGGGGGCACGTGCCCCCCTCACTTTGAATGGGCATGACGCCTCTGAATACAGCCCAGCGCTGGGTAAAATATGGAGAAACCCAGCAGTTGGGTTACTAGCCAGAAGGTTGGGTTAAACATTTAACCCAACTGTTGGTTGAAAACAACCCAATCGCTGGGTTTGTCCATATTTAACCCAGCATTTTTTAGAGTGTATTATTTAAAATGTTTGTGCTTACTCTATGAATGTTTCCTGGTGATATTCCCTCGCTGTCACAATAGCTGTGACTAATATTTGTGTCCTTTCGCAGAATGTATCTGATTATTTGATGCGGCTGTTACATATTCAGTGTGCCTTTTGTAGCCGTTCCCATTTCCCCAGAGTGACTCATATTCATAATCTGATATTAGTCATGCAGCACGCTAAAATAGGTTATCCCTGAATAAACAGATGTGCTCCATCATTGAGTAAATACCTTATAGGATAAAGAATAAACCTTTAATAAGTTGATAAAGATTGGCTTGCTTTTTGTGTTTTGTATGTTTATGCATTAGGTGCATTTTGCAGTCTAAAGACTTGAATACACACATATACAAACATATAATACAACACCGAACTTCAATAAAGTGCTTTATAGTTGTATTTGTAAAGATTAGACTTTTACTATTTGAACAACCTCTCTAAATAGCACCAAGTCTCTTTTGACTCCTCCAGAGAGATTGAGTAAGTGCTAACATTAGCTAAATCTATAATGAGTCATTGGAGAGAGTTACGACTAGGCGAACTTCCTGAAGTCTGACATTCCCCCCCTGGGCTTTGCCTTTCACTGTTCATAGCTTTGTAGAATCAAGAGAGTTTAGAGAAGCTTCAGATCAGTGTTCTCAACTAGCTAACAAATACAATGAATTTTAACCACCCTTAACAATAAAAGTTCCAAAAGGGGGTTTTAAGCCATAGAGGAACTTTTTTTTTTTTGCTTCCCCAAAGAACCATTTTTTTCTTAGAGCATCTTAAAAAAAACAAAAACGGAATGTTGGAACCTTGTTGTCAGGATTGTGGACTGTTTTGTGTGTTTTGCTCCTCATGTGTTCCCTGTGACCCAGTTTTTCCCTCATGTTGAGTGTTAATTTGATTCCAGGTGTGTCTCGTCTTCCTCCCTGATTACCCTGTGTTTATAAGCCCCAGTCCTTTCAGTTAGTGTTTGTCGGTTCTTGAATGTCTTCCTTGTGCTCTATGTTCCCCGTTGGACTAGATTTGCTAAATTCCTCGTCTCCTTGCTCCGGGTAAAGTGTGACACTTGTAAAATGGCAAGGTTCTATTGATGTTAAAGGTTTTTTTTGAAGAACCTATGGATGCCAATAAATAAATTATTTTTTTTTAGATTGAGACGTTTATTTATTTACTTGTTCTTCACACAATCAGTAAATATTTCAATAATCTGAAGAACGTTTTTCCACCAACAATGTAAAAGGTGTCTTGGGTGTTAAAGGTTCTTCATGGAACTACAGATGCCATTAAAGTGTTTATTTTTAAGATTGCCATACTAATACAGTTATTGATACTTGGTTAGGCCTTTTCATAACTTTAGCAGAGTGCAAAAAATAATTTGTGGGTGGAATAAACACTTCAGGGGCTGTTATGAAACTATTCAGTAGTATGAGACCCACTACTATAGATCTTCAGCTCATCTGGACTCAAAAAGTAGAGATGTAAGGTGTGATGAAGATAGATCAGTTAGAAATATGTGTCGATGTGTAGTAAGATCTGTGTCTTTCACAGATTATTTGATTATTTTCGAAGGATGGGGACAATAAAGTGGCTTGGAGTCACCGTATAGTGCAGACCGTTTTGTTGATCGTAATGCTGAAGCAATCTAGTTTTATCATTCAGAAAAGCTGAAATGCTGTTTTGAAATGTTTACATAGTGGAGATTTTATTCTGGACCTTATCCATCTTTGAACCCCATATTTCTTTAATGGATTTGTAACAAAGACAAAAGAGAGAAAGAAGCACTTGAGTTGCCTGTATGGTTGTTTGGAGAGAATAAAGTTCTTCGGATCAGAGATTTATTTGTTTTAAAGCACCAGTACATAGATCATTTATAAAGAATTAGAGAATAAATCTGCATTAATAAATAAATAATAATAAAAAAAAAAATCTTGATGGCACTTCACATATTAGGCAATAAAACCATTTTTGATTCTCATTGGTAACTGCATTTGTAACATAAAAGAGAGCAAAGCTGTTTTCAACCACTTTAAAAATACCAAATCAAAATTGATAATTCCTATAATTTAATGCATTTGGTCTGACAGTCTAGTCATGCTTTAAAGTCTTTGAGATTTTGTTTGGTGAGTAAAACATATTTCCATTTTTATTTTTACTCCTATATTGCTTTTGTGTATATATATATATATATATATATATATATATATATATATATATATATGTGTGTGTACTGTATATGTGCTGCTGGCAGATGCTTTCTCACCAAGGCATCTTATACATTTTCAAATTCAGCATGAATGTACACCAGAAGGGAAATAAAAATTTATGTTGTCTTTGTAGTGTCAAGAAAAGCTCAGTGGTTTGCTGGGAGGCACGTGCCGCCTTTTGCAGATGACAAAGATGCCTTTATGAAGATGTTTATGTGTCCTGGGCCTGATGAATTATCAAACTACTCTTTTTGAAAACTAAGCAGGCATGGCAAGTACTTTCAGCACGTCATACGCCAGTCGAAATACTGCCATTGAGATGATTGGGAATGGTAACAGGAAGATTTCACCACTTGTACTACTAGATATTGGTGTGGTGTTAGTGGCACAGAAATCACATACAGTACATTGCTTTAAGGTTTACTTTATCTACAGTATATTGACTACATAAACATTGATCCTGACAGATTCACTGTCATTCTTTTCCGAGCTGTGTATCTTTCTCTGCAGTGAACATTGCAAGTGAGACAGAGGTCGTGACCACGACAAAACCTCTTGATATTGTGGTGTTGCCTCTGTGTTACACCTGGACCTTCACATACTGCTAAAAATAATGTTGACTTTGTCCCAGGGGTTTAAGAACACACCGATCCATTGCTATGTGTCCGTCTGAACAAGATGCTATACAGCAATGCTATGATCTGACTTGACTTTGTAAATAGTAAATAATATATCTATACAGTCTATGTAAAGCCTAATACAAATCTAATGTTTTAGTAAGCAGACAATGTTACGGCGATTCCATGATTCCAAGTTAATGACACAAAAACACAGCACATTGAAAAAAAAAAAAAAGACATAAAAGCTATTACTCCAGTCTTCAGTGTCACATGATCATTCAAAAATCAGAAATCATTCAAGAAAAATTGCTCATTATTATCATTTTTGAAAACAGCCGTGTTGCTTATTTTCAGGATTCTTTGAAATAACAGTTTAAAAACAGTGCTGCGTTTATTGTCATTTTTCAACTGAATAATCCTTATCCCAGGAGAGATAGATAGATAGATAGATAGATAGATTTATTTATTTATTTTACAAATATGTAATCAGTGAGACTGTGCATAAAATACCATAATGTATTGTAACTGGAATAAAAAAATTTAACTCTTTTAAAAATACAAAATTTTCACCCCCCCCCCCCCCCACTTTTTTTTGTATTCCATAGCTGAAATGGGCTTCCATCGTAATGAGCATAAAACAAAACACAGCAGAACAGCAATAATTATACAGCTTTTATTAATTTACATACATATACTATTACTGTATGAACTATATTTTATATGTTTTTGCTTTGTTCACCATATTGGATGTATTATTATTTTTTTTTCATGGGCCTTCATCGGAATACATTCCGGGACTATGCTGCTTACTGTTTGGAATGGCTTTATCTTTGGCTCACTATTAAAACAGAGTCTTTTATTACTTGCCCAGTAAATGCTGGTTGATAAATGGAGTTTTAAAAGAAAATAGCGAGCAAAATCTTTTTATTATTATTTTTAATAACTGTGTTTCAAAGCTTCTCCCATTATTCTTGGCTAATTAATGAGCAAAGATTCCTCCTTTTCATGCTTGAAGTTTCTAAATTGCCCCTAACTACTCAGCAGAGAGTGTTTGCTGAGGATATTGACTAACTTAACCTCCTGCTGCGTGCTAATGAACCACAAACCAGCACAATGGAAGTAAGTCGATACCGGCAAGTATATGATTTTAAGAAACAAGGCTTTTTTCATGTTATTCATATTTGAGTAATGAAGGTAAATCCTACAGTACGTGCAACATGAGTACGAGTCTCGTGATGCCTTAAGCGGATTTGTATGCTTTTATCAAATGGTGTTGCTATGCGCTGGGGTTTTCATGGACGAAAACAGCATTCATTGCTAAAGCAGTCCGGCTTTCCTATGTACCCCTAGTGCACAAGAGCAACTTATTGTCCCATGACAACCACAACAACACCTCAACACAAACAAGATATTTGATATGCCATTGAGAGAGGATATTTACATCTAGCACAATTGCGCTCAATAAATAGCCTGTCCTGAAGATGAGGTATGATTGTCAAAGCAATAACATGGAGAAGCCAGGAATGTTTGATGTGCTTCACAGCGGGCCATGAATATACATCATACCCTGATAAATTATCCTCTAACATACCAGTAATACTAGCAGCAAATTGCTCTCAACGTGATATTATGGCATGAAACGAGTAAATCACTAGGACTTCTCGTTGAGGGAGAAAGTGTTTATGTGACTCTTTGGAGGAAGCAAAAACATTTATTTTTCTAGTTTGTCTCGGTATGCAGCAGTTACTTTGCTCATATTCAACCTCTTATTATGGACTTGGTTATAAATAGAAGCAAGTTAATTGAATATTGTTTCAGATTGCCTGCAACTCAACTAGTGTCTTTTTAAAGTATGAGAGAAGATGTTCTCTAATGCACCATTTTAGGATATGAAATTAGTAACAACATTTTGTCCCTGTTCTCCAAATGTCAGCTGCCTTGTCAGGCGCTCTTTGGGATGAGGTAAATATATTAAGCTTGGTTAACTATAGTGCACTCACGATGACTTGCCATTTTTATCTCACTGTGACAATACCTTTGGCCAGCCATCATGTGACAGGCTTACAACTCCTGGCAACCATGTTTGTGTTTATACCCAGCTCTACGCACCTTTAAAAAAGGCCACATTACTATGGGGAACCATCTTAGGTTACTTGTGAACTCTTAAATGTTGAGCTCAGAGATTTTTGTGGCCAAAGCATAGGATTAGTTGTGGAAATACTGAAACATTGAAAAAGCTTGGAATTTGGAGACTTTGTGTGTTAGAGAGCTTGGCTTTTTCATTCAAAATACTGGGTTAAAACACTTTTAATGTTCTATGAGCACCATGTGAACATAAAAAAACAACAACAAAAAAAACGGTTTACATAGTTGTCTGCAGCCCACATTGTATTGTGGAATTGCATTGCATCTGAAAAGTAATAACTTTTCTGTGATATATTTTTATGCATTGTGTTTGTTTAGCAACATGCTAGCACCATCAATTGTCATAACTTGAAAATCAAATATATGTTAACTGTTTTGAATGATGATTTTATGTAGTCCAGAACTGAAAATATATTGTTTTTATGATTCTTGGGACCATGTCTGGACAAAATAGTAGCCTAGTCACAAAGAAGGTTAATGAAACCTTTAGTGGTAAAAATGTAACCTAGGCTCATTGGAAAACGTGCCTACTAGCTACATTTTTACAAAACTCCAAAAACATACCTATACATACAATTCATTGCGGTTTCCAGCTGTAATGAACTGTAGTTGCAATAAAACACCAACATCTTTTGTTCATTTTCACACAAATTATGATTACGGTTTCAGGCTATTAATTAATAATGACACATTTTCACACAGTTCCTTGCACAATACATTGTTTTTGACACACCGAGACACTGCATAATTTTCGGCTGTCCCTGATGAAAGATTATCATTGTGAAACAATCGTGGCAATTTCTGTGATTGTGGCTCCTAATTGGTGGTCCTATGTCGTACAGTGAGAGAGGATCAAAGATGGCCATTGTCACAGTCTTGCGACCAAAGATAGCCTATGATCATTTTCTGACAGTGTCAGAAATTCGGCATGATCATCGCAGAGTGTGTTTGCTGCTATGGCCCACGTTTACTTACCAGCTAATAAAAATGCGACGAAATCATTGCGAAATGGCGCTAAAACATAAAACTGCTTACCTCGACCTCTTATCCCTTCCTCTTTCGCCGTACACATAAAAACTACAACTGCCAAAGTGTGATGTATCATGCTCTTTCTGTTTACCACTAGAGCATGCTGATGACGTTTTATTCTTTTATATAAACGTGCATCGTAGCATACGAGTCAATAGGTGTCATTATCGTACAGTCTACATGTATGTCGTACCCAAGTTTATTAGATTCATGTCGCACAGTGTGATTTGCAATAATCTTGATTGCTAAAATCGTGCAGGCTGTAGAAGGTTTAAGACCTCAAAACACTTTTACCTAAGTGCATGATTTATAAACTAATACATGTTTACATTTGTGTCACCTAACCAGCTCCATATGTATGGCTTTTCTGATATAATAAAACTGCTCGGTAGCTCACCCGGTATAGCATTACACTTGTGACACAAAGTACTCGATGAAACAGCTCAAAGCTAGCTAAAATGGCATGGTTACTTCAGAAAGTGTTTTTAAATCAAATTTGCTTTTTAACACAATCGGTTAGGTTTTATATGGGCGGTATGCTATTTTCAAACATGACACGCACCAGATATTTCATTTCCAAACTTCTCTGATATGTAACCAACAAAATAAAGCTTTACAAGATACATGCTCATCTTTTTCGAATAAAACTGAACATGCTTTTAGTGCCAATTCACTGGCCATTTCACTTTGAAAGTGTTGCAAAATGTACTAGAAGAAGCCCAAAATAATTTGCAGAAATGTCGCCACAGGAATGCAAGTGGGCAAAAATGAATGTATAATTTTTGGTTAAACATTTCGAAATTTGCTTAAACTGCTCATGCAATAGTCCTTATTTCCACCCCCTCTGTGTAAATAGATTAATTATCTCTTAGTTCAGGCTCAGGAGGTGAAGCTGTAATAGGGGTTAAGTGTCCTCACCGCTAGCAGCTATCCAATAATGAAGTCAAATGGCTGCAGACACGCAGAACCAGCCATCACAAGGTTTGAATTGCTTTGCTAATGAGGGACCTGAAAGGGACGATTTTGACAAGGAAATGGACTTCATAATGTTCCTGCTGTTGTGGGCAGGTTGGTTTGGGTGTTTAGTCTGTGGGGAAAGAGAAAGAAGGGATGATTTGGAGAGAAAACTTGCATTTTGTTCGGCTTGTGCTACACTTGTTGCATGAATAAATTCCCATTAGTTTTGTTTGATCAACTTTTGAAATGCAGATTTTGGTCTTAGAAAGAATTAATGAAATATTTTGTTTAATTATACCTAATCCTTTTAAACAAGCTCTGTTAGCCTTAAGTAATTTGGCAAGCATTGCTAAGCTACTGTATGGTAGCTCGTTTTCATGCTTTGTTGTGTTCTGAAATGTGTCAGAACGTGACTCATAATGTAATTTTAGTCTTTCAGTGTTGCCACAATGGACTTGAAAGCAGCATTAGCATTGCATTATAACTGTAGTTCTCTCTTTTAGGTTAAATCATGTTCGGGGAAAGTCTAAATTAATGTGTGCTATAACAACATCTTTCATGTCAGAATGTGCAATATAGATCTTAGGACTAGGGCAAATAATGACATCCATTGCGCTAGTGTTGACAAATTTAGCGGCATTTCATTTGGGAATTAATCTGTTTTTTGACAAATGTTTTATCATTCTGATTTATCTGCTTTGTCGTCATTTGTGGGGAGAACAATTATTATACATTTTAGCATTTTAGCCAAGAATAATAACTTTTTTTTTTTTGTCTTAAGGAATCGTTTTGAGTAAATGATTCAATGATTCACTCATAACACTCACTTTTTTGTAACAAAGAGTCACAAATCAGTGAGAGAATCAGAATAATTCAAATTTATTAGTTGAATCAAACTCCTGACCAATATCCAAGTAAATTGAATAATATTGTCATGACATGATGGCAACGCTAATTAATAGGCATTAAACTGATCCATGTAAGGTAAGAAATTACAGTTAATTTCATAACGAGCCTAAAGGCTTTTTGTAGTTTTCTTTGTGAATATAAATATTATAACCTAGTTCCAAATATTTTACTTTTGAGATGTTAAAGAAACAAGCTCGGCGCTCTATGTAACCCTCCTCCGCATCTGTGTATCAGAGTTTTACATTACCGTTCAGACTTGGCCTGGGATCAAAACTGCAGCATCTTGTATTTAATTTCATGCCTCTGAGCTCTTATGCCATGCTGGAGAGCTGAGCAATGCGTGGGTGAGACCGAGGGGCTGCTGGTCACTGACGCACCGTGTGTTCATACGCTAGTGCATTGTGGATGGTGACCAGTAGCGTGCGACATCCCATGAGCGCCTGCACCATTGGCGTGAAGGCCTGGACATTGGTATTCTGCTGGGACGGAGCTGTAACTAATGGGTTTCTAGACTCAGTAGAACATAAAACTGAACCGAGGTGTAGGAAAATGTCATCATGGCTTTTTTTAGTGCAGTACTATCTGTTTAAAGGTGAAGTGTACCTTTTTTTTTATCATGTGCAACAATCCTGCAAAGTGAAATAACATCTAATGTGCTTCATGTAGCATGTATGTTTTTTTAAGTATCACACATAGTGTGTAAATTCAATTTCATGTATTTTTTTATTTTTTATTTTGCCTCCATGTTTGAAGTATTTTTAAACTGCTATGTAAACAAGATTATAACCACAAATGTTATAACTTACCAACTTTGAATTTTCTTTATGTTATAAGAGCCATGCAGTTATTATTTAAATGATGCACATTATTATAATTGTATTTAATTGCATTACATAGCAATTCAGTGTAGTAACTCTCATGCATTGTGCTGATGCATCACTTAGGATGATATTATTAGCATTATTTTGAGGGGATGAGGAGGCCACAAGTTAGTCTTAGTAAATCTTTATAGTTCATAAGTGTATGTTGATGACTAAACGCAATAAAAAAACTGTGTTTAACATGCTAAAAATATACAAAACTGATGTTGTATTGATAGTTGTTAACCATACCTGTCAAGTTTTGGATTTGAAAATAAGGGAAATTTTCCGGCGCCCGCCGCGAGCAGTCCCACCACCCCAACCAAGCTCCAGTATCCCTTACATTTTAAGACAGGTGACAAGAAAGCTAAAATCACCACTTGTCAACCACTTATAAACTACAATTGGCTTTATGCACAGCTGCACTACTTCCTGAACTTCAGGCAGCTCCTTTGTTTCCTGTCTGCCATTATTGGACAAACTGATTAATCCAGGTGATCAGTTTGTCCAATAATGGCAGACAGGAAACAAAGGAGCTGCCTGAAGTTCAGGAAGTAGTGCAGCTGTGCATAAAGCCAATGATAGGCCTACCTTTGTTGACATTGACATGCTGTGAACATTCATAGCCTAAATGAAAACACAAAAGGGTATATATGAAGAGCATTTATTTAAAGGTTTATTTGCATATTTTCTGTTCATTTAACATTGCTTGTATTTACATTTCATTTTCATTCCACATTCTTTTCACATTCACACACTCATTCATTTCATATTGCTTTTTTGTGCAGTTTTTATTTTCATTTCACATAACTTTTCTTTACTCTTTTAGTGACTTATTGTACTCATTTGTTGCAGACTTTGCATTCTTTAAGACTGTTTTGGCAGGAGTGCCTTCCTTCTCTGTCCTGGCATCCATCATCTGTCTGTTTTTTCTTCTTTTTTTCCCGCGTCGTCACTCATCAACTCATCATCTGACCTCACACACTAACCTGTAGTAGGCTACTGCAGGTGGCAGTTATCGCGAGGCTAGTGACAGAGCTCAGATTTTTTTGGGGGAGACGTTTTTTTTTTTTTTTTTTAATAACGCAGGTTAAAATACGGGAGATTTACGGGAAAATACTAATACGGGAGGACGGCGGGAAAGAAGGGTAAATTACGGGAATTTCCCGGCCAAAACGGGATACTTGACAGGTATGTTGTTAACTTGTACATTGTACAAATTATTTTTTAGCAGGTGTAAATTAAACAAAGATTATTGCAGTATGTCTTACAAGAAAGTACATTCAGTCTTTCTATTTCAAAATTCCAAGCTTTATCTCAGTGAAAATTGCACCAATTTTTTATTTATTTTTTCTAATGTGCAATGCATTTTTGTCAAGCCTTGCAATGAATGAAAATAAGATATTTGCATGCAATGTAAAAACATTTAAGCATGTAATGCAATGAATTACACTGTGCAATGATTAAGATGTACAGTCAGGTTGTACATGCAATATATAAGAATAGTAATAACTGACCATGTTTAAATGAAGTAACTTAGAGATGATTTGCAATGCAATGAGTCAAACCATGCAAAACAGAATGCTGTTTATTTCAGAATGCAATTACTTCATAAATATCAAAGGAATCATTACATTTTTTTAGGTGCATGTATAAAATTAGTAGTTTTGACTTCAAAAACTGTAACACTAAGGCCATTTTTACTTTAGTCCTTTTAGAATATGTTAAAAACAATTCATAGTACCTTAGCAACTGCATTAGACACCCTGGCAACCACCTACAGCACTTTTGTATTTTGGCGACAAGTTTTGCATGGATAAACCCAACTCAAAATGTGAAAATCTAAGGCTAGATATTTTTGTGATTTCATTCCATGCCGGTAGTGGCACAGAAATGACATCCTTCACCTTTAAGCCTGCAGCTTCTTTTGTTGGGTTTTGTACGATTTGCTCTGTCTGTTTCTAAAACGATGCCTTTTTAGCAATCTCCGGCCATGATGAGATGGGTTTTCTACATTGTGTGCATCATGTCATCTGTCCACCACACAAACTGCTCCCCTGCTCTGCGTAACCCATCAAGACAGTAATTTAGTGCTGTCTGTCATACAGTGGCTATTTCACCCCTCCTCTCACTTCAGCTGTCGTCGGTTATATGCCCCATCCTCCTGCTTCCCCTCCATGCCCCGTACTATACTCACTGGGATTTTCAGATGTACTCTTACACAATCTAGTGGACAGGTTAACTGACGTGCCCTTTAATATGGCCTCTCAGTACCAGGGGAACGAGGCTTTACTCTGTCGTTCTGTGAAAGCAGGTGATGAGCTGAGCTGAGCTGTAAGTTACAGCTCAGCGTTCGCTGTCATCAGTGGCATGACCGCCGGTCATGGTGAAATAGAGATGTTTTGATTAGTAGGTCTTATGGCGTGCGTTCTTTACACTTCAGATAATTTACTGATTTAATTAGCTTTTCTCAGGTTATGCTGCCATGATATTTAAGGGTAGAAGCAGCATTTTGGAGAGCTGTCGAAGAGTTGTTACTTTAAGACATAGATGGCAAAAGTAATACTTTAGACAATTCTTTGGCTACACTGTAAGAACAATGTAAGTTTACTTAAACTTAAAAAATGAAATAAAATAAAGGAACATTACAAATGTTGATATGGCAATTGAAAATTTTACATTCATTGTAAATTTTATTTTATGTACTGTACTGTATGTATGCATTTATTTATACTTGTAAATGTTATGATATATTCTATATTGTTGCAAATTCTATTGATTTGTCACCAAAACAATGCATAAATTAAGTTTTGTTTAAACAATTATAATTTCTAAAGCATTTATTAATCATAGTTAATAGTAAATCAAAAGTTGTATATATTAATGTTATTTAATGGACCTGATCTAACATTGACTAACAATGAACAGCTGTATTTTTCTTAACTAACATTAACAAAGATTAATAAATACTGTAACAAATGTATTGCTCATTGTTAGTTAATGCATTAAATATAATTAAGAAAAGGAACATTATTGTGAATTGCTACAAAAATAAAACTAGTAGGCCATCTTTATTGTTGAGCCCTGATTTAGTTGTTTGAGATTTTGTAAAACTGTGCTATCCACTTCATTAAATTACAATTTGCTGCTGATTGATGTTGACAAGTAATCATTTCTTTTTTGTTGTTATTATTCATATACAGTTTTTTTTTCAATGTAAAACATGTAAATAATCAGCATGTTCAGTACTATATTCATGAATATAGCTGCAGTGCATTAGCTGAAAGACATGAAACTGTTAGAGTGTTGTTTCAATGAAACAAAAGGCTTTTAATGACTTGAAAGGAATCTGTTGGGTTTTGTCTGAAAAGTTTGTTTTAATGTGCAATGTCACCACAGAGATGTAGTTGTAGGCACTTATATTTTTAAGGTCTATAACACAAGCATTGAACATAAGAGTTTTGAGACAGCTGTGAGATGGGAAGATGTTCTTTTTTCCCCGAAAATCTCATTGCAAACTGCCTGCAGCATTGACACAGATGCACTTACCAGTTGGTTTTCACCCCACGACAGCTGCCTTCCATCTTATGTGGCCCAGTATGAACCCGTTTCTTGTATTCCAGCACTATGGTCCATTAAAAGTCTTGCTCTGCTTGAATCTTGACAAATTATCAAATGATTGGTTCACTTTTCCATTACCTGCTGATGGCACAGAGTATACACAATGGAGCTCATGCCAGGGCTGCGGTGTCTGGGCCGGTTACCATAGTTTTAGAAAGGTCAGGACAATACAGTCGCATGGTGAGCCCTGAGTCTGTCAGAGGGATAAAGAGATAATGCTGCGGGACTCTCTTGCTCTTTTTCTTTGCCACCTTTGACTCTCTCTGTGGCTTTATGGGCAGGGAAAGGTAAGCTACGCTGACCAGGGCCCAAAATCCCAATTACAGTAAAGCAGTAGAGCTGTTCAACCATGGGTTTTTGGAGCCGTGGGTTTCCTCAAGGGTTTCCAGTGAAGCAGTCTTTGAAATACACCTGCTTTCAAAATGACTAGTTTAAACACTTAACAAATCGAGAAACCATTGTAATGGACTGTAACTTGTATGCAACTTACAATATATAAAAGAACTTCAAGATTCATGTTTGGGGTATGACTGTGTATAATTTATGCTGTAAAGAAAAAACTACGGTGGCCGAGAGAGCTCAACGCGCTGCAACTTCAGAAAACACATGCAAATAGAAAAAGCACCAGCAAATCAAGAGAACATTTTCATCAGTTTGACAGCAGGTGGTGCAAATGCTCGCAACACAAACAAATAAAGAAACACACTGCAAATGCTCACAATACAACCAAATAAATGTTATTTGCAATGCGTTTCTTTTTTGTTTGTGTTGTGAGCATTTGCAGCGTGTGTGTTGTAAAATTGAGGAAGTTGTTTTCTTAATTTGCAGGTGTTTTTTCTATTTGCAGCGCATTGAGCTCTCTCGGCCACCGTTAAAAACAGATTATTTTCTAAGAATGTTAAACACATGCCTTTTTTTTACTCCTGAAGTTGAAAACTGCTATTATAAATGTGTCATGTTTTTTGATTTTCAAATAATATTTTGCTTCAAATTAAAGTCTCTGTATATATATAGCTGAGAGGTGAATTATGATTATAACGCACAAATATATGACTGATGGCTGAGACGTGAATTATGATACAACACAAATATGTGACTGACTGGCAGGTAATCATAAAAACAAAACAACAAACGCATACAATACAGTAATTACACATCCTATCAGAGTAAAAAAAGAACAGTAAAAATATTTGAATCAAAGATATTTAGTCAAAAATGCTGTAAAAACAGTAATATTATTACAATTTAAAATAACTATGTACTCCAAAATGTTGGTGGAGAAATTTAATGGGAACAATACTTCCAGAATCAAAGTGAAACAACTGTACACTAAAAAGTGATCACTGTTTACCTGTTACTTTTAAATTTAAATTGAATGCATTCCTATTTGGATCTCTTCATGTTGTCTTAGAAAAATCATCTGGCACACCAGTTTTTATTTATTTATTTTTAATGGCATTACAAAAAATACTGACCTTTTAGATAAGCTTCTGGGTCACATGTCCCGAAGTGGCATTTTAGATTGACATGGTTCTGCTGATGTCTCTGGCCTATTTACATAATAGCACAAACTCTGAGAAGAGTATTTAATAACAGAAAAAAAGGATGATGGACACAAATAAAAAGAAAGGATAGAGGAAGGAAAGCAGTTTTCAAAGACTGTGTAAATAAAAACTCTAACTGACTCACTGAAATTCCCCAAATACAGTGTGCTCTAGGATTCAGAAGAAGTCTTGCTTTTAATGATGCCTTGAGAGTTGTGTAAGTGTGTGTGTTTGTGTGTGTTTGTGACTTGAAGCGGGTGAAGTGCACCTTTCAGGCTGGTCAAACGGTAACAGCCTCCTCCATTTGTTCAGCGCGATCACGTTTGATCCTGTTCTCCCAGACTTCTATTCTGATGGTTCTTTTGATTCGGCTCTTTCAGCGCTCCTTTGAGACGCAGCAAAGATTTGAGAGTATCTGTATCTGATCTCAACCTGTATCATGGGCCAAGCCAACTGATGTACTCATTGGTTTGAAAAACGGAGTGGCTAAACCCGAGGCTTTACCTTAAAGTGCATCTGGACTCCAAATAGATATGGATGTATAGCTTGATATCGAACAGAAGCCGAGTCTTTTGTGGTCTCTTGTTCTATCTCTGTACTCCTCTTTTTCTTTTCTCTATTGAATTCCCATCTGTTTCTCTTGTCTTTCTTGGCTTCTTGTACTTTCATCCTCCCTCAGTGCTTACTCTTGTATACAGACTCTTTTCCTAAACTTGTCTATATGTCGGTACATCATGCCCAGTGGTGTGGGCGCCAATCATTGTAAGTTTGTATCATAGACTTTCATTGTAAGTGTATAACTGTCAACATTCTTTTACAAAGTTCGCTTAAGGATATGACCACAGAGTTTTGTTTGACTAAATTTATGTCATAATTATTGCTATGAATATACTACTATACTACTGGAAGTCTCTTATGAGCACTAAGGCTGCATTTAATTGATCAAAAGTACAGAGAAAACAGCAATACTGTGAATCACAATTTTAAATGAATATTTTCTATTTTATTTCTGCATCATTACTCCAGTCTTCAGTTTCACATGATCCTTCAGAAATAAAGCCTAACTTAACTCATTTACACACCAAAGAACTAGTTAAGTTACATTGTCAGTAATAGGTTTTGTCAGTCTGCATATCTTTTATGATTATACTGGGATGCTATTGCTGCTATGCTGACAGTGGAATCAATCCATGATTACTTTAAGTTGGGCTATAATTTGGAATAAGAGAAAGGAGACACAGTTACATATTTCTTTAATTCTGTAACATATACATCGGTTTAGTGGTGTGACTGCAGTACAGTATTGTTGCCATTAGGTATTAGGCACAGTGTGTGATTGATCCTCCTTTGCAGTACAGGGATGAAGTCTGCAAAGCAGAGTTTTATATATTTACTCTGAGAACTACAGAACACCAGCAGAGTTCACTATTCACTATAATGGACAGGGTAAAAAATTCTAAAATTAAATGAAAACATTAAAATGCAAACAAAACAAGAATATTTTGTACTCTGACTTAATAAAAAAAAAAGAAAATGCAAATTAGACATTTTTTTGTATAATTTTGTTTTAAATAAATTAGCATATTATAAAATAAATGTTATCATTATCTCAGTGGTTTGTAATTGTTAGAGCAATTTGTGAAAAGGTTATTTAATTAAAAAAATAAATGGCTTTATATTTTTTATAAAGCCAAAATTAAGATAAAATGCCAAAGATCTCTCTGATAATTACCAGCATTTTTGATTATATAATTATTTTGGATGGTTTTTGAAAGTTTGATGCTATTAGAATATTTTGGAAAGTCAAAAACCATCACTTATCTGTAGTTTGTTAGCAGACTTTGTTCTCATCACACAACACTACAAGAACCTCTGGAGTATCTGTTCCTCCCTCGAGTAAAAGTGCGGACCAATGGTTTCGTAACTGCAGCTCTGCAAAAGGCACAACGACAACCACCATTAAAACCATTCGGTTGAAGGTGTGTGACTGTCGACTCCATTGAGGAGAAAGGCTAATCCTTCTTAATGATCAGCTACAAATGCTTGACCGGAGGGAACTGCACAAGGCATTGAGATGGTGAATGTGAACACTACCGACACATTGTGTGGGCTTGTAATCTATACGATGAGTGACAGAGAGGGATTGCACTGATTAACAAAAGTCATAGTGATGGTCTCCTTCAGTCACAAAGGCCAGATGGCGAAAGAAACAAGTCAGTCACAAGATATTGTGTACAAAAGGGTTGTGCGCCATTCAGATTTGAACTGTGAATTTCTTTTAAATTCCAAATCAATTCTCAGTTTTGAATTAGCAAACAAACAGTTGTAGCAAACTGGGGTGGATGGGTGGATGGATGGATGGATGGTTGGATGGATGGATGGATGCATAGATAGATAGATAGATAGATAGATAGATGCATAGATGGACAGAACAATACATTTGTATACAGAATGATGAATGGATAGGTGAAACAATAGACAGATACAGCAGACAGCTATTGCACACACAAGAAAAATGTAATAAATATATATAGTCACTGCCATTAATATTGATTCCTATTGCATATTCCCGTCATGTGAAGTAGTTCAGCTTTGTAGGCAGGTCTTCAGTATGTAAAGGTTGATCTTCTAACTGCTTTGCTATTCAACAGCTTTCAAACCCGACCGTAAGGAGTTCTAACAGCCGAGTGTAACATTGCAGTATAGCCATAGATCTCTTCGCCTGTAGCTTAATGAAGCGCAGCGGGGAAACTCGGGAGTCATACGCAAGCACACATATGGCTTCCAGCCACACACACACACAACCGCAAACAAACTGACCTTTTGAGCCTGAAACAGAAGCACTTGATATAAGAGCAGGCCATCAAATATAACACATCTGCCAACATCTGTACTGCCTCAGTGTGCAGTTGTTCCTCTCGGGCTGGTGAACCGAGGCCTGATGCTGATGTAGTTTACAGCTGAGTGTGTTTTTAGAGGACATCTCTCTTGTTAGTGTGCGTGTATCACTTGTGAAGATGCTATCTTTAAATTGCTATTGTCTTCTGCATCGGGACCTCTGCCGGTGAGAATGGATGATGGAGGTTTCACCCACATGGTTAGTCATCTATGCGGAGACGGGGAACCTCCGCAGAACTCGCGAGCCTTTGTTTATCTGCTGACAGGTTTAGGCTGAGCAACAAAAAGAGTCAGAAAGAGTCAAAAAGAGTCAAAAAGAGCTTCCTTCTTGCAGTGCATGTGAAAGAACATTGATAGCGATCTAAATGGTCTTCTGGCATCACAGGAAGGCCTTTTTTGTGTAGACAATTGTCTGTTAATCAGTGTCGTATTTACATTTGTTAACTACTGTATATCATTACTCAATAAGGTTAACAGTAACTCAGAGTTAGTGATTTAAATAAACCTCTAACCCGAAGTATAATATTTTGGTGCATAACTCATCCATGCCATATCGAGACCGGAATATCATATGCTGCATTTACATTACAAGGTTCAAGAGACCTAATTCCCATTTTTATGTGGCATGTTTCATGTGGCACAGTTTGGAAAAGACCCATAAACATGTATTAGGCAAAAGCACATGAATTCCGATATTTTCAAATCAGTTTCCCACCTCATTCATATATCTGGTATGAATTGGACATGTGCATTTTCCTCTTCCGTATAAGCTGATAGATTGGATATTCCCATGTCAATATGAGTCGTACAGCACTGAAAAAGCAAGGGTGGTGAATGGTCATCTCAGGTGAATGCATTTCCAGGACAGTACAAAGTGTGGCCACGTCTGTGGTTTTCGTGTTGCACTTTTGCCACAGGTTGTTATTTCATCTTTGGGTTAAAGTGATCTGTCACTATTTCAATGGAGGGGGACAACCAGAGGAATACTTTAGCAACCACATAGAAATGCATTGGCAACTACACTCTTAAAAATAAAGGTGCTTAAAAGGTTCTTCACAGAGATGCCATAGAAGAACCATTTTTGGTTCCATAAGGAACGATTCAGTTAAAGGTTCTTTAAAGAACCATCTCTTTCTTACCTTTTTATAATCTGAAGAACCTTCATTCGCTACAAAGAACCTTTTGCTAAACAGAAAGGTTCTTCAGATGTTAAAGGTTCTGGAACCATTTAGAACCATAAATGGTTATGGAACCATTTAGAAAAAAAGGTTCTTCTATGGCATCGTGAAGCACCTTTATTTTTAAGAGTGTAGGGATGTTCTGCTAAATTGGATATTGATTGGAATCGGTCAAAAATAACTACGATTTGAACTTGGTAAGCTTTGATCGTAATTTGAAGAGTTTTTTTTTTTTTTAGGCAACATCACTTTATTGTCATCACTGATGCACCATGGAAGATTTTGTCGGATTTAATTTTCTTATAAAATAAATAAATTAAATTAAATTCTTAAAAAATCCTTAGTCAAAATGTTCACAGTAAAATAATTATGCAGGTTACAAGATGTATTTGCACATCTTAAAAAAAAAAATAATAATAATTAAACAACTCCTGGAAAATTTCATTTTTAAATCAAATATGCATTTTTATTTTATTTTAGTTTATTTTAGTTTAGTTTAGTTTAGTTTATTTTGGAGGGTTCACATTGGTGATGTTTCAGTCTGTCAGCTGAGAGAAAAATAATAATGCTAGGTACAATATATATTTTTAATTAATTCCTAAATAATTTATATATAAATAACCTTTATTAGGGAGAAAAAAAACTTATTAAATAACAAACTTCTTGTAAAATAACAAAGGGCATAAATAATATTGAATTATTTGATTTATTTTCCAGATTTGTTTTCGTACTTGCTTTTTGATAATAAAATTTAAAAATCTAGATATTTTTGTTGATGTTGTTGGAAATAGTTTTTTTCATATCAACTATTTTCTAGAAATATCAAACCTTGACAGCAACAAGCTAAAATGCAATCTTCTTGTGCACTGACACTGTGCTGTTATGAAAGGAAACCTAGCATGCACCTAGACACAGGATATGTTTTTCATTTTCACACTTGTTCAAAATACAGGTTATCTCTGCCGAGATGCTAATATTTCTTTTGTCACTGTCACACGGGTAGTATATTGTCACGAGCGCAGCTTTCAGTCTTTATAGTTCAGAAAACAAGCTTTTGCTCAGTCAATTTCATTTTGCACCTCTGCTTATCTGTTTAATAAAACACAGCACCATTTTTTTTTTTGGCTCGCATGGTGGCTTTTGTATGACTGCATAGTTTTTCCCCATGGTTCTTAACACAAGGAGGGTTTGAAGAGCCATTGACATTGATTTCTGGCAATAATTATGCGTCTCCCACTGTCAAGGCCAAGAAAGTAATAATAAATGAATGCGCTGGTTCTTTACGATTGAAATTCAGATCCATTCAAAGGACAGACTGTTAGCAGTATTGCGAGCTTCATTGACTTGACTCATTGACTGACTCGGATATTATTGACCGATCAGTGTTCTGTAATGAATTGTTTTAAGCAGCTTAAGTATTGAAGAGGGCCGAACCCTCCGAGTGATTTGCCCTCCAGGGCTTTAGTAGGGCTAAAAAACGATGGCCATTCCCAGAGATTTATTTACACACTGGGTAGCTGCCAGGCGCTGGCGCCCTGCAGTAAATTCTTTTATAGGTGGGCGTTCAACTAAAGCCTCTGGTAATTCAGCCTCAGTCCATCACATCGATGGGAAGCATGTTGAAATGTGATTTAGTCCACTAATTAGAGATGCTAATTGTTTTCGTCCCTCAGGCTTTGCTGATGGGTGTCTGTGGAGTTCTCAGAGGATACTACATCGGCTCCAGGAGAAAGAGATCTCCTTCAAATGTTAGCTGGAGATTTTGTGTGCTACTTTGGTGTACCTTTTATGCAGAAGTGTCAGAACAGTTTTTTTGTTTTTTGCCAATTTTTTAAAAATTGCAATTATTCTTTACTTTGATTAAACAATTATTGTACAGAAACACACTACAGTAAGACTATTCAGCATGGACACCTTGAATTCAGATCAGAAGTAAAGTAACAGTTACACACTTTTTAAATTTTCAAAGAATCTTTCAAACACAAATGTATCAGTTTCCACGAAAGCATTAAGCAGCACACCTGTTTTCATCATTGATAATAATAAATGTTTCTTGAGCAGCATATTAGAGGATCATGTGACATCGAAAACTGAATGATACTGAAAATTCAGCTATCATCACATAAATTAATTAAATTTTAAAATATATTAAAATAAGAAACAGTTAATTTAAATTGTAAAAAAAAATATTTTACAATACCGCTGTTTTTACTGTATTTTTGATCACATAAATGCAGCCTTGGTGAGCACATTTGAACGGTAGTGAGTATATAGGCTATTCTTGAAAAATGGTGCTTGACATCCCTGCCTGTATATGACTGACCTGTTGGCCTTTATCGCAGCAAGCAATAGTGAATGAAATGGAACCAGCACTCAGAGTTCATGTTGGAATTGAACTCTTTATCGTTTAATAACACTGAGAAAGGCCAGTAAGGGTCCATTTCATGGTTTGGTGCCTTGAATGAGAGTGACATTGAACCCAAGTGATGACAAAGTCCTATTAATCTATAGTCTGTGTAAGGAATCTCACAGCATGTCCTAACATTTCCAAAGCCATTTTTTTTCTGTCAACACTGACAATGTAATTCAAGTATAATGATCATACAGTTTTTTTGCTTCTGAAGGGAATTTATCTTGCATGAAAGATATTTAGATGTTCTTTTAGTTATTTTAGAGAGCTCTAAAACATTTACTAAAGACAAATTTGTCGTTTTATAAAGAGGTCATCATGTGTGTTTTCATATTCCTTTTTTGATTGATTATCATGTCTTGATATTTTCATATTCCTTACTTACATACCGCAAGGTAGACTTTGAAAGCTTGAAACCAAATGATAAACCTCTCCAGACCATTTAACTTAGTCCTATATGTCTTAGCTAACTTCCAGTAAAGGCCATTCCTGAAATAGCTTGCGTTCAGCCTTGAATAAATTATTCAATTTCATTTTTCTTAATACATAAAGATTTTAGCTCTGCAAATGATTGATGAGGGCTGAATTAATAATTCAGAAATTTGGGAGTCATGTGGAGATTCATGCCAACTGGACTAGAAATTAAAAGAGACAAAAGAGGGACGGACAGAAGGAAGAAAGAATATGCTGAAAGCTCTCATGACATTTAAAAAGTTTTACTGGCAAATTGACAGAATAATTTTTCTTTTCTGTTTGTCATAGAATGACTCTGGTAATGCATATATAAAAAGTATGTATATTTATTTTAATTCTGTATTTTAGCATCTTTAGCTTTGGGAGGTAAATATGTCAGAGGCCAGTTTAAAGCTGAACTCAATACGACCCAATGAGATCTCAGAAGCTTTATTGTAATTAAAACATTTAAGTCTTGAAAGGAAATCTATGGCACACTCTATATAATTACCTAGTTAATGGCTAATGAGTCTCCATGGCTCGTTAATTTTCTTTTCCCTTATAACAATTATCCCGATGACATAAGACGCATGCCGCTTGTTTCTGTCTATGCTAACTGCTCAAAATTCAAGCAAATAGAGAGCAAGCCAACTGTAAATGAGTCTCTGCATATAGCCCAAATGATTTTTCACGTGGTTTACCACATCTACCATCTGTATTCCATCTTAAGCACTGTAGATTCAATGCATGGGTAAAACAGATCTCACGCACTTTCCCCACCGTCATGGTGTCAGAGCCGAGGAGCAATCTGGTCCCATTCCACACGTTTCCACCAAAAAAAAAAAGTGGTTGTGTTGTTCGAAATTTCTGTTTGCAGCTGTTCTGGTTTGGTTAATGTCCTGACAGCATTCTTCCAGTAACATTAATAGAATGTTTGTTCTAACTTATCTGGTTTTTAATACAGTTCTCAAAATGTTAGCACAAAAATGACATTTTCATAACTTGGGAATGTTAGCAAAAATGCTCTTAGAACATATTTCTGTTGGCCTGGTTTACACCAGCTTATAAAACCTATACTGGTTTTGAATCAGGATGAATTTGGTTCATTATTTCATAGGATTGTCGTTTGAATTTCAGTTTCATTAATTGCATAATATGCTAATCGGTTACTCAATATTGACTGCATACATCAGTCAATAGACATTATGTCAGATTATTCAATAGACATGAAAAAGGCATTAGTCTGCTTGTGTTGGTTATGTGTGCATAGTGTGCTGTTGTCAGTTTAAATGTGAACCGTTCTGTGAGATCCATTACCAATTTCATTGGAAAACGATCTGCAAACCACTGTTTTATATCATGTTTAGAGGAGTAAAATCTTGAATTGTGATATCAGTGTCACAGTTAAAGTTCGTTTAGAGGGGAATACTGAGTTAATAACTATCATTAGTCTAGGTAAGCAGCAATAGATCTAGGAGAGTTGGTGTGTAACAGCAGTGTGTGCAAACATGGTTTATAGATCCATGAACACCTGTATTTTCTCATAGATTTTTGCGTGGGTTTGTGTTTGAAGTATAATCGCTGCACTTTTCAGATACGGAAACCCTGACTGTGTTAATCACAGCGGCTCAGAGCTGACATCAAACATTTTCATCAGTTCACCTGCCGAGCCCCTGCAGACCGAAGCCCATTGTGAGGGCCTGAGGACACACACGCACACACACACACACACATCCCAAGGGCACTTTCCCCAGCACACTCGCTCAAAACTCCCACTCTTGCAGTGCCGTGTATATACTACTGAGCACACTAAGGTGCCTTACAGTAGACTGTAAGTTCCTTTCAATACAGTCGTTCCAGGAAGAAAACAGCATTTATGTCAACAACTTTGATGAAGTACACTAAACAATTGTTTTCTTTTTATACACACATTTATACTGAATACAGTATATACAGTATATATACAGTGTGTGTGTATACTGTATACATATATATATATTTAAAATTAATTTTAAATATGAAAAATGTCCTAAAATAAACTGTAAATATGGTTGCATATTAACTATGATTAACTCATAGATTATTTTTTTATGAAATGTATATAATTTATCTGTTGTGATTTTGATTCCCCACTGTTTTACTACTTATTTACCTCAAAATAATAGTGAATTGTCACTTTACATAATGAAATAATCAAACAAATAAACAAACTATTTGTTTTTCTCTCAATGTGTTATCATTGTTGATGATAACACATTGAAAATTTCGAACAACTAAGTTAAGTAAATAAATAAATGTAATTCTGTTTTATTGCAATTCTGAAGGGAAAAAAGTCAAAATTGCACGATATAAACTTTATAAAAGATTATAAAAGATAAAAAATAAAAGATATAAAATATTTTTTTCCTGCCATGAAATCAAAAATAGAAAATGTAATTATGACTTCTTATTCCGAGTTTATATTTTGCCAATTAGACTTTATATATCGTAATTCACACATTTCTTTTCAGAATTTTGAGGAAAAAAAATTGAGAGAGAAAATGTTGCAATGACCTTTTTTTTTTTTTTTTTTTTTTTGTGGTGGAAACAAGCTTTCATAGCAGCTTGAGAATCAGTGTTTACTGAAAGTAATTACATCAAAGATACATTCAAGGTAAAAAAAAAAGTAATAATAAAAAAAAAAAAATCTGATGAAATTCTGTTGAATAAATGTGTTTAAGAAAGAATCTAATTAAAGTTTCTCAAGCCATGTATTACAGTGTGCTTGACTTTTTTTCTGTTCAGCTATTTTTTAATACAAAAACCATAGGCTTCTTGTTGACTCTTGAATGGTAATGACATCCATGATAACAAGCTTAGTGCAATTTCATAAGACTTTTTTTTTCTTCCCCAAGGGTGTATTTTAAATGATAGAAAGTTTCTTTATTTTGTTAAGGTGTTTTTAGAGTGCACTCATTTCATAGTGACAAACATATAACGTTCCCTACTGCTTCCTTTATGACTCTTAGTAAAAAACGAGACCGTATCGAGTGCTCTTCTACCATTTTCCATCTGAATGGCGTCACCCCATAATGCAGATATCCAGCAGTGAACTCTTAAAATACCCAGCTTGCACTTCGTTCTCAACTGAACATGTCCATTATGCTAATAACAGCCCTTAGCTATGCACACGGAGAACTCGGCTCACATTTCCTTTATTCGTCTTCCCCACAGTTCTGGCTTATCACAGTTCTCACAATTACGACTAATTCAGCGATAAGGCTCGCCACTGAGATCCACAGTAATTATGCTTGGAGGGCATTTCTCCTACTCTTCTTAGTAATTGCGCTAGTCCGCGCTCCGCTGGGAGGAGTGAAGAGGCTCTCGGATACCGGCTGACGCCCCTAAGGGAGCGGTTTGGAGGACAGAAACGCGTCCTCGCTGGTGGAGCTGAACTGGATGATGAGGTCACAAGGGTGTTCATAGGGCTAGCAAGGTTAAACCGAGGTGTTATCTTAGCCAAAATGCCGTCGATTTTGCACCACACAGCGCTAATCCTATAACCCTAGCATTATTCTGTGCAGACAGCCTGTAATGCATTTCTCTGGAGGGGCATTTGAACCGTTTTCATCTTCGTACAGGTTGTTATTTTGTGCGCGGCCATTGTGTAGCAGCGCTAACAAAGTATCGCAACCAAGATCAAAGTCTAGATCTGTGTTGTTCCGTATGCTTTCGCCACAGTGTCTCTGTTAATTCATTACGAGCTGACATTTTCTCTGTTTTTGAAAAAAACCTAATCTCTCAAAGTGCACAAGCTCATCTCCATCTGCTCAGCTCAATTATGCATGCACCGTCACTATTGTGTTTTAAGATGCAAATGCGTCTGGCTTCTCGGTGAGACGACACTCTCTGGTTTCGCTCTCATATCCTCGCTCTTAATGCACAAGCACACTGAGCTGAAAATGGCTGAAGGTCGCGGCTCAATCAGGGCCTAATCTACTCAAGTCACTTTTTTATGATGGCAGGCCTTTGGCTAACCTGCTAGAACACTTGATTCAAGTCGCAATTTCGATGTGCGTTTTCATACATTTTACTTATTTTTGGAATCTCAGTGTGAAGCTAAAATTAGCTACTAAAAGGTTCCATTATGAATATTATAATGAAAATTTGCAGATAATTAGTGCAAAATTAACAATATTGAAAATATTTTAGCATATTGAATTTTAGGATTTATTTGATTTATCAGTTTGATTTATTGCACACAGTTTTATTTTAGTATTATTTCTGTTATTTTCCTTATTAAAGATGTTTTTTAAAAGTTATTTAATCTTTAATTCAATTACCAAAAATAATTTTTAATAGTTAGTTTTAATTAAAAGTAACAACACTGGTGGGCAGTTAATTGTTTATTCCAAATAAATGTTTTTTCAGTCTAATTTTATCTAAATAAATAAATAATAACAACAGTATTATTATTATATAAAATAATAATCATTTTTATTAGGTTTTAATATTTCTTAATGTAGTTTTATCTATTTTTATTTCAATTTTAATTTGAGTAATTTTATTACTACAACTCAAACTTTCAAAATTTCCAATTGCCAAGTTTAAGATTTTAAAAAAGAAGATATTTTCAGTATATATCAATTACCAAAAAATAAAAAAATAAAAAAATAACCATACTGATGGAGTTAATTGGTTATTTCAAATAAATGTTTTTTATAATAATAATAAAACAAAATAATAATAAAAAAAATAACTTTAAGTTTTTTGTGTTTTTGCCATTTTTGTTATTTAAAAAAAAAACATTTCTATACAGCTTTTTTTTTTTTCAGTTTTAGTAATTTTAGTATGTCAACTCAGTTGCCACATCAACATTTCTTATTTTCATTTAAGTTTTTTAAGGTATTTTCACTTTATTTTAATTGCTGAAATTATTTTAATTGCTGAAATTACTGATATTATTTTTAATTGTTTTACTTTTAGTTAAAAAATAAGACAAAATTGATTGGTTATTCCAAATAAATGTAAAAAAAACAAAAAAACAAAAAACAAAATTGGTCTGAAATAAATTCTTTTTATTTTTTCAATACCTTTTCTCTAACCACCTGGCTGGAATAGTATGTCAATGTGTAAACGATAAAATCAGTTTCCACTGTGCCTTTCTATTGTATTTTGATCTGAAATACAATACAGAATTGGGTCACAGGTGATCTTTCATCTTAACTTTAGCATGAATGTAATTCTTTCCACTTTGGGAAGCTACAATGCCAAACATTACATGCCAGAAAATGAGCATGATCTCCGATCATTGGCTAAAGGCGCTTTCTGTGAATGCGGGCCGGCTCTTGGCTTGAGCGCAGTCGGTTTGGCTCATGAACACCACATCTATTTCTGTAGGTGCGTCTTGGCAGCTGTGCATCAGTCCCATTTGCATCCATAATTCCCTGGCAGTCTGTCGCATCACTCTTCGCTGTGGTTGTCCCCTTTATGCTTTCAAGCCAGATCCCAGATGTAGCAATTCCTAAGCAGTAATTTGTTTGGGAAAGGGAGTTAATTAGTCTTGGTCTGCAAGTCATGTTGCCCTTGTGTGTCATTTGTTTATCTGTGTGCGTCTGTGTTTGTGAGATGTTGCAAACAACCATCGGGGGAAAAAAAGTAAGTCAAGTCTTGCATTATTCAAGAAACTCCCAAACCAAATGATAGAATTTTTGAGAGCTGCTCCAAGTTTGGCCCCTTGGGATGTTTTTAATGATCATATGTTTAGATTTCAGTTGGAAATTGGTTGCAAATCAATGGAGAAGTCTTTAATTATGTTCCAAAGAGATTGGCTTGTAAAACTTTTCATACTATATTTTTACTATATGAGTGCCTTGGAGAATTTCATATACATTCATTCATTCATTATTGTTAAAAATGAATAAGTATAGATGGATAGACAGAAAAATTAAAGATTAAAATACAAATAAAAATAAAACATAGTGATATCTGTGGTATAGTTGTGTTGTCTTAAGCCTAAATGAGACTGCTTATGTAACCAGCAATTGTATTTCAGTCAAAACAAAGTTCATCCACTTTTCCATCATTTAGGTTGTCTAGGTTAAGCACCAGCTATCACAGCGGCCAGATTGCTGCCCTTAGTCACAATATTTATGCTGTGACTTACCGCGGGAGAACTATTCATCTCAAACACGTCTGGCTTCTCCACTGGAGAGGTGTTTAAAACTGACCTCTGTTTCCCCAGAGTCTGATCTGAATTAATTACAGAAGGAAACACTGTAACCTCATCTCTCTCTCACTGGATTAATCGACTAATTATGAAATCATCTGAACTGCATGGAAATGGAGGAGTTCTTACTGGGTGACAATGTTAATGGAAGAGGTTGCTTTAAATTAAAAGCCTATTTGCTGACATTGGAGACAGTGTCCTTCTCCTTCCCACTCTGAACTGTTCAAGATATTGAGGGAATGTGGCAAACCGAAGGCAAAATTACAGACAACTGTTAGATTAAGACGACCCAGGTCAATACAGGTCAAAGCAAAAGCTTGTACAATAATACAAAACACAGAAAGCTAAAGAAAGGAAAAGCTGGACCTCTAACTTTCAAACCAAAACATCACTGTGCTCTTCATCAGTGTGCAATAACATAAAGCTCCTCATCTTCACATATCTGTTTGAAATACCTGCAGTGATATTACATGTAAATGTCAACAGGACATCAAGTGAGCTTTCTTCAGCCCCCGAGGGGGAGAGATGCATTAGGCTCCATAATTGCCTGCTTTTCCTCTTGTGATGTGGATTTATGCTGGTGCTGTTGAATGGTGGTGTATTGAATAGCGCATATTATCCTCTACATCATTGTCTTGACTTTTACACCGGAATACCAGGATGCGATGGCTGTGGAAATCAGCTCTCAACTACAGCCACACACAATGGCTCTGATCCAAAACCTAGTGAGCTGCCTACATAGACAGCGAGGCATCACAGGCACACTCCTGACTGTTCAAAATGGCAAGATCTCTTGTTTTGGCCAAATTGCAAGTCAGTATCAAACATATCCTTGGTGCTTAAGACAATTCCAGCATGCATTGCGGCCAAGCTCTGTAAAAAAATGATTTGGCATATTTTTTCAATAGGAGTTCAGTCAGAAGTTCAACCCATGATGCATCTGAATGCTGCAGTAGCTATAGATTACCACCATATAGAAGAGTTTCTAATTGCAATTATATAGTCTTATATTTTCATAAATTGCTATGAAGTAATGCATTTTCAATCTTTAATCCTCTTTCTGCATCCTGTCTACCACAAGTATGTTTCACCACAAACTCTAGTCATTCATGTAGCAAGAAGAGCTCAGGGTTTTGCTTGTCAGGTTTGAAAATTATCCCCTGCTGGTGAAAGCTGTAACTTACGGAAGTTCTAAGCGGCCATGCATTATTATAATTTTTCTGTCTTGTTTTCTCGTGATCACGACATAACGAGTTGTTTTGTCGTTATCACGACTTAATTTTCTCGTGATCTCGACATAACGAAAGATGTTGATCTCAACGTAAAAACCGTTTTCTCACGACGTAATTGTAGCTATCGTGAGAAAATCAGGGTCGCTATATTGTCTTCGACGATAAAGTTGCAGACCCGACAGCCTCCTTCTCAAGTGTCGAACACTTACGTGTAAGTCGTCAATCACTGACAGACAGAGCTATTTCAGTTTGAGTGAGTCCCTGATCAAAGTAATAGCATTTTCTTATGCCAAATACACAGAGAAAATTAAGTCGTGATAATGACAAAACAACTTTCGTTATGTCGAGATCACGAGAAAATTAAGTCGTGATCACAAGAAAACAATACAGAAAAATTATAATAATGCATGGCTGCTTAGAACTTCCGTAGTAACTATATATAAATACAACACCAAATATTTCATTAGATTATAGTAAATGCTTTACCAGTGTTTTAATTTAATTTAATTAGATTATTTTTTACTTTACTTTCGCAGCTCATTCAACCAGAGAGGGTGAAGATTTTGGAAATTTACTTTGTACCTCATAAATTTAATTTAATTTTATTTTTAGGGAAATGTTAGGCACTAGAAGTTCTTGTGGTGTCATCAGCTAATTCGTGTTGTCATGGCATCATTCTTTCTGAGGCTGTGGAGAAATGAGTGGCATGACATTTATAGCAGGTGATTTTTCTTGAGGTTTGTTTGAAGAAACCTGATAAATCTTGGAGATCATAAAGGCATCATAAAGGTTTGTTGATTCTGTGAAAAAATGTGAAATATTTAAAACCTCTGTTTATTCCTGAGCTTAAACGTTCAAATTACCCTTCAATGAGTAGTTCAAATGATATATTTTGTTTAATCATTCGGTTTTATAAATTAGGTGAACAAAGTTAGTAATCTCATAAGGCTTTCCTCTCAAATAATTTTACAGTTTTAGCTACCAATGCATCTGTAACATCACACCATGAACAATTAAAAACAATCTGCTGCAAATCTCAAGAAACCTTCAGAAAGAAGCGTTCAGTGTTGAAGTACTGGAAGGTATTTTATGTTATGCGTGCCAGTGTTACTGAGTTGGATATGATTGGAGTGGGTGTTTATATATTTATTTCCCTCTGTGTTTGTGCCTGTGGGGAGGCCAGTAAGATACTGAAAAAAAAGAACCCACACTTTTTGTAACCCACAGGCACAAGTGTATCAGGGCCACCTCGTCTTCAGCCCAGCTGCTGATGTCTTAAAAGCTAATGCTCTGGAGACTCAGTCTTCCTTTAGTCAGCAATCTATAATAATATGACTTCATTTAACAGCACTAGAGAAACGTCTCTGTGTATTCAACTAAGCTATTCATATGTAAATCAAACTCGTGTCAGGACAGGTTAAAAACAAGGTCTTGTGTTGTTTGATGTAGTCTAATACACTGAATTTATGGTTTTGAACTTTTAGTGACCAAAGAATATTAAGAATTTGACCATGTAATATATACAATATATTTCTTAAAATTAGCATACATTTTTAACAACATGTAAATAATGGAGGACCAAATATTTCAAATATTAAAAATAAATCAATAAATGTAATAATCTATCTATCTTTTTAATACACAATTTAGTTTTATACTTAATGTAATTCAATATGTTCAATTGGCAACCTTGATATTATACATTTGAATACTGGTAATGTAAATACTTAATATTGTACATGTTATATCCTTAATATATCATAATCAGGACTTTTTATTTTCTCCTTGTTTTCCATCTCCCATTATTCAGTTTTTATTTTGATGACTTATTTTGAAATCTTTTATCGTTTTATGAAATCTTTTTACTTTTATTGAAATATATTACTTTGAGTGTGTGGGAACTATAACCGAAATGCTTTGCAGACAAATTCTATATTTATTATATTTTTTCATCATATTTATTTCTAATTATTCATGTTTTATGATTTCATGTTTCGTATAAAAATGATTTTAATATTAATTATAATAATACTATAATAATTCTTATTTTTTTATAATATCTGGATTTATTTTGATCTTTGATTGTAGCTTAAATGTAAAAAAAAAATGCTTAATTTTTTATAAATTTTTTGTTGAAGAGGCCAGCTGTTTTGAGATTGTGTTTGGTTTTCCATGTCATTACTCCCCATTGAGTTAGTGACTAATTAACACAATTTCAGTTGCAAATTCATTTATTCACAGCTCTACCCGTGTACGCCTGTGCTGTTATTTCCCTACTACTTTTGGCATCATGTTGTCAGAGCGTGCCCTCACAGATTTGACTTACACCCGCTTCAATATGCCAGTCTACTGTAGGTTGTGAAAGAGTTGCCGCTGTGAAAGGCCTCTTTCCTCGCACACAACAGATGCATGTATCATTAACTGCTGCTGCAGAAACTCTGAGATAAACACAGAGGTCTCACCTTCGTAGTTCTCCGTTATAAAGCATGTCCTCTAAGCGCTTTATGGATTTCACACTATAGAGTTTACTCACAGTTTGGGCTCATCCGTCTCATGTCACCAGGCTTGTGTGCCGCTCTGCCATCATTTGTACTGCATGGCAGCCCCGTAAGCAGCGTAAGCTCTCTTTTTCTTGCTCTTCTTTTGTGTGCGCGTGTATGCGTGGCGAATGATGATAAAAATGAAGTGGATTTGTAAATGTGGGCGGGGCTTTGTGGGCTATTGTCTCTAATTGGTCAGGTAAATATGGACATATAAAGTTGAGTATGTGATATTCATGTTGATATTTCCAACTTGCAAGTATAAATGTTTTGTATTGCTCAACATTTGAACGATAATGCATAAAGAAACAAAATGTCAATGACACCATTGTTATTTTGACTGTTAACAAAGTAGTATCCTTGCAACCAAATGGTGGCTGATAAATTGTAATATGCAAAACTAGCATTTGCAGATTTATTTAAGTTTTATTAAGTGTCTTTGTCATACAGTGTAGGGATTTTGACTCATTGATGCATTTGCTTAACAGATAATTGAAAGTTTATGTTTGTCATAAGCTGTTTATGGTAGGCTATGTCTGACTGAAGATAATTAAGAGACATACTACTACTAAGACTTGGTTCTAAATACATACCAGAATTGTGACCTTGTTTATAATAATTGTCACTTCATTTCTCATCATTTTGACTTTATATCTCACAATGAAACTTTGTATTTTACAGTGTCACTTTATATGTCACATTTGAGACTAAATGTCTTATAAGCGTCTGCTAAATGCGTAAATAAGCTTTTTCTCACAATTACCTTTTTTCTTTTTTTTTTTTAAATCTTCTTTTTTTTTTTCTTCATTTTATTTTCAGGCAGCAAAATGCTTCTATAATTAACAAATACCAGATGACAGCCTGTTCATGTCAGGGTTATTGTAGGAAACTAAAACTTAAACCATAAAAAAAATATATATATATATATATATATATATATATATATATCATTAAAATTAAATATGTAATAATTATAATTATTAAAAACTAATTACAAATATTAATAAAAACTGTAATAGTATCTCAATGATAATACTGGTTTGTGTAACAGTTTTCACTATAGATATATATTTTTTTTACATTTTTCTGTGTGTACAAATATATCATATTCAGTATTTATTTCTGGAGATTTGAATGCTGCTCAAAGAATGGCCACCTAATGGAGCGTATGCCAACAAAGAACTGAAGTTAACTTTTAGCTCTGTAGGAGCGTATCATGAGAGACACTAATAATGTGCAATGGTCAAGAAGCTTTCATTTGACTGACAGTAACATTTTAAAACACCCTTATGGAGCAGAGCTGAATCTCAGAGCAGCCATGCGTCTCTTGACCAGAAGAGATGGCAATGATTGACAGCTTGTAGTGTGACACAGTAAGAGCTCAAGCACGTGTCACTTCCTTCATTAGCGGGCTCCTCTGAGAGAAACCACCAGCACACACACTCCCTAATTAGCACAAAGCTATTGCTACCCTGACAGACAGAATGATGTGTGGTCGTTCTTGAGGTCCCTCTTTAAAAGCCTAATTTTTCTCAGGTACTTTGAATCATTTAACTTCTCAAGCATTTAACTCCTTATTGATCCACGGAGACTAAGGCTCTGCTCCAAACTCTAGTGAGCTGCTCAACTGTTTACTGCCTGTGTGGGAGACTACTTTCTAATATAGCACAACAGAAATTAAACTTGACAACTGGCTCAGAATGGCCTTCATGAGAAACAACAATGTTAACTGGATCAATTTGAAATGTGTGTGTGTTTATTTTTTTAATTTTGCTAAATAAGCTATTTTTGTCAGACTTTATTGGTGACTTGAAACTTAAGTTTTTTTAATATTCTAGCAGATTGGACATTTTTTCTAGCTATATTTAGCAGGCATCCAAGTGCATCACTTGTTGTGTGGCTAAGATTGTGGCTGCACTGATAGACTTTGATTCTGCAAAGTTATCAGCTCAATACTCTAATAAACCCAAAATGCACTGGGGAAATTGGTGTATTTTATTTAGATGAAAATAGATTATTGTAAGAATTTTTGGTGCTGCATATTATTTTAAAAATATTGAAAATTTGGGGGTCAGTTATTTGATCAAAAATACAATAAAATAATAATATTGTAATATATTATTACAAGTGTTACAAGTAAAGAGTAACTGTTTTCTGTTGTAATACTGTATGTTGTAAAATATATATTAAATATATGATTAAACATATATATTATAAAAGGACATATGATCCTCCAGAAATCATTTTAACACACTGATTTGGTGCTCAATAAACATTTCTTCTTCTTATTATTATTATTATAAGTATGCAGTAAAATACAGTAAAACAGTAGTTTTGTAGTATATTATGACATTATGAAAATGAGTATTTTTTAAATACAAGTAAAAAAACATTCTGAATGAAAAAATAATAGTTTCATAATTTATAATTTTATCCTTCAGAAATTATTCTAATATGCTGATTTGCCTCAAAAAAAAAATCTTATTATCAGTGTTAAAAACGGTTGTGTAGCTTAACAGTTCAAAAGAACATAATTTATTTGAAATACATTTTTTACATTATAAATGTCTTTACTGGCACTATCAATAACTTTAATGTATCCTTGCTGAATAAAAGTTGTTGAGAGAACAAATGGCAGATAATTGCCAAATGTTGATGAGCAAAGTTTGTCGCATCAAACAAAAAAGACTTGAGGCTCTAAAGGTGCTTCAGCTAAATATTTAGTTAAGGGTATGAATACTTATGCACTGTACTTATTTCAGTTTTTTTATTTGTAATTAATTTTCCAAAGTTGTGACAATTCTGTTTTTGCTTTGTCAATATGGTGTATGGAGTGTAGACTGATGTAAAAAAAAAAAAAAAAACAATAATAATAATTTAAAGCAGTTAACATAAGGCAGCAACATAACAAAATGAGAAAAAAGAAGGGGTATGAATACATTCGCAAGGCACTGTAGATACTAGACTTTCTGAAGCTGAAGCTTGATGGCACTACCAACACCAAGGTTGCAAGTTCACTTTCCAGGGACCACACATGGTAAATGCATAATTAAAATACCTGCCAATGAACAAATCTAATGGTGATAGCTTATGTTTTTTAAATTAAGTAGCATCCCTCATGCATGCCATAATGACAGCATTGCTGATGAGCAATTTAGCTGTGTGCTATTTTCTAACACACATGTGATTAATCGGGTTGCATCAGTGATTCAGTCACACATTGGGCAGGGATTTCCTAGACTCTGCCCACATTCATAGTGAGAAGACAGCATGGTGCTGGGTAACAGGGTCTGGCAGGGCTGGATACAATTTGGGCATGTAGTGCGCCCACAGATGGTTGGACAGCACAAGCCCCACAGAGTTGGCACGCATAAGATCTCCATGTTTTGAGGCTTGTCAGAAGACAATAACAACCCAGTCTCCTCTCGTTTTAAGAAACAAAATCTTAAATTATTTTCCGATGAAAACAGCTGTATTTCATCCTCTGCGGGACTCAACATTAAGCGTTGACAGGTAGAGCGTGATTGTTTATTTGTCCGAAAACTAAAGTCAGTTTTCCCGAACAATGCAGCATCACTACATTAGTTATTAGCAATACGGGACAAAGTTTCAGAAATATGATGTCAAGCATACTGTATAGTGATCCATAAATTGAGCACAACTCGGACAACATGACTTTGACTGCCATATGGGAAAGAGGGTCGTTTCCAGCACAGATTAATGTTCCTCTGCGCTTATTCTTTATTACAAGGTAAGGGTTAGTAATGATTATACTTATAGGGGTTTTCAGATTTTTCAAGCTAAAGACCCTTTGGTGTATAGAGAGACAGAGCAGTGACCCCCTTTAAATATGTAAAATGAAGTGCATTTTCAGCTTGGCCTAATGCAGTGTGCTGTATATTACCATATTATTGTATTTTGAATATTTTATTACGACCATTAGATTGCAAAGGCATTAAAATAATTAGCACTGATGAGGGAAGTCAAATGCTTGTACGTTGCATTTTCAAGTTGAGGAAAAACAAAATATATATTTCTTCATATTTAAAATTATACATTCAAAATTGTTATTTTTCAAGCTAGTCCTTTCAACAAGTAGTTGTGTCCTGTCAACTGTTACGTTCCCCTCTATAGTCTAGGGGTTTCAGAGCGGAAGTAACAAAGTCAAAAGATGTGCTTAAATAAGTGAATGTTGAGAAATCTCCTTTTCCTCTATCCCAGCTCTTATCACTTTCACCATTAACACTTCCAATATAGGTTCACACAAAACCCTCTATTAAACATCATGATACAAAAGAATATCAAATATACTTAAATGTTTTATTAAGAGCTTAAACCAAAAAGAATACCTATTGAAAATATACAATATCAGAGTAGTTAATCAACTTAAATAACCAAGTCGTTAGGAGAGGGCAAATGCCAAAATAACAAACAAAAGTCTTTCTAAAGGTTATAACAAAATAACTTCCCTAGTAAAAGAAAACTAAATAAAAGACAACAATCTTACCTCTCTCCCTGACTAAAGAAAAACAGGAGAAAAGTTTAGAAGAGGATAAACCCAAATAAATCGGCACCCAACTCCCTACACGGTATCACAAAATTAGACTCACAGAGTCTCAACAGTAACGTTGTTGTAACCACACTTTAAGTTTACAGATCACAGATTGCTCAAGAGCAACTAAACAAACAACGTCTCTGGGATAGCGGATAAGGGACTCCTCCCGAGCTGTGTGTCTCTGCTCCTTTATATCCGTTGCACACTGTGTAACAGGGAAACCACGTTACCGTTAATTGCAATCAGCTGCGGATGATTTGGAGCGCTGCTTAGCAGAGAGATAGAGAGAAAGAGGGAGGAGAGAAAAATATGTTACCATCTCCCAACATTATACAACATTTACGTCATGGGACGTAACACAACTTTACAGCCGAGTGAGCTGAGTAAATAACCAAGCATGTTAAATGTCCATGTCTGTAATATGTAGTATTTGAGCACTACTAGTGAGTTTGCATATCATCCCTGTGGTTGGCATAACTGTTGTGCTCACTAATGCATCACCATCAGTTGTATTTTGGCTGTGTGGCAAGTTATCTGGTAGGTTCTAGCTTAGCTTTGTCGGCCCACACAAGCTGTGTGTAGCTGAGACTCTGTGTGCCAGTCATGCTCAGAGAAGGGAGAAATGAATGGCAGGTGGACACGTTTACTCCCAGCATGCCTGTTGCTGGCAAAGGATTGACGCAGTCTCCCTACTGTTGCCCAAGCTGCTCTTGTTCCTCAAACATGGTTTATCTGAACGTTTTTTTACCTTAAGTAAATGAATCAAGTATTAAATAAATCTTTAACAAAAACATGTTTTCTTAGGAATTTAATTTAATTATTTTTTTAGTTGACAAATGCAAAAGAGAGTTCCTCAAACCCACTTAATCATTGTAAAATAACAATCATCAGTCTTCATTAAGTAGTTACATTTAACTGAAGTGTGGCCAAGTATGCTGACCCATACTCAGAATTTGTGCTCTGCATTTAACCCATCGAAGTGCACAGACACAGCAGTGAACACACACCTGGAGCAGTGGGCAGCCAATGCTGCGGCACCCAGGGAGCAGTTGGGGGTTCGGTGCATTGCTCAATTGTCCCCCCACCGACAATTCCTACCGGACCTGAGACTCAAACCCGTGACCTTCGGGTTAAAAGTCTGACTCTCTATTCATTAGGCCACGACTGCTTAAATGTGTCTCTTCCTACATTTTTGCAAACTCCAAAAACTTACCTATACATACAATTCACTACAGTTTCCCAGTGAGGTAAACACTAGAGGCACTAAAACACCAAAAGTGTTTATTCCATTTCAAACAAAGTATAATTACAGGGCAGATAATTGAATAACAAAGGCTTATTTTGCGTGGTTCTTTGCGCAATACTATTTTATGACCATTTTGAGAAGACTTTTACCATAGTGCATGATTTGTAAACTAATACATAGTGGCCATGTACACACTACAAGTTTCAGGAGTAACAACCGCATTTAAATGCGGGAGTGAGTCCCGTAAATGATCGTTTCGTGTGTATGGAACAGCACTCACTCCCGCATTTGTAACCATAGCAAAATTCTGTCGTCTTGCGTGAGTGAGTAAAGCCTCGTTCAGACTGTCAGCCCAAATATGATTTTTGTGCAAATCTGATTGAAATCCCATCATATTTAGATGGTCTGAACGGCAACGAACTACATGAAATCCAATTTGTGCAAATCCGTTTCGAGCTACATTCGTATGTGGTTTGGAATCCTATTTAAATCGCATTTCTAGAAATCCGTTTTAGGCTGACCAGTTAGATCGGATTTAGCATAGCTAAACACGTCAGACATTTTTACAGAAAACATGCTGAACATCTTTGCAGAAACAAGCTTGTGTCGTTGCGAAGTGCAAGTCAAGTGGAAAAAACAATATACTGCTAGTATACCTCTTTGTGTTTTGAAAGTATCGGAGACAACAACAACAAAAAAGCAAAGTAGCGGAGGTCGACAGCACGGAATAAAGCCACACATTCCTGCACGCTTCCTGCGTTTCTGCTGCTGCCTCACAAGACGAAATATAATACTACAGCGCAAGCGCGATGGTAAGACAACATCTGTATTGCAAACTGTATTGCTGTTACTGCTGTTTTTAGCGTAGGCATAACAACGCAACGGCATTACCATAGAAACCAATGCACATTCAATAAAATGAAAGAGTGCTTATGGACACACAAGTCAGATATGAACAGTTGCGATATGCTGTGTGGACAGTCAGTTATTCAAATCAGATTCCATCCGGATATGCACAACATGGGATTTGGCTGAAAGTCTGAATGAGGCTTTTAGTTTAGCCATTTGTTATGTGCCATTTTTTGACTAAAGACTTTTTGTCCGTCAATTTTTACTAAACTACCGCTGATAGACGTGCAGCGTTGTGTTTATGCATTTGTGTTTTTTTTGTGCTTGTCCTTGTTTGTTGTTTTTTTTCTATGAAGATCTGGCAACACTGACACTTTACGCAGGGCTCATGAACGCAGCTAGCCCCATGCTAAGTTAAGACGTCTTTCACTGTTATTTTCTTGCATCTCACATACAGACGAAGACACCGATGCACATTCAAATACATCATTAATGACTAGTTGTCCAGTTCAGTTCCGTACACACTGCATAGAATTTCTGTAAATGCTGTTGTCACTACCTGTATTTTTCGGGAGTTAATGCGGTTGTCGAATGCGGTTGTCACTCCCGTATTTTAGCGAATTGTGTGTACAGAACGCAATTAAGCAGTAAAAGGTAAATTGACAATGAAATTTAGCTGTAGTGTGTACGTGGCCTTTGATGTTTTCATTACATAACCAGCTCCATATATACAGTATGGCATTTCTAGCTATTGTAAACTTGCTCTGTAGCTCACCCGGTGCAGCACTATGAGTCCTATGAGACACGAGTTACGATAAAAGTGCTCAAAGACTAACAAACTAAAATGACATGGTTGCTTCAGCAAATGCATTTTTATCTCACATTTGCTTTTATGGTTATTCTTTGGGTAGGGTTCTTTTTTACTGAAAGTGGTATCTTTTCAAATGCCACACTCATCAGACATTTTATTTCCCAAAAAAGAGTGTACTACAGTGTATAATACATATAAACTCAACAGTCTTTTAATGTTGGGCATTTCACTTTGAAAGTGCCACAAAATGCACAAGAAATAGCGTAATATAACTTTGCAGAAATGTCACTTTGTTCTTTGGTTGTTATTTCTTATTCACTTACTGAAGAAAATGTGAGTGCTGTTTGCTTGTACAAAAACTAGATTGTTGTTGGTTTTTGAAAAAGTTACTAAGGTTATTGGTGGTTCAAAAGAGTGATATTCTTCTCCCCATTTTTTATGGTTTATGGTTCCCCATTTTACTGTTTGCTGCTTAATAAATTGCCAACTTACAGTACCTTATCAAGTAAGATTTGAAAGTAATCCATTTCAGAATACATTTTACTGAAGGGCTTTGATGGAGGTAAAACATTTTATTCAACATCTTGAGCTCTTTCTGGAGATATTTTTTTTTGTTCTGAGGTCAGTGTTTGGCTGTTTGAAAGATGAAGAGCTGGATCTTATAAGACTTAGACCCTCCTAATTTTCAGAACAAGCAGATGGATCTCATTACAAACGCCATCCACTGAAGGTGTCAGCACTTGATTGATGTTCAAGTTCAAGTTCAAGTTCAAGTTTATTTGTATAGCGCTTTTTAGCGATACAAATTGTAGCTACAAATAAAACAGCTCTACAGGAAATTAAGTTTCCACAATATATTTATATATTATATATTATATATTGCTTGGCAACGTTTCTAAGATGGAAGAATGCTGTTTTTGTTACATGGGAAATATGATTTTCAAAGGACAAGTTGCTGTCTAATGTAACACCCAGATTTTTGACCTTAGAGGATGTAACAGTACATCCGTCTAGTTGCAAATTGTAATCCAAGAGATTCTGTGTACTGTTTTTGGTCCAATAAGTAATATCTCTGTCTTATCTATGTATGATGACTAAAGACCCATCTCCTCAGGGATACAGATGGGAAATCTTGGTTTCCTGCTGCTGGCTCTGCTGATGCTGGAAGTTAGGTCAGATAAGTATTTTTCAAGGGCTGTTGGGTGACTCTATATCATCCACCAGGTGACTGAATATTTGCTCCTGTTTATCCCTTGGAAAAATCAAGGGAGGTCTTGGCTTAGCTATGGTTTAATGAGATTATGAGAAGCTTACGCCTTCTTGCTGCGTTATCTTGCTTGATTGGTCAACAAATCGCTGTGTTTTGGGATGATATGCTGGAATATGATGATTCCCTGGTGTGAAAGTCTTCATGCACAATCATGGTGTGGGGCAAGCTTCCAAGCAGGGGCTTTGCATTAATTTTGGCTTGAAGTTCACACTGACAGTCCTGCACGGAAATGCTTAGACTATATAGTTCTCAGGCAGTACGCAATATGAGTTAAGCTCAATGAACAGCATTTGTGGCATATTGTTGATTTATTATTATTATTATTATTTATTTTTTGAATGAATGAATGAATTAATTAATTAATGGATGGAATTAGAGATTTGCGGATTTTTTCATGTCTGTTAGCTTTTGGCTATATGACAGTGTTGTTATTGTAAAATAAAATTACAAAATGCAAATACATGCACAAATCAAGAATATTTGCAATTCAGTATGAAAATATTACAATCCATCATGGCAATGATGGGTCCATGGGTTATTTTCAAACTTTAAACAAGGTTTAGTTAAGTTAGTTCAGTATATAACATTTATGTTAAATATATATATAAAAAAATAATAATAATAATAAAAACTCAGTTTTGTTGTTGTTAATTGAAATTAAATATAAATATTAAAGCAAATCTTAATGCAAATTTAAAAATACAATTCTTTTTGCATCAGTGAATCATTACTTTCTTGTTTACCACTTTAAAGCTGCTTTGAAACAATCTATATTGTATAAAGTGCTATAAAATAAAGGTGACTTGGCATGACTTGTTAATAAAAACAAAGGGACAACCCTTTCAAGCTGCTGACTGTTTAAATAGGAAATATAAACATACTTGCCAGTATTTCAAGTAGCATTTAATGATGATAAAAAACTCTTATTTAATAATGTGAAGTGGTTTATAATTGTCAACTGGTGAGATTGTGCCAGCAAATTACAGAAATGGCAAGATCAGTCCATACAATCGAAGTTAAAGCTTTGCAAATTATGGGTTGATGATGTTGGCCAGCACAGGCTTGTCCTGCTGTGTTGCTGCCGCTACAAGCTATCACTGTGTATGGTTGTAAGACTCATTATGCTGCTGAGAGGCCTTTGGCTGCACTTTATTCTCTGTTCGGAGCTCATCTCTTCTTCTAATGCTGAGCTTTGACAGATGAAGGACTCAAAAGATCTCATGAATTAAAATAAGACTTTTGCGGATTTGTCTGTTAGCTTTGAGGCTGTGTAAATGCAAGTGTACTCCTAATAGCAATAGCTATGACAACTACAGTAGCAAATCTGGTATCATGGCTGTAATGTAAACTAATGGTAAGTTACATTTGTATTTGGATGTTGGAAATTCTGTGTTTTAAGAAGGAACTTGTAACTGGAAATCCCCCTCAAGTCAGAGTTCAGACTCGGAAAGTCAGAGTCTCAACGTATTTACATTGGAGAAACATTATACAGTATTTTGGTTATTAGCACTTCTCTTTGTGTCTCAGTGTTGATCACAGTACTATCCAACCTCTATCTGTGGACATATTTCAGCATTATGTGTAAAATCTTTATTTCGGAATGTTCTCTGAACATTCAAAACATGCTTTTAAAAAAAAAATATTTTCTTGATTATGTGAACATTCCATGTCAACACTTAATGGTGACATCACTTTAGAATATATTAGAATAAAATATTGTGAAGAATGCTGATAACCAAACGGTTTTTGGTAGTCATAGTAGTTGATTGGCATGAGCGGATGGATCGGGGTCGGATAGCTGCATCAGGTAGAGATGTGATGGTTGGTTGTATTATCTTTCTGACACTACAGATGGCATACATGCTCTGCCTGTACACACTTTTCCTCAGCTGTTAATTAGCTGTTTAATTACGAGAGATGTGAAATGCAGAATAAATAAAAACAATGTATTCAGTGTTATAATATATTCATTGAGCTAATAAAAAATAAACACAAACAGGAGGCTATTCATGCTAATAGGCTAAATTACCATCTCTATAAAGTATACCCACACATAAACATCTTTACATACCTAGCAAATGACACATTTACATTTACATGCACAGGCAAATTATATTTCCCTCAAGCCTTTCAATGTAAATTGCTGTTTAAATTGCTGTAAATAAAGCTGTTTCCACCTCAGAATAACAATTATAAATAAGTCCGTCTGACTTTATATCACACAGTTGTAACTTTATAGCTTAGATTTGTTGTTTCATTTATCACAATTGTGATTTTATGTCTCGCAATGTGACTTTTCATATTTCACTCAGCTTGAGTTTAGAGATTACATCTTGAGCATGACAGCTCCTCTTGTGGGTTTTGTTTGACATTGGGCATTAGCTTCATCAGACTTCAAAGTCATTGTTTTAGTCTTGGCTGTGGCCCGAGAGCCAAAACTGCCATTAGTTCACCTAATAATGGAATCAGGAGAGGGAAGTAAAATGGTGTGATATGGGATGACACAATGCATGATTTGTGTCCTAATTTAAATCATTAATGCATGGATGCATCTAGAGCCAGAAGGGAGAAGGACACAAGAAAATCTTTTGACAGTTTCTGGCAACAAAACACATGGCTCACCTTCTCAGAGTCATCTGGGCATTTTTGTTCACATCCTATATAGTAGATAGGACTTCTATAGGACTTCATAGGATGAAGACCTGTGCTCCATGATAAAACGCAAGAATTTAGATTTTGAGATCATGATGCAATAAATTACGTTTTTTTTTTACAGGTCCAACATCTGACTCACACTGCCAGGTTCATTCTCCATTCATTCATACTGGCTGGTCAGCAGCCTGGTGGGGTGATTCCAAGATGAATCTGTCTGTTAATCCTAATCTGTGTTGACAGGTGTGTTCAGTCGCTTGGGCTGGTGTTGGTGCCAGTCTTGCTTTGCCAGCCTCTCAACCGTGGCTGCCACATGCGGCATATGGGACTTCAACTGCCCAAGTTTGTCACTGAACCCAACACGAATCCAAAACAAAAACCTGATTAAAGTTCATAAAGGTCAACATTACACAGCAACTGGTCTTAGAAAACTAGTTAAAAAACTAGAGGCTATTTATGTAAGACAGTTACAGTCTTAAATAGTACTTTGTACTTTTTCTTACATGTCAGTCCAATCCCAGATTTAATAATAATAATAATAATAATATCAACAACAACAGTAATAATAAGATGCAGGATTATTGTTAGTATACTAGTCTACAATATATTGTTAAGCTATTGTTAAAATATAATTGTTGCCACATTTTATAATAATACTAATATTATACCTCCACCACAGATGGAGGTAGATAGAGGTGTTAGTAAAATATGAATCTCATGCCATTTTACTACTACTACTACTACTAATAATAATAATAATACTAATAATAATTAATATTAGTAATGTTGTACCTCTCCGGGTTTTTATTATTATTATTAATTATTTAAGATGCAGGATTATTGTTAGTATACTAGTAAACAATATATTGTTAGGTATTGTTAAAATATAGTTGTTGCCACCTTTTATAATAATAATAATAATAATAATAATAATAATAATAAAATACTAAATAATAATAATAATAATAATAATAATAATTGCATTTTAGCAACTTTTATATTTATTTGTTTGTTTATTTTTTTTTAAATAATAATAATAATAAAAAAAACTTTTGGTCAATAGTAATGCAACATTGCTAATACAATTGGGTTGTTGTGATGCAGTAAATGAAAAGGAAAGATCACAACAACAACAACAACACTATTTCACATATTTTCGACTTTTTTCTGAACTTTTTTGACTTCTGCTAATTATTTGCCTTCCCTCTCCACAGAACAACCCTCAGGTGGGAAATTACTACCTTCGAGTAGTCAATTAGCCATTTTTATTCCATTAAACAGATTATTTAAGGATGCTGTCTTTTGAAGACACTTTCAAGGTAATGTTTCACATTTGCAGACCTCACAGCTCCTCTTTGATGTTTGCTCCTCCTCGCTGGAAAAAAGGGGACACATCAAATAGTTCCTGGGTATCGGGACCCAGCCTTGATCTTGTTTGTGGAGTATTCTGTCAGGGATCTCTCTACAGATAAGGGGAGGGTTGCTGTGTCAACATCCACTAGCTGCTTCTTAGCCACTATACAAAGCTTCACATTTTAAGCCTCATTTTTCAAACGATAGTCTTTGTAGCAGCTATCAAAACAAGTGTTTCTTCCTTCTTGACAGTCAGAACATTTGAAGATTTAAATCAAACACAATCTGATTAATTAAATGGGAAATTAAGTCTGTACGCCGGTGCCACACACTCGATGTGCGTTGATTTGGAAGAAGCTTTTTTCTGCCTCTGTGAAAGAGACATTTCAGTTTTGTCTGTGGTTTTTGATTGCATGTGGTGATATTTTCACATCTCTAGTGTGCTATCTTATTTATTATCAATGTTATTTAAGCATTATTTATATTTTGATTAACTTAAATTAAATTTATTACATTACAACAGCACAGACTTTTTTATAATTTTCACTGGTATTTAAATATATTTTTATATTAAATTTTACAAATTTCATAAATTATAGATAAATACCAAAGAAATTTAGAAAAAATACTGAAGTTGCTACTGAAGGCATTTTCACATTATTTGCATACTGAATTGTGAGTGGTCTTGATTCTTTTATTACATTTACATTTATGCATTTGGCTGATGCTTTTATCTAAAGCAACTTACATTGCATTCGAGGTACACATTTATATTTTTGATCAGTTCTTGCTTTCCCAAAAAAACTTTTTTTGCGTTTCACTACAAAGGTAGTATATCATCTATTTTATGTGTTGATTTTCATTCCCAAGCGACAGGAAGACGACTGAGCACGGTGACATTGACAGTGCTGAATCAGCATCTCACAACCAAACACTTGCTCCTAAACTTGCCTTAAACTTTTGCACAATTCTTGTTCTGCCATGCAAGCACTGCTGTTTCCAAATCTGGTTTTTAGTGATCCGCTTAAGGCCTGCAAACCCTGATAAGTATACATTTCACTTATGAGCATCGAATGGTACAGTAACAACAGCCTTGTCTTGACATAGCTATTCTCTCAGCCCCAACCCTGTTTAATGATTTACTCTGCCGAATCATTAATATTAACACTATTTGGATGTGTTGATCATCAGCCGAGGTTCAGTAGTCTTTCACTCTCGTTTCTCCGAACGAGCCAAACAACAACAACAACAACAACTTTATTTCTGTTTTCGAAGATTTCCCTTTTCCGCCAAGCCCACACACAATAGGTAGGTAGTCCCCGAGGGAGTGGCGTAACGCTCTGGCAGAAGATGTGTATCCAAGGTCAGAGGCAGAGCCGTGTTCTCTGGGGAGTCATTACCGTAGCCTGTCTGCTGTGGGGGCAAGATGAATGGAACTGCGCTCAGTGTACTCCGCTTCACCTTCATCACCGCCACATCAAGGCCTTCTCTATCAGCGCTCATCTGTGTCTATCAACGCATATCTCCCTTACGGCTCCCTTTTGTTTATACTGCCTTTTTAGGAAATGCACATGGGATAGTGGCAGGTTTTCCATACTATGTCTACACCACTTCTTCTCAGGTGAAAATATAGTCGTAATTGACGCTCCAGGCACTGTGTTGCTTGCGAGATGAGTTCCTGGCTGCAAGAACCTTGCTTGACTAGAACTTGTAGTTGACAAAACTTGAGACTTTTACCTCAGAAAGAACTATAGACAAACCAGCTTGTTAAGCAGAAGGGCAATTTCTACAGATTGGTGGATTTTGGACTGATTGGGTTTGCAAAATTCCATTATTTTTTTAGTCTTGTCTGAGGGAGAACATGTCTGTCTTTCAGAAAAGCTCAGGGTAGTATGACCTAAGAATTCTGATCAAATATTTTAAATTCACATTTTAACAAATTTGGCTACCCAGTAACAGTTACAGTATAGCGGAAGAATTTGAATACACATGGTAATATGGGGAAGATGAACAATGTACATTTACTTTTGTACATTTGTAATGCTTTTAAATATAAATTTAGCATTTGCAGGATGATGATGAATCAGTGGGCGTTTCTCAATACCAAGCACGCAAAGTTCGGACTTGCGTCCTCGGTAGTTCGGACTTCGCAAGTTCAACTCGGGAGTGCAAAGTCCTTGGTAAAAGGGGCAGAGCAAGAACACATCCGGGGATTTGAACTGTATTTGGCTAGATGTGAACTTTGAATTGGAACAGTACTCGGGCGACTACTGATGAAGTCCACAAGAACACAAGTACAGACAAGAACGCATATTGAGAAATGGTCAGTGTGTTATAAATCAAAATAGAAACTAGTGCTGTCAAAATTAGTGCGTTAAAGCAGGCGATTCATTTTTTTCAGTTTAACGCGATACAAATGATGTATCTTCAATACATGCTCTAAGGTGCCGGCGCACATAGTCTGTATCATTTCATATCAAATCGCGAAAGAAACTACGAGCATGCAATGAGGTGATTATTTAAGTCATGAAGTTACCAAAAAGCATGCATGTAATGTGTTATATATGAGTTACATTAAGAACATGTCTCTGAAATGGTTTTCAAAACTGTCCTGGAGCATCCTAGTCTCCCTCATCTAACACACTCGATTCAACTCGTCAGCTCATTAGAAGAAACTGAAATGGGTCCGACCTTAAGTGGGTCAGAAAAGGTAGAGTTGAGAGAAAATACGATGCGTGTCAGATCTGCGTCATGTTCGGCAGCTCTTAAAGAAATAGCAGCCAAAAACAACCTAATAACTACCTGCTGTGATGTCTGTTCATCAAGAATGAAGGAAAAAAAAGAGGATATCAATAACTTTTATAGTTTTAAGGATTCATCTTCATTTAAGGACTACCAGCTAATATATGAGAGAGAGAGAGAGAGAGCGAGAGAGTGTGTGAAATAGCCTACCTCTCAGAGTCTGTCTCTCAAAAGTGTTCGGCAGCAGCGTCCCAACTCCCTACCAGTGAAACTTTGTTCATTTTCCTCACGAACAGTGCCGTGGTTATCTCACTCCACTTGTGAGAAATGTCATGTACTTTTAAGTTGCTAATCTATTTACTGACAAAGTCGTCAGTGTTGCACTAACAACATTAGCATGTATGTTTCCATGTGTGTAAACTGTGTGTGTCTGTAAGGGAGAGAGAGCGGGAGAAATAGAGTATGTGCTTTAGGTACATAAATAAAATGGAATTTTGTGGCAAAGCATGGAAATGATCTGTTGTTTTTATCCCATTGCTTACTATATTTATGTGTTTGGCCAGTATCGCTGTGGGTTTAGGTTATTTTGCTGTTGTAAGACCTTTTGAAATAACGGAAATCATTTGGTGAAGTGGAACTAATGCGGTCAAGAGCTGCCTGGAACTACATTCACCGTGCGTTTCCCTGAAAATAATTGCACACCTTAGAACGTTCATCAGCCAATCAGATTCAAGCATTTAACGGCCCCGTAGTATAAATATATATATATATACACAGGGCCCCTGCTGGCCAAATGGGTGCCCTAAGCAGGATTTTATTGTTGTGCCCTCTCCCTCAAATATTATGGAAGTAAAAAAAAACCCCACCTACCATAGGGTCAAAATAGAACTTTGCTAAAATATAAAAGTAAATAAATAAATAGTAATTGTATTATTTACAAATTACAATTGTAGCTCTAGACAGTTAGCTATGGCAGTAATACAGTTTTCTGATTGATTTTATGGTCTCGAGCATTCAGAAACCACGCAAAATAAAAGCAAGCAGTTTTGCTACGAAAACCATGGTTCATTTTTGTAAGGGTTGTGATGTTTACATTTTTTTTGTTGAAGAAATTATAGAGGTTGTGTCATCTATAGCTAAAAATTAAATGGATATTTTGATTAAATGTTTGGTCAATAGCCTATTAAACAAGGATATGATCGTCCTGTCACCAAGGCAGTATTTCCACCCAGTTTTAACTACATTACAGTTTTTTAAAGTTTTATTACACCCAAATACTACTTTCTTTATTGCAATTAAACCTGGTTCCTAGGAATGTTGAGTAATTTATTGGGTCTAAGTAGCATAATGTAATTACCATGATTCCTTGTTTATTTTACTTGAGTTTAGTCTTTTCAGTCACTAGATCAACCACATTTTCAAGTACAGAGGGAAGGCACAAGGATGACCCTGGGGGTAGATTTAAGGTTGTGTATATTTTATAAAACAATATATTACAACAGTTGAACTTGAACACACACACAAACAAATTTGTTCATGACGTGAACCACATAGACAACATCTTCATGGACAACATCTTCACTGACTCCTAAGAGAGAGAAAGAGAGAGAAGTGAATGAAATAAGGAACATTTAGTTGAACATGTTCTACTCTCTAATTTTAAATTTCATATTTAAAAGATCTTAGTTACCACAGAGCGCACACACACATATATACGATACAAAAATAATTATATCAATCTTCATACCGATTAATGTTCATAATAATATTATTGCATAAGATTTGGAAAAAATATATTTTGATGTTGTGGGAACAAAGGTTCTTGAAACATTCATCACAATAAAGCCCATCTGAACTGAGAAAAAAAAAATACAGAGAGATGCAAGAAATCTGAATATAAATAACATATTTGACATGACATTTCCTGACCTTTAAATATTAAAGCACATGTTGTGATGTATGCAGCAGCACTACCTACCACCTGGATGATCTCCTCCCTTTTTCAGTTGTTTCTCTATCACCCTATTATATTCTTCCAATTCACTGAAATAGTAAATGGAGAACATAATCACTGCTAGGTTAACAGAAATACTGTTAACGCTTAAAAAAAGGATACATTGGACATTGTGTAAAAACAACTCCATTTTCTACTCTTACCTGTGATGATAATCAGGACCAGAGAGGAAGGCCTGCTCAGCATCCTGCAGAGACAAATTCTGAAGTCCAGCCAGGCCATATATAATGGCCTTTCAAAAGAAAATTGTTAATTGAAATATAGCATAAGGTATAATATACAGTAAGGTTCGAAAGTGCAGAAACATGCACAATACATTATATTGTTATGCACTTCCTATAGAGTACAGTACACAGTAAATGACACAATCTAACACAGTCAATTATTATGATGGCCTCTCTGACTATTAAAATGTCATATGTCTCAACCAACATAATAAAACCGTGTCAAAATGAAGAGACATACTCATAACATGTATTGTGGGGTAACGTTAAACAGGCTGACTGTGAGCACGTGACAGTTAAAACATTACTATTATTTTATCTTAATTAAAATGGAAAAACAATGAGTAATTAACAAGGTTTCACAACGAACGTGCTACAGTTTGTGCTGTCAATAAGTCAACACAGGCTTATCATGCAACAGTTTCTTTAAATGACTGTGCTAACAATTCATTTTACAGCATTAGAGGCTAATATATGATGGCTATGCATACAAGACTATTTAGCAAATCACGATCACTTTGGCTATGTTAACTTTCCAATGAAATGCATCACAATTGTTTTAATGTTAAACAAATAAAAATTGATTCACATTTGATACTCACACTCTGATTGTCATCCAACTTCGCTGGTCCTCTAATTCAGTATGTGGCATTGTCACTAAAAACCTAGGGTCCTAGAAATGCGGTCCTAGGACTGCGTTCCTGAAAATGCAGCCTATGGTTTTGCAGGCAGATGCTACACCAGTCATGTCCGAATGTCGTGTGCAGTGGAAAGGCAGCTTTAGTCTGATACACCGTGTATGGGCTCTTGACGCACAGATCATATGTTGTATTCATGCACAGACACATTTCAGTACATTCACATTGTTTCCACACATATTCAGGATAATGTTTGGATTTGTCTTGTGTATGTTGCTGTGTTTAGTCAGTGTGCACAAATTATATGAACTTCTTTGGTGTCCTTTTGGAGTCTACCGAGTGTCCTTTTTTTATTAAATATATCTAAATTTATCTTGAAATAAGCTTGCAGAAAATACAGTTTTGTGAGAATTGCCCTTCAATCGTATGGTTTACTTTGCTGGATACAGTAAATAATGACAACATTTACATATTAAGCAAGATAAATGGCATATGCTTAATTTCATGATAAGTATGCTATTAATTGCGATTAAAATTTGTAATGTATTGACAGCCCTAATATATATATATATATATATATATATATATATATATATATATATATATATATATACACATACTTTGTTCTTGAAGTTGCTTTCCCTCAAAGGAAATGATATCACTTCTACCAAGTCATGTGATTTAGGTCATGCACCAAAGATTTTAGTAGCACCAATGTAACAGAGTGGACTGGAGTTTGTAAGACTAACTTAATGGTTTTACACATGCATTACAAAAATATGTATAACAACTGATGGTATTTTACATCAAAATATATAAGTAGATGTATACAAATACATACACGTGCTAATTTAGAAATACATATGTGACATTTATTTCAAAGAGAAGTTGAGAAAACATGATTAGGGGCATGGGGATTTGTCTTTGAAGTACTGCAAATGCTTTATAATAATGCATTTGTGTTAATGGGGCACATCTATGCATGAAAAACTATGTAGCATGACATTTATGTAATTTTATGTATGCAGTATTGTTTCACGGGGACACAAAATCCACCAAACTGTAGGAATGACCCAGAAGTGCATAAGTGTTTCTTCATTCTGTTGGCCCTTCATTACTGTGAACAGGAGGATTATAGCTGTAGAAGACAAGAAGAGTGATGAGCTGCCATGCAGTCAGACTGTGGGTGGCAGAGACTGGTCACTACGCTTCTGTTATCTCATATAAATGAATACCCTTCTATTTTCATCACTGCTGCCATTTATCTGAGAGATGAGAGATGTTTTTGCTGAGCGTATCTTTCTAGGGAAGCACAGAATGATACGCAAATTTAGATTGACAAAGTGTAAAACACAACAGGATTCAACTCTGCAGTTTAAACGGTCGCTTAGACATGCATAGTGTGTCAGATTACCGGATGCTGTGCTTTACTCAATTTATCATGTTAGATTAATAAATTCACCTGAGAAAAAAACAAAAACAAAAAAACAGAAATGTGCAATCCAAAATGCCTGCTTTGTGTTTTGCTGCTAGAAGTAGAATAACATAAATTAACTGGCATATTCTGCATAATAGTTTGTTTCAGCATGGAAATGTGCCTGATTTAGCATCTTGGAAAGTTCCGTAAAGGGAACGTTTTAGGCCTGTTTAAATTGGTCTTTGAGATTTCATCAACACCCTCAGGCAAACCGTTTTAGCAAATCACTAATTAAATATGACAGCAATTGGAATGCAAATTTTTCCCAAATGCAGCAAAATTAGGTGCTTTTTGTCCCTCAAAATTGAACTGGCACAGGAATAACTCAGAATAAGTTGCATGGAGGGTAAGGCAGGTTTAACATTTATTTTATATTTTGAGTTTTCATTTTAAGTTTAAGATTTAATTTCAGTTTAAATGTTAGTGTTTTTATGTGTGTTTGTTTTTACACCGTTTTTAGTACTTTATTTTAATGTATACATATTAGTTCAAAAATTGACAAATTTTGGGCCTCTTTAAAACTGCAGTCTTTGAGATTTCATCTTTGTAACACCCCCAGGCAGACATTTTTTAGATATTAAAGTACAGCACCTATCTATTTGGGCACTGACTGAATTCCCCAAGAGTATTCATTTTGGCAAATCGCTAATTAAATATGACAGCAATTGCATCACAAATTTTGCCCCTTTATCTCAAAATTTGGCTAAACAGAAATACATATTTCTTGGCAAATGTGATCGGACAAATATTAGATGGGGAAAGGAAAAAAGGCATGCATAAAGCAAAACAATGCTCTTCGTCCCTCAAAATTGAAGTGGCATAAGAATAACTCATCAGCGCTCACACTTCAGGCGTCACCTCCATTCCCCACCCAACATAATGCATGATGGCTCTCAGAATATCCATTATGTGATATCCGTCCAGTTCCCTGACACCTCAAGCATAGAGAGGCAGAGAAAGTTTGATCAGAACTGAATGGTAATGTGCTTTGTGACATGATGTGTAATTGATTCTGACTGTGGAAAGTTTTCGATGGGATGTTGGCTTTTCTGTATGACTCTTTGAGATACAATGCATGATCCCTGTATACTGAATGTGATTGTGTTTGTGAGGAGATCTAGGATTCTACTCATATGAAGCCATCGTACCTTGACATATGCTATTATGAAAGAAGATTACAGATGTGCAGTGAAATTACTCACAATGGCACGAAGGGCAACACACAAACACATGACGACAAAAAGCATAGAGAGAGCATGCAGAAATAATTCTAATGACAGTTTACTGCATGCAAACATCTGTCAGTGCCACATATGGAACAGGTGGTGTTTTTCACTCTTATAAACACTGTAGCTGTTCTTTTTTGTGTTGTTGCTGTAGATAACATATGCAGTATCTCTCCAGACATCTTTTCTAGCCAGACATTCTCAAACCAAAACTACACAGTGCTTTAGACGTCTTTTATTCATGACCTTTAAAGCCTCCATGGAATCAGAATGAGAATTTTGTAGGGCTTTTAGTCCATGTCTGTGAGCTTTAAGGATGTTTATGCTGGCGAACAGTTCACAAAAACAACCTTTAGCAGTTTTGCAGTTTAAAAAATATATATTTTTAATCTATCTATCTATCCATCTATCCATCTATCCATCTATCTATCATTCTTTCTGTCTGCAAGTCCTATAAGCGTTCAAACTTGAGGGTTTTTAAAACTTTCAAAGCTTTTAAACAGGGCTTTATTGAATCAACATCCAAAGTTTATCTTGACAAACTTTGCTTTTCTAGTTAAATATAAAAAATTTATTTGAATTCAGTTGAAAAAATTCAGCACAGGAAATGATTTTGCTTTAAACCATTTTATGAGGTCTTTACGTTTTGGTTTGATGAAATATGCTGTAAGGAGTAGGAGACCATCTGTGTTGCCCAAACGCCTTTATACATGAGTGCCATTTAAATGATACTGTTTTTCTAACCCAATGAAAGCTGTGATAAGCATGATCTGGACAGGTGCCACATAATTTGCCTTCCTATTGCAATTATTGTGCTCAGAACTAGGCGTGTGAGCACATACTGACAGGTGTCATAGACCCTAGATTCAGTTTTATGGTCACACAAAATTTGTGGACAGCTGTCAAGTCTTTAATCAGCGCAAACCAACACTGCTACCACCACTTCACCACACATAAACAAGCACACGCTCACCCAGAGACACCCGCTTTCCTCCAAATCCCCTACGGAGCATCTGACAGCTCTGCATTGAGCTTGTAATCCATCTCTGGGAGCCACAACACCCAGTGCAATTATTCTTTCTTGCTGACTTTACCTGGAAAACATAATTGAAAGAAGCTAGTTTTATTCGTACCACTTAAGGTAAATCTTTAAAGAGGAAAAATGGAGACTCGAACAAGCAAGTTTCTTGATGTTATAAAGACACGAGAAATTAATAACCTGTCAAGGGAAAAAAAAAACTTCTGTAAGGAACTGGGCAACTATGTTGCTTACTCTTTACAAACATACTAGAATAAACTTATGCGATGAAATGCTAATAGGCCAATTAACTTGGCTGCAGAAAGACGGGATTGTGTGTTTTGGTAACTATAAATTGGTGGGTGATATACTGTATGAATGGCCCCAATGTGACCTTAAGGCACTTAACCTTAAAGGTTGTTACAGTGTGCATATACACCTTAAGAAGTCATTTACTAATGATAATGCTAGTCAAATGGATCCATATCATTACAGTTAAGGCTTGGAAATTTCACATATTTTTTTATTTATTTATTTAATTATATTTTAAATTGAATTGAATTGGAATTGCCATCATATATATGTTGTACATTATATGTTGTCCTTTCAAGGTCCCTAACTTGAGAAAACCTCTGCCGAACCTTTTTGGATAAGTCTATTTCTTTTCATTTTCATCAGTTTTTCACGTTTCCTTCATTCTTGTCCTTATATCTGTCACAACCTTTCTTTGTGCTGCCTTTTTTCGTCCACAGAGGTTTGAAGCCCTTTAAAGGGTCAGTCAGATTTGGAGGGGGCAGCCATTAAACAGTTTCCCTCTCTCTTTTCTCTGTGTGACAGTACTAGTGTGTGATGTTGTCCCAGGATGCCTCCATTGTGTCTTATTGACAAAGTTCCTGTCAGTCATTGGTAAGCCTAGATGAACAGAGGAACCCAAGAGTGAATGAATGAGTACCAGAACCAGTAATGAGGACACGCTCTGCAGTTACATACTTAATCATGTGTGTAAACAACTAACGGGGTATTTGATGACTGTAATATTTCACTATATTGTACAAACCTTTTTTCTCAGGTAACCTAAAAATGGGTCAAAGGGCAACATCTAAAAGATCTGGTTTAATATAAAATCTAAGTCATTAATGTTGTTAGACTTATTATTGCTCATATTTGGAATAATGGGTAACTTTATTTTATTTTATTTTAATATTACTGAACAAACCTGACTTCGTGGGGTTACAGAAATGTGCGATTTTTAAGAGTCAGACCAGATAGAGAGAGAGAGAGAGAGAGAGAGAGAGAGAGAGAGAAACAACAACTCTTGAGCATTTACAGCGTAACGTCTCGTTATGTAACCGTAAATTTTATGACAGTAATCCAAAGCATTTTTGCAAATGTCAAAGTAATTTGTGGGGTGTAAAGATGGAGCATTATGCACGAGACAAGTGAGGATGTGGTATATATATATATATATATATATATATATATATATATATATATATATATATATATATATATAAAGAAGAAAGCAGCTGTAAATTGCTGGAACACTCAGACGTATCAAGTGATTCCAACCCAAGTGATTGTTTAGGATTAATGGTGCAGTCTCCAGTGCATGCTTTCTATGGAAACTCAAGTAGTCAGAGACAGGCCCTTGTGTGCGGCTGTTAGTAGAGTAGACAGGAACACCAGAGCAGGGTGATAAATGGCCCAGCGCTGGCTCCCAATCTGTTCTGACAGCAACTCACGTTAGCTGTGTTTGTCAGCAAGGATGCATGTGTATGTGGTTTCAATGTTTCAAGCATACCTGTCTTCAGCTCTTGGTTAATGACTGGCCATGTGTGGTACAGATCAAACTTTGCCATACAGAAAATAGATAAAGATACAGTGCACCCAAAAGAAAAATTATGTCATCATTTACTCACCCCTCTACAGAAGCCATGAGATTAAAAAAATAAATAAATCTCAAAATTCACAATTTATCTCACAATTCAGATTTTTCTCGCAAATCTATTCATATGTCCCATGATCCAGATTTTTTTTCTAACAATTCTTTTCTCACAAAGTCAGAATTTATAAAATTGTAGTTCTCACAGTTCTGAGAGAGAAGTCAGAATCGTGAGATAAAGTCGAAAATACCTTCTTTTTTTTTCACGGTGGAAGAATTAAACATACACTCAAAAAAATGCACAAAAAATGGTATATAGCACTAAAAGTGGTTCTTGGCTTGTAATCATAGGGCAACCCCTTTTGGTGCTGTATAGCACCAAATCTTGGTGCTTCAGTAGTTCTTCAGTGGTTCTTCACTGATTCTTTGGCATATGAACTCACAATTGCAAGAAAAAAATTCTGAATTGTGAAATAAAAATTTGTAATTAACATTTTTAGTGGTGAAAAAAAAAAAACAATTTAGAGAAAAAAAAAAATCTTAATTTAAATATTAACTCAGAAAGTCAGAATTATGAGATAGAAATATACAATTTATACAGGGAAAAATATTCAGAATTTTGAGATAAAAAGTCGTAATTATCTTTTATATATAAGATAATATATACATATATATAATTATTATTATAATTAAATTTTTTTGTCCTATAGTTGAAACTTACTTCCATACCTTTGTGTCAAGATATGGGACTTTCTTTTTCATTGGACACAAAATACAAAATAGTTTCAAGTCTTTTGAAGTCAAAAGACCCAAAATTTTCACTTCACAAAATCTCACAAAAACATCCATCATAGTTCTCTTTGGTGTGTGAATGAATTGTTCATTTGAGTCAAGTATGCCAACGAATCATTGTTCCAGTTCACAACACCTGTCTGAATGATTCATTTGTGAATCTAACAAATCCAACTCATGATTCATTCTCAGTTGGTAACATCTCATTTGAAGTGATGACTATAGAAAGCATGATTCGTATGACCAGCTTTATGTATCTTTTTTGAAGCTTAAGTTAGATTTTCCTCCTTTTTTTTTTATAAGTTCGTTGAACTTTGGAAAAACATGAGGTTGAGTAAATTGATGGCAATAAATGCATTTTTGTTGAACAGCTCCTCTAACTTTGTCAATAGCAATGTGCTATTAACGTATTCCCTCTTAAGAAGGGCTCGGACACGCTTGCTCAGTGACTCATCTGTCACACTCTTCTTCAGGTTGCTGGGTAAAGAATCCCACCCACTATTACAGCTGTCTGCTCTGCATGTCACACACAGGGCTGAATACAGCTGACAGAGAGACAAACAATTCATGCTGATATGCAGTCCGAATGACAACGGAGTTAGTGTCACTATCATTTATCAGTGACTCCTGCATTTACATCTAAACCCCAATAGGTGGCAACAAGTGACTGTCTGATGAAAGAATGAGCGATTGAATCACTCAACTCATTTGCTTAAAAACACTGATTCGTCAAAGAACAAAACAAGTGACTGTTTTATAAATGAATAATTTACTCATCCTATTCATTCACAAACATTGATTAATTAAGGAACAAAAAAATTGACCATTTTTATGAGTGAGTGAATGTGTGACTGAATAATTCATTCATTCGCCCTGATTCTATCGGGAAAGGAATAAAAAAAAAGTGATTTGCTGAGTACAGAACCACTTACTTGCATACTACTCTTACTGTTTATATAATATCTGTGAAAGAGTAGTATGCTATAATGCTGTTACAAATCCAGCAATTGGCTTTATGAGTGAATCACTGAATCATTGATGCAATCGATTTGTTCAAAACACTAATTCATTCATTCTCTGAGACTCGCAACATTTTATGTTCTGCTATGACTTTGTTTGAAACTAGTTTCATTGGCGGATCAAAAATATATAAAATAAATAGCAATATTATGTCTGAAATGCAAGTTATTCAAAATAGAGGTATTGTTACGAATCCGGTCTGTGGCCTTCCGCCCGATAGCCACCAGAGGTCGCCTCTCCATCATATTGACTCTCACACCACACACACACACACACACACACAGCTGACTACACTAATCACGCTCACAGCTGAGAACTATCTCACAATCACTATCACCCAATCACACACTCTTTATAAGCCTTGGACTTTCTCTCTATGATCGCTGAGTATTGTCCTGCGTTTAACACTCTCCTAGTGTTAGCTGCTCTACCGAACCATTCTGTGTTTATGTCTAGCTCTGAGTCTGGTTCTGCGTTTAACACTCTCCAAGTGTTGGCTGCCTTACCGAGCCCTTCTGTGTTTTCGAAGTTTATTTTTGTTTTGTTTATAGTCTCGTTTCCTGTTTCCCACCCTTGTCATGCTTTTACCCTTGTCTCACCATTTCGGACTCTATGGTTACCTCGTTTGAATTATTGCTTGTGTACCTGGATTATCTTTCTGCCTTGCCCTATTGGATATTGTTCGCCAATCGTCGACCCACGCTTGCCCTAGGATCACTCTTGTGTCTTGCCGTGCCATATCTGTTTGCCGTTGTTTGACCCTGCCCGTGTATTGACTATGTTTATAAATAAAAGCTTGCATATATATCCGCACGCCTCACGTCTTGTTCGCCCTGTTACAGGTCTTGTCAAGTCAAGAGGTATTGTTTATTGAACTATTCTGTAAAAACAATATCGCTTAAATTTAGCTCAGAAGTTGGTGCATTTATGTTACTTTTAGTGCTGTCAAACGATTAATCCCGATTAATCGAATCCAAAAAAAAAAAGCTTTTGTTTACATAATGTGTGTATTTAACTTGGAGTCTGAGTCAAGTCTGAAGTCTTTAACTTGGAGTCTGAGTCAAGTCTGAAGTCTTTAACCTGGAGTCTGAGTTAAGTCTGAAGTCTTTAACTTGGAGTCTGAGTCAAGTCTGAAGTCTTTAACCTGGAGTCTGAGTCAAGTCTGAAGTCTTTAACCTGGAGTCTGAGTTAAGTCTGAAGTCTTTAACTTGGAGTCTGAGTCAAGTCTGAAGTCTTTAACCTGGAGTCCGAGTCAAGTCTGAAGTCTTTGTCACTGGAGTTATGGAGTCATTTAATGGCTCGCTAAAAAAATCCCATTCAGAAGCCTCATTTATTAAAATCTTCATATTTACGAAGCTGTTTTATAGGCTATAGACAAAATATATGATCTATGATCTGCTTTGTAAAAAAAAAAAAAAGGTGTTAAGATGTAAGGTTAATGTACATCCAGCCTGTTACTTATGTTTTAATCCATTACCATGTTCAAAAAAGTTTTTCTGTAATCAAATTCTATAATAAGAGTCCGATCTACCGTGCCACAAGGAAATATTTTATACAGATATTACAAAACCATACAAATAAATTATTTCTTTATGATATAAGTCAGGGGTATTCAATTAAAGTTCCAAGAGGCGTGGCCTCAATATTTTCTTCCAAGCAAAGTTCTGGACAAAATAAATAAAGAAATAATCTTTTACATGTATTGTATATTTACATTTATATACATGAGAGGCCATGTGACAAAAAAAACTTAAAAGCAGTATCTAGCCTACTGAAAACAGTGTAGCTATAACCAAAACGTTCTCATCTTGAGCAGAACGATAACTATCAGTTATCAAGTCAAGTCAAGTTGAGCTTTATTGTCATTCCGCTACATGTGGGGACATACAGTGGAACGAAATGTCGTGTCTCGCAGGACCATAAATACAGACATACAACAATGAAGTAAAAAACACTATAAACCTATACACAACTAACCTACTGACAGATTTAACTATAAGTATACTATATATAAGTATTTATCAAACTAAAAGAATAAAGGATATAAAATACAAACTATACAAATGCTTCACATAAATATTACCCTATACAAACTAAAAAATAGAAGATAAAAAATACAAACTATATGAATGTTTAGTTTGTATTTTTTTCAAAGTTTAAGTTCTATTGTATTTTTTCAAAGTTTAAGTACTATCCTAGCCATCTAACAACAATTTCCCCAATTATAATTAGGCTTACATTTTTTTTTTTTTTAATGTTCTTCAGAACATTTAAAAGGTCAGAAACGTCTTGTCACATCTGGTTTGAACAGTCAGAGTCATAGGTTATAGATAGATAGATAAATAGTAAGAAAAATAACTATATTATGAGCAGCATTGTTTTTTTCTGCTATGGTTTAGTGAAAGTAATCTAATCTATAATTTTGCTGCTCACCATGTTTTTGTTGTTAAAATAACCACATCATTGCAGCTCTTGAACTTGGCGCCAGCGCGCGTCCTGAGAGAGAGAGAAAACGCATGGAGCTAAAAGGGCTTGAATAAAGCGTGTTTGGCTTCAGATAAAAATACTAGACGATGAATTTATATATACATAATAAATATACACAGTCCACATACATATATAATGTAAACAAAAACTTTTATTTTGCATGCAATTAATCACGATTAATCGTTTGACAGCATTAGTTGCTTATAGAGGATTTTACATTTGGGCAAATGCAGTCACTAAGAATTGTTGTTGTATGGAAAAGATCTGTGTGATTCTTTGACATTAAAGAAAATAAATGATGACAGTACTTTCATTTCATTCTATTTCTAAAATGTACACATTTATTTCCCTATTGTTTCCATACTTGCTGAAGGTAATGACTGAAAACGTAGTTTGACCAATAGCATGCAGGCATTGTGCATAATCGACCGATCGTGGCATGTGGGAAGGTGTGATCTACTGAGAAAGTCAAAGCAATGCAAATGCATGTTCTTACAATGTACGGTTACTGTGGAGAGCATCTCAAGAAGAAAACAAATCCAAAACCTGGACATATAAGGAAATCCTGGCCAGGACATGTCAGGAAATAACAGGACGTATGGTCACCCTATCTTACTGTTATCTGTGATTCATATTTCAGTATGTTTAGCAATCTGTAGTCCCTTGCCCTGTGCTAAAAACAGCAGGGTGTGAAGAGTGTTGACGATTAATGAGTTCGCTGATGTGTAAGTTATGTGTCAAAGAGTTAAGTATAAACCGATGTACACAACATGTAGTGTGTAATGGATTCTGAACCACTGACATATTGATGATTATTCAGCTGTTAAACAGAATGACTGACAACACTCGTCACTAATTTTGTTGCCAAATGTCATCATCTACTATTTCCAACCATAATTTTTGTAAATGAAATATAATGAGCATAGGAATCCCATAGACTTACATTAAAGGAGGGTCCAAAGTTATATGTGTTACTGGACAGAGACACAGAGAAATAGATATGTGGGCTCTTTTGACTTGGCTTATAGTAAAGAATGACTTAGCAACAGCCTGAACACTTGTTGTGCATGTTTTATGATCTTGTTGTATGCAAAACAAAGAGTGATGTAATTGCTGGCCTCCATAGCAATTACATAATCTTTCACCCGCCCCTATATCATAGATGGGTTGGCTGGCTTTTGCAAGCAGATACAGAGAAAAACAACAGTAGGGCTCCTGTGGCATGCTGTGTGTGAAGAAGAACAGTGTGACATGTCTGTGTTGTTGCATGTACAATTATCGCTACTGTGCATCATCATATTGTGCGTCGGATCTTGGAGAAGGGTGTTTGTTTACATCTCGATACAATTTTTTATCCAGTGTTTGTTCAACTCACATCTTGCACAGCATCATATGCATATACTGGAGGAACATATTTGCATTAATTTAAAAGACTGCATTATTGCAATTGCAATAATGAAAGCAAGGAATATTACACATCTAAACCGATATATTTGTGCCACACCATTGCTTTAAATGTAATTACTGTTCTTATTGCAAAACTCAGTGCAACAATTTCCTATTTAACTTCAGGTTTTGCAATAGCCTGAATCCACTATCAAATATTAGATTATCAGAGATCAGAATCCAAAAACAATAGATAAAATAAGATATATTGCGAGATAAAAGATATATTGGTAAAATACAACATTACACACAAGAGCCATAGCCGAAGGAAGTAACTCAGTCAGCATGCTGACACAAAATCTGCTCATGTCCAGATGGTTTCGTCCGCAGAAACCAGACCGCTTGGTTAAAGTGGAGTGATTTTAATGTACATTACTGCAGGCAAATGTGCCAGCTATGATGTAACCTTGACCCTTGAATGGAACTGCTACAGGTCTGGCTCTGGAAAATGAGCTCATATGTGAACAACAGGAATTGAGCTCATTACATATGTACATTTAATATTCTAAGTAAGGTTTTAACCTCCGTAGATGGTTAACTTTCACCTTTGATACTAAATAATTCACACTTTTGGATCATGCATTATCTACTCAATAAAGGAGCATGCTAATAAATGCATTAAGGTTTTAGACATTCTAGACACGGCTTGCATTCCTGAATATGTGGTAGAGTTAAATTTGTCCTACAGGATAATTTAAAAGAACAGTTCATCCTATCACCTTCTCACCAATGGATCCTCTGCAGTGAATGGGTACTGTCAGAATGAGAGTCCAAAAAGATTCCATTTAAGTCCATTAATTAACATCTAGTGAACCGAAAAGATGTTTGTTTGTTTGTATGAAACAAATCCATCTTTGAGACACCATAAAATCCAAACACTTTCTTCCTGCTAAATAAGTCGTCTATCCATAATACTGCTTTCTCCAGTGAAACAATCAGTAGAGAACTATGCCCAGATCAAGAACCGTGTGCAAGCGAATACAGTCCGAAACAGTTCTAAACAAATATGTCATGGATTTTGATGTGAGAGGACAGCAGGAGATGGACTTTAGTGAGACAGATAAACTTTTTAATTTGTTGTACTGCATGTCACGGCTTGCATCTTAAAGGAGTAGTTCATTTCTTTTAGTTACACAGCAATTGTCATCTCTGCATATATTATTATTATTATTATTATTATTTTTATTTTTTTTGTCATTTTGTCAAAATGTCTTTTTCATTATCAAATAATAGTTTAACTCCAGGCAATATGGTCAGGGCTTGCCAGTGCATATTTGAACTTTCACACTATGGGAAGTATCTGAAAGCTGCCTGATTACACTTGACCACAATCAAAATTCATATTTCAAAATTGCACTTGGTGTGCAGCTCAGCTATGCACCCGGGGCGTGGACAAGTCTTAACTTTTATAAAGAATATCTCTTTGGGTTTGAGACTTTAGTCTTTCCAACTTTAGGGATCTCTTCTATGCACAAATAGCTTGTAACACTCCAAAGAGAAAGGTAAACTTGAAATCGCATCATATGACACCTTTAAAGATTTAAATACCTGCCGCCAAGATCCTCCCTTGTCGGTCACGGATTAAGTGAAATTTAAATCTATAGGGGTGGTTGTATATTTTCATGCACTTTAAAATATTTATTTAAAGCTTCTTTCTTTTTAGATTATTTACAGCATTATCTCAATAGGCTGTATATTAAAATGTTAGGAGAAAACCAGTAGTTCTATGTGAAATCAGACATTTGAGCACCCCCATAGCCAAAATGGCATGATCATAAAACCTCTGCGAATATTCAACAGTGAGATTGGTAGTCAAATCATGCTTCTCCTATCGAAACATCAAATCTTTGACTATTCGGGGTCACCCCTAGTATTTCGTACAGTATAGTTATATTTAAAGGATAGTTTACCCAAAATTAAAAATTCTGATATTAATTGCTCATTCTCATGTCTTTCCATGTCATTCATGTCAGTCTTTCTTCTGCTAAATGCAAAAGTGTTTTTGTCTGTACAATGAAAAGTTTTGTTTTTTTTATTCCTCATGTTTTTTTTTTATTTATTTGATTTTCTTCTTTTTGGGCCCCACTGAGTTTCATGCACAAAAAAAAAAAAAAAAAAATGTGAAAGGAAAGTAGAAAGCAGAGCATTGCATCATTGTTGATTTTTGCCCATTATCCCGATTTTGTCTTGTGATCATGTCTACTTATGCTTGGATATCAAAAGCCTACAATTTCAAAAACATGTCATGAGTTTGATAATGATCTGAATTTTAATGGTATCAAAGTTTTGTTGTACATGTAAACACATATAAAAGCCCATTGAAATGAATCATTGGCAACATCTAAAATATCTAGTTTTAAGACATTATTTATTATGACTCTCCAACTATTAATAATGTAATAAATTGATACACTATAGCTAAATCAGCCTGACTATATTAGGCTAGACCAACGAGTGAAAGTTATTATTTAATGTCTAAATCAGCCTCTATTACTTTTGATTAAATTAATACCTTATTTTAATTTTTTTTATTAGATCAGTAGAAATCACACCTTCCATTTCACAATTCCAGAGTACTTGTCCCTGGGATGTGATTAGTATTAACCAACTTGTAATCTTGTTTTGTAGAAATGTAATACATCAGTATATAAACATAGGACATTATGAAAATAACTTGTTTGGTTATGTCCTGATTCAAGCAAATATTCAAATTATAATCATATGCAAATTGTAGAAATAGAATAAAACACTTAGTGACTAGTATCTAGACTTTATGAATGTTAAGCATTTTTGAAAAACATTTGAATGAAGAATATTTTTGCACTATAATGTCTAATGAATGTTTAGATGAGATATTTTAAACTTGTACTTGAAGCATTGTTCTAAAAACTCATGGCTGCAATTTTATCTACGATTCCCAGATATGAGAGCCGGGGACGTGTCTTCTTTCTGTGCTTCACACGCTGATTCATGTTATTGCACTTGACAGAGTTCATTTCCAAGAGGAAACCATCAAACTGCCTGCTCATCACTGGGGATATTACGGTCAATTTTGATATGAACAGCCTAACTGCAATGGGAACACATTACACTCGGAAGCCTGGAATGCAGATGCATGATTATATCTATTACAAACATCCATTTCCATCACATTACTCAACCGAATGTTCCCTGTCATGTGCACAGCACTGCCATACCTCCCTACGCTTCTTTGTAGATTTGTTGCTTCATACACTTCATCCCAGAAGCAAAATGCCATCGGTGGATCCCACGTTTGATGGATTGGGAACATAATTCCACTCCCAACATGGTTTCTATGTTTCAGTGACCTCCTACAATAGCCGTCCACCTGAGATATGACTTTTACTGCATTACATTCGGCAACTGTGACTCTTAATAAGAATATGGATTACTGCATAAATCTGATTTATAGTCACCTGATTATATATTGGCCGACAGCATCATGTAATGTCCACTTCATGTCAGATTTCTGCTATTTACACTCATCTTTTTGCAGTTTAAGCAAATTATTATTGATTCAGAATGTGGGAACTGAGGCTTATCTCATTAAAAAGGGAGCAAACACCATTCTGGTTTTCAGCATGGATATTTTTTAATGTATCTCAGCAGTAGATCTTGTGATCTGCGTTTTAGCCTGTTTAAGACACAACACATTGCATAGATCTCCTTTAAGTAAAATCTTATGAGTTATATTACATGGTGTTCTCACCAGGAGGAGAAAACTGTGTCCGAGATCATTGCAGATGTCCTTATAACCAAATGGGGTTGGTGTCACTTGCTGATATTGGTTTAATCAATGGCATATATTAAGGTTTGTGATAGAGAATGATGACTCAGGGCAGATTGGAGTTTTTAGCATGAGGAGAGGGCGTCTCACTTTGACCCCGTCAGCTAATGATGGATGAGGGACTGCTGCGATTTCATTGGCCGAGCTCTGAGCCGTTAAGCGATCACCAACCTTCCCGAAAAAAAAAAACCAGCCTGTTCTCTCATACTACTTGGATTGAGGGAGATATTTTGTTGCAGAGATGACACAATTACTCAAACAGTTTGAACATGATTGTGTTGGAATCTTTATAATGTTCTTAACTCAAGTGTGCTGAATCTCATTAATTGGTTCAATTATTTGAACACTTACTGTAGCATTTAGATTAATATTTACATTAACATATTACATTAATAATAGATCTGTTAACAGGTTTGATCATAGAGTCTGAGTTGTGAGATATACTGTAGACTGATGTAAACTGCTATATACTGTAGATATTTAGAATGCAGAGGAAGTAAAAACTTAAAATTCTGCGAAAAAAAAGTCTGAATTGTGACACGTTAATTCCTAATTGCAAGATATTAACTCGCAATTCTCATAAAAATAGTTAGAATGGTGAGAGAGTTTTTAGTTATTTATTTTTTATTTCATGGCAGACCTGGTCATTCTTCATAGTGTTAGGCAAAAAAATATTTTTCAGTATGTTTTATTACAGTTTGAGAAACATATTGTATACATTAAATTCAATGAAATTCTGACTTTTTTGTAATGAATCTTATCTGTTATAATTAAATCATTGTTCATATTGTGAATTTACCCCGTTCAAGACAGCAATATCCTTTTTCCTGAATGTTGCTGTAAATAATAATACATAAAACATTTTCTTCAAATATTTATTTATTTATTTGTTTACAGTATATAGGACTATAAGTGGTTCAGATTTACAATAAAACATGCTAAGAACCTGGATGAAAACATGAAAGCTGTCTAAACTTTTGGGAGACCTGAAAAGTGCGGCTATCTCAAGCAAATGTAATGAACATGTTGTACATCAGCGCCCCAGGAGCTTGGGTTTACCGAGTCAAAAATGATGAGTGTGTGAAATAGCGGAATGGGTGTTAATGTGGTGATCTGTCACTCCATTGATCCTGCCTGGATCCCATATCCTGAAGTTCTGATGTGGGCTTTTCAAGTATTTAAAACTAAGGGCTCAGTTTCTGTCGACAAACGCCATTGAAGTATGGAAAGAAATCCCTTAGCGTCAGAAACAATCATGGATTATTGGGTCAGGGTGCAAAAGGACATATTCTAATTTTTCGTTCTTCGATTCTGAGCACGTCAGTCACCCTTATATTGAATGTTTAATTTGAAACACTTTTGCCTCTAAACCATAGTAAAGCAAAAGCTCAGAGCACTAAAAGTTGAAGGACAAGATTGTTGAGGCGAATTCTGTAATGCTTCATAACATAACCAGTCTCGCCAGTTGTCAAATGTGTGAAAAATGGAGTAAATAAAGCACACTAGTTATCACACCAGCTATCTGGTAAATTTGCAGCAATTTTACAATTAAAATTTTGGTTTAAGGTTTAGTAATTTTACTGTATGTCACGGTATGCTTTTGTAATTTTTATTGTTTTTCAATATTTTCAATAGTTCTATTTCATTTATTTGACTTCAGTTTTCGTAATTTTAGAACGTTTTAGTTATTCCAGAGGGTTAAAGACAAGCAAACCATCAACTAGGGCTGGGCGTTAAAACGATAACGATATGTATCGCGATAGACACGTGAACGATATCAATAAAAAATGTGTTCGATAAAACGTTCGATATTTTTTATTCTTCGTCGGAAGAAAACAAAGGTTGCGAAGCAAGTTTGGTTGCATTAACAAAGGCACTCGCTCTCTGGTAACCTAGCAACGTAGGGAGTGACACGCTAACAGCCAATCATGTAACAGTATCTCTTTGGTTGCGCCATATCGTTGTCTCGTGTAGTGCGCACGCGCGGCTGAGAGTGCACGTCTGCAGCCAGACCCTGCTGGATTCCTCTTCATAAGTAGAAAATGAGTGCCGCAGCGAGCGAGGAAATTGTAAATAAAAGAGAAAGTCAGCTCGTCAGTATGGCAGTTTTTTGGATATTATAAGTCTGACCGTAGTCAGACCAAATGTCGTCTGCAAATTATGCAAGACCATCGTCCCCGCCAAGACTGGTAATACCACGAACTTGATGTACCACCTTAAAAAAAAATCAATAATTATCGATATCGACCGATATGAAACACTGATATCGTGATACAGTTTTCAGCCATATCGCCCAGCCCTACCTTCAACTCACACTTTTAACTTTGGAAGCCGGTTTCATCTCAGAGAAAAAAATCAAATAATTGTGATGTTATTTCTCATGATGTAACTACGTATCTCACAACTTTATATTGCTTCTAAATTTGACTTTCTGTCTCTCAACTGAAACTTTAGTAGTGCATATTTATAGTGAATTGTTTCATAATTGCAATTTTATATAAAACCTGGTCTCATGGCGTAAACGTACCTGCGTGCACTTTTTAGCGAGACCGTTTTTACGTACTTTACTGCATGTTTCGCCTCAGTTTCAAAGAGAAATGTCCACTGAGTGGCGCTAAAACAAGGTTTCAATACGTAAACCCTGGCACGTTTTTATTACGTTGATATAGGTACGTATCGCAGCGGTTCAGAATTCAAATATCCAGGGACCGTCGTAAAAAATGAATGCTCTATCGTGTTGGAAATATGCCCTACACCAAACCCAACCCTAAACCTACCCGATAGTGCAGACAAATGCAAAACTGATATAAAAACACATTTGTTGATACAACCATGCTATTTGAACTTCCTTATACGCAGATTTGAACTGTTTTGTCGAACCGTAGTTACACAGGATTCAAACCGGAGCTCCTCACCTCTCATGTACATCTCGGTACTCCGTGAGCTACTGAACAAACCTACCGCCTATGAAAACCCATACATATGAAGCTGGATATGTGTGATGCTAACGTTCAACAGCATCAATTTTCAAATCTCCCAGCATATTAATATTGTTTTGAAGTCATAACATGATATTTTTCAAGTAATTGTGGGAAAATGATGCTTTATTAATCAAAACTCTGTAAAGTTGTGTGAAAAGGAATAAAAGGCGTCAGAGTTTTACTGCCTCTAGTTTTCATTTCTTTTGGAAGCTGCAGTGATATGTACTTATTGGTATGCATTTCACGTCTCGCTACAAAGTGCGCCCAGGTACATTTATGCCATGAGACCAGGTAGTTTATATATTATTGTATCTGTATATTAAAAAAAAATTATGTTTATTTTGCTCTAATTTTCTCATATTTACTTCATTTTTTTTATTTTATTTTTTTATCCTGAGGCAAAAACAAGCTTCCATATCTAACAGCTTTTAGCTAAGTGGAAATTTACCATCATACATTTTTCTAGGATGCCTTTTTTGAAGCAGACGAAAGAGGTTGAGTGTCAGTACTTTATCCGCAACATTAATCTTAATACATGCCACATGTGTTCTGTGTATTAAGCCCTGGTGAAAAGTGGAAGTGGGACACTCTTTGAGAATTATAGGTACTTTGTAGCCTCAGTCTTCACATTTAAGCAATGTAGCTGAGAGAGAAAAAAAGACAAGTAGAAGGAAAGGGTGGAAAAAAAGATAGACGTCTTACATTTGCCTCTCTAGTGCACTTTCTCAGAAACAAATTAACCTCAGCACAGAGGAGACCTCTATTTTAGAGAAACATGATACCGGACAGCGCATTGTTCTCATCACCAGCTGCTTTTCCTACCCGTAGATATGTGGTATATTCAATAAGGATTCTATTCTCCATTTGTCCAGCAGAGGTCTAAATATTCGCTCTGAATACTCCATGGCATCGCCATGTCCTCCAGGACTACCTAACTGTGACAGTGAATGAATTTAGCTGGGAAGGGTGTAATTTGTCCACAGCAATAATATGGAGTGGTCCGCTCTGCAGGCGGCGGGCCGTAATATAGCTTGCTATAATGTAGAGAAACAGTCGCCCTCCGGGGTTCAATAACTGCTTATTACTCCTGCCTCCACTTCAGAAGCATCACCATCACCATCAGCCCAGTGGCCTCCCACATTATAACTCCGACACAAATGCCTCTACTGCGCTATCGACTGGAGTTTCTGTTATTCGCTAAGCCTGTTGAGCAAATACTCTGTTTGTGGTCATGGTTCCACAGGTCCGTGATCTAATAGATGATGTTAGGGAATTGTCCTCGCCAGCTCTCATTTGTCTTCATATAGAGGCAAGAGCCGAGCTGGTCAGCTTTCAGCAACAGGTTAAAATGACATCTTGATGAAACCAGCTTCAGAACTTCTTTATGTGTGTGTATATATACACGTATATGTACAGAGTTCTGGCATGAAACTCTAGATGGAGCATTCTGATAGGTCTAAGTCAATCTGACCTAATGACATCACCATCACATGGCACAGCTGATTGGTTCTCTCCAGTATCGGTAGCCAATGAGCTCTCTACTCAACATTCAAATATATGACTAGTGCTTGTTGTAACAGTTTCACAGCGTGATTCAGAAATCCTCCGCCTTCCCCAGCTCCACCTGTATAGATCTGCTACGAGGTGATTCATGTATGCTATTGGGGGTTATTTCATGTATGTTATATTTGCAGCAGCAGTTTTTCTTACATACTCACAGCAGCATGTTGTGGATGTATTGGCAGTAGAAAGTCTCGGTACTCGCTCTGCCACAGCAGCAGTGTAGCAAATCTATTCCACCAAGACCAAATACATTAACATTGTAATGTACATTACCATGCCAATCCCTCTGAGAGTTGTCATGACAGAAATATATGTATATGTATATATTTATATTTACTTGAAATATAAATATATATTGTGATTTTATATTTACTTGAAATTTCCCCAAGCTGATTACTCACTAAAAACTCCCACAGATCATGTTTTCAGGCCATTTCAAGTCTTATTTTGATGTAACAAAGTGGTTATATCTAAATGTGTGAGTTGTTTACTTACTTTTTTAAATTATTCTTCCCATTAACATAATTATACTGTTCATTCAGACTGATTCGTGAGGATTTATTGCATGAACCAATCGCAGCCGAACATAACCTGTCATATCGCGATGGCAGCATTGCCTCCTCTCACGTGACTTTCCCCATTCATTCTCAATTACACTACACACACCAAACTCACCGCACACTTTATGGGGTCTGTTAATACTCGATGGGCTCAGGGGAGGCAAGACAGACGCTGACTCCCGATTTAACTTTACCCGCTGGTGTCGTCATTGGAAAGTGTTTCTTTAAAAAAACAAGTGATTTATTACATTTTGTAATGTCTGTATATAGTCTTGTTGATTTATTTCCACTCAATGAACTGCTGGTACAATGAACTGCTGCCTGATCACAGTCTGATCAATCTCTCTGTCTCTTTTTCTCCTCTATAGTGTGTCCTGGCACTGATAACAAGCTCAGCACGCTGTCGGATTTGGACCAGCAGTACAAAACTCTTCGCAAGTTCTACGAGAACTGTGAGGTGGTCATGGGTAATCTGGAGATCACCAGTATTGAAAGAAACCGCAATCTGTCTTTCCTCAAGGTGGGTACACATATAGACAGACAGACTGATTGATTGATTGATTGATTGATTGATTGATTGATTGATAGATAGATATGTTAATTGTTTGCTTGATTTTACTTTTGGACAGATGTTAGCAATTCAGCTTTGCACCTTTCCTTAAAATAATACAAATGAGCAAACTATTATTATGCTTGACTAACAAAATACTATATTAATATATAAATAGCAGAAGACTATTTACTCCCAATATGAACACTCCAGTGACGTGACATTAGAGAGCAAGTCATTGTGTATTTCTGGATTTCAAAGGCAGTTGGGGCTTTTAGCAGTCTTTTGTAAGGGTACTGCAATTACTGGTAACACTGATGGTTAAATAGCTCTTTTACATTTGCATTAATGGATGTTACTATGGTTCCAAACCTGGTATAACTGTAGAAATAAAGCAAAAAGGCTATACGAGGCTGCCTTGTTTTGAAACCAGGTGTATTACTTATTCACAGAGAAATCACATGGGTTCTGAGTCTTAATAATTTAATGGTTTTTAGAAGTCACCTCATGGTGGTTCTAATGTATCAGGATGAAAATATGGGAACAGGTCACATGGCATAGCGCAAATGAAAACAAAATGTGCAGTTTGAGGGAGGTCCCATGGTGAGCATCCATGAGTGTCTTCCCTGAGGAGGTACTGGAGGTGAAATTATTAACACATTTAAGTTTTATTTATCTTTCTATTATCTATAATAGAAAGTATAGGTTATAAACTCGGATATTCCATAAAAATAGTCTCTTCGTTAAATTTACTTGCAAAATAAGTCTCTTTTGCTCATCAAGGCTGCATGTATTTAACATGCATTTAATATATATATGTATGCGTGTGTGTGTGTGTGTGTGTGTGTGTGTGTGTATATATTTATATATATACAGTATATATATATATATATATATATATATACACATCTCAAGCATTAATAATAGACACTAGACATACATATATATATATATATATATATATATATATATATATATATATATATATATATATATATATATATATATATATATATATATATATATATATATATATATATATATATATATATATGGCTTTATTTGGCTTAGCAATAGTTTAATAGTCCAATAAAATAAAAATTGTTCAATAAATATAGATTGAGGGCTAACAAGTGTCTTTGTCATCAGACTTTGATTTGTAAAGGTGGATTAGGCTATGGTTCACAGAATACAGAAGTAAACCAATATTTTTAATCTAGTTATTTATATTCGTCTCCTGTGCATTTTGTTGAGACACTTCCCTCTTTTTTTGTCACACATTGCGCACAAAAACAACTGAACAAATTAATCTGTGTTTTAAAGGTCTCTTGTTTACCTGTAGCCCTGATGTTTTCCCATCAATCTACCAGCATCCAGGATCCGGGTGTGTATCGGCAGGTGGTGTCACTTTGGCCTGTCAAATAGACCTACGGTCCGCTGTCAGATTGTATCCTGGTCAAAGCCTGAGCATTCCAGCAGCAGCTAATGTTGTTACAGGGTTTGACTGACTCTTCATTAAGGTCTGATCAATCAGGCTGCTGGCTCCCTCCATGCCTGCTTAGTGGGAATACCAGAGTGGCTCAATGTCTGAGCTGCCAGCTCGTGTTAACATCAGGAACTGTCTCAGACAATCACCTCTTTGCATTTATTGCTCTGCCACCGCAGTCTATATATATATGCATTACATGTGGAGAGACAGATCTATATAGCGGTACATCTCGCAGAACATCTCGCAGCTAATTTTTTCTCCTTCCCTGTTAAAATCCTTCTCACATTTCAATCTCTAAGTTGAAAAACACACTCTCTAGGGGTCTCTATACCCTTTTCTCTGACCAGCAGAGACCCATCGGCAAGAAAACACAAGTTTTAGGGTGACCCGTTGTGTATTAAAGAGTCTCTGTGCTTTTCTTTTCATACATTTTTCTTCTATATTATTGAATCACTATTTTATGGAAGCCTATTTAATATATACAGTATATTAGTCCACACACACACACACACACACACACACAAACACATATATATATATAGCAACTTTTTAATTCACAATCCCAACTTTTATAAAATAAGTAAACTTTCTACTCATACATACCTCTACATATATACATACATGAATAAAAACTAGAACATTTCGATATAAAATAGATTTAGACGTGTTGCATAAACCACTTATTTCCAATAAATCAGTTTTAAGTAACACAACAAATAATTCATGTTATATTTTATTTATGCATTTGATATTATTTATGTATTTCAGGTACTGCACATTTGTTGCATATGCTTATTGAAAGTAAATCTGAGTCTGTGGCCTTGAATGCAATGAATTTTGGGTGACAAGGCATGCACAGGAGAGCAGTTACTCACAGTGACAGCATAACCAGCAACTAACTGACTCGACACAGAGAAAAAGTGACAGACTGTACTAGTGGGCAATTTGGACCATGTAAACAGACATTGTACACAAATGAACCCATCTGTTACAAAGCTTTCTCTATTTCTAACTAGTTTCCCTTTCAGCAAGAGTACAGAAGTCAAGAAAACTTGTCAAAAATTCACCATTCTAGGAAAAACTGTCATAAATTTGACCTGGAAGCACAACATTCAAGGTTTTAGCCACAAAAGTCCAGAAATGATGGTGCTCTTAAAAGTGGATTTATAACTGTTTTATGCTGACACAACTAGTCCAATGACATTTAGACACTTTATGTGTCCAAAAGTGTCCTGACAGAATGTGTTTGTACCCAGTTCGTATAAATTGGTGAGACATCTCCTCCTCATGACCTCCTTCAGTCTTTTGTGAATACTGAGTGTTTTGATGTTCTTATTTCTAGTATTATTTCAAAGCAGCTCTCATCTTGGAAAATTCTCTAGTGCTCAGTGCACCCTTAGTGGTTTTAGGCTTATTTAAAAGCTGTGGAAGAGTTGGCATTATTTTTAATTTAGTTGCAAGAGGATAGATCCAAAGTTTTGTATTTTGCAAGTATTCTGAATGTTAATACTATACTTATATATGTAATTATTGTCATTCTAATTAGCTGTAAACATTGAATAATCTATTTTACAGGCAAATATGTCACAGTGTATGTATACAGCCTGATATACAAAATAATAGTCCATAAAAAAATGGAACAGTTTAGTGAAAATTTAGACATTAAAGAAGTTTGTTTTATGATTTATATATTTGATACATCAGACTTGTATGGCTCATAAAGTATGATATAGGAGAATATGGATATCATACCGAAGTATTTATTATTTTAACTATTTTATTCAGAGACCCAAACTGAGTGTGTGTATATTATATATATATATATATGTGTATATATATATATATGTGTGTATATATATATATATATATATATATATATATATATATATATATATATATATATATATATATATAAACCAGCAGCTGTGGTTGCCGGAACGGTAACAACATTTTAGTTTTTAATTTAAATTTACAGTTAAATACCGTAATTTCATTAACTGATATAATGTTAATATACCAACCTATTAAATTACGGAAATCTGTTTTGTACCTTTGAAATACACGGATAACTACCAAATGCAGGTGGTGATGAAAAAGTCACATGATGAACCAAAGCCCATCACAAACAGATTTGAAATAGTAACATATATAGAAGGTGCACAGTGTCATTCACACAAGCACTAAACACCATCATGGTGAGACTCATTAAACTGAAATATGCAATAAACATTAATTTAACAACATTAGATGTAACATACAACCCTAATAAACATAACTGATAAGAAAAAAACAAAGAAGAAACATAGTTATTTCAATAAAAAAAACATCAAATTCAAACAAAATTTGAAATGCAACACTAGGAATTCTGGGAATGTCAGTTTACATTTTTTCCCTGTATATTTTACAGGAACTTACCGTTAACCATTTAATAGGTTTTTACTATTGCATTTTTCACAGTTTTTTACCGTTAAAATCATGGTCATTTTTTACAGTGTGGGGCAGTGATGCTAAAAATTTTGCTTTGTCATCACAGGAATAAATTGCATTTTAAAATATATTACAATAGAAAACATCATTATTAGATTGTATTAATATTTCACATTACTACTGTAACTTTACTGTAATTATGATCAAATAAATGCAACCTTATTGGTAATATTCTTTCAAAATCATAAAAAAAAAACTACTTTTGAATGGTAGTATGAACTGCACTGACAATTTTCATCTGGTTATTCGCTGCATTGGCAAAAACACTTCCTGTTCACAATTTGAAAGTGAAAGTGACGTGACATGTGGCCAAGTATGGTTACCCATACTCGGAATTTGTGCTCTGCATTTAACCCATCCAAAGTGCACACACACACACTGTGAATACACACACACACACACACACACACTGTGAACACACACCCGGAGCAGTGGATACAGTATGAATATGGTATGGAAGTATGCGCTTTCAAATATACCCAATATGTCTGTGTATCTCTATCGAAGTTGAATGTAGTGTATTGTTAGTGAATGTGAGATGTCCATTTCCTCCCCTGTTATTTCACCCACTAAATGTGTGCTGCTGTTTGGGCATGTCCTTTTCCAAGCGATAAATGAACCAGGATGTAATTTTACTAGAGATGATGCTACTTGACTTCTGCACCTCTCATTTACAGATGTAGAATTTCACTACCTCCTCGCTAACACTAAACCCTCTAAAATCACTTCAGCCTGGCATAATGTGCCCAGTGAGAAAGAGTAAGGGTTCAAGAGGGCTTATGGGAGAAAATGGTAATTGTGTCTGTGGGCTAATAGCACTGTCTTATTATCCCACTGCACTATCACTGTAACGTTGTCGGAGGAGAGAGTTTCAGCGCGGCCGCAAGCTCACTAACATTAGAGTAATTATAGTTTTTTTTTTTTCATGGGAAATTAACACATTGTTAGATTAAGTGTCTCTTCACCTTCTCAAAATTGCTATCACAAGCTCATAGCATATCAGTGTTTACTAATTACACATTTTCACTTTATGCTTGAAATGCCATGAAATAAAGGCCATTTTCATGGCTCTGTGGACATATGTTCAACTAACTTTCTTGTTGTAAGTTTTTTAGTGAGGAGTCTGAGCACTGACATTAGTTTGCTAAATTAACAATTCAATTGTCATTTGAACCAAGTGTTTTAATTATAGATTTCTTAACGATACAGCTAAAGAAGCCTGTTTGGGAGAAAAACACTCATGAAAAATGTAATAAATTTTTGGTTGTAAGTTTTTAAAGAATACCTGACTCACATAAGGGAACATAAGAAAAATATTTTGAAGCTATGATTTAAAATGAAGTTTTTTCTTATATACCAGTGTTATGTTAGCATTATTTTTATTTTATTGTACTGTATTGATAATTTGAAATAGCTTTTATTTTTATATTTGTATTATAAAGTTGAGTTTTAGAAAGTTTATGTGATTTGGTTATTTTTATTTTATTTATTTATTTATATTTAACTTTCATTTACTTTTCTTTGTAAGTACACTAAAAAAAAAATGGCATAAAAAATTTCACTCAAAAATTGCTAGTACATTTCAAAAACAATTACAAAGAAAGAAACAGCAAGTAACACATTGAATTAAACGGGACATTTGTAGAAGTAGAAAATCGAAGTTAAAATCTTTTGTGTTTTACACACACATACACACACACACACACACAAACATACACATTATTGGAGTACGATTTACTAGAAAAAACTTTTTTTCTGAACACATTTTTCATGAGTTTATAGTTTTAGAAACAATACTCATACAAAGTGTGTCCATTCAGTTTATTCATGGCTTTCTAAGTCTCATTACCTTCACCGGTGTTATGAAATGATCTCTGAGGTTAAATGAATTCGTCACAGCAATTATAGACACCCAAAAATTATTACAGCTACACGAAAAGAGCTGACAATAAAAATTACCATAATTGAAGACATTGCATTCATATGAATGATGATTGAGCTGTGTATTTTAATCGGTCATATTAGACAATATTGACCCTGGCATAGACAATTCTGAAGTGTAATTAATTCTAAATCAATTACACAGAATCTTTTTATGAAAGCTTCTTGCCTGCAGATTGATTTTAGCACAGAGCCAATGTAGTAAAGCCATTTCTTGGTTAAAAAAACAATGATGAGTTCTTCTATGAATCACATTCAGTGTAATGCATTTAGATTCATAGCTATTTTCCAAAATGTAGTTATGGTTTATCATTCACAATTTGCCAGCTCTCTTCTCCAGTGGTTGAGTGATTGCTGTTGTTTCTAAAGATACTCGTAAAGGTCATGATTGCTATTCAAATGAAGCTAATGATCGTCTGAGACGCCGAGCGCTAAAGGAAGTCCCATTATTTGAGTTATGGAAGACCAAACTTTGCTTACAACATGCATTGTTATTAAAATGAGTCTTCAATGTTGCTTAATTTAGCCCTCCAAATTGTTTTTCCTTTATGGATTTTTAATATTTGCCAGTGAGAGTTAGTTTCAGGCAAATATGTGCAGTGTCATGTAGCTTGCCACATGGAGTGGAACAAACAGATTGCATTTAACAATAGCAATGACATTTATATTGTGTTTTTCTTCAGTTTGAATACAGAACAGACCGTGCCTGCTCGTAAAGACGCCTTCGCCACATTCTGTCATCTAAAAATGGATGATTGTGACCCTGAAACTCTTCCCACTTCTCACTGTGGGGTTCTGTCAACCTCCTCATTCGCCGTCTCACATCTCCTGCCACTTTCTCGCTTGTAACTGAAGTTGTTTTGTTTGTTCGGAAAATTCTCCCGTTACTTCTGTTGCAGTCTCGCTCGAAAAAAAAAATGCTCTCAATAAAGATGTCAGTAAACTTTCATCATGCTTTCACCAAAGACAGTCAAGTATTTGAAACAAGACAGTGAAATGCAGATTATAAAGTCATTAGAACTCCAAATATTTATTGTTTGTTGAAGATGCTTTTCTGACAATTTCAGTAAAAGTTTGCTCTTTTGTAGCTTGGAAGACTGTGGTTCTTTTACTTTTAAATATCAGTCTTGTCAAGTATAGAGGTATAAAGTGAATGTGAATAGCAGATAGTCATATTGTAATTTCGGAGTTTTGCAGAATATCTTGACAAATCTGTGTACAGTTTCAGACATCGTTGAGAATTTTATGCGATATTACTGGGTAGCTAGAGACTTATTTGACATCATTAATTAAATCTCATAGGAGAAAAAAGTGATTAAAGAGCTTAAAAAGTTATTACAATAAGATTTTTAAAATAGTTTATTATAGTAATTTTGATATAATACAAAATAAACAAATAAAGATGAATAAATTCTTAAAATATGAATAAACTCTATATGGACTTATTATAAAACAACAAAAACAAATGAAAAATACACTAAGACTAAAGGATTTATATACTAAAATTAACATGAAAGCAGAAAAAAAATCTAAATAAATTTAAAATATTAACAAAAACTATAATAGTACCTTACTGATACTAAAATAAACACATTTGTATGCAATTAATATGCAATATCTAATTACTTATATAATATACATTATAATTTGTTTAAAAAAAAACAGTTTAAAATAAATAGTTTTGTGCCCATTCGTAGACATAATAATGCTGACCATATTTTAAAAAAAGTGTTATTGTTCTTTTATGCAATTAGGTTTGTGATGCATGATATTGGAGAGCCTTGCGTGATATCAGTATTCATATGTGAGTGTGTGTGTCCTTTATAGATCACTGCATTAACATTTACTGTGCTTTGCATGCATTCCTGTGACTTTTCTCCTAGGGAGTGCATAGACAGAATAAATTCATCTTAGTGTGAGAAGGAGCAATTAGAATAGTGAATACCTTTAACCTGATCTCAGAGCATGTCCAGATCTCTCAAAAATATAGCTTAAACATTTAAAGTGACTGTTTTAGGATCCAGGATGCCTTAATCCAGGCAGAATCTGTATGTTGTACAGCATGTTTTATTGAAAGGTATAACACCAAAACCTCTTATATCAATATATTTATATATATATTTCTTTTCATTAGTGTTGTTGTTGTTTTGTTTTTTCCTGTGTTGTTGTGGTTCCCTGTAGAAAATGAACCACAGTTCATATTGCAAATTTTAGTCTCACTGTGGTGCTTGTAAATTTTCAGAAGAGTTTTTGTTATCCTTGAAAATAATACTATGCAAGGTAGACCTACTAAAATTAATGTTCCGTATTAAAACTACTCACAGCTGCTGTGTTTATGCTTAACATTTAGCTAAAGAGGTGTTAGTTAACATGCAGTTCACTGTGATCCGACATTATTCAGAATTACGCAAAAAGCTCCTGTTTAAAAGAGCAAAACCTTCACAGGCATATTAAACAGCTCAAACCTCATTTAGCAATAAATTGTTTATTGTTTAATGCTTGCTAAATTAGCCCAAATCAATTATGAATTGTGTTGCAGAACTGTAATTGCAATTGAATTAGCCTGTGTTTATAATAAAGTCTATAACAAAAAAAAAACTAGATTTTATTTTTCTTATTATTATTTATTGGCCGCTAAAGCACTGGTCCAGTGAATTTTTAATACCAAAAGGGCAAGAAAACAAATCAGTGTCTAAGTAAACAGTGTTTTTTTGAGAAGGTTGTGAAAAGCAAAGTAATCCTTTAATTAAATAATGTGAATTTGAACCAAATTAGAAATTCTGCCCATGTCCTGAATGCCTGTGTAAGGTTTTGGAGGAGTTATTTGGTTTGTTGCTAGGAAACAAAAACTGCTGATGACAATAACGAAGGTTGCAGATTTAGTAGTGATATTTGCTAATGCCAGAATCACTATTAATAATGCGTATACTTAGGGTTGGTAATTTGGACAAGCCATTAATTCTAAATGTATAAGTTACCAAATCACAATATAGTGGCATTATCGCTTACAATTTAAAAATCTACTCCATAAAGTGTCATTCACCCAAAAAAATAAATTTACTAATAATTTACTTATCGTCAGGCCATCCAAGATGAGTTTTTTTCTTCTTTTGAACAGATTTGGAGAAATGTACCATCACTTGCTCACCAATGGATCTTCTGCAGTGAATGGGCGCCGTCAGCATGAGAGTACAAACAGCTGATAAACCGTTGCAATAATCCAAATGTAATCCACACCACTCCAGTCCATCAATTAATGTCTAGTGAAGTAAAAAGCTGTGTGTTTTTAAGAAACACATTCATCAGTAAGACATTTTAATGGCAAACCATTGTTTCAAGCTAAAATACAAGATAAAGTCCTTGGTGAAAAAGTTCTTGTATTAAACAGGAGACAAATATGCACCATTTATAAGTGAAAACAGTCCAAAACAGTTTTAAATAAATATGTTTGTGGTTTTGATGTAAGAGGACAACAGAGGACAGAATTTATTTTATTTTTCTTTTTTTTTCTTTATCTTGGTGGAAGTGTTATTATGGATTATGGGCGCACACTTTGGCCAGAAGCTGCAGTTTAAAGTTAAAATGTCTCAATGAATTTCTTTCTTACAAACTTGCAGCTGTTTTCGCTTCACAATACATTAATTGATGGACTGTAGTTGCGTGGATTACTTGTGGATTATTACAATGTTTTTATCAGCTGTTTGGACTCTCATTCTCACGGCACCCATTCACTGCAGAGGATCCAATGGTGAGCAAGTGATCTAATGCTAAATTTCTCCAAATCTGTTCCGATGAAAACTCATCTACATCTTGGATGGCACGAGTGTGAGAAAACTATTAGCAATTTTATTTTTGTTCTTAGTGGACTGTTTTCATTGAATAAATATGTGATTGGTTGTGTGAGTGTTCTGTGGTTTCTCTGAGCTAAACCCTTAGTTGAATCCTCAAAAACATATATGCAAACATATTAAAATTCATATCACAATTTTTACACCCAGCTGTGGCCCTTGAAGTTCTGTCTGAATTTTGACATCATAATGATCTTTAGCAGTGTGTCTCTGCACTTCCAGAGATCCTGACTGGCAGGTGACAGCTTTCGGCGTGTGCTTGGTCAGCTCTTCAGATAGATTTCCATGACTATAGTGCCAGTGTGTGTGTCCCCGATCAGTACAGTTATATCACATTAACTTCTTCTGCATGAAATAGACCTGTCCTCTGTGCCTGCTAATGATACAGTATGAAACCGTGATTGGATGTCAACATGATTGATGTGGGTGGAGAGGGAGGGTCCAGTGCTCTCTTGAGCCATTATCTCTTCAAATTATATCAAGGCTGTCTGATGAATTGACTAATAGACTTGATGATGAAGTTTTGGTAAAGCCTTGACTAAAGGACAAACTACATCCTTGAACTACCTAAAGGAAATGACTCATGGGAATCACCTGAGAATGTAGTATGCATTTGTTTAGTGAATTTCTTTGTATCTCCGCAGTCCATCCGTGAGGTGACGGGTTACGTGTTGGTGGCTCTGAATCAGTTCGACTATCTTCCTCTGGAGAACCTGCGGATCATCCGAGGCACTAAACTGTATGAAGGACGTTACGCCCTGGCCATCTTTCTCAACTACAGACGAGATGGCTACTTCGGCCTTAGACAACTTGGCCTCAAGAACCTGACAGGTATATTCTGTTATTTAAACCTATTTCTTCAAAAGTTCTATAAGATTCTATCTTTACAACATTTACCCAAAACAATTATCCATCCGAAATGTGCATTTAGGATGGTTTAGCAGTTAAAAAGTGTTTATTTATTTATTTTAATTTTAACATTTGGCAGTTTATTTGCTAGAATGCTGCAGAATGGCAAAGAATGCAGGAAGTTTTTAAAGTTAAACTTTTTTCACTTGAAATTTCATCTTAAAATGCATGCTTTTTTATTTAACGGTCAACGCTACCATTTAAAGGTTGGTGTCAGTAAGACAATATTTTTTTTCCCCATTAAAAAAATACAGTATTCATACTTTTATTCAGCAGGGATACATTTAATTGATCAGAAGGGACTGTAAATACATTTATAATGTTACAAAGGATTTATATTTCAAATAAATGCTTTCTTAAAACTTTTATTCATCAAAGAATCCTAAAAAAAATTGTATCACAGTTTACACAAAAATATTTAGAAGCGCAACCGTTTCAACACTGGTAATGATAAGAAATGTTGTTTTAAAATAGATTAAATCAATATATTACATAAAAGCTTTGAACAGTAGTGTATATGCAATTAGATATAAGTTAATTGAGACCTGTTAATTCATTTTCCATATTATAATTAGCCTAATGTAGAATGTTTGGCTAAATGGCTAGCTAAAGACTATTTTTGTACTATTTTAATGTCTGACTGAGGTCTGTGCATGTTGTGCTCTTAGTCTAAGTTAGCATAGCAGGGACTTGTGTATTTGAACATATGTCTGATAAGATTGGCGCTAATTATGTTTTTCATGCTGTACTATGATAATCATGTACATCACAAGATGTTTCTCATACAAATTAGCCACTCTTCATTATGTGACTGTGTTTTATCTTATCAGTGTATTGTTTCTTGTGAGCATGTTTTACAGATGATATCTAGCTTTTATTTTTTCTCCAGCCTTGCTTGGTTGCCTCATAGGGCGACTTTCTTTTACATCTTATACCATGCAATATAGAAACTCATCTTAGAACAATACTTGCAGATCCCTGTTGGGATGCAAAAATATATGGAGGAAACAGAAACAGATCAAGGAGTCAAACAACCTAGAAGTCGGTGGCACCTCACAGCAAAACAGCCAGAGGCGTGATAATGCTTGTCTGACTTCTGATGACTCATGGACGGCCAATAGAAGCCCAGAGGAGTCCAGCAGGTGGTACAGGGTCACAGTAGGTGAGGGAAAGAAAGTTAAGACAACCACCAACATGCCCAGTAGGCATCTTGCGTAATCATATATTATTAATCTCAAATACGGCTTTAGCACTTTAATGGCTAATTAAACAATATCTTGGTGTAGAGATAAATAGAGCACTGCCAGTCTAGGTACGCCGCCGCTGCCTTCTTGTCTTCTTTTCTTAGCATCTTCAAAGATATTTCTTTCCTTTTATTACTACTCTCTTGATTGTGATGAGGTGTCAGTGGCGTCTTTGAATGACTGGGGTATGAGGCTACAAAGCTTGTCTTTGAGTACTTAAACATTCAAGAATCCACACAGTTTAAATGTAAATGTAAATGCATAAATGTAACTGCCACAAAACATTTTTTTCAGTCTTAAAGGGATAGTTCACTCAATAATAAACATTCTGTTAATGTATGTCAGTGTCTAGTTTATGTTTTCTCCTCACATTTCTGATTTAAAGGAGTAGCTCACCCAGCAAATGAACATTATGTAATCATATTAAGTGATAATGTCTTTTCAGAGAGAATCCAAGACTTGGATTAAACCACTTGATTTACATAAATTAGTTTTAGGACAAATTGATGACCTTTTTTGATCATCAAACTTTTGGTTGCATGGATTTTCAGTAGAGGGCCAGAAACCTCTCAGGTTTCATAAAAAAAAAACAAAAAAAAAAAAACTTAATTTCGATGATAAACTAAAGTTTTATGGCTTTGGAATAACACAGGGGTATGTAAATGATGACATGCTTTTCATTTTTGGGTGAACTAACACTTTTAATGAGCAATAAGAGTATAAAACATGAACTGGATGCTGACATACATGCATTGATGGATTTTAGGATTTTTGCATAATTTAATGGTTTAGAATGTCCCTGTTGAAAACAAATTAATAAATAAATAAAGCTGGTCTTCCACCCTGGCCTGGTCTTCTCCTGTTCACCTGGCTAAGCTGGTGTTTTGTTGGCTTAGCTGGGCAACCAGCAGAAAAGTTATCAAAGCCCCTCTAAAACCAGCCAACAAACCAACCTAATTTGAGCAGATATAACCAGGGCCCGTATTCTTAAAGATTCTAAGAATCCTTTTAGAGAGCTCCTAATTTAGCTTAAAAATTTCTAACAAGGAGTCTTAGTTTAAAAGTGATTCAGGACGAATCTGAGAGCAACTCTGAGCAAGGAAAAGACAAAAACTTTTATCTTAGTGAGGAGGCGGGGTTGACCCCGTTGCTAGCTATGACACAGTCTTTTGAAGACTGTGACTGGTTGGTTGTCAAGAAGGAAATAAAAGAGTGCTTTTAAGAGTAGTGTTTATTATAAGCCTTCACTTTGAAATAATTTTTCTGTATTCTCTCTCTCTCTCTCTCTCTCTCTCTCTCACACACACACACACACACACACACACACACACACACACACACACACACACACATTATATATGTATATATATTCTGTATTTCTTATTTACCATGCTGTCATACTTAACGTATTTAATAGGAAATGAACAGCGACAGTGCTGTAACAGACCCAAATCATCACTGCTGCATAGTTGCATTTTTCCAGTTGCCAAATATGTTAATGTAGTGATTTCAGCACGGTGTCGGAGATGTTAGCGCGTCTCTAATTAGATCGGTCACAAACATGATCCCTGCACGATCTAATGTGTAACGTCTTATTAACTCACTTGTGTTGTGTGCAACACATTTATTCTCCCTTATGTTTCGTCCATTTTCTCCACTGTTAAAGAAACTCTTAAGCCCCTTAAAAGTCTTTGTCCGTACTCCTAACAATTTTGGACCTTAACACCTCTCTTAAGGGTTAAGATGCTTTCTGAATTACTTTTTTCTTTACTAGGATCTTTTCTTTAATTTCAAGAGGAAACACCCACATTTCTAAGAATTTTCTTAGAATTTTGTTACTAGGAGCAACTCTTAGAACTAAGATTTTTCATGAATACGGGCCCAGAAACTCATAACCTCGATGCCAAGACATCTTCAAACTGTTTTTGAAAAGAAGATGCTACACCATCGTAATATGCCCCCTTCCCAACTATTTTGAGACCTTTAGCAGGCATCAAATTTGAAATGAGCTCATTTTGTGCATAACATTTTTATATCTCTCAGTTTAAACATTTTTTATGTTATCTATGTTCTATTGTGAATAAAATATTGTCTCATGTGATTTGAAAGTCTTTTAGTTTTTGCATTAAAAGGACTTTTGCATGTCTTCATATGGCAATGTTTCATGATAAAAAATAAAAAAAAAATGTCTATTCGAAAAGCATGCATTGTACATACTGGAACAGTGTTGTAATCTCTACTGCACTGACAGTACTTTATTGTAATAGTGGCCTCTAATGCAGCTAAATGAGACAACAAACATAATAAATCAGATATATAAGGAAATGTTTTCAATCTTAGATGAACGAATCATTTGAGTAATGCTTTTTAATTTGTATGCATACTGCATAATGCACACTGAGACTTCTTGACTTGTTGCTGGAGTGTAATTCAAAATCGGATTTAATAGAGAATCCACTGTCTGAACAACAGACTTCTTTCATGAGTTTGTGTAATGTAAGCCTTGATTTTCAAGCAACTGAACAAGTACTTAAAGTATTGCACATGATCTTTGAATTTTTCTTATTCAATAACCTTTGGCCACATGCGGTGAAAGATGAAGAAATATTTACATAGAGGGATCTGCCTACTCAATTATTGAACTTTTCCTGACAACACGCTGCATGAAATTCTATCATCTGAGATTCGAAAAGGTTGATGAAACCGCTCTTCGTGTAGCTGCTGGTTATAGAGGTCATCTATGAGGACATTTGAAAAAAGAAGAAGGACCACAGAAAATAAAGTTACAGCCATTATTGTATCATAAGTTGCTTATGAAAGCTATTGATCATACTGCAGAGCCGTGTAGAGGAACCATGAGGGGGGAGCACATGGCTGTAATCAAAGAAGCCATTCATCATCAATGTGCTGAATATCTCAAGGGGCTGAAAAACAACGTTCATCTCTTAAAACTCATATTAAAAATTGCAGAAACATGGCTACCGTTGCCTCGAGAATCAGATTTTACCAGCAGTGCTGCAGGAATAGATAAATTCAATCCTAAAAAAAATTATTCAAAGACTTTATTGAGGAATTCAAAAGACGACTATTACCTCAAATGTGCAGCTCTTGCTATCACTCAACCCAACCAACCTTTGCTGCATTTTCTTGCTTACATTAGGGGTTATGATATAGAGCACTGTCTTTTATGAAGGGCTCTGCTGCGGTATCATAAATAGTGTGCAACTTTGCTACACTGGGCTGGAACATTGTGTTTGCAAGCGTTTAGGTGCAGAACAAAAGTTATTCTGATTCTAGTGCACATTTGTACTGTAGTTGTAAACAGTCACCAAGTAATTTAACCCTCTGGGGTCTGAGGTGATTTTGAGGCCCTTGAGATGTTTTGACATGCCCTGATATTTGTGCTTATTTCAGCTACTTATAACATACTATTGACCGACATGTATTTTTTTGTATTCAGCACAAAATGTGCTACAATAATATGTGACCAAGATGGATGTACATGTTTGCATTTTTTAGAAAAAAAACATTATGCGTGGTTAGTAAGTTTTGGGGAAAGAAATGCAGCTGAAACAAGGCCATAAAACCCACACTACATAGTCCTGAATAAGACTTTTGAGTAATCAGTCTTGTAGGCTAGAATATTTACTTCACAATTATGTGAAAATCATTCTGCTTAATCATTCACAGAAAACAATATATTAATTTAAATTTTTAAAGACATGTTTTGTGATGGAAAGCCAATATGCGAGGGAGTGGTAATGGCCTTGAATATTAAGTGATTTTCCAAATGAATTCTCCACTTATTCATTAGGATCTATCAACAGCATCATTGGCAAATAAATAATATAGACTTGTCCTTCAGATTGTAAAAATAAGCAAAAATAGCGATTAAAGTAATGCACTTAAAGTCTGCAATAAGACATTTTGGAGGTTTTCGAAGCAGAAATGTGTGGCTAAAATAGAATGGGGAAAAAAATTATTTGATCCCCTGCTGATTTTGTACGTTTGCCCATAAAGAAATAATCAGTCTATAATTTTAATGGTAGGTTTATTTGAACAGTGAGAGACAGAATAACAACAGAAAAATGCATTTCAAAAAAGTTACAAATTGATTTGCATTTTAATGTGTCAAATAAGTATTTGACCCCTTCGCAAAACATGACTTAGTACTTGGTCGCAAAACCCTTGTTAGCAATCACAGAGGTCAGACGTTTCTTGTAGTTGGCCACCAGGTTTACACACATCTCAGGAGGGATTTTGTCCCACTCCTCTTTGCAGATCCTCTCCAAGACATTAAGGTCTCGAGGCTGACGATTGGCAACTCGAACCTTCAGCTACCTCCACAGATTTTCTATGGGATTACGGTCTGGAGACTGGCTAGACCACTCCAGGACCTTAATGTGCTTCTTCTTGAGCCACTCCTTTGTTGCCTTGGCTGTGTGTTTTTTGGTCATTGTCATACTGGGATACCCATCCACGACCCATTTTCAATGCCCTGGCCCTGACGTGGCCCCGTCCATCGTCCCTTTGATGCGGTGCAGTTGTCCTGTCCCCTTAGCAGAAAAACATAATGTTTCCACCTCCATGTTTGACAGTGGGGATGGTGTTCTTGGGGTCATAGGCAGCATTCCTCTTCCTCCAAACACGGCGAGTTGAGTTGATGCCAAAGAGCTGGATGTTGGTCTCATCTGACCACAACACTTTCACCCAGTTCTCCTCTGAATCATTGGCAAACTTCAGATGGGTCTGTACATGTGCTTTCTTGAGCAGGGGACCTTGCTGGTGCTGCAGGATTTCAGTCCTTCACGGTGCAGTGTGTTACAATTGTTTTCTTGGTGACTATGGTCCCAGCTGCCTTGAGATCATTGACAAGATCCTCTCGTGCAGTTCTGGGCTGATTCCTCACCGTTCTCATGTTCATTGAAACTCCACGAGGTGAGATCTTTCATGAAGCCCCGGACCGAGGGAAATTGACAATTATTTTGTGTTTCTGTTGTATTTACTGTTGTCACCTTCTCACCAAGCTGCTTGGCGATGGTCTTGTAGTCCATTCCAGCCTTGTGTTGGTCTACAATCTTGTCCCTGACATCCTTGGACAGTTCTTTGGTCTTGACAAGGTGGAGAGTTTGTAATCTGATTGATTGATTGTTTCTGTGGATAGGTGTCTTTTATACAGGCAACAAACTGAGATTAGGAGCACAGTGCGCTTAATCTCAGTCCGTTACCTGTTTAGAAACAAGAAATCTTGCTGATTGATAGGGGATCAAATACTTATTTGACTCATTAAAATGCAAATCAATTTATAACTTTTTTGTTGTTATTCTGTCTCTCACTGTTCAAATAAACCTACCATTAAAAATATAAACTGATCATTTCTTTGTCAGTAGGCAAACGTACAAAATCAGCAGGGGATCAAATATATATATATTAATTTATTTATTTTTTTATTAAAATGCTTGGTTTACTTCTAAAAAATGTTTTCTTTTTAGAAAAAAGTTGTTTTTTTTTGTAAATCTAAACATTTTTCTTCTTATCATTTGAAGGTTATCAGGTTTGTTGTCTTTTCATGGACAAGACAGGTTTTATGAAATAAAACTTTGATAATCTCCTTTGCATGTTTATCTTAGTGCTGTGTCTATGCTCTTTAGACTTCCACTGTAAGTACATTACTGTTTTTTGTTTTTTCTGGAAAATCGAAGTCAAAGTAACTCCTGCCTTCTTTTCCATTCTACAGCTCTCCAACTTTTCTTGAATCAAAGAACATGTGCGAAAGAAAACTATGCCCATTTTTAACTGACTAAACTTCTGGGCCCGTATCCCTAAAGATTCTGAGAATCCTCTCAGAGAGCTCCTAACTTAACCTAAAATTTCCTTGCCAGGAGTTTTAGCTTAGAAGTGATTCCAGAACATTTTCAGTGAACTCTGAGCAAGGAATGGATGGAAAATCTTATCTTAGTGAGGAGGTGTGGTTGATCCCGTTGCTAGGTATGAGTCATCATTTCAAAAGCCGTGATTGGTTGATCCTACAAGTTTGATGAAAATGAACTTTTGGTGATAATGAGCAAAGGATGTACCCTCAAATCAATAAACAGAATTATACACTCTAATCTTATGCAGACTGTAATTGTAAATAATATTTCACATTCAAGAAAATATCTGGAAAATGAATAGTAAGCTGTAGGGGTTATAGCCTAACATTAGAATCTAAAATATGTGAAAACTTAAGCTCATTACACCCTGTTCAAATAATGATTTGTGTCTTATTTGCTCATATTAATATCCTAGCTGGCATATTTTGTACTTTCACTCCCATATGGACCCCATTGAAAACAAGATGGCCTATCTCAAGGGGCTGTCCTTAATGTAGTAGTAATTGCATCTCTAAGGAGATCCACCACAAACGATCCAATCTGTAGCGTCTCAATAATTCCCTGTCATCCAGTGTTTGAAGGACATCTCTCCTGCCTCCTCTGTTGGCCATTTTGTGCAGCTGCTTAGGGGAACTCCTAAGCCACTAAAAGTCCTCTTCCCTGCTCTTAGTAGATCTCGCCTTAGGAGCCCTTTTAAGCGCTAGGAATCTTGAAGAATAGCTTTTATATTAACTGGGATTTTCGTGTCACTTTTAGGGGAAATTCTAAGAAAACGTCATGACTCTGAGAATTTTCTTAGAATTTGGCCGCTAGGAGCCACTTTTTGCACAAAAATTCTTTAGGGATACGGGCCCTGGAAGGTATCCCTCCTCTCTTTAGCCCGGATGACATGGCGTCCGTGATTTTCAACAAGAATGTCAAATTTGGACTCGTCTGACCATAGAACACTTTCCACTTTGAAACAGTCAATTTTAAATGAGCCTTGGCCCACAGGACACAACAGCGCTTCTGGACCATGTTCACATATGGATTCCTTTTTGCATGATAGAGCTTTAGTTGGCATCTGCAGATGGCATGGCGGATTGTGTTTACTGACAGTGGTTTCTGGAAGTGTTCCTGGGCCCATTTAGTAATGTCAATGACAGAATCGTGCCTATGAGTGATGCAGTGTTGTCTGAGGGCCCGAAGACCACGGGCATGGGGCATCCAAAAAAAAGGTCTTCGGGCCTGTCCCTTCCTTTATGAACCGTCATTTTTCCTTTAAGAAAAAAAATATATATCTTCCAATGAAAAGTTCCACTTTATTGCATTTTTTGAATTGATTTGATGTTTTTTAAATATATATATATATATATATATATATATATATATATATTTACAGCATGTTAAATCCTGTTGAGTTATTCCCCAAAGCTTTTCCATTGATTCTAAGCCATGTTTGCTGACTCCACAATTCCACCTTGTCTATTTTATTCATTATGTTAGACAAATCTCCATGCAACCTAACACTTTGTGCCCTCATATGTATGCTTATGCACATCCCTGGCAGTGTATTAATGCAATAGCCTTGATGTGAAGCATGCTCGCCGCCCACCCCCACAGAGCCTCTTGGGCTAGCATGTCCAGTCCTCTGCTCTCCTCCACACAACCTTAGCTGCTCAGTTAGCAAACTCTTTCTTGCTTTTGAGCTTCTGTCCATGAACCCAAGGCTGGTTCTTCATTGTGTGGATGTTTTTGATCCAGCTGGGCCCCTGTATTGTTCAGCTTCTTTGCAGACTCTCTAGACAACAATCTTGCAGATGAGTTTCAATGCTTTTGTGAATATGTTTTGCTCTGATGAGCTACTGCTCAGATTTTTTGAAGTTGTTCTTTTGTTTTCAAGGTCACTTATGAAGTGTAGTTAACTGTAACTTTATGCTGTGCAAAGTGTGTTGTGAGCGTCATTTCATGCTGACTTCCAAAAGAGGAACCTTATTAGGGAAATAGCTTGGTTAAAGTTGCAATGAAACATAACTAGCAACTGGTCTTTTCTTATGTATTTTGATGTACATCCAAGTGTAATGTGTTATATAAAACAAAGAAAATTAGGGTGGACACTTGGTTCCATGCATTGGTCGTTGATCAGATTTTGAGCTGCGGGTGTTGCACTCAAAAACGGAGGCGGAAAAATGTGAACTTGAAGAGATGAGGACTAAATGACCGAAGAAGCCTGCAAACATCACCAGGAAAAAAATCTGTTTCACTGGAAGATCCAGTTATGGCATTTTGATAATTTATTTATTAATCAAAGCAATCTGAAATCTACTGTACATGCAAATGTTGCAGTTTATTTTTGAGTGAACTGTCTAACTAGTTGGGTAGAATTATAACAGTGATTGATCTGGGTAGGTAAATGAATCAAAACAGAAGGAGAAAGGAAAATGCATGAGTGTGGCATTAACATTTTTGTTCCCTATTTAATCAAACATTGTACCATGAACAGCCACTGTTTTGGTCTTTAGCGGTTATCTTAGCATAGCTGTACTGTGCCTAGCTGAAATAAGATGCCAACATACAGTAGATTAGCTTTCTAAAGCTGTCACCCCTCACCCTTAAGAATGATAGTTATAAGTACTTTGATTTTATTTCCAAAGATATTGTAATAGCATTACTTCTTGAATATGAAATTATGTCAGCAAATTCAGTTTTTCCAACCATCAGTCAAGAACAAAGTGGGGACAAGAAGAGCGCTTTGTGGGTAATAATTGGTTTGCCTCTGAATCTCTCAAAAAACAAAGGCTGTTCATTGCAGCTGAATGTGATTAAAACGGCTCTCCGAGGACTTCCTACGGTGGGGATATAAAGAGATCTCCTGACTGAATTCTGGAGGCAAATTGTGTTCTGGGTGTTCCTTCTCTCAGCGGCCTTCCTTGTTCTTTTTATGCCCAATGCAAAGCTCCACCATTAACTATTTAACTCATCGTCCCTGTGGACTGCAGTCAGAGCATTTAATGTCAAACGTAATTGCAAGAAAGTTCATGAAATAGTCTGATGTCTGTTAATATTAGGCATTTTGGCATCAGCAATTTGTGTTTGTCAAGAGAAGAGGTAATTGCAATAGACTGCCGTTATTTTGGGTGCTTAAGATTTGTTGTCTCAAGGACATTTTTAACACCAGCCTTAACGAGCCTGTCCATGCTTGAGAGATGGGAATGCTGGGGATACTGTCCTTCTGGCAGTTTGTGGGGTATGTCTACCACTGTGGAGAATAGGGTTGCCTTCTTCCTCTTAGCCGACCTCCCATTCCCCTCACAAACTACCTAGTCCGCAGTCCTCCAATGACCCGCCAACGGAGAAAGAGGAAGAACAGGTCCGCCTCATCTGCCTCTATTACTAAAGAGGTTGAACCTGCCGCAGCACCCCCAGAGGAGGCCAGAGACGCTGTAGCGCCCCCAGAAGCACCTAATGAGGCTGCCGTGCCCCCAGTGGTGGCTGAAGATGCTCCAGAATCCCCAGAGGTGGCTGAAAAGGCTGCAGTTCCTCCAGTGGAGGCCGATGCTGCAGCACTCCAAGAGGCGGCCGAAGAAGCCGCTGCGCCCCCAGTGGCGGCTGATGAAGTTGCAGTACTTCTAGAGGCAGCCGACGATGCTGATACCGGCTCCGCCCTGGATGAGCACTCTGCCGACTCTGACCAGCTCCCCTCCCTCCCTCCCTCCCCTCTTTGTCTTTTGATTTCTTGTCTTGTCTGTTGTGTCTGTCTTGTGTAGACATGTTTGTCATGTTTTTGTGCTGCCATGTTCCTGTCTTGTTTTTGGTGTTCCTCGTTCAGGACGCCAGGTGGTTTGAGGGAGAGGGGGGGTAGTGTCAGGTTTCTGTCACTTCGGTCTAGTGTTATTCATGGTTTTGTGACAGAGCCCTGACACTCCCATCATGTCCTGTTTTCATGTGAGTGTGCTCGAGCCGTGCGCTCTCTTGTCTGTGTGTTCGGATCCCGGTACTCCTGTCTTGAGTTTCAGTTTCGTGTCAGGGTCTGGATGCTCACGCTCCATGTTCTTTCTCGTTGTGTGTGAGCGTGCGGACGAGTTTGTGCTCTTCTGTCCACGTGTGTTGTGTTTTGGTTTGTTGCACGCAGTTCGTGTTTTTCAATGTTTTTTTTTATGAGTGTTCTCATTAGCTGCGTGTTCGTGTTCTGTTTTGCACATGGCTGGTGATCTGTTTTGCTGGCCATGTGCTTGTTTTTTTTTGTGTGAGTCATGTCATTGTCATGTCAATTGTCTTGACCCCACCCATCTTTTTTCCTGATTATTGGTTGATTTGCCCCACCTGTGTTTACCTCATTACCCTCCTCATTTGCTCCCTTTATAATCCCCTTGTGTTTGCAGTCCTGTGCCAGTTCGTCGTTAAATGTTTCCTGTTCTTGCCTTGCCTTGTCTTGTCTTGTCTTGCCAAGCCTTGCCAGCTGTCCTGTTTGTCCCCTACGGGGTAGTTTTGGTTTGTTTTGTTTATTTTTATTATCAATAAAAAGCCCATTCTCAGCAGTACTGAGTCCTCGTCCCCAACCCTGACAATATCATGGTCAGCAAACCACTTGGATGTGGTTTTGCCACTGTGGGCAGGTGCTAAAGTCCTGCTGGAAAAGGAAATCAGCATCTCCATAAAGTTTGTCAGCAGATGGAAACATAAGGTGCTCGAAAAATCTCCTGGCAGATGGCTGCATTGACTTTGGACTTGATAAAACACAATGGACCAACACCAGCAGACGTCATGGTGCCCCAAATCATCTCTGACTTTGGAAACTTCACACTGGACTTCAAGCAGCTTGGATTCTGTGCCTCTCCAGTCTTCCTCCAGGCTCCAGACCCCGATTTCCAAATGAAATGCAAAATTTACTTTTATCTGAAAAGAGGTCTTTGGACCACTGAGCAACAGTCCAGTTCTTTTTCTCCTTAGCCCGGGTAAGATGCTTCTGACATTGTTTCTGTTTCAGAAGTGGCTTGGTAACCCTTTTCCTGAAGACGTCTGAGCGTGATGACTCTTGATGCACTGACTCCAGCTTCAGTCCACTCGTTGTGAAGCTCTCCCAAGTGTTTGAATCGGCTTTCCTTTACAGTATTCTCAAGCTTGCGGTCATCCCTGTTGCTTGTGCACCTTTTCATACCCAATTTTCTCCTCCCAGTCAACTTTGCATTTAATATGCTTTGATACAGCACTCTGTGAACAGCCACCCGTTTCAATAATGACCTTCTGTGACTTACCCTCTTTGTGGAGGGTGTCAATGATTGTTTTCTGGACCCTTGCCAAGTCAGCAGTCTTCCCCATTGTTGTGGTTTCAAAGAACAATAGATACCCAGAATTTGTACTGTGGGGATGGTAACTTAATGAAACTCAAATGTAAATATTCTAATACTTTTAGATACTGGATTTTTGACTTTCATGAGCTGTAAACCCTAATCATCAAAATTAAAGTTTTACTTATGTAATGAATCTAGAATATATGAAAGTTTAACTTTTTGAAATAATTTACAAAAAATAATGAACTTTTTGTTACGATATTCAAATTTTTGCTCCTCTATGTACACACAGACACACACACACACACACACACGCACACAAAATATTTCCCTTTAAAACCTTATATGAACTAATATTATATGCAATAATGCTGCAAACTAGTGTGGAAAAATGGCTGCATACTGCAGTGCTTCCTAATGTACCGTACTCTACTGTGACAACAACTAATTGCGTATTCCATGAGGTTACCAGTTTGTTTTACCAAAGGGGTTTGTGTGTTAGTGGTTTGACATTGAGAAAAGTCTTATTGGATACTGTGATACTAAATGTCTGCATTGTTAAGTGTAAGTCAGTTTGCTTTGAACTCTTCAGGGGTTCTGTAATCGAGATGGCATTCATTGTCTCAAACTGTATGTAGCGTAATGGATAAAGCAAGCCACACCATGTCCCGCATTCATTATCAGCACAATGCAATTCGCTGGAGAGCTGCAGTGTCAATATCCCAGTTGATCTTTGTCTTCTCTTTGTGAAGGGACCTGGTTTCAAAGGTACCTGCTCGTGAGATCAAATCCATCTTTCACCAAACATGAAAAGGATGAGGGTGAGAAATGTAAGGTGCACCTGCGAGCTCGGTCTTGCAGAATGGTCTGTGGTGACGGAGGGCTGTGGATCATGATGCTAGTCTGAAGAGGATATTAGTGGAAGTGGCACTAAGTGACGCCAAGATGGAACTGGAAATTTAATTAGCATTTATTTTATATAAATAGTGTGACTCAGCACATCTCTCATTTTAATAGGGCCGTGTTTTCTTCAGCAACCATTTCAGGCTCTATGGATGTTAGGGAAATATAATAAGGAGTTGCAAAGTGACTTGATGATATTGGCAAGTCAGTCAAGCACTCTAAAGTAGTGCTTAATGTTTTTGTCTCACAGGCCCCCAGTTGTCCAAAACAAAATTCAAAGGCTCTCCAATATAGGCTATTTCTGGTGGGTATTTTGACAAAGTTGATTGTTTTCTATCTCTTTTAAAAATATAAACTGAAGGTATAGCTATATCAAATTAATTAACCACAATTCATTGTGTGATTTCAGAAGTTTTAAGAATGGTTATTGATTGGGAAAACACAATATATAAAATAAGAAATATTATTTTTATTAGTATGTTTTTTTTATAAATTATGTAATTTAATATTCAATAATTTATTTGTATTGCATTATGTGGAATAATTTGTTTGTTTTATTTATTTATTTATTTAAAGAGGTTTTTTTATATTTCAAATAATTATATTTCAGTGGAAGTTTTTCTGAGGCCCCATTTTGGAATATTAGAATGATTTCTGAAAGATCATGTGACACCGAAGACTGGAATAATGATGCTGACAATTCAGGTTTACATAACAAGAATAAATTACATTTTAAATATGTTAAAAGAGAACTTAAATTCCAACAAATTGTAGTGATATTTCACAATATTACTTCTTTTACTTGATTTGTTTTATCAAAGAAATGTGGATTTAGTGAGAATACATTACTTTTTTCAAAAATATTTCAAAATACCAACCCAAACTTTTGAACTGTAATGTATTTCATAGTACTATAGTATTGTCATCAGATACCATTATTGGACCATGGTATTCCATGCGTACCTGTTTGCAAAGGATAGACAGTATAGTTATATGCCATTTATCATCTGTTTGGTCCAAAACAAGTGTAAATTAAAACTTTTAATGTGTGTGCAATTCCAGCATGCTGCTCATCTTATTGAATTACCACCATTTGCAAAACTTGGATTTACAGTAGATGCATTTTCCATAATGAGCTCCACCTGTTGTATCTTTTGATTTATGGCCTATGATTTATTTGACCATTTGCTCCCAGTTTTCATGCCAGCAAAAACTGTGGGAGATACTGAGCTGCCAGTCAAAAAGACAGCAAAAACAAAGCAAAGCAATCTTTTAGAAAGTTTTAACAGCTGTTATTTATTTATTTATTTTTGCCTTGCATATTATATCAGTTATCAGGACAATGCATCACATTTGTCACACTGATTCACTGTGAAGCAATAATATTTAAGATGGCTGAAATTTAATCAGGAGGCTTCAACACAATTACGGATATCCACGAGGAGGCCCTCCTCCACACAGTATGCGCTCTCAGATACGCTCACATTTGTCATGCAAAACAATCTCTCCACTGCTGTCAAAGAAACTAATGGAAAACACTGGCATTTCTTTTAGAGTTTATGTAGTGACAAATTTCTGCTCTGTTAGCCAAAGAAGGATATTTTCTGTTAAAGTGAAGGTAAACTGGATTTATTGTTTATATTCCTGCATAATCTATCAAACAATGCTTAGGTTTTCACACTCTGTGCATACATTATGAACAAACAGTGGGTCAGTAAATCAAAAGTATACTTTTTTTTTTTTTTTTTCATCCAGAAGGGAAAAAAAAATTGTCCATTTGCTTAGAAAGATAATAGCAAAGCTCTTTCAGATCAGAGTTACAATTCATTTATGTGAAGGGTGAGTTGTGTACCACAGTTTAAAGGCACAGTTTATTTTTTTTTAGTTTATTTATTTATGTATTTACTATTAAATGGTTAATTCAGCTTGAAATTAAAATCCTGTCGTCATTTACTCACCCTTAAATTGTTCCAAAATGTCAATGATGTTATGTCAAAAAAAGTATTTCTTTCCCTCAACACTTGATGAGTCCTTTTAATTTACTGGAGCTCTCATTGTCAAACAGGAGATTTGTCTCTGTACTTTAACAGAGATCGTTTTTAGTTGAGCATTTGTGTGTGATTTCCCAGAATTCAGCTGTCTATTAATAGACATGATACCGCTTCAGTTTGTACTAAAAGATGTTTGTCTGGTTTCAAGGAAGCCAGTATGATTGCTAATAGTGAATTTCTGGAAGTTTAACACACAAGGTCTCTGTGCTGAATGTGAAGGTAACTGAATCTAAAATATTAATAAGTAGTTCTGAGTATTGTGATTTAGTTTTTTCACCTGACAGACAATGAGCAAAAAAAATAAAATGTAGAATGAAAAAAGGAGCCTGCATCAAAAAGAGATTGTGAATAGCGTAGAAAATTGCTAGTGTGTGTTGGTTTGGATGAGCACCAGGTCTGATTTCCTTCCAGACTCATTCATTGTGTTTGGAAAGCACAGTACAATATGATCAGCCAACCATGCATGGTGTCTGATACACCTTTTCACACTCTCAGAAGGGAGCCTGGCACCCGAGAGACAGATATGGACCACAGACTGATCTTGATAAAGACTGAAAGCGTTTATGGTCATTTACAGATAGTGGATGTCAAAATGAGATGCCAAAAACAGATCTTTATTCTTAATCATTGTAATTACACGCTGAGAATGAGACGGATAAATTGAACTGTCTGGCCACTTATCTCTGCTCGTGAAACTCGCACATGCTCACCACAACCAGCATGACACTTTCCACCCATCTAAATGCTTCATGGAACCCTGAGAGACACTTTTCAGGATAACAGAAACTTTTGAGATTAGAAATGTATGCTGCTTATTGAGAAAAGCTGGAATCAATGAATGATACACACAGACAGTATCAGTATGGATGGCTTCCATCGTAATAGCTTTGCCAGCTTATGAATGGAGGACACATACACAATATGGTTATGTTTATTTTAGTATTATTTTATAATGCTACAGTATTTCTTAATATTTTGAGTTGGATTTTATTTATTTATTATTTTTCATTTTATTTTTAGTTTAAGTTTTAGTAATTTTTTGTTTTAAATGTCTGATACAAATATTATCGTGTTCATGTCAGTGTTATTTTAGAATTATTTACTGTATATAAAATTATAGTATTTGTTAATATTTTGAGTTAGCTTTTATTTTTGTATTTTTAGTTTTCATTAAAATTTTAATGTACGTTTTAGTCATTTTGTAATGTGCTTTTTTATTTAGTTTTACTAATTATATTACTTAAGTAATTTTAGTTTAGTAATATTAAACTAGTACTTAAGTACTTTAGTAGCTTGATAATAACAAAGCTACATTTAACCTTTTTTGTTCAGTTAACAAAATAGTAATTCAGACAGCACTGTACTTTTTTCAGTTCAAGTTTTTCATATTTAGTGCTGTCAAAGGATAAAGGGGAAAAATAGCACAAGCACATGAATAATACTTATGTCCAAATACATTTAGGAGCCACTGTATTTGAGTGTTGATCCTTCAGCTATTTTAACAAGCTAGTATTTTGATGTTTTGAACCAGAAATCCTGAATGGAGGCGTGTATGTGGATCAGAACAAGTTCTTGTGTCATGCTGACACCATCCACTGGAATGACATCATCAAGAACCCACGTTCTGAACTTCTGGTCGTGCCTTCAAACAACAGTGGCAACACATGTGAGTACTTCATTGAGCAGATTGGACCAATTATCCTCTTTGTATTTATTCATTTTAATTATGTCATCAGACACATACAAATTCATATCTAGTGTCTGAACTATTTCTAAGCGATCTTTGTTGATACATTCGAATGGATCATTTCTGTTCTGTTGTTATTATATTGAGCACAAAATGTCATGGTTGATTATTCTGGCTTCTTTCTGCAGGCAGACGGTGTCACAGATCTTGTAATGGACGTTGCTGGGGTCACCAGGAAGACCAGTGCCAAAGCTGTGAGTTTTAATTCATCCCACCACTTTATTTACTTTATTATTATTATAAAAGTTTTTTTTTTTTTTTTTTTTTGGATGAACTATCTAGAACAGCGGTGTCAAACTCAGTTTCTGGAGGGCCACAGCCCTGCAGCGTTAAGCTTCAACCCTAATTAAACACACCTGATCCAGCTAATCAGGTCCTTCAGTCTTTTTTGAAATCTACATTGTTTGTGTGTTGGAGCAGGGTTGGAACTAAACTCTGCAGGGCTGCGGCTCTCCAGGAACTGAGGTTGACACCCCTGATCTAGAACAAACAACTGAGATCACACTTCATTTTTAATCAAAGTATCATTAAAATAATATTTTGAACATTAAGAAGCACTTACTTGTGTAGTATGCTTATTTGATAGTTGTTCCAGAGAGATTTTCATATTTGATTGTCTGCAGCAACAGTATGTGCTTTCTGTCGCATGTGTAATCAGAGTTTCATCAGAAATAAATAAACATTTATAATTTTGTCGTTCTTTTTGTTTCTCAATGGTGTTCTGAAGTTAGGGATTTTCATTTCTGACACCATTTCTAATAATTTCTAAGGCAAAAGTCTGCTGTCTGGTATTGTCAGTTTGTGCCTCTAGGCCGGTAGCTGTTATAATTAACTGGTAGGAAGGTTATCAGAGTATCTCTACTGTCTGTAACCTGCTGGTGATACAGCCCATAGTGTGGGTGGTAATTAGAGCAAAATAAAAGAGTGAAAGAAAAGAGGACAGAGATAGACCGTGATTATAATCTCTTCTTGAGCTCTGGCTGTCAGAGCGATGCACTTTAACTCCATGAGACATTTGAGACCGCTGGAGACGGCAGGAAATATTTCAAGTTATGGAGTGTACTGTCTAGTGAGACAGAGTGACAAACTTGTTATTTGACACTGTCTGTTTTGGTTTTGCACACTGCTTCACTTAGAATACTGAATAGCCTTATTACAACCAAACATCTAACTCAAGTATGGCATTATATTCTAGAAATTCTTAATTGCAGATATTTAGCTATTTTGAGATGATCAAAATGTCCAAAAACATGTCCCTCGTGCCAAATTGTGTCAGTTCCAACATCTAGAAGATTATTAGATAATTTATTTATTTATCAGGAATGTATTTGTCAAATATATTGAATTTTCATTTGTGTGTGTGTGTTTGAATTTTGAATTAAAATGAATCATTATTTTGTATGTTGAATCAGGAGTTGCCATTATTTAAATGAATGAAGACAAATAAAGTTTTCGCCCACCATTTTTATTTTTTTTCCTGTGAATAAACAATTTTTTTTCTCTCTTTCTCTCTCCATCTATATTCATAATCATACAGTGACAAAGACGGTGTGTGCAGAGCAGTGTGATGGACGCTGTTTTGGTCCGTACGTCAGTAACTGCTGTCACCGTGAATGTGCAGGAGGCTGTTTCGGACCCAAAGACACAGACTGCTTCGTATGTCAACTTCTTTCTGTATTATACCTCATTCTGCATGATTTTAAAGTGTACTAGAGGTATTGACAAATGCCTGCTCACTTCGTTTTTAAAGTAATTTCATGAAGATGTTGTACTGTAATATGTTTTGAAAACACTGAAAGCTCTGCAGAGGCGTCTCTTCATTATAATCATGTTTTGTTGATCGACCACATACTTGCATGACTGTTTTTTGTTCTCAGGCTTGTACCAACTTTAATGACAGCGGGGCCTGTGTGACACAATGTCCTCAGCCATTTGTCTACAATCCAACAACCTTCCAGCTCGAGCACAATCCCAATGCCAAATACACCTATGGAGCTTTCTGTGTCAAGAAATGCCCACGTAAGTAAGGTTTCTTGGAGAATAAGATTACTAATTTAACCAACAGTCACTTTCTCATGGTCACTACTCTTTATTTGTGAAAAAAAAAAAAAAAGATTGTTAGCCTCAAATTCCAATTTGAGAAATGTTCTTTCTTCACCTCAGACTATCATTGCACAGCTGTCTCATTAATACTCAAATATTCTGCTGTCTGGATCTCAGATAACTTTGTGGTGGATCACAGCTCTTGTGTCAGAGCCTGTCCGAGCAACAAGATGGAGGTGGAGGAAAATCACATCAAGATGTGCATCCCATGCACTGACATCTGTCCGAAAGGTCAGTGATATTCACAAAGGTTTAGTTCTCATATTGACTTTAGTGTGATGATGATACATAAATCCAGAAAGTCCCTTTAAGTTCACTTGGCAGCCATGCAGGTAATGGTTACTTCTGATCAACTTGATGCAAGGATTGATTTCTTTTTTTTTTTAAAGAGATATATATATATATATATATATATATATAAGATGTGTATTTTTAGATATATATATAATGTGTATTTTTCAGGCTGGCCCAGCATAATCACATTTGAGAGTAAACAAACATTATCAAAAAAGCAGTTGACTATTTAACTGAAAGGCAGGACTTTTATTCACCAAATTAAGCCTTATGCTTTCTCCCATTCATTTTCCTTTCATTGGTTCCATCTGCCCTTCTTAGACTGTCTTTGAAATGAAAAGAGCAGCATTTTTGTGTTTTGGATGCTGGTCATTTACATGGGCTGCTGGTGTTCTGGTGTCTCAAACAGACTTCTTATCCATGTTAACCAACAAAAGACTACCTTGATCAACCAGAAAAAAACAAAACACAACAAAAACATTCTAGTCTATCCATAAAGCAGCCTAACCAGCATGAAAAAAGAAATTCTTGCTAGTTTCAGATGATGTAAAAAGCTGAGGAATCGTATACCTGCAGTACATGTAAAACTGTGAAGTATGTAGAGTAAACACATTATTGGTCTCTCCTGTCATGATTCCAAAAAAAGTCTATTGTTTTTCAATAGAGAAAAGATTAATGAGAGATGACCATAACATAAGCAGAAGTGATAATGGGCCCACAGGCACCAAACTGGGTCATATTAGTCAATCTCAATATGATTTGCATTTGATCATAATTAGGCTCACAACGAGGGGGAAATTGACTCGCTTGAATAACTCTTTTTCTTCAGTGAAATATGATGAAGCCAGTGTTTCAGCTCATTTTACTATGCATGTCAACATGTCTTTGAGAATACGTTAAAGGGAACATTGGAAGAAATTATCACTTTTTTTTTTAGCTTTAAAAAAAAAAAAACATTTTTTAGTTTCTGACGTGTCTGCAAGTAGATAGCTAGCTATTTGAATAAGACTACTTACAAGCCATACATGGAGTTTACTTCAACTTCAACTAAGGCAACATTTTTTTTTTCTAATATTTCTGTTTGATTTTATTCTGGTTTTATTTCAATTTAATGAAAATGAGTTTTTAGTTTTAATCAGCATTAACAACACCTGAGAATAACCTTTCATAATTATTAAACCAAGTTTTTTGACTTCAGTTTTGTTGTATACATGGTAATTGTTGATAAATTGATTTTTGAGCAATTTGTTTGGTGTTCAGTGTGTGATGGTATAGGTACCGGGAGTCTTCAGATGGCTCAAACTGTAGATTCCAGCAACATTGAGAAGTTTGTCAACTGCACCAAAATCAACGGCAACCTCATCTTCCTCATCACTGGCATTAAAGGGTGAGTCTATGTATCTGTTTGTGGCCTATATATCCTTAAAGCTTTGTCTAACATACATATGTCATACATGGTCTAACTTATGTAACCCTTTTTCTGGCTTGTTTTGTGTTTTATTTATAACAGGGACATGTTTCATGGCATAAAAGCTCTGGACCCTGATCGGTTAAATGTATTCCGCACCGTCAAAGAGATCACAGGTGAGCTACAGTCACCATCCATCACATGACAACACATTAACCTGTGTAGCCTTGCGTAAAACTTTCTTTATTTCTTCATACATTAACTTTTATCCTTTGAGTTGGGAAATATTATATGTCACAAATCCTTATCTTTATGCGGTACGCACTATTTATTTGTTTATAAAGCCTCAAAGGAATGAACTATGACTCATGCTAAAAGCCTTTTGTCACTTTAAACTTGTTTTATGATTGTGCCAAATAGCTAATGGAGTGAAGCAGCAAAGCAACGTTTTCAAAATGAAACTCGGAAACTGTTCTCTCGTGCGCCGTTGGTGTACCCTCAGTTTAGACACATTTCACCCAATACAAGACAACAAACTGGTAATTAAAACAATGTGCATCTGAAGAAATGATGCTCAGTGATAATGGAACTCGTTCTTTTAATTAGTGCAATCATTTCCCTTAATATAGTTTCATTTCAATGTAATGGGGTCGTTTTATACTTTCAGACAGGCTGTAAATAATATTGCACTTACTGGATCTGTGGCAATATCCTGAGCCGATGTCTGCTGTCATAGTAACACACTTGTTTATCTGTTTTATTCTGAAGGTATTTAAAAGCATGGATATTTTTGACTTGTTTTCTTAGGTTTCTTGAACATTCAGTCTTGGCCGGAAAACATGACGGATCTTGGCGTTTTCTCGAACCTTGCCACTATTGGAGGACGCTCTCTTTATAGGTAAATTATCACAAAACTGTAGTTGAAAGTCATCATCATCATCATTATCATCACCACCACCAGATTATCAACAGTTGTGTACATTCAATAATTTGTTCATACTTTTGGTTGTAATGTTGATAAATCCTAATAAGGAGTTAAAAATGAGCATGATGCTTATGATTGTACACAACTGATAGCTATTGAAAATAGTCAATTAAAATATTGCCCCACTTTATATTAAGTGGCCTTAACTACTATGTACTAACATTTAAATTAATCATTTAATACATTGCACTTATTGTGTACATATATGTTTTTAGATTGAACATATTTTAAAAATGCCTGCATGTATTACATATGTAAATAATTGATCTAATTACATTTATAATTACACCCATACACCTTAACCCACCCTTAAACCTATCCATACTACAAACCTGTCCCAAACCTTACCTGCATCCCACTTCAATAGCAGCAAAAGTGTTTTACAATACAGTCCATGCACTTATTTTTTGATGTAAACACAGTAGTTAATACCACTTAATATAAAATGGGATCAATTAAATTATGTAATAAATGTTAAAAACATTTTATATTTCACTGTGGTTGTTTATAAAAAATATTATTATTAATTTATTTTTAATTTCAGTTAATTAAATTTTATATTATTATTATTGCTATAATTGTATTTGTGTGATATTGTTATTATTATTATTATCATCATCATTTTAATGAATAAAATGTGATTTTATTATTAATTCAATTGTCTACTATTAGTACTACTACAATGTTTTAATAATTCCAATTAAATTTGCTAATATTAACAACAACAACAATAATAATAATACAATTATTTAATATATTTAATGAAATGTTAGAAAATTCTTTCAGAACATTGTCAAACAAAACCCTTTGCTAAATGACTAAAGGGATAAAATGACTGTGTCACAGTTATGTAGCTGAAATATAGGTGGATTGATAATACCCATGAGTAAAGCCTGTTTTCCTCACTCCCAAAACTGTCCAAAATTCACTACTGGACTAGTTTAGTGAAATCGAATAGGCCTTTGTGCTTTCAGAGGATTGGCAAATGTGTGTTGTCCCAAGTGTACTTTTCCTGTCCAATTTTGGGTTGAATCTTTTCACAGATTTGCTCATACTTTAAATGATTTAAATATGCGTTTAGTAATATATTCAGAAATGTCCTCATTAACTACTTCTAAGAATTCCCTTGTTTCATATTAGATCCAAGTGAAAAATGTTCACTCCCTGCGGATGTGGCACTTAAAATAGTTCCTGTAGCATTGTTGTCATTAATCGGAGACATCTTCAATTATATCCTGCATTAATGTGAAGAAAAGTGAAGCTGAATTAGCTGTCTGCGTCTTTCTTTTCTCAGTGGTATTTCTCTGCTGATCCTGAAGCAGCGCTGGATCTCTTCGCTGAAGTTCCAGTCTCTGAAAGAGATCAGCGCCGGTAACGTCTACATGACCAACAACAGCCAGCTCTGCTTCTACAACACAGTGAACTGGACCAGTCTGTTCCGCACCAGCACCCAGAGATCTCTGATCAAGAACAACAGGGACCCCAGAGAGTGTAGTGAGTGTCATTCAGTCTCAGCTCTCATCTACACCTCCATCTGTTCAGTAACTGTGATTTCCTCTAAATAAGATGTCATGTTTGAACCAAGAATAACAAACCTGGCATCCTATAGTGATACATTTGTCTGAAAAGCTTCCATATCAAAATATGGAAATAGACTTTAATTAGACTGGAAATTGAGGATCAGATTCTGTAATTTAGTTACTACTAGAAATACAACAAATTGAATTGCAAGTTATAATGTCCTATTGAATTCTTTATTGATAAAAGGGAACAGAGAATCATACACTTGCAGTTCTACTTAAGCCAAGAGGAAACAATGTTACTGAACATTGTTATTCATTATTGCCATATTGTTTTATATTATCCCCTCTGCGTACTTGCTTTAGTCGTGTTTTTGCTACAGAAAAAGCAGTTTACTTTTACATGACCATTAGAATACAGGTAGATTTAATATAGTAACTTATTAGTTATTATCATATAGAACATCTAGAAATGTTTCTTGAACAGCAAATCAGAAGGATCATGTGACATGGAAGACTGGAGTAATGTTGCTGAAAATTCAGCTTTGCCATCACAAGAATAAATTATATTTTAAATATATTAAATAGAAAACAGTTATTTTAAATTGTAATACTTTTTCACAATATTACTGTATTTTTCATCAAATAAATGCAAAAAAATAAATAAAATACACACACACACACACACATATATATATATATATATATATATATATATATATATATTCACTACCCCAAATTTTTTATCATATACAGACCCATAAACTTTGAATATTTTGCACAACTGTCTATGCCACAATCTACGTCTTGCCTAAAACTGGAATTAGGCCATTGAAGTAAGATGTAACTTGTGAAAGTTAAACTTGAGGGGCTAATGAAGATTTTAACAGACAGAGAGCCATTTCCAGTGCACACCGCCAAGCTGGATGTAATTAGTGTAATAATAAGTCTGTAACGTGACGGATCGATGGCTCTGTTAGCCGACTCATTCATTAGCCTCTTTTCCACATCATCGATCAAAGCAGACTGATTTACACAACTGACCAACAGCCCAGACAGATGCCCACAGTGTGTTTATCCATGAAGAACAATGTTTTTTGCAAACCCTATTTAGGAGCAAGGGTCTATGTCTTATGTGGCTTGGGAATTTGAAATGCAGACTGTATATAAGGTACAGTGACACTGTCACACAAGATCCATCCATCCATCCATCCATCCATCCATCCATCCATCCATCCATCCATCCATCCATCCATCCATCCATCCATCCATCCATCTCAGCTTAACAAATGCACATTTCATTCTACTTTAATTCAAGTTTTCTTTCTTTCTGTTCATGTGCGTCTCTGTCTGTGTATTTTTTCCAGCCAAAGAGCAGATGGTTTGTGATCTGTTGTGTTCGGAGGAAGGATGCTGGGGTCCCGGTCCAGATCAGTGTCTCTCGTGCAAATACTTCAGCCGAGGAAAGACATGTGTCAAGTCCTGTAACTTATATTATGGGTGAGTACTGTATGTATGCAAACAAATAATTTGTGGTGTCACTATGCTGATGTATTGAACTTGTTTTTCTTCAAAGTTCTTATTTTTATTAACAATAAATAAATAAATACAGTTTTAAACCACTTTAGCTTGCAGTTGCCTTAATATGAATATGTTTTTCAAATGCAGATTTGTTCAGACGGGCCGCTGGCTCCCAATATATATCTGCAGTATGACTATCATGATCAGACTATCAAGATCAAGGGATCAAAATGCTTTTAATGCTATTTATAACTCAAAGGAATAGACCGACTCCCTTGCTTTTCTGGCAGGCTGCAAAATTAATAACATGGAGACATGGAAACAGGCTTTGAAAAGAACAGGCAAAATGTCCAATGCTAGGCTTTTGTTTGCAAATATGATTGTGGCATTCAAGATTGAGTTAAGAATTTAAGAAATACTTGTGTGATGAAAATATAGCTTGTATTCATTGCACGTTTTAATCATACATAACCTCTAATGTCAGCTCTAACATTTTTAATGAAGGAAAAATGTTCTCTAAATAAATACACAAATTAAATGGTAATCATTTTAATTCAGGATTACAAAGAGCAAAACATTAGAGCAATAATATTTCTGATCTTATAGGCAACCATGCATTTTTTTTCTTTTTGAGTCCTCATACCGTTGGCACTCATTCACTGGAGGTTTAATTTCTTTTACATCTTAGATACTGCTTTCAGGACTTCATTGACAAGCTTTCGTCCTTTGCTCATTGGAAACTCTTTTCAAACGCTCTCAATAAAACTATCGACAGCAGAAACAAATGAGAGTAGTATTGACTGCTCCTGAAGCTGATTCCACTTGTATTGCTTTTCTTGTATGTCTGTTTAGTTACCTGACCTAGATTTGGATCTAATCACAGTAGCCCCTGGTCACTGAATATAAAGGCCTTCAATGCCAAGCAAACTGTGCATATTTGTCAAACAGTGCATTTTGCTATATACTTGTTTTTGTATAATGTACTAGCATGCGATGAATGGCTCATAACTCATTGTTCTCTATCTATTCTAGGGATGTTCGGGAGTATGCCAATGGCTCGGTTTGTGTTGAGTGTGACAGGCAGTGTGAAAAGGTCGGAGAGAAAATTTTGACCTGCCATGGTCCGGTATGAGCCTAAATCAGAGACTATATTCGTTACTGGATTTTGTTTTTGCTTTAATTAAAACTTGACAACCTTGACATCAAACAACAGAAAAAGCTTAGATTTCTGACAAAGTCGATTGCATTCTCATCTCATCAAAGCTCCAGACTGCATATAGCGTGAAACAGAAGGATATTGATTAGAAACAAATTAAGCTATCCACTTACAGTCTCAAAATTAAATTCTGTCTGTAGCCTCATTCAAAATGTATCGTCAGACCTTATTAGATGATGCAAGGCTTGGCATACCATGCTGTATCACGCAGTTGCATATTATTGTTGCAAAGAGGTTGTTTAATAGTGGTGCTATAGCCTTTAATATATATGTTATACTTAAATTGGGACAAACCCCTTTACACAAAGTATTAAACTGTGGTGCATAACATGTTGCAAATGTCCTGCGTCTGTGTTATTAATATGAATGATACTTAAAATGATGAGTATTTTGAAAAAAAGACTGCTTTTACTTGCTTACCAACTGGACTTATGATTTTTGTTTGTTGGACAGTAAAGCAGGTGATAAAATGCTATAGATTTTCACTGCTATTCAACAGTTTAGGATCAGATTTTTTATTTTATTAATTTTTTAATGTTAAGATATTATTTATTTTATATTCTGCAATTATGCATAAAAAAAAAAACATTTACATGGTGACACTGAAGACTGGAGTAATGATGCTGAAAATTCAGCTGTGCATCACAGAATAAATTACATTTTAAAATATATTCAAGTATAAAACAGTTATCGAAATTGTAATATTTCAAAATAATATAGTTTTTTACTGCATTTTTGATCAAATAAATGCAGACTTGTTGAGCATAAGAGACAAAAACATTTTAAAAATCATAGCGACCCCAAACTTGTGAATGGCAATGTACAGTGAAGAAAGGATCTAAGACCAGAAAGTCCTATAGAACTTCATAAGATGTAGTTTTTGTGGTTGAATGTGTTAGGAAAAGTATAAAGACACAAAATAATTGATGCGTCCTTTAAAATGATATTACATGGCTGTGCTTGTTTCATTAAATTTTTCCTTTCCACTTTTAAAACTAATGCTTCAGTCTCTTGAGACACTTTTCATTTCCTAAACTTCCATCTTTCTCTCTTGTCCTATTACAGGGTCCAGATCACTGTGTGAAGTGCTTGCATCTCAAAGATGGGCCCAACTGTGTAGAGAAATGCCCTGATGGTCTGCAGGGAGCAAACAGCTTTATCTTCAAATATGCTGAGACCAACAACGAGTGCCATCCTTGCCACCCCAACTGCACCCAGGGGTAAGACTGTTTGCTTGTGTTTGCACTTAAATCTATTTGTAAGCTTCTTTCCTTCCTTTAACTGCAAGAAGCACAATATACCCAGAGCATTAACCTAATTGCCCATGTGGGTAAAGCCGTCGTGGTTATCGCATTCAGGCTTAGACACATGGGCCTGGGGGATTTGAAAGCAGAAAAAAAACAGGTTCTTGACTTCCTAGATCAGTGGTTCACAACTGGATTTGCTGCAGGACCCAGATTTTATGCTGGACATCAAGTGACGATCCAACACAGTGATAAAATTGTTTATTGGACAACAACATCTTTAACATTAAACACTGAAATTTATAGGAATTACATGAATGGCCTAAACCTAAATAATATGCAAAATTATTAACATGTATTGAGTTTTTAATTTGTAATAGTCATGTTAAGGGTTTCATGCCCTTATTGGCTGATAATTCTCTGCTCAAAACTCTCTCTTTTTTTTTTTTTTTTTTTTTTACCTGGATTGGTTAATCTCACAAAAACATGTCCAGGTCACATGTCAAATCAAAGGAAAATAGAAAATAAATATATTTAGCATGAAGAAAATTAAGGCTATTTTTTTTTTTTTTTTTTTTGCTTTTTAAATTGTAACATTTTCATGATAGTTAAGCACATTTTTATCTGGCATTAACCTAACTGTAATGTATCTGGCCATTATAAATTAGTTATTGTTTAGATAATAGATCATTTATTAATTAGATAATTAGATTATTTTTAGGCTACTCATTTTGTTCTTTTTTATCTTGATAAATTTAGGACAGTATAATAAATGGCACCATGGTGAATAATACTGGTAAATAGAACTCAAGTATATTGATTATAAAGTGTTGTATAATTTTCTGTGTTGCAGTTGTACTGGACCCAGAGTACAAGATTGCATTGGCATGTTGGACAGGTACGATTTTTCAAAAGTGCAGCTTTGACCAAGGACAAATTACAATAAAAAAGCAAATAAAAAAATATGTGATATTCAGAAAGAATATTTAGAAAAAAAAATAAAAAAAAATAAATAAAATTATATATTTTTTAATACATTCAAATAATGCACTAATAAAATAAAAACCGTAGGGAGAGGTTTGTTCTTCACTAGTTTGTGGAAAAAGCAACTTGTTTATTGTCCTATGATCTTCCAGGACTCCTCTGATTGCAGCTGGGTTAATTGGGGGTCTCTTTGTGATGGTCATCATAGCTCTGGGTGTGGCCGTTTACATCCGTCGAAAGAGCATTAAGAAAAAGAGAGCTTTACGTCGTTTCCTGGAGACTGAGGTGAGAGTGGCCTGTTCTCATATAAGTTTGCTTAAATCAGTAAGCACTGACTAGAAGTGAAACTTTCCATACATTATGCATCATATCTTGTGTCTCTTCTCGTCTGTCACGTTGCATCAAAATCCTTCCCTGTCCACAGCTTTTTCATTCATTTCGTTTCGTTTCTTGGTGAGCTGCATGCTTAAAAATCCCCCAGCACACAGCCCATAAAGTATTCAGCGGAGGGCCTTTCTTAAATGCGTGGCAGGTTTGTTGGGTTAATGCATAGCCCTGTTGCCCTGAATGACTGTGCAGCCTATTAAAAAACATGGCCTGTCTATGCTGGTTTGGATAATTTGCAGCTGAAGCATCAGTGTTATAGACAGCTGTCAGCCTGAGAAGATGCCCGGTATCCAAAAGCTGACAGAAACACTCATGCACTAGAATCCTGAAATCCGTTTTAGCAAACCTGAGGCCTCTGTTCAAGTAGAAAGTTGTGCATTTGTGCCAAGAAGAAGATAAGGCAAGGTCTAGATCACCTAGTGTTTAAAAAAAAAAAAACATGCATCCGTCGAATGCTTTCTGATTACATCTATTGTTTTAAAAATTGTAGCTACAGATCAGTTTTCTACTTAAGAATTAATAAAAGGTGCATAACAAAATAAAATCTGCACATTTATGCTTTAACCTCTTGAATTAAGGTATGTTGAACCTGAGACATTACTTTACTTCAGCTAAGCTTTTTTTAGCTATGTTAATGTGCTCATGCACTGTCCTTTTACAGTGAAAAAAAAAATCTTATTTGTTTGACAGATGTTTCTCTTTCAGCGTCACATATCTGGACAGCTCCCTCTAACGCTCAGTCTGAATGCTGGGTTTCAGCACCACATAGATGGACAGCTCCACACTGTGTGTGTTCAGTCTGTACCATCATAAAAAAAGTGGCAGCCCTTTGGTCTGTGCTGTGATTGGTCACATAAAGTAACAGTTAGCCCCTGAATATTGGATAACCAAAATTTACACATTTATAGATTGTTAAAATGTCACTATAAAAATATATTTTCCATTACCTAGGATTGAAAGTGCTGAGTGTACTGTTTGTATAGGGTGTGCTGGGAGATTCCTCCTCATTTTACATACATAAGAACAGTGCATCCAGGGATTAAATATCATTATTTTAGCTACTTTCAAGGGTTTAATTTCTCAATTCGGAAAAACCATAACCAAGATGTCATTTAGAAAATACTTTTTCAAAGTGATTTATTTGATGCACTTAACAACAGGGACAATTCCCCTGGATAAACCTGGTGTTAAAGGAATCGTTCACACTAAATATCATTCATTCAACTCCTTAATTGTTCCAAATCCATACAACTTTCTTTGTTTGTGGAACACAGAAGTTTAGCAGAATGTTCACATTGTATGTCTTTTATGTTTTTTTTTTTTTTAATTGTTTTCACTTTTTTGTTGTTTTTCCTTTTTTTTTTTATTACTATTTTACTTTATTTCTTGTTCAATGGTGGTGTATCTTATGGATTAAACTTTAAGTGCTTCGCAGAATTTTGCTTCCCAGTCAGATCCTACGCCACTATATTAATAATAATTACATTTTAATTTCCTAGTGCTCATATAAGCTGAAAAACACTGGCTTTTTCTTATACAGGCCTGAAGTATGTTTATTATGAAAACATGCTACTAAACAAGTCTGCCACACACACACACACAGAGTATTTATTTTCCAGCTCCAGCCCTAATGAAACTACAAATGCCACTTTATATTTAGCAATTATGTCTCTGTACATCATTTTCAACCTTACTTTTTCTCTACCCCTCTCATCTTCACTTGTTTCCCTTCACAAGTGTTTACTCTGTAAATATCTAGTAACATCTTTCTTTCTCCTCCTGGGGTCTAATGACTACTGCATAAACAAACTTAATATCAAAAATCTGGTTAAGTGTAACTTCTAAGAGCTTGTTTTGGAGCTCTCTGTATTTGTGCATTCTAAAGTTCTGACTGATCTAAGACTTGGTTGTTTAAGCAGTTGGTGGAGCCGCTGACACCCAGTGGTACAGCACCAAACCAAGCTCAGCTGCGGATATTGAAGGAAACTGAGCTCAAGAGAGTCAAGATTCTCGGAACTGGAGCCTTTGGCATGGTCTATAAGGTAGCACTTCTACTTTAATGTGTACCTGTCAGCATTTGTTGATTTATATGATTTGAAGGGTTGTTGACTGATTCTGATGTCTTCTTTGTAAGGGAATCTGGGTTCCAGAAGGCGAAACTGTGAAGATTCCTGTGGCTATAAAGATACTCAATGAAAGTAGAGGACCTAAAGCCAATGTGGAGTTTATGGATGTGAGTTAACTACTTGGATCTTAATAATACCACTAGAAAGTGTTGTTTGAATGTCAATTCAGCTATAAAGGTAGACATAAAATCAAACGCGATCCCATTTACTTTCTTTCCTGGTCTTAATATTACATAATATTATGCACATTATTCTAATAAAATGTTTATCCTAGTTAAATAAGAAATGTAGCTTCCTTACATTACCATTCAAAGTACATTTTTTTGGAAAGCATATAATTATTTTATTCAGCAAGGAGGCATTCAATTAATATTAACATTACAGGATTTGTTTCAAATAAATTATGTTCTTCTGAACTTTGGATTCATCAAAGAATCCTGAAAATAAGTATCACAGCTTCCACAAAAATTGATAATAAATGTTGTACACCAAATCAGCATATTAGAATGATTTATGAAGGGTCATGTGACTCTGAAGACAGAAAATTCAGCTCTACAATAATTAATTGTATAAAAAAAGCGTTATTTTTAAATGTAATACATCACAATATTACTTATTGGATTATTGATTTAATAAATGCAGCTTTTGTGAGCATTAGTTTTTTTTATATATATATACATATATATATATATATATATATATATATACACACACACACACACACACACACACACATACATACATATATATGTATACATATAATGTATATAGCAATTACATTAAAATTATTATTTAATTTTAATTAAGTAATTACAGCCCAATTACAGACATAAAATGTGCTCAAACGTCATTTATTGTCAAGGTAAATGTAGAAAATAAATGCTATAACAGGAAGGCGTGATCTGTGGAGAGAAGAGTCCAATAACAGCAATAAGTCACATACTATATCACATCTCCTTTTTTCTTGTTGTCAGTCTTTTTTTCTCTTTCTTGCTCTCCCGAGATTCAGGGAGAGGTCAGACTCCTTTAAAAAGCCATCAAAACGCGGCCTCATGTGCTGCGGCTGGCTGCGATTGCCAGGGAATTCCTTTGTGCGTGCTTGTGCGTTCTGTTATCTGTGCAGATACATAAGCAGGCAAGATGATGCAGACCTACTCATGAAAGATCTGTATTCATCCTTGTCTTCGTTGCAACACATAAATATTTATATACTATATGTGTTTTTTTAAAGGCCCTTTTTCCTTTTGAAACATACGGCCAATTGAGTGAGACAGGCCAGCCTTGGCTGGCAAGGTCAGGCTCACTAATGGAGGTTATCTTCGCTGTAGGAGGCAAGAGTATAATAGCATTTGCAGAGACTTGTTATGCTTTGTATATGATTTATGCTCATAGTGCTGTTATTTGCTTCAAATAAAGCTAAAAAATGTAAAGGGGTCATATCGTTTTTTTTTTTTTTTCTTGTAATAAGTAAAGTTTTTAGGCATCACGAGTTGTTCTTGACCTTTTCTCTAACCCTTTGAATGAAATGAGCTGTTTATTTGCAATTTGTACATGAAGACTTCTATTTAAACTGCCTCTTCACATGTGGCATGAGATACAGCACTATGAACTCAAGTTTGAACAATCCCGTCCTTAAATAACAGCCTTCTTATTACATAGAGAGGTTCACAAAACACATTATACGTTCAAGAACTGTGTTTACATGGGTACGGTGCAGTGAGCAAATTCAACACCATAAGGAGCATTGAATAGAAAAATAAACTATGCACTGCCAATTGATATGAATTATGATTTATTTTAATGCTTTGTGTATTTTTAGAAATTTTGTTTAATTTAATAATTGTCCAGAATGTTGATTTCTGTTGAACTAATTTATTTTATTATAAACTATTTTAAATATTTCATAAAAAATGTAATCATAAAAAGTGCTGTAAAAATTAAAAGTACAGTTTAAAGTCCTTAACTAATAATAAATTAAAACAGTAGTGTGCAGTCAAGTGTTTTTTGTTTTGTTTTGTTTTTTTAATAAATAGCTTCAGAAAATACAAATAATGAAGAACAAAGAAAGGAATTAATAATAAAATCATAGAAAGCAGCAATAATTTTATTTTGATGTATTAGTCTGTTCTGTCTTGGGATAGGGGATTGTAAACAGTAGCGTCAAAACATCTGTTTACATGCATTTCACATTATCCAAGCAATTACATTTTTTTCCCCCGAAAAGTTGGATACTTAGATGTGTCTTAAAATGCATGTTTTAAAAGTTAAAACTTTTAATTAAAGCAGCATATTAAATATGCACGTACATGTTCGTTAAATATGTCCTTAAGCATGTTTACATATTTTCATATTTAATATTTACAAAAAAAAAAAAATATATATATATATATAGATAGATGTGTGTGTGTGTTGTGAAGTACGATTCTGACATTCTTTAAGAGACATTTTGGTTGTTGATGGGAAAATATCTCCAGAGACACATTTTCATCGTGTGACTTCAACAACCTATTTTTTTCCTGTTTTTGTCTTCTAGGAGGCGCTGATCATGGCCAGCATGGAGCATCCTCATCTAGTGCGTCTTTTGGGGGTCTGCTTGAGTCCCGCTATTCAGCTGGTAACTCAGCTCATGCCCCACGGCTGCCTGCTGGACTACGTACATGAACACCAGGAGAACATCGGCTCCCAGCTGCTGCTCAACTGGTGTGTGCAGATCGCAAAGGTAAGAAGCATTTCACGTGTTTGTGCAAGCAGTCAGACAGCATCCCTGTAAATACTGAAGAATTTTGACTTCAGTAAGTGTTTTAGTTTATACAATCAGAAAATAATAGTTTACCCATAAATTAAACTTGTATTACTATCTTTTCTTTTCATCTTTGTGTGGGGCACAAAATGAGTTATTTGGTAGAATAATAAGGCTTATGATTTCTAGATTATAAATGGATAGTGACCAATGACTGTCAAGCTGCAAAAAAGACAAAAAGTTATCTCTGTGTCAGATTTAAAGCAGGCAGAACTGAAAGTAACCATAATTTTTTACCTTTATGGACAAATATTGCAGTGCAAGTACAGCTTTAAGTCTGCATCGGCGGTTCTTTGCCTCCATGCATTAAAATCATTTAATGCACACCTATCTGTGAATTATCTATTTCATATGTGATAGTTTTTTTAGATTTTTTTTGTGAGGAAAGGGCCAAAATTTAAGTTGTTATTCACTGAAAATCTTCCCCTTCACTGTAAAGCTCAAATCTTAAGAGTTATTGACTTCAGACATCAATGGTTCTTGTCACATAACTTTCAAATTTTTGGAATTAAACTCAAAAACCTTAATAAAATGAGATTTGCATAAAACCTCCTATGGCAAAGCTCTTTTGGAAGAAGTTTTCCTGTATTCCAGTAACTGGACGAACAGATACTTTGGCCATACTCAGGCCAACAAACAAACAGAGCATTGTTTTAATAGCACCGCAGTATTTTTAAGGTAATATCAGCCTTTGAAGAGTTTACTTATTTGTACTGCACATTATGCAGCAGTAGGATAACATTATTTGAACATAAACACACACACACTTCTGCATGTATTTTCCTTTATTCACTAAGATCATGTTGATGATAAATTACAAAATTTTGTTGGTCTGCTGCGTAATATTACATTAAAGGGCATGCTGGGTAAATGAAGGCAACGTGTATTTTAAAGGCTTTCATCAGTCTTAATTTCAGCTTGGAATTGAAAAACTGACCATCTGTGACTTTTTAACTGAGCTATTGAACACTTTATAGCTGTAGTTATTTTACATTCTTTCCTTTTACAAATACTGAAGCAACACTGCCTTATAATTCAAATTTAAATATTTAAATATAAGGACATATATGGACTGCAATATTCGTTCTTACTATAGCAACTAAAGAATTCATGAAGTCATGGAAAAGTCATTGGGGATTCTCTGTGTTGTATTTCACAGCATTCCTGTTTAAGTTACATCTGTTCCACTGCCGTACAGCTGGTCATTTAATCTGTCTGTTGTAAATGGATTGGTTGAGTTCAAGAGATGGGTGCTGGTTTGTTGTAACGCAGAGCTTTGGGCTTTGGCTTAATGGCACCTATTAATCAGGTTGTAGGTTGAGCAAACCACTTGACAACCTTGCCTATTCCTGCCCTGGAATTCTGTTGGTGACTCAGACCCTCTGCTAGAGGTTTTCCCGGTCACGCTGTGAAAAGTTAAAATGCTGTTGCCGGCCAAATTCTCATTGAACTGCCAAACTGCTCCTGCACACAGTGAAATAATGACCTCGGCATGAGGATGAGATTACACTCATTATGAGATGATGTATTTAAAGCAGGTTACGTGCCTCAGTTCTTAACTGAAATGTTAACCGCTGTGAATCCACATAGCATCGGCAGGTTCAATCTTCTGAGCAAGTGTAACAAACTAGCTCTCTTTGACCATGAGACATTTCAGTTGACCAATCAGAAGTGGCGTTAACCCCCTGTGCACTACAGTTATGACAATGGGTAGACCTCCAACACACAAGCATCTCTCCCAGCATGCTTTGATCACCATCAGCAGCTCAGTAATGCACCTATAGTTGTTTTTATCATGCAAGAGGGAGTTGCAATGATGCAAATGTTATAATTTATATTTTCCACCCGCAGTATTACGGAGCTATTTATAATTTTCCAAAAACATATTTTTCTTATGCACAATAAGGCATTTTCTGTCATTTTATTTCTTTTTGTCTGGCATTATGAGTGTTGTCTTTGTAAACCTGCCACTGTGAAACATGTTTCACCCGTTAGGAACCCCTCAGAAATTTCCCATTGTGCCGAAGGGATCTTCTTCCAAGATTCCCTCGTTTGCATACTCTGTGTGTTCTCCTGAGATGCAGGATTGGAAAACCGGTGTATATTGTGAATACCTTGGTGTTATTTCCCTGCACAAATGGCTTTCTCTTGCCGCAGGCGTATCTCCTTTGGCCTCATTAAAGTGTGTCAGGTCCCAGAAACCTCTTATTCATTCCATCTTTCATTCATCTACTGCTTTTCTGTGGAGAATTCAAATGAGAAGCTTATCTTGGTTTCTATGACATATTTGCATACAGGTAAACCTACTGTTGTTGATTTTTTTTTTTTTTTTTTTTTTTAGTGCAGAGCAGCAACAACACTGAAAAAAATAAATAAATAAAATGATTCATTGAATTAACTAAATATTTTAAAGGTAAGTGGTTGCAATCAATTTATTTTAGCTACATTTAAATAAACAAATTTAGTTGACTAACTTTCAGCATTTTTTTTTATTATTATTATTAAATGTAGCTAAAATAAATTGTTTTCAACCTTTTTTTTCAGTGTACTTATGGCCTTCCAGACTGATTCCTATATAAAAGCTCTGTTAGATGTGCTATCGACATATACTTTCCATATTTAACCACTAAAGGGACTTTTCTGGGTCTTTCCACGTACAGTAGCAAGATGATTAACAGTATTAATTGTATTCCAGTATGCTCATGTTTCTAATGGTTTTACATATGTTTCCTTTACATTTCTGCATCAATCTATGTTTAATTTCAAAGTATCAACTTCAGTTCAGATTGTTGTGTATTGGAAGAATTTGGTGAAAATTGTTTGAGTTCAAACTGAAATCTCTGACTTTTGATTGCAGAGATATCTCGGCAAATCTGATAACAGTGTAAGAATGTTATATCTCCTCTGAAATTGTAAGACACTGTCCATTTGTTGTCCATTTAATCTTTCAGCATCTAGGAGGAACAATTGATTATGCATCCATGCATGTAAATGATGAAAAGCGGAATAGTTCTTTTTGAGTTATAGGCTCATAAATAATTTAGTAATGTTAATTTGTGGACAAACAAGTTAGAAACGATCAACATTTTGTTTATTTATTTATTTATGCTTACATGCACATTGATTTATTGCAATTTCCTCATTTGCAGTTTTGGAACAGTGACATAGTGCTAAACTTACGTAAGGAAAGGTATCTGTACACTTTATATAAACAGTGGTGTGAAAAAGTGTGGGTCCCCCTTCCTGATTTTTTACACTTTAATATTTCAGATTATCAAACAAATTTAAATATTAATCAAAGATAACACAAGTAAACACAACATGCAGTTTTTAAATGAAGGGATTTTTTTATGAAGGGAAAACAAAATCCAAACCCACATGGCCCTGTGTGAAAAAGTCTTTGCAGAAGTGTTGAAGACTTTGGGGTGGCTTAGTCAAAGTCCTGACCTGAATCCTATTGAGATGCTGTGGCATTACCTTAAAAAGGCGGTTCATGCTCGAAAACCCTCCAATGTGGCTGAATTACAACAATTCTGCCAAGATGAGTAGGTCAAAATTCATCCACAGCGCTGTAACAGACTCATTGCAAGTTATCGCAAACACTTGATTGCAGTTGTTGCTGCTAAGGGTGGCCCAGCCAGTTATTAGGTTTAGGGGGCAAGCACTTTTTCACACAGGGCCATGTGAGTTTGGATTTTGTTTTCCCTTCATAATAAAAAACTTCATTCAAAAACTGCATGTTGTGTTTACTTGTGTTATCTTTGATTAATATTTAAATTAGTTTGATGATCTGAAACATTAAAGTGTGACAAACATGCAAAAAAATACAAAATCAGGAAGTGGGCCAGCACTTTTTCACATCACTGTACATACCTACTAATACTAATGACATTAGGTTGGTTAAAGGGATACAGGAGCAAATATACCAACGGAATCTGCTCAGCTGAAGTATCATACAGGTAATGTGGTTTTCTAACAGATTAGAGGAACTGCTAAATGAGATTTCTCATGAGCCTCTTTGAAGGACTCCCCACATACATTAATGAGCGTGTAATTGTGTGTTTGTCTGGTACACCGTAGGATTTTATCTGTAGAGTTTGGGGATGTAAGCTGTTGACACCACTAGTGACACTGGGCTTAATTAGTAGATAATTGCAGTTTGTAATGGGAACGAAAAGCCAAGGCCATGTCAGCTAGAGTGTCACTGAAATTGTAGCCATTACCAGAAACGAAACATGGAAATTAATGGCATTCTGGTTTAATTTGCACCTTCATCTTTTCATGGCATTTAATCTTAGCCTCTCCTTCTCTTGGGACTCCAAGAAATGTGAGAGAGGTTCTCGAACCTTTCATTGCAGCCCACAATTACTCTCGCTAACATTTCTCAAAACCAAATGGTAATAATTTCTAACATCTCCTTTTGTGTACCTTTTGGTAATGCACTCAGAGATTATACAAACCAATTTAAAACAGTAGTTATTAGATAAATATATGATGACTTGTCAGTCAAATTTTTTTTTTCATATTTTATTTCAAGTAATGGCAATGTTTTTTTTTCCCCCAAGGTTTTAGTTTGTTAACTCGAATAACCCTGAGCTGAAGTTTTGGTATTGTAATATAAATAGCCACAATTTATCTTTCCTTTTTCTTCTTTCTTAAAAAAAATCAGGGTTCCTTTGTGATATTTACTCTCCTAAATATCAAAAAGATTTATTATTTTATTACCTGAGTGGTGATATTTCAGCAGATGCCATAAGAGGGGGCAGTGGGATGCTCTGGGAATAGAACAGCTAACCTCTGCTCTTCAGATCTGGGCAATCTTCACTCTTTGGTCAAAATCTGGCCAGACATAATCCTGAAAACCTTGTATAAATGGATACTGACTTAAATGAGTCTGTCTTTCTATGCTGTAACATTCTTTTCACTCATTCAGTTTTGTGTTTTACATTGGAGAACTGTTTTTTTTTTCCTTTACAGTATGGTGAACAGTCTCACTGCTGAGCTCTTGTCAGTCCAAAGCTTTATTGTTTGACAAAACTCACATGTCTCTGGAAAACAGTGTTATGCTTCAGGAGACTCCACAGGGAGATTTTCATATGTATATTACCATTGCATAGTTTCAGTATGTCGAATCTATTAGTGCAGTGTCTGTATTATTCATGCATGTTTAGGGGATACACTTGCTCTTAGTGTCGTCTTTTTGCTTTTGAGATTTTGAGAAACACAACAAGTGCTCAATCTTGCACACAGAATTATTTCAGGTTTGTTTATTTCCTGTAGTTGACCACTGTATCTACCATATGGTAACATATACTGTAACTTGTGTTTCTACATGTTTTTGTTTATTGTGTATTTTATATTGTCAATAGGGTAGCAATGTATGAAAAACAGCTCAAACAGAAGACACTTTCAAACCAAGCCACTGCTCTCTGTTGGCCAGTGTGGTGAGTCTGCAGGACCAATTTGAAACTGTTGCAAAATCTGGATGGGGAAATTTTTTGCCTTAATGTGAAATTCCAGATTGCATGAATTCCCTTTGAAATGACTAGATTTCAGCCATGAAAATTTGTCAAACAATGGTTAATGTCACTGCAGCTTAAAAAGCATGTCATTTGTATTTTTTGCATATTTGGTAAGTTTTAAATGTAAGCTAAGAGTAGACAGATTTTCCTTTGCAGTAAACAAAACGTGGTTCTCGTGAGACTAGCATATTCTCACTGGAGCCTATGCTATGCCTATGTCCTGTGTCATCTGCTGGAGCGCCACTCTCTCATGAATGCATGTACAACAGTTAATGGAAGCTAGGGATTATGGTTTATAAAGTTTTAAATATGGATATTTTTCTTACACAAACTTATCACTTCGTATCCTATGTATCGTATCGTTCCCCCCGGGAGCCGTGTGGAGTACTTATTATGATGGATGGATGCACTTTTTTGGGCTTCAAAATCTCAGCCATCATTCGCTGCCATTATAAAGCTTGGAAGAGGAAGGACATTTTTTTATATAACTCCAATTGTATTTGTCTGAAAGAAGAAAGGCATTTACACCTATGCAGGATGGCTTGAGTGTGAGTAAATCATGGGGTTAATTTTCATTTTTGGGTGAACTATCCCTTTAAGAGTAAAAAAATACAAATAAATCAATGTGCATATTTACTGACTCACTTTGAGTTTTTCAGAGTTCTCAGTCTGTAAATATTTTAGTTCATAAAATAAACATCTAATTAATTGGAGCAGTATTTGTTTTAATAATTTTTCCATTTTGGAGTTTCATTATTTTCCCCAAATAGAGAGATGCTGCCTTTAAGATGTCAGAATGTCAGAAATATGATTGATGCCAGTTCCCTTTGATCAGTTCATTTTGTATATGTATGTCTTTGTACTGTTCTTGGAGAACAGTAATATACTTAGAAAATAAAATTTATTTAACCACTTCATGCACCAGCAGTCCATATTACCCCTAATTTTTGCGTATATATCATAGGTTTCTATGTGTCCTTGTGGTATGTTTTATACCAGTCACCTCTGTTACTTTCTGTTCCCATTGTGATGCTGAGTATGGATTCTCTCTCGTTCCAGCCCACTTCTTCTATTCACCCTTGTCAGCGTTATTGTCTGCAGAATTAAGCATGCTTTCACCATAGAGCCTTTTTTTTCCTTTTTCTTTTCATTCTCTAATTAGTTCCAAATAATCAAGCGAGCCTAATTTTTGTTATTTGTCTATTCGGAGGCGAGAATATGTTGTAATAGGGCACCGAGGGACCCTCTTCCCTTCCGTTCCACGGAAACTTTAACCTTTATTAATGCACACATAAAAGCCGGTGCATAAAAGAGTGAGATGAGGAGGCGCTCTATGAATGCCCCCAAATGCACCTCACGCCGGCATTAAGTCTCGCTCCCTGGATCGGCATGCAGATGGCTTGTTATGCTAAATGCAGGCGCTGTTTTGATTAGGTTTACTCATACTTTCATCTGGGTGCTCTCAAACAGTGGACACAAAGGACTGCTCTTTGCTAGCTGTTTTATCTATGTGGTCTCTTTTTTTTTTTTTCAAGTTTTTTCAAGTGAAGTTAAAGCGCTGAATATACAGAAAGCTCAAGCCTCCTAAAAGCAATGGATGCTTCTAGAAATGCACAGCAACATCCAAGGAAGCATATTATAACTGGAGAAACCTATTCATTAGCATTCCCATTCAAATAACCATCTAAACCTTGGCACCGCAACAACCACAGCAGTAATTAATATAATATCAAAAAATAATACACAACAGCAAATGATTTATTGCATCTGTACTCTTATCTGATTGTGTTTACTTAAAATCAACGTTCACTCCTCTCAGTTCAACATTACTTTATTTACAGTATTAATACATGGTCTCAAATGCAAAATTGGAGAAATTGTTCATTACCTCTGCAGTGAATGGGTGCCGTCAGAATGAGAGTCCAAACAGCTGAAAAAAACATCACAATAATCCCCAACATCACTCCAGTACATCAGTTACCGTGTTGTAAAGTGAAAACCTACGTGTTTGTAAGAAACAAATCCATCATCAAGACGTTTAGCCATCATTACGTATTAACAAATGTCAGTAATAAATAATAAACGTTTCAGACCAATCAGCCAAAACAGTACAAGTAAACAGCATTTTTATTGCATGTATTTATTTGGCTACTTTAGGAGAGCCAGCATGGAGCTACGCCAATGCAATTACAGTGCAGTGAAATGAAAGTGTATTTAAAACAGATTACTTCTGGGACTGGACAGTCAATCAATGGAAATGTTGATTACTACAAACCTCAGCATACCTGAGCCAAGTAGTATTCATTCTGTCCTGTATCTGTTTAAAGAATTAGAAATCCATGGAGCGTGTAAGCCATTAAACACTTGATCCTTCAGTACTAAAGCAATGGTCACGGCGAAGGGGAAGAGCGAAACGAGCCTGAGAGAATGAATTTCTGTTTAATGGTTAATAAAAAATAAATGGATGGTTTGTAAGACTATGGAAAGATGTAGTTCATTTAGAATAGTGCTGTGTAATTTATCCTATGTGAGATGCTGGGCTTGCACTGCTGTTGACACAGTTATGATTTGGACTGGGTATGTTTTATTGCATTAAGTGACTGGAGAATGTGCATATTATTCATGCCAAATTAGAGAATAAACTGTAAGAAATGGGGATAGGGACATTTAAAGCCAAGTTCTCCATTTACAGTAAATATTGTTCCATCTGTAAAAGAGTTACAAAAAGAACCATATTCATAATGAATGAATCAATAAATCTAGAGATCTTTCATAATAAAACTTAGCTTCTATTTTTTTGTTGCATAGTTGTTAACATATATTAAAACAGAAGATAGCTGTTTTATACTGTAATAATATTTCACAATATTAGTGTTTCAAAGATTAGAGTACACTTAACGCATATTTCTTTGCAAGTTTGAAAATGTATCAAGATATGCATCAAGATATCCTGATATTTTATGTTTACTTGTTAGTTTGAATACAGATAGTAATAAAAATTGTCTAATACAGTATGGTACACTTTTTATTAATACAGTAATTAAAAAGTGTCACTTGGAAAAAGTTTTGCACTACATTTCAAAGGGAGGGAAAAAGGGCAAAGGGAAGTGGTGTGTGGCCAAGTATGGTAACCCATACTCGGTATTTGTGCTCTGCATTTAACCCATCCAAGTGTACACACAGTAGTGAACACACACCCGGAGCAGTGGGCAGCCAATGCTGCGGCGCCCAGGGAGCAGTTGGGGGTTCGGTGCCTTGCTCAAGGGTCTCACCTCAGTCGTGGTATTAAGGTGGAGAGAGTGTTTGTTATTCACTCCCCCCACCTACAATCCCTGATGGACCTGAGACTCAAACCTGCAACCTTCAGGTTACAAGTCCAACTCTCTCTATCCATTAGGCCACGACTGCCCATACTGTGGCCTTGGTGTGTGTGTGTGTGTTTGTTTGAGTGGCTGAGAAAGTGAATCATGGACGGATCAATCACCAGTGTCAGGTGTCTGCTCCTATGTTTATTTCTCACATTTGTCTGTAATGTTGAAAAGTTTCAGGACAAAATGCATTTTAGTACAATGTGCTTGACTCATGTTCTTTTGCTGCTGTCTAGCTAATTTTGAGCAGCACTTAGTCAAGAAAAAAACACATTGCGTATGAAATGATGGACAGTGTGGCAAATGGAACAGTGTATTACAGAGAAATATGTTTATCATTTTTCAGAAATTTACAGTTTTGAACACAGCCTGATGGTCACTGATGTATTCTATTGAATTTTGTATTCATAATAAAAACATTGGAAATATTCAGACCAGTTCTACCATCATAATTCTCATCATATATTTTTTTTTCTTCTGCAATACAAGTGAAACCTTGAAATGTTTTTGTTGTCCCTTGTCCCTTTTGCACTTTTCTTTGTGAAATATTACTGACTGAAATTAAAGCAATTTTATATCACTGTCCCATTCAATCTTTTTCACAGTAAAGATGAGCAGCAAAATAAACCCAACTTGCAGGGACAATTACTGTGTTCAGAGTTTTGCAAACATGTCAATTTGCTCTCATAACTGCACAGTGTTGTCTGTTTCTTTACACGTTTTAATGTTTCTGGTTCTGGTAAAAAGAACTCAGTGGTTTTAAGTGCAATCTTTCTGAAACATCACTGTCACAATTTGGGTACAGACAAGGAAGGATGTTTGTAAAGATCTGAAAAATGTCGCTGTACAAGGAGAAAAAAACGACAAACAAAAAAACACACATTGCCAGACATTGAATCCTAGAGAAACCTTTTTTTTTTTTCTCGTTGGATGATTTATGAGCAACTACAGGAACACTATAAAAACTTTTTTTTTTCTTTATTGGTATAACTTTTCACAATCAATCCAGCTCATTTTCTTTTGAGTTCCTAACTTGTGCAGTGTAATAACCTAAACGTATCACTGAAAGTAACTTTAGTTTTTACTTAAAATGCAGCTAATTTAGCTTTCGGTTTTAGTGGGATGAATATTCTTAACAGACCTCCACTATTCTGAATGTAATGATTCATAGTAATGATAGTGTTTTTGGATAGAAGCACTCAGATCTCCTCTTTGGCAGGGTATGATGTACCTGGAGGAGAGGCGGCTGGTGCACAGAGACCTCGCGGCCCGTAACGTCCTGGTGAAATCTCCAAACCACATTAAGATCACTGATTTTGGACTTGCTCGACTGCTGGATGCTGATGAAAAGGAGTATAATTCAGATGGAGGGAAGGTAAGTGTTTAAAACCTGATACCCACTGGTTCTTACAAATTCAAAAAACTTTCTATGTGAATGGTTTGGAATCATTTTTAAGTTATTGTGTAATCCATATGGTGAGTTGGATACCAAACCATTAATCAATGTTAATATATGAGAACGGTAGTTGCTTGATTGTATTTCTAATCATACGGCAGTTTTTTTCTTTTTTCTTTTGGTTAATGCATGATTGCATTACTATATAGATTATCACATCCTGATGATAATTCTCTCTTATGCAGATGCCAATCAAGTGGATGGCTCTGGAGTGCATTCATTACAGAAAGTTCACACATCAGAGTGATGTATGGAGTTATGGTGAGTAAAACACTTTTAGAGTGTTTGTTTTATTTAGTTTTGTTCATTTGTTTGAAAGAGCTTAATATTTTTATTCAGCAAAGATGCATCAATTGTGACAAAGACATGTATAATCTTTCTGTTTGCAGAAAGAAATGTGCTGCGGTTTCCACAAAAATGTTAAGCTGCGCAACTGTTAAGCAGCAAATAAGCATATTAAAATTATTTCTGAGAGATCATGTGACACTGAAGACTGGAGTAATGATGCAGAAAATTCTACTTTTAATCACCTGAATAAAATACTAATTTGAAGTACATTAAAATACAAATAAGTTATTTTAAATTCTAAAATATTTCATAATATTACTGTTAAACTGTCTTTTTGATCAAATAAATGCAAGCTTTGGTGAGCATAAAATACTTTTTTCAAAACTAACCCCAAACTTTAACACTCAATCGGTACAGTCTGAATATGACATAGTATATGAATAGTACATATAATATAAATACACTTAAAATTTTGAATTCTTATACAGATTTGCAGTTTTAAAATTGCAGATTTGCCGTACATTGTGTAATATGTGATATAATGCAATATATTTAAATTCAATGAATTGTTATGCATTATTATATATTTTTCAATATTTTTATTTAATAAAACTATTTTGATAGTATAGTATTGATAATTGATAGATAACAACATGCAATAAAATCCAATGCAAAAAAGATACAATTACAAAATAAAAATAATATTTTTAATGCAATAATATAAAAGTACAATGCCTTTGTTTTTGTTTTGTTTTTTAATACAGAACATGATTTGTTGACTTTATATATTGTCATTCAGGAGTGACTATCTGGGAACTGACGACGTTTGGAGGAAAGCCCTACGATGGGATTCCCACACGTGAGATTCCAGACATCTTGGAGAAGGGCGAGCGTTTGCCCCAGCCGCCCATCTGCACCATAGATGTCTACATGGTGATGGTCAAATGTGAGTGTTATGTAGAACCCTGAATGTGATCAGTAGCTCAAATGCTTGCGAAAGGCATTAGCACACATACGTCTTATATGTGGTTTTCAGCCCAGCCCGCTCGCCATGTTTGGCCAGCCATGTTTGAGCGTTGGGGTTTTTCAGCCGGTTCAATCAAATGAACACAGAGAGATGAAATGAGACGGGGATTGAACCCATTAATTCTAATTACATTTTGACTGTAAGCTGTTGTTTGTGATTCTACTCGCTGTGACATCTGTAACCCCACGGACAATGAAATGAGAAATATTGATGGAGAATATTGATGGTGTGATTGCGTGAGTAATTGCTGCTCATTTGGATAATGTGTTTGAGTATGGGAACTGAAAGGAAATTAATTGGGAGGAAATAAGGAGCAAGCTGCTGCAAGGTGAGGGCATGCTACTTCCTGTCAGACACATAATAGAACTGTAAGGAGTTCAGTAATGTGGGGTAAATTCTAATGCTGATGTGAAGAAAAAAAACAATGAGATGCAAATGAGCTTATCCATCCATCTATCTACCTCCCTACATTTGAAACTTTCTTCTTTTATAAGAAAAAAATAAGTTTTTTGCTCTGGCTGTTTGTTTATCTATCAATGTATCTTTCTGTCTGTCTGTTTTTGTCTGTCTGTCTCTTTGTAAAAAAATAAAATAAAACTGAAATTGTGAAACTGCATTGCACTGCCCATAAAAAACTGTGCATATGACAAATGCAGTTACTACTTGGCATTTCTTACTGTCTTCACCTCCAGGCTGGATGATTGATGCTGATAGTCGGCCTCGGTTTAAAGAACTCGCTGCAGAGTTCAGCCGCATGGCACGAGACCCTCAGAGATACCTCGTCATACAGGTGAGAATACGACTATTTTTGTATTACATTTCACCTTGAAAATCAATACTTTTGTCCCACACCACCCATTTAACTCAAGGTGATCGCAGAGAGTGATGGTGTCATTTCTGCTCTCAGGGGGACGATCGCATGAAGCTGCCCAGCCCCAACCACAGTAAGTTCTTCCAGAGTCTTCTAGATGAGGAGGAGCTGGATGACCTGATGGATGCTGAGGAGTACTTGGTTCCTCAGAACTTCAGTATCGCTACATCTTCTTACACATCAAGACCACCAATGGATATCAGTAGGGTAAGAATAGCTTTTTGCTTCCTTTATTCCTCTATTAATAAAATAGTTCCTGACAACAAGAGTAAATGTCAAGAGAATGTTCCGGTGTAACATGCCTTATCTTATGGAGTTCAAATAAAGACAGAGAATTGGTACAGTTCTCATCTGCTGTGTTTTTTTATTTTTTTATTTTACACCATATATGATATTTTCTCGCACACATACATCTATTTATCTCTCAGCATGAGAAAATATCTGTTTTCTGTCTTTTAGTTTAAAACAGACCAATTTGCAGCACAGTGTGAGTTTGCAACACTTTCACACTTGTGACAAAAAACTGTTTTATTTTGCTGAAATACTTAATACATGGAATATTTTTGACGCTATATTGATTGTTTATGTTGCTAAGGATGTGATACACAGAACCGTTGGGTGAAGTAGTCATAGCTGTGCTTTATCATAATTGAAACGCAGCTGTCGACCAATCAGAATCAAGGACTGGAACTAACCATTCTATGAATTAAAGTAAAATATATAAACATTTTATTAAATGTATGTTAACTTCTCAGATGAGTGTGCACACTGAGGGTTTGTGGAAATTTAGCTTGGTTATCTCTGGTTGTTGACTAGTGCTGTGAGTTTAGGGTCAGGACTATCTGTTTAACAGCAGTTAATAAGGAATTAACTAGTTTGTCCAATTAAAGGCAGATGGGAAAGACAAAAGGGGTGGTAGCAAAAAAGATCTATACTTAACTATCCAGAAGCATTCCCATTCATGTCAATGGAAGTTGTTTAGTCAGTCATCTTTGCTTATGGGAACACAATTGGGCAGACAGAAAATTAAAATTTGCTGAAAATGTACTCAGGCCATCCAAGATGAGAAAGAGTTTGTTTCTTCATTGAAACTGAGTTAGAGAAATTTTGCATCACATCAAAATGGATCCTCTGCAGTGAATGGGTGCCGTCAGAATGAGAGTACAAACAGCTGATAAATCACTACAATAATCCACAGGTAATCCAGTTGTCTGAAAAAAAATGTCTGAATTATATGTGAAATATGCACAGATCAAGCAATTTATTGGTGAAAATATTCCAAAACACTTTTAAACACTTGGTGGAGAGGACAACATGGGATTGACTTTTTTCAATGGATGAAGCGTTATTATGCATTATGTATATTTTGGCCAGAAGCAACAGTTTAAATTTAAACGTCTTGATGGATTTGTTTCTTACAAACACGCAGCTTTTCACTTCACAAGATGTTAATTGCTAGACTGGAGTGGTGTGGATTAATTGTAGACTATTATTGTGATGTTTTTATCATCTGTTTGGACTCTCATTCTGACGGCACCCATTCACTACATTGATCCATTGGTGAGTAAGTGATGTAATGCATAATTTCTCCAAATATATTACGATGAAGAAACAAACTCATCTACATCTTGGATGACCTGAGGGTGAGTAAACTTTCAGCAAATTTTGGCTAAACTATTCCTTGAAGAAAAATGGTTACAGAATCCTTAAGGGAAAATAGTTCTGGCTTTCATTTCACTTATTTACTCTAATGCTAACCAGCCAAACCTTGACCCCTTATTTTGGAAATAATCACTGTTTTTGCAATTTTGTTTGTCCCTGTAATGAAACATAGTCTTTTTTTAAAAAGACTTGTTGGATCAACACCGCTTGCATTTGGACGACATGAGAGAGACAAAAACAGTACAAAATTAAATTTTCTAGCAGTGACACCCCCTACAATTTTCAACCACCTTTTTGTTTTTAATTGAGCATTATCATTATAAAACTGAATATTTAGACACCTAAATGATTGCTGAATCATTGAGGAAGGTGGATGATCCATCTGTTTTATTTTTGTTCCCCCGTATAGATGCCGCTGAAGTGTCGTGAAAGAGTTTTTAGCCCAGAAGACGGGATGGGAGCTTGTTCCCATGATGCTTCTGGTTCAGCGAGTGGTGTCTTCATTCCTATAAGCACACAAGGTGTGGGTCTCGAAGCCCTTGAGGAACAACACTGTAATGGAAGCTTGAAAAAACAGCCCATGTCCACTGGAGACGACTGCGACGGCCAGCGCTACAGCGCAGACCCAACTGTCTTTTTCGGAGAAAGGAATCAGAAGACCACTGGTGAAGATGGTTACATGAGCCCTATGAACAAATCAGCCTCAGGTAATATAAAAAAAAGACAGCTATTTGAAATATTCAGTGTCCTTTTTGAGGAGTTGCATTCAAAATCCACTTGGCGCAAAAATATGAGGGGGCATGTGAATGTTGCTTCTGGGTATACATGGATTAGTTTGGTGTAAATCACCTCAGAAAGTCTTTTATTACACATTCTATGGTCGATAATATCGCAGTCATTCCATTTCAACCTCACATAGTTTAAAACAAAAGGGTGTCTGGAGTAAAACATTAGGGGGTTGAGTAGGATGATAAATCAATAGATTCTGAGTTCCTCCATTACAAATTTTGGCAGCAGTTAATGGTCTCATCCTTCACCTCAAGAGGCATCCAACTAAAGAGTGCCAATGAATTGTGGGTGGTTAACTACAAGTAGGCTACTCACTGTTTTTATGCTACAATCAGAAGTTAAACTACAGCCAGAAGGCTATATGTTATTAGCACAAAGTAGCTAACTATAGATATAGTCAGTAAAATGTGTTTAATGTTTTTGGGAAGAAAAAAAAAAGTATTTTACGCTCGCCAATGCTGCATTTGATTAAAATACAGTCAAAACTGTAATATTGTAAAATATTTTTACAATTTAAAATAACTTAATTATTTTCATAAATTTCAAAAATTTAATTTATTCATGCGATGGTAAAGCTGATTTTATTTTTTTCATTTATTTATTTGTAGCCTTTATTCCAGTCACATGACATGACGTTTACTAACAGATTTACTAATCCTAACCAGGACATGATTGCCTTAGACTGCATATTTAAAATACTTAATGTGCAATATAATGTGACAAAAACATCAATTTAGCTTGCTGTCGTGCTATACCACTATTTGAATAAACAAACTTCTTACTTATAAAGCTACATTATTTTGAAAACGGCTACTATCATACTGAAAAATGTAGCTAAACAAACTAGTGTTGCTACTTTTGTTGACCATATTTACATAATTAAGCCTTTATTCTGAAGATGTTCACACACTCCACAGCTGAATTAATATTTCTGTGCAAATGATCAGAATTCGGAATAAACTAACACTGATGTTCTCTTCTGGAAATACTAGAGACATTGCTCATTTATTATGCTGCATATTTATTATGCGAACAGTAATTTAATCAGCTCATTAATTCTCATTCATTTTCTGAACAATAGCACACAAGACTGCGATGAATTGTAAAATGTAGGTCATGAGATTTGTACAAATGTAGGCCACAGTGTTTCTTTTAATGTGTGTAAAATGTCTAATTCTCCTCTTTGCTCCAAAACATGATTCTTCAGTAGTTCTGTCTGTATCTAATCACTCAGAATTTTAATTTTTTTGTATATTCACTGATTCACGAGTGCTCAATTTATAAGGTGATTTATGCTTAATAGGGTGTTTACATGAGCCAAAATTCTGATTAATACAAGCATATATCTTGTTTAGATTTATGGAAGTTAGACAATTGTGGTTAATTTGTTTACATGACTTCTTGAATAGGATTAAAATTAATCTTACATATTTACGATTAATACCAGCTGTAAATAAGTTATTAAAATTACTAAAACTATAAATGAATGAATGAAAGAAAAAATAAATATAAAAAATCTAGTGTATACTGCTTCAATAAATAATAATGGTGAATGGCAATGATTCTATATACAGTATTGAGCTTTTGTCATTCAATTTTCATTGTCTTTTGTGTCTACAGTCCATCTTAGTCCTGTCGAGGAGAATCCTTTTGTAAACCAGCGGAAAAATGGAAATATTACTGCATTGGACAACCCAGGTTACCACAGCACCCCTGATAGGAAACCCAAGGGTGAGGATGAGTACATCAACGAACCCCTTTACCTCAACTCATACAACAACAGTAGTGGGACGAACCAGGAGATTATGAGGAAAAATGGAGCTTCCATCCCGCTACAGATGACAACAGCAGCCAACACCGCAAGTAGCCACGTTATCCTCTTGACACAAACTGGGAAAGCCCACAACCATGGCCAGGGAACACATGTTCATTTCGCTGTTCCACCTGTTCAGCCCCCCCAGACAAGATCGATGAGCCAAAATGGCCAGCATTCCCAGTCGCCACAAGGTGCCGAATCCAATTCCTCCAGCATGTCTGGCAATCCCTCCTTATTAACCCAAATCTCCCTTGTCAGCCAACAGATCCAACCTTGTCTGGCCAGTCAGTCTGGCTCTTCAACCCATCCGGCTCAAGTGGCGAAATCTGCAGTCACCAGTAAAAGTATATCGGGCCTTCCCGGCCACCTTGTCTATCCAGGTAACATGCTTCAAACGGGTCATTCTGGGACCGTAATGGTCGACAGGAAGTCAAAGAAGAATTTTGATAATCCTGACTACTGGCAGCATAGTTTACCGCCCAAGGTGACCCAACCAAACCCTCAAGATCCAACTCAAGTGTGCAAAAGCAAACATCTCTACAGGCACAGCATCCGAAGTCGCATCGCCGTGGCTGACAATCCTGAGTATCTTTCTGAGTTTAACAAGAGACCGGGAACGGTTCTGCCACCTCCACCCTACCGGCACAGGAATACGGTGGTGTAAAGATACAGTTCTAGCGAGCCACATTCTTCTACCAGCATCATATGCTAATTTGGAATTACTGAAGAACAGGAAAACTCCTAGATTCAGGAATTACTGAAGGAGACTTGTCAGACTTTAAAGGGAAAACTGATCAACCAAAGTGCCTCTAAACTATTCCAAAAGCTATTCCATCTTTTCTTTTCCAACAAATCAGAATGTAATCAGATGTGCATCCTTTACAGGTAAAGTGTAAACCAAAAATGGAAATTCTGTCATCATTTACCCTCCCTCATGTCACTCCAAACTTAAAAATAACACAAACACAAATGTTCAAACACAAATGAAGGTATTTTTTAATGAAGCCTGAGCGATTTATGTCCCTCCACTGAAAGTCCATTGTACTGAGACAAAAAAAAAAAACACTCTAATTTGTTACAGATAAATTTATGTTTTCCTCAAACCATAAATTTGTGGTTCGGTAAAACCTTAAATTTGTATTCAATATTAATGAAAAATGTTTTTAAGTGTGAAGTGAAGTGACATACGGCCAAGTATGGTGACCCATACTCACAATTTGTGCTCTGCATTTAACCCATCCAAAGTGCACACACACAGCAGTGAACACACACACACCCTGAACACACACCCGGAGCAGTGGGCAGCCATTTATGCTGCGGGGCGCCCGGGGAGCAGTTGGGGGTTTCGTTAAAATAAATCCACATGAATTGTTTGTTCTCATGTCTCAAGCAAGTACGGTTGAGCTTCCATTTACCATATTTGATGTGCTCTATGTTAATCAGTGTTTATATGTGAATAAATGCCTAAATTAAATCATCACAATAAGCAATCGTGTCTCTGCAGAAGATCTCTTTAAACCTCTTTATATGGTTTTCTTTTACGATCTCTTTACGTTTGGTGATGGGACAGAAATCTTGGAGGTTTCATTTAAAATATCTTACTTTGTATTTCAAAGATGAAGTCTTATGTGCTTTTATGGGTTAAATGATAAAAGAATATTCATTTTTGTGCAAACTAATCCTTTAATTCTCACCTCTTGACTGATTCTCCTACAGTTATGTGCATCATGACATTGTGGAAACTGGGTAAGGAAGATAAGGAAAAACAAGAAATCACACATCCTCTTGTGTTTTTTCGAAAGGAAATGGACTTTAATATCGTTTCTTTGTGGTTTAGACCAGCTGTCTTTTTGACCACTTTCCATCCATCTTGTATTGTTGCTGTTGATGCCGTAAGCTATATTCCCTTCCATTTTCTTGACTGAAGGACACGGATGCGTTACGAATCTAGGATCGCCCTCAAGAAAACTGAGGTACAGTAACTCTTATGTGAATGAGACAATGACGTGGATTGTAAATTGGTGCATCTTTTTGTACTGTAGTGGATTTATTAATGGACTACACTACTATTTATTTTCAGTCATTCAGTTCTTCATGGTTTTTAAAGATCTGACCAATTTCCCCCAGTTTTGTACTCATATATTGGAATTATTAACAAATCTGATACACAGGCAGAGAAAGAGCACATGGGCAGCCATACCAGCTTCTTGAGCTAACGGGAAATAAGTGCCTTCCTCAGTGGCACAAAAGCATTGGTGGATGTGCCAATGGAGTGATTTGAACTGAAATCTTTAACCGCTGTAAATATATGTGAAACCAATTTGAATATTTACTACTACTGAGCCACCCATGTGCAAATAGACTCACCCAGTGCTGGAACCATGTATTGAAAATATGTTGTTGTATTTAATTAATCTAGTAATGAATTTAATGGCAAGATCGATATATTCTGGAAGGCAATATTACATGTGATATGGAGGGTACAATACAAACTCAAATAAACTACTGATCTCCAATGGAGAATGTTTTCAGTGTGCTGTGACAGAAAATACTTTTGTCTGAAATGTATCCTGCTCTCAGTGAGAGTGTGACCATATTGTGGCCAGGGAAAAAACTGTTGATATGTTTTTTAAACCGTAATGGGCGTTTGTCATTAATTATGTCAGAGTGTCTTAGCAGATAAGAAGTCGTGACTGTGCAAATTTGGTCCTAAACATACCATGCTGAAATGATGAGACTTTGATTTGCTTTCGTCTGAACCGCCATGGGAGATGTAGCTAGATTTGTTTGGCCTTTCTGTTTTATTCTCTTCAGTATCTTGTACTTTTGTTTGTTTTGGGGCTTTTTGAAAATATGCATCTCATCCCTGTTGTAATTCTATTTGATGGAATGACACAATAAAGGTCTTGTTTGAGATTTTGGACTTGTTCTTAAGTTCCTAGAGTCTGAGATGTGAGGGTCTTTTGTTGTTGCATGGTATGAGCACCAGCTTGTTCACTACACTTTTCAGCTGTAATCCGTTCACGGCAGAGGATCCATTGGTGAGAAAGTGATGTAATGATACATTTCTCCAAATCTGTTTCGATAAAGCCCGGTTCAGACTACACAATTTTAGCCCGATTTTGACACGATCTGCTTGACGTAGGATGTCTTGGGGATTCGTAAACGACAATGGTGTGTCATAGTGGATGACAACCAATGCCATGAATGGACATACTTCTTGCTCACGAAAATATTTTAGGAGTCAAAATAGCATAATCTGTAGCCGACAAAAAAAATAATGTAGTCTGAACTCATTTACATCTTGGATGGCCTGAGGAGGGTGAATAAGCTTTTAACAAATTTCCATTTTGTGGTAAACAACTTTTTTATTTTTTTAACACCCAAAAATGAAATTTTGTCATTAACATCAAGTCTTGTCCTAGTCCGAGTTTTCGGCTCAAGGTCTGCATTTAAAGTCACACCAGAGGAGTTCAGCTGAGATTAGGACTTTGCTTTATGCAGACCAGTCAAGTTCTTCCACACTGACTGAATCAATCATTTCTTTTTGAACCGTGCCTTATACACAGATGCACTGTCATGTTAGACTAGAAATGGGTTCTGTCCAAACTGTTGCAATAAAATTAAAAGCACACAGTTACCTGGAATGTCATTATATGCTTAAACATTAAGATTTGTACTCATGGAAATGACTAAAGTAGTCAAACCTGTTCATTAGAAGGGAGTGACCCAATACGTTTGGCAATGAAACTTTTCCATGAAGGCAACATTATAGATAACACATTCCGTTTCAATTTCCCTCAATCTTGCTTATATTTTTCAAAACATTATGGTCTGTCTCCCAGTCTGCAGTAGCATAGTGTTTCATTCCTGTCTTTTTTGTTCATAAGACAAATAACTAGTGTGAAGGAGGTAGAGTATTTTAGCTCACTGATCTCTGTGCATGGAGACTTTATTCCAGCTAGGCAAAGGCAGTAAATGAATCAAACTGTCAGCACATGGAGGTTTACCTCAACCCATGTTGTTCCTCTAAGTATAAATGCCTGTGGATGTGTCTCTTTGTCCTCTCTATTCCAGTATTACAATGTTGCACCATTCTATCCATAGTTCCAACCAAATTTTATAGCTACAGTGATTTCCAGTGAAGACAAATGGCACTATTATTATTGCCCATACGTAAGGTTCAAGGTCTGAGCGCTCCATACTTGTCCTGTGCTCCAGTGATGTATGTTTATTTGACAGGATCAGTTAGTGAGACATTCCTGTCAGGGCCGCTGCTGGCCAAATAGGTGCTCTAAGCAGGATTGTATCGTTTTACCCCCTCCTGCAAATATGGAAGTAAAAAAAAAAAAAAACACTATAGGGGTCAAAATAGAACTTTAATGAAATATAAAAGTAAATAAATTGTAATTAACTTGTATTTACAAATGACAATTGTAGCTCTAGACAGTTATATGGCTATTATTTAATTAATACAGTTGTCTGATAGATTTTATAGTCTCAAGCATTCAGAAATCGCACAAAAGAAAATTAAGCAGTTTTAATATGATAAAGCAAGCCATGGCTAATTTTTGTAAGGGTTGTGAGGTCCAAATGTTTTTAGTTTTTTTTGTTTGTTGTTGTTGTTGAATATAGAGGCTGTGTCATCTAAAGCAAAAAGCTGGCCAAAGATGAAAGATTAAGTGATATTTGAATCAAATGTTTGATCAATAGCCTATTAAACAAGGATTTGATCGTCCTGTAAGTGTAACAGCAGGAATTACCAGGCCTTTGGCTCCCTTTGGAGGCATTTGTAATAACATGTAATGTAGCCTACACAAATTGTATATTTTGTATTACATTATGTATTTTAACAGTGTTATTCAATGAAACCATATAATTATTAATTAATTATTGCCTAATTGTTTTTATATAATGCATTTCTATATAAGTCATTTTTATATAAATCATTTGGCTAAGGTCTGTTTTTATAACCACAAAAAAAATATATCATCATAATACTTTGTAAATTATTATTTTAAGTAACAAAACCATGGTTAATATTAGATGCGCTTGCGGTGGTGAGTCCGACATTAAAACACATTATTAATGTCAACAGCCAAAAAAAGTTCCACAGGATTATAATGAATGTACCTGAGTAATGCACGGGCTTCGTTTTAATATTTTTTTGTTTTGTTTTGTTGTTTTTCACGTTATTATTTTTTTTGAGCAACAGGGATGGTGCCCCCCCCTGGGAGTTGATGCCCTAAGCAAACTGCGTACCCTGCGTGTAGGGAGCGGCGGTACTGATTCCTGTCTCGCTCGGTACATTGTGCATGATGATCTGCATGCGCAGAGCCAGCATTTGTCCTTTTAAATGTCTCCTTTTGTGTTGGTGACCTGAAATAAATGAGCATGTGGCAGCTGTGTGAAGTGATTAGGGAGAGAGGGAATTCTAGAGGAATGAGAAACACCAAAACTGTGGAGCTTTTCCAAAACCTAGGACATGGCCTATCTAGCATGTTTAGGCATCCCATGCATGCTCCTGATGCATCAAAACAATGGCAACTTATAAACTAACCTCTTTTTGACCAATTTGTTTTGAAGAATGGCATGGTATTGAGACTAAGGCAATTCTAAAATGTTATTTTCATATTTTAGTATGTACTGTAATATTATAGTGTTTATTAATATTTAGATTTTTTCGTATTTTATGTACTTATTTTTTTTTTTTGCTTTAGTATTTTAACGTTTAATTTTGTTTTAAATATTTCAGATTTAATTTTTGTTTTATTGTCATGTGCTTTCGTCATTTTAAATATTACTTTTTAACTTTCATTTCAGCACAATTATACTATTTATTCATATTTTTAAATTATTTATTTGTATATTTTATTTGATTTACTTTATTTTGAGTTTTAATATTTTCATTTTAAGTTTAGTTTTAATATTTCAGTTTTCATTTTTATTTTTATTTTACTAATTTTATCATGTGCTTTTGTCATTTTAAACATTTCTGTTTAGGTTTCTTTTATTTCAGCATAATTATAATTATACTATTTATTCATATTTGAATTATTTATTATATATACTTTTATTTTATTTGCTTTATTTTTAGTTTTAACGTTTTAATTTTAAGTTTAGTTTTAATATTTCCGTTTTCATTTTTATTTTTTGTTTTAGTAATTTTGTCATTTTCTTTCTTTCTTTCTTTCTTTCTTTCTTTCTTTCTTTCTTTCTTTCTTTCTTTCTTTCTTTCTTTCTGTTTATTCAAGAAACCTACCTGCAAAGCATCTTGAAGAAGTTGCCACTGGATTCAGTCTACAGCAAAAGATAGAAATTATGTGGAAAGCGTTTTCATGTAGTTTTCTTGTTTGAATATTCGAATGGAAAATGTGTCAAGTCTCCACACACTTGGGCTTTGGAGCAGAGCTTGTGTGTGTGTTTGTCTGTAAAAGCGTGCGCTCCATGTATGTGACAGTAAGAACACAGCAGTCACTTTACAGCAGAAATATTGCTGCTGTTTCCCCGAGTTTAAAGGCACATAAAGCTCTGTGTGAGGAGGTGGGGGTGATGATGTGTGACCTTGGATTACTGGCACTTCAAAAGGAGGTTCTGAGAAACCATCATGACTGTGCTTTATGCCCTCAGTAGGGAGTTTGATGTGCTATTCGCTGACAATAGTAAGAAACTGGATTAGAGGGGAGAGCAAACGGGAATGTGTTTTAGTGAAGGAGGAGTTTAAGCAACTAAGACATTGTAAAGAATTAGACAAGCGTGCCGTTCAGCGTAAAAGCCCTGCGCAAGCCCAAAAATAGACATTTTTGGTCTAGTTTTATGTTAACTTTATTTCTCTTCAAAATCCATTCACACCAAAATTGTGGATCTGTTTTAGGCCCTGTTTACACCATATTAAAATGAGCTAAATATGTACAATGCTAAATACAAGTGTAAATGGTATTTTTTTTTTTTTTATGCACATCCGAAGATGGTTGGAATTGCATGAGACTACACTGCATGCATACAGCAAATGATTATGCAGTTGAATGTACAGCATCAAATGACTGTCTGTTCACCTGTCAATCAAGCACTGGGATAAAACAATGGTTTAAATCATTATGTCCAGCTTTAAATAACCATCTAATTAAACAATTGGAGAAGTTCATACATATAGACACAGGCGAAACATTATTATTAAAATTATTTTAGTATTTCAGGTTTAAGCAACATCAAACAAACAAAATACATATTGATTAATTGACTGATTGATTGATTTAGAGTAGTATTTAATATTAAGTTTTCATATTTTAAAATTAAAATTATTGAAGTGGACCAGATTTACGAAACATCAAATAAATAAACTACCAATTCAACTTTATTCTAAGTATCTTATTTTGTGTTCCACAGAAAAAAAAAAAAAGAGGAAAGTTTGTTAGAAGGCGGCATGAGTGATTTTTGACAGAATATTTGTTTTTGGTGAACCGTGGTCCATTATTGCTAATTGTTAATCATAGAATGCTGGCTGAAATGTCCATGTAAAATATATGACATGAAAATACTACAAGAGAACTAAACCTTATCTAATGAAGTGACATTCAAGTTGTTGGCTGGTGCTTTGGAGAACTTGTCTGTGTCCTCACACTGAAATGCAAACACAGTTCTGCTCCCCTGTGTCTTCCTTTAGCACCACCCACCGTGATGAAACACTTTCCTCCTGGCAAGGTGAAACTGTGTTGAAGCTGTATTATTAATGAGAGACAGTGAGAGACTCTCACAGTGGAGTCCAGGAAGTGTTTGAAGCGAGCTGTTTTCTTGTGTGGATGTGTGTGTGAGTCAGTCGTGCGGTCAGTGCTGCTTCTCCCTGGTGTATCGCGGCCACAACAACATTTCCAAACCCAGTCAGACCAATTAATCAGATTCACTCTCTGTGGATCTCTCTCTGTGTGTGTGTGTGTGTGTGTGTGTGTGTGTGTGTGTGTGTGTAAAAAACTAGAAAAAGATACTACCACACATCTCTTCCTCTGAGACTCTTACCAGCAAATATAAAAACACATTCAATGTCTTGTGCATGACAACGCTCATTAAAAATACAAGTTCTACAATCAAATTCAGGTCCAAAAGTGAGCTCATATAAATAATAATAATAATAATAAGAAGAAGAAAAAGAAATATTAATATTAGGTAATGATTCTATGTAATTTGATTAACTATTATTATTTACAAATGTATCATTTAAAATTACTGTATTGGCCCATATTTGAATAATAACAATAAAAATAATAATAATAATAATTATTATTATTATTTATGTTGGTGTTGTTGAATACAAAATGAAGACACATACTACTACTACTACTACTACTACTACTACTACTAATAGTGAAATCATGTATAATTATTCATCCTAATAATCCAAATAAATAGTGTGTGTGTTTGAGTGCATGCGTGGCACCCTTGGTAAATATGAGCAAAGGCGGCTATGAAAATAAATCTGCATCATTTGCATCATCTTTTTGATCTTTCATTAAAAATATTCACAAACATTCTAACATTTCACTGAAGTAAAACAACTGAAAGTGGGGAGAAAATGTCATGATGAAATAATTGTTTTTCTCCAATGCATTTTGGCCACAATTATTGGCACCCCTATAAATTCTTATGAGTAAAATATCTCTGAAGTATATTCCCAATATTTTTTTTTTCTTTAGCACACCAGGGTGACTAGGAGCATGGACTTGTCCAGCCACTTCCTGTTCCACAGGATTATAAATATGAGGGACACAAAGGCCAAATTCCCTTAAAACCTAAGAATATAGTTCTGATGTGCAGAACAAGATTGTTGAGCTTCACAAAATAGAAAGTGGATGCACTGTAAAAATATTTTTTTTACAAAAAAGAAAAAAGAAAGAAAGTTGAAAGGAAGTTAAAAAAGAAAGTTGAGAAAACTTAAACGTTTAAGGCAACCAGCTTGAGAAAAAATCAACAGCTGAGAAAACTCAAAAATCTGCTGAAGCTGGTTGCCTTAAACTTTTAAGTTTTCTCAACATTTTATTTATTTTTTTAAAGTGTAAGAAAAGAGCTAACTCCCCAATTCCACCATCAGGGCAATAATTAAGAGGTGCCAATCAACTAAAGATGTTACAAATCTGCCTGAAAGAGGACGTGTGTCTATATCGTCCTAATGCACGGTGAGGAGGAGAGTTTGAGTGGCCAAAGACTCTCCAAGGATCACAGCTGGAGAATTGCAGAAATTAGTTGAGTCTTGGGACTTTCAGCATCAGCCCCAACATAACCAAATGTTGTTCGGAAGAGTTTCAAGAAAAATTCTCCTCGCTCATCCAAAAACAAACTCCAGCATATTCAGTTATCAGACACGACTGGAACGTCAAATGACACTGGCTTCTACGGTCAGATGAAACGAACAAAAAAATAAAAACTTTTTGAATTTCTAGCTAACCTATAAACATTTTATTCGCTAATTTGACATTATAATGCTTAAATTTTGTCCTACACAATGACAAGTTAATGATGGGGATATATAGTGAATGCAAACAGTGCTACTTTTATTAACTGGCCTTGATAAGTCCTGAGGAACAGGGACTTGCGAAGGGCTATAGATGAATAGGTGCATGGAACTTCTGTATGGCTCTTGTCACATAATTAATTCTGTGACCTGAAGTGACACGACAAATCATCGCCATCTGCAGAGAAATGGAGTCTTGTTTAGAAATAGAATGTTACCAGTATTCAACTGCTGTTTTAAGAATTAATTTCTTGTAAAAATAAAAGATACATGCATATGTATTGAAACAATATACATGTAAATGACAGATAAAGAAAAAAAAAAGTATAACATACAGGTTAATCTTAAAATTCAAATACCACAACACTGCCTTGTTAAAGAAGCTGAGGATAAAGGTTCAAGCATGTCTCCAGACCTAAACGCTATTGAGCATCTGTGGGGCATCCTCAAACAGAAGGTGGAGGAGCGCAAGGTCGCTAACATCCACCAGCTCTGTGATGTCGTCATAGAGGAGTGAAAGAGGACTCCAGTGGCAACCTGTGAAGCTCTGGTGAACTCCATGTCCAAGAGGGTTAAGGCATTATGCTGGCCACACATTATATTGACATTTTGGGCCCGATTTGGACATTTTCACTTAGGGGTGTACTCACTTTTGTGGCCAGAGGTTTAGACATTAATGGCTGTGTGTTGAGTTATTTTGAGGGGACAGCAAATTTACACTGTTATACAAGCTGTACACTCACTACTTTACATTGTAGAAAAGTGTCATTTCTTCAGTGTTGTCACATGAAAAGATATAATACAATATTTACAAAAATGTGAGGGGTTTACTCACTTCTGTGAGATACTATATATATATATATATATATGTATATAAAACACTTTATTTTAGGGTCTCTTAACTAGTTGCTTATTAGCATGCATATTGATAGAATATTAACCATTTATTAGTAGTAATTAAGCACATATTAATGCCTTATTCTACATGACGTTAATCTACATCCCTAATTCTACCCAATACCTAAACTTAACAACTACCCTACTAACTATTAATAAGCAGCAAATTAGGAATTTATTGAGGGAAAAGTCGTAGTTAATAGTTAATTTCCCTATTCTAAAGTGTTACCATATATATATATATATATATATATATATATATAGAGAGAGAGAGAGAACACGAAGGTTTTAATGTTTTTAAATGTACTGTAAGCAATGTTTTAACACCTTCACAGCTTGATCTATTTCAAAATGAATATGTATATTCCTACTTAAAAGGTTTGCACAAATTAACACGCTGGATTTGTTCCCAAATCCAGCCATGCATACAGGCCTTGCTACTTTCATTTTATTGTTTTCTTTTCTCACACAGACGTTGCTCCTCCTTTCTGTTCTTCCAGTACACCCATTCACACAGCTTTTGAATTTCAGCTTAATTAAGAACATAATGAAATTCTCTGTTGTGCAGCAGCCGCCGCTGTGACAGCTCTGATTTACCCAGATTCTGCGGATTCCAAACCCCAGTCAATTAACACAAATCCAGTTGAACAATGAATATTAAAGCGATTAATGGTTTTGAAAGGCAGGCTGGTGTCTCACATGCTGGTTTATGTCACATGTGGCATCTGATCTGTCTCCTGTGATCTCAGTCTGAAGTGAAGTCTGGCAGCTGACCCTCTAGTACTTGATGTGATGTTCAGTGCATCTGTTGCCACCAATCCAGTTAATCGAATGCTAATTGGCAGAACTTGCTGAGGCAAAATGTTGCTTATACTTAGGGTTAGGGATTTGAACAAACCTCCAATCAATAATAAAAGTGTGCATGATTCCTTCCATGGGCTGCTATACATTAGCCATTAAGCATGGGGAAGTCGTGGCCTAATGGTTAGAGAGTCGGATTCGTAATCGAAAGGTTGCGGGTTCGAGTCTCGGGCCGGCAGGGATTGTAGGTGGGGGGAGTGAATGTACAGCGCTCTCTCCACCCTCAATACCACGACTGAGGTGCCCTTGAGCAAGGCACCGAACCTCCAACTGCTCCCCGGGCGCTGCAGCATGGCTGCCCACTGCTCCGGGTGTGTGTTCACGGTGTGTGTGTGTGTGTGTGTGTGTGTGTGTGTGTGTGCATTTGTTCACTACTCACTGCTGTGTGTGTGCACTTGGATGGGTTAAACGCAGAGCACCAATTTCGAGTATGGGTCACCATACTTGACAATACGTCACGACGACGACGAAGCATATTGGAATGGTACAAAGCTCGTCCATGAACACTCAAAAGCTAGTTGAATGTGTGTCTGTAAATGTAGTTATACACATGCATGAATAATTAAATCTGTAATAAACTTTGGCAGATGATTTAATGAACTAAAACAAAAAGATGAAGGCGTTAGCTAACACAACATCAAAAGGTTACCATAATTCAGAAAATATATCAATCTAGTTTCATACCTACTTTATGAAACAACATTTGGTCTGAGACAAATCTTGAGGTTCTTGGTCAAAATGCATTTTGTGAAATCTCTTGGGGTGTAGAAGATCCAGGCTTACGTTTTATTTACGACTGCTTTTCTACTGCAATATTCTCTACTGTTAAAGTTTGTGGTAAGTACATGGACATTTATAAAGATTTATATGCATAGAAATTAATATTTTTATTAAGTAAAGACATTAAATTGATCAAAAGAAATTTACGATGTTCCAAAACTTTCCTGAGCAGCAAAACAGCATATTAGAATGATTCCTGAAGGAGGAATGACTGGAGTAATGATGCTGAAAATTCAGCTTTGCATCACAGGAATAAATTACATTTTACAATGACAAATTCAAATAGAAAGCAGCTATTTAAAACTGTAATAGTATTTCACAATGTTACCGTTTTTTTCTGTATTTTTAAATCAAATAAATGTAGCATGGTTGAGCATAAGAGACTTCTTTCAAATACATTAAAAATCATTCCAATCCAAACTTTTAAAAATTTTTACGAAATCAAAATGTATACATTGTTTTTTATTATTATTATTATTAATATTATTTATATATTTTTTTTTTTTCATTTATTAGGGTTTACTCACATTTTAATAGGTTTATTGAACTATAGTTGATTTAATTCTAACTAACTGTGTTTGTTTTGAAAGTGTCAAAGTGTTTATGAAGTTCAGAATGGCATGATGAAAACCGAACAGAAGAAATAAAGGTAGATTATACCACATTTTTCTAAGTTACCTTGAAATTTCATAGGGTTGGCTTTTAAACACTGTGAGACCGAGGGGCTTTTCACTTTGACAGGACTTTTGAGGTACTTTTAAAAAGCAGGGATGGAACAGGCTGATCAGAATGCAAAGCAGCAACTTTTGTTTGGGACGACTTGATTGGGGTGCTCGCTGTGCCAATGTAACTTGATAGCTTTGGAATTATGTTTTCCAAAATGAAATGTACTTGTGTTGGATAATTATGCTTCTGACAGGAAGTCCCATGGAAGGCTGGGGCAGCTAATTTCAATAAGGGTAAACAATCGCTGGCACCTCTTTGACGGCCATGTTTTAATTAGAGGCAAATCCAACACATGCGCTGACATTACTTTGGAGAAGGATGAGAAAATGAAAGCCTGCCTGAGGTTATTTATGACTGCCAGTTGGCACAAACAAATGCACACAAACTGGCCCGTCTAGAAATGGGTTTTGATGCATTATTTGTGCATATACAGTGTCATTAGCTCTGTCTAGCTTGGATTAAGAACACCTTAGTAGATTTGTTCTTGTTTAACTGATATAATGATGTCTAGATTAGTTGGCATTTACAATGAGATAAAGGAATAAATTCACTCTAAAATGTCTTGTTTGGATGTTAACTTGCATGATTCTTAATTCTTTCTTAAGAAGATGACAAAAAGAGATGTTTAGCAGATTGTTCACACTACTCCTTTTTTTCTATAAAGAAAAATTATAAAAGTAGTTTATATGACTTGTGTGTTATATTCCAAATCTTCTAATCATATGGTAGCTTTGTGTGATGAATGGACCACAACTTAAATTTTTATTCAGAAAAAAAAAATATATATATATATATATATATATATATACATACACTGAAAAAAATTATAAACGCATCACTTTTGTTTTTGCCCCCATTTTTCATGAGCTGAACTCAAAGATCTAAGACTTTTTCTATGTACACACAAGGCCTATTTCTCTCAAATATTGTTCACAAATCTGTCTAAATCTGTGTTAGTGAGCACTTCTCCTTTGCCGAGATAATCCAGCCACCTCACAGGTGTGGCATATCAAGATGCTGATTAGACAGCATGACTATTGCACAGGTGTGCCTTAGCCTGGCCACAATAAAAGGCCACTCTAAGGCTACGTCTACACGAAGACGAATTTCTCCGTATCCGATCTTTTTTTTTTTTGCCTCAAATTCCGTAAACATGGAGTCGTCTCAGGAAATATCTGCGTCCACACGGAATCACTGAAAACGACTGAAAACGATGTAGTACACATGCCAGACCAATATGTGGCGCTGTAATTCTGCCACTGAGATACACAAAAAAACAGAGAAGAAGACTTGGACCATGTGCGTAAACCTTGCGCGCTGAATATAAACTAACACACAAAGCAGAAGATTTTGCTTTAATAAAACTAATGAGCTCAGTAGGTTCTGCAGCACGAACACAGGCACGTAGTCTGACATTGTTGTTGTTGTTGTCGCTGTTATGTGACGTAGCGGTGTCTGATTAGGGGCGAGACGTGGGCTGATGACGTCATCGTTTCAAAAATATATGGATTCGCCGTCCACACGAAAAAATGAAACCACCGTTTTCAAATTTATCCACCCTGGGACCTGTTTTCAAAAATTATCGGTTTCACTCTTCGAAAACGCCGGTTTCGTGTGGAAGAAACGCCTATACGGTAAAAAAATTATGCGTATACAGAGAAACCCGTCTTCGTGTGGACGGGGCCTAAAATGTGCAGTTTTACTGTATTGGGGGGGTCCGAAAACCAGTCAGTATCTGGTGTGACCACCATTTGCCTCACGCAGTGCAACACATCTCCTTCGCATAGAGTTGATCAGTTTGTTGATTGTGGCCTGTGGAATGTTGGTCCACTCCTCTTCAATGGCTGTGTGAAGTTTCTGGATATTGGCAAGAACTGGAAAACGCTGTCATATACGCCGATCCAGAGCATCCCAAACATGCTCAATGGGTGACATGTCCGGTGAGTATGCTGGCCATGCAATAACTGGGATGTTTTCAGCTTCCAGGAATTGTGTACAGATCCTTGCAACATGGGGCCGTGCATTATCATGCTGCAACATGAGGTGATGGTCGTGGATGAATGGCACAACAATGGGCCTCAGGATCTTGTTACGGTATCTCTGTGCATTCAAAATGCCATCAATAAAATGCACCTGTGTTCGTTGTCTATAACATACGCCATAACCCCACCGGCACCATGGGCCACTCGATCCATAACGTTGACATCAGCAAACCGCTCACCCACACGATGCCATACACGCTGTCTGCCACCTGCCCTGTACAGTGAAAACCAGGATTCATTCGTGAAGAGAACACCTCTCCAAAGTACCAGACGCCATTGAATGTGAGCATTTGCCCACTCAAGTCGGTTACGACGACGAACTGCAGTCAGGTCGAAACCCCGATGAGGACGACGAGCATGCAGATGACCTTCCCTGAGACGGTTTCGGACAGTTTGTGCAGAAATTCTTTGGTTATGCAAACCGATTGTTGCAGCAGCTGTCCGGGTGGCTGGTCTCAGTCGATCTTGGAGGTGAAGATGCTGGATGTGGAGGTCCTGGGCTTGGTGTGGTTACACGTGGTCTGCGGTTGTGAGGCCGGTTGGATGTACTGCCAAATTCTCTGAAACGCCTTTGGAGACGGCTTGGTAGAGAAATGAAATTTCATTTTCAGTCAATTTGCTCTGTATCTTTTCCTGTCTGCTGTCACTAAATATGGAAATAGATCTCTCCATCTCTCTTTTTAATGTAAAGACAGGTTAATTCTCAGTGTCATTGACTAACGCCTCTTTCAGACAGTAGGTGAGAGAAAAAGAGCGGGGTAAGGGAGGATGAGAGCTCTTCTCATCTTCTGCTATGCAGCTTCTGAATTAATCATTAAATAGCATATGTTTTTACATATTTAGATATGCTTTGCTCTCCTCTTTTCCCATTGCTCTGCTCTTTTTGCCTCCTGTTTACACAAGCATGACAACTATAAAGTGCCACTCATACAGCCTTGTAAGCACTTATGTCAGATATTGTGCTCTTTGGGGCTTCAAATTCTAGGTGTTTTTTTTTCTTTTGTTCTTTTATGACTTAGAAATATTAACATTTCAAACTGTACTACAATAGTGTCTGAATAACTTGGAGGTCTGTGACCTGTCCATGGTGTAGTGGTTATTTGTGGTAGAGTTAAATCATTATTCATAATACACTACTGTTTAAAAGTTTGGAGTTGGTAAGATTGCATTTATTATTATTATTGTATTTTTTAATTTTTTATATTTTGTTTTTTAAAAAAAAGGTCTGCATTTTTTTCTGTATTTTTGAACTTTATTTTGTTGTGTTCCAACAAAAACTTGGTGGCTGAATCCTAATACAAGGAACTGGAGGTTCTTGGTTCGAATCCGACCTTGTAAATGTTTTATTTTTTATTTTTTTATCATCATATAAACCAACGATGTTAATCCATGATTGTATATCAAGAATACGAACACGTTTGTGTGCATTTTATTTTGCGATTTCACCACAACAAATTCAGGGTCTCTTCAATAGATTGATTAATAATACTTGATAATAGACTGATTGAAGCACTCCTCTGCATGAAGACTGCACGATCACAAGGGAACACTGACTGTTGCCTTCAGCCACTGATAACGGCGGCAACGAGCACTCAGTATATTTTCAGAAACAACAGATTCCAGCGCCCGATCGCCTCTTTAACAAATTATATGAATGCTCTGCTCTGCTACCTAAAATCTTTATTGGTACAAGATGTTTCAAAAAGTAGTGGGGACAAAATCGCTCCTTGGCAAAACGCGGTGGGACGTCTCACCCATGCCACCGCAAATTACGCGTTTTCCAGTAACACATAGGCCTATTATAATCAGTTAAATAGCTGACAAAATGTAGGCTACATTTGGTGTCAATGTATGCGTTGTTATGGAAATTCACAGTTCTGATCAAAATGTGATATGACTGTAAAATTCTACTGTTTTTTTCTCTGTAAAAATACATTTTTCCCAACTCTAAAAAAACATTATATATGAACGTTTTTTTAAGGACATGTAAGGTTAATAATACATAACAATTACTTTTAATTAAAGGAAAATACTTTTTTTTTTTCAGTAACACATATAATTAGTTGAACAACAGGTAAAATGTACATTTGGTGTCAATGTATGCATTTTTGTGGAATTTCCCAGTACCTATCAAAATGTGATATTACTGTTAAATTCTACTGTTTTTTCTCTGTAAAAATACTTTTATTTTTTTACAGAGTATGACACATTTTTCAGGATTGTTTGATTAATAGAAAGTTCATAAAAACAGCATGTACTTGAAATAGATGTAACAATGTAAAAGCCTTTACTGTTACTTTTGGTCATTTTAATGTGTCCTAATGCTGAATGAAAATATTAATTTCTTCACATAAATAAATGAATCAATCAATCAATCTTACTGACCCCAAATTTTAGAACCACATTGTACATAGTTGAGACATATGATATGATATTTGTTGTGATGATTGTTTTATATTGTCTTGTGCTTCATCTGTTCTGTCCTATTCTTTGTGTCCTCCTTCAACACATTTACATTTACATTTATTCATTTAGCTGACGCTTTTATCCAAAGCGACTTACAATTGCTATATATGTCAGAGGTCGCACGCCTCTGGAGCAACTAGGGGTTAAGTGTCTTGCTCAGGGACACATTGGTGTCTCACAGTGGATTCGAACCCGGGTCTCTCACACCAAAGGCATGTGTCTTATCCACTGCGCCATCACCACCTGATTAAAAGCTCCTTTCAAACAGATCCCTCCTGCATTATGAAGCATCTCTCAGACCATCTCTCTCACTCTCTTTCCTCTGTTTCCTCTGTCTCAGCTGTCTTTTATTTGACACAGGGACTCTTGGATGAGATCTGCCAACTACTGACCATTCTCAGATAATCTATATGCCTACAACCATATATAATGACCAGCAATCTTCCATTCGGATTTGGCGACAGTGGTAATTGATGATAATTGATCTATTTGTTAGTTTATAAATGCACTAATTTGTAAAGGAATAGTCTTGTTCAATAAAAGTTTAATCCTATTGACAGTATTTGTGCATACATAGTTACTGTAATGTTGATTACCATCAAGCAAGACAAATTTGGACTTATCTGTCAGAATGAATGAATAATTAACTAACTAAATGCATGTCTTCTAATCAATTCAATCAAAATGTATATAGTGGTTTTGAGTTGGTTTTATCTTTGGAGTTACTGAAATATTTTTTTTTTGATGATGATGTTGATGTTTTTATTTTTTGGTTGTAGAACGATCAGTTAAACCTCAATAAATGTGGCAATACTACATAAAGTGTCCTTGTTACTTGTTACATGTAGTAATAATTACAATATGTACATGTAGTGCTTAATTACAAACAACTAACACTATAAAAAAGTATATTTTGTTAATTAATATTACTGCGTAATTACATAATTACACTGTAACAAGGACAATAATTTAAAGGGATAGTTCACCCAAAAAATGAAAAATTAGGGTTAGAAGAACCCTAAAATTAGGGACATTTTTTCTCTGAATGTATTCATCTGAAAGTCATATACACCTAGGATGGCTTGAAAGTGAGTAAATTATGGGGTAATTTTTATTTTTGGGTTTAAGAAACATTACATTATTATGCTACTGTAGTAACTTTAGAACTATTATTTTAATTTAGCTTTTAGGGAATCTATTCTTAAGATTCGATATTGATATGATATCAATCAAAACGTATAATTCCAAAGGTTTTAACGACTCGTCCAGCGAATCGTTAAATTCAGTATATCTTTAACAATTTTGTTTATCTTATTCGTGGCAGGGAGGACGAAAGGGGGAGCTGTCCGGGGGTCATGAGTGTCCCGTTGGGCATGCATCTGTGAGACTTCAACGCCCAGTCTCATCATAAAAACGTCTCTCCTGGTTGATACAATCATTGACTTACATGTTAAGCAGTCAGGAGGTCGTGTCCTGTTTCTGGTTGAATTATGTTTAAGTGATAAGAAAGCCACAATAAAGTCCTGTTCTGGAATACGTCCAGATGCTCCCTCAAATTTATCCTGGTTTTTAGAGGTGTAATGATGGCGCTGAGGCAGAGTTAGAATCCATTCGCAGAAGTTTATTAAAAGGGGTTTCAACAAACAGAAACGTGAAGTCAGGTAAGAGGTCTATACCAGTATCACAGTTGAGTCCGTTGATACACACAGGGGCAATCCAGAAGGCGGAAATCAGTAGGCAGGCAAAGAGTTCGTACACAAACATCAGTCCAAACGAGAAAACAAGGCAGAGGGGCAAATCCAGGAAATCAGAGTCGAGGTCAACAGGCAGAGTTATACACAGCAAGGCAATGAGAAAGACAATGGTAAACACTTGGTAAGGCAGGTAAACTGGCAATACTTCACAGTTTGACATGTGCTCAGTCTCTGGCTTATAAAGCAACAAACAGGAAGTGGCAGTAGAGGAGCAGAGGGAGTGGCAAGCAGTCAGTACTCTGGTGAGAGCTCCCTCTGCTGGTTTGGTGTTACAAGAGGTCTCCTGAGATAAGGAGATTTAGGGCAGGAAATCGGCCAGCCAGTCAAATGCAGATGCTGGGAGTGGAAGTCTTGACTCCTGCTAAGGAATGTGCTGTCTTGAAATTATTGTGTGTGTGTGTGTGTGTGTGTCCGGCTCTACAAGGCATTACACAAAAATTTGCATTATTTCTAGGCCTCTAATCAAAAAGCTAATTTGTGACATTGACCAAATTTAATTGAAATATTTGTGTGAATAAATCACGTTTATTACATTGGCTTATTTTATTAACCAAATTAGGACGAATATTTAACACAGCAGCAAATCATGGGAGTGTGAAAAAGATTAAGTGCTTCATAATGAAGAGAGGAGGTGCTGCTATTATTTAGTGTCTTTGAAGTTCATTTTCTGCATCATTCCATGTTTATGAGGATGATTATGACACTATGGAGGAGGGTTTAATTTAATTCGCATAAACTAGGCCTGCTGTGCTGCACAGTTAGCGCTGTGCTGAATTAGCATCCACATTAGCACCATGAGAACACTTAGCAGGGCGTTCATGGCCAGAATAGATGTTTCTCAGGAGAGGTCCTCTCAGATTAAAGACGGGCATTTAGCAGTTTCTCTCACTGATTCTGTGCACCATGCATCACACTCTTAGAGTTGGTTTCAGTGGTTGGTTTGCAAACTCGATTGAAGTATCACAATAAGAATCAGAAAGAGCTTTTATTGCCAAGTATGCTTGCGCATACAAGGAGTTTGTTTTAGTGCATTAAGCTTCCAGTTCACAGAAACAACAACGACACACAGACAATAAAAATGAGATGAGAATAGAAAATACACATATGTAAATATAAATAAACAAAAAATTGAAAAAAGAAACAAATAATATGTACAGTTGTGCTATAGATGATAGAATGGAATAGAATAGAAGGAGATGCAGGGACGTACTAGGATGGAGGTGGTAGCAAATAAATACAAGGTTATTGCACATTGTTATTGCATAATGTTGGGGTCCAGAGTGATGTTCTGAGCCTTTTACCTCACTCTGGATGTATACAGTTCTTGAAGGGTGGGCAGGGGGACACCGGTAATCCATTCAGCAGTCCCAACCGTTCTCTGTAGACTTCTGATCCCTGATTTTGTAGCTGAGCCTATAACCAAACAGTTATTGCAATTATAAACAACAACTCAATTTTGAACCCTGTCTGGCGCTCTACGGGTGGCAGCCTGCTACAGCAGCTCCGTGTTTTGTATTGTTAGTCTTAGTTTTTTCTGTTTAGGGTTGTTTATGTTGCTAAACTAAGCAACATAGCACAGGAATAAGGATGGTGGGGAAGCAGTTTGATCACTTTTTTCTGCTTTTTTTGGCACTTTGTTTACTCACTGTATTGTGTGTTCATGGCGAACGCAGCGAGGGGATTGTTTACTCTCTCTGACCAGCTGATAGCATTTGGGAATACCATTCTACCCCCCGGAGATATACCTGTCTTTCCGAAGCAGCTGAGGAGGAAACGCCGGGGATTCCGAGCTGGAGCTTTACGGAGGGCAAAGAGAAGGAGATTTAAGCCCTACCTTCCAGCAGTCATTATGGGAAATTTAAGATCTTTGGTTAACAAGATGGAGGAACTGGCGGCGCTGGTGAGAAACCAGAGGGAATATAGGGAGTGCAGCATTATGTGCTTTACGGAGACATGGCTGCATGAGTATATTTCGGATGTCAACGCTACAGTGGCTGGCTTTCAAACAGTGAAGGCGGATAGAGATTGCACAGCAAGCAGTAAGAAGAAAGGAGGAGGGCTCGCTGTGTTGATTAATAACAGATGGTGCAATTCAAAGAACATTTATGTTAAAGAGTGCATCTGTAATCCTGATATTGAACTGATTGCCATTAGTCTGAGGCCGTTTTATTTGCCTCGGGAGTTTACTTCCACTATTGTTTATGTTCCAGCGCAGAGATAGCGAGTGACGTTACACATATGGTTATAGCGAAGCAACAAACACAGCAACCAAATACCTTTGTTGTCATATCGGGAAATTTTAATCATGTAACTCTTGCCTCAACTTTACCTACTTTTTATCAGTTTGTGAAATGTCCAACAAGAGAGAATAAAACACTGGATCTACTGTATGCCAATGTCAAGGAAGCTTACAAGTAAGTCTATGGCTCTCCCCCCACTTCAGACGATCAAATTACAACCTTGTTTTACTCACTCCACTCTACAAGCCTGCTGTTCAGCGTCAACCTTTTACAACTAGGATGGTAAGGAAATGGATCCAGAAGGGGGTTGATGATCTGCGCAGTGCACTGGAAATTACTGACTGGGATGTACTGTGTGAACAGGGGGACGATATTGACAGTATGGTGGACTGTGTTACTGAATACATTAACTTTTGTGTTGATACAACCATTCCCACTATTGAGGTACGATCCTTCCCTAATAATAAACCCTGGATTACCAGAGACTTGAAGGCTCTGTTAAATAGAAAGAAGGAGCTTTCAAAAGAAGGGATAAGGAAGAGGTGAAGCGTGTACAAAGGGAATTAAAGAGGAAGCTGCGGGAGGGCAAAGACTCCTGTAGGCAGAAACTTGAGGATAAACTGATGAGGAATAAGGCGAAATAGGTCTGGAGGGGTATGAGGGACATTACTGGCCTTCAACAACCAGGCAAAGTAATAGAAAGTGATCCAGGGATGGCAGATGAACTAAACCAGTATTTTAACAGGTTCAATGTGAAATCTGCTACAACACACTATCATCCATAATCCCACAGGAATCCTCTGGAGTTGGAAGCAACAGCTTTCAGCACATATCCTCACCAAAACCCCCCCACCCCCACCCCCACATCAGGTTTCCACATATACATCCACAGACACTAGCTTCACCTGCACTGGACTAATTATAACAGAGGAGCTGAAGAGACTACATCATGGCAAAGCCGCAGGTCCAGATGCTATTTGTCCTAAAACTCTGAAAGTCTGTGCAGACCAACTGTGTGGAATATTTCAGCGCCTTTTTTAATCTGAGCCTCAGTTTGGAGAGAATACCTCTGCTTTGAAAAAAATCATGTTTGATTCTGGTGCCAAAGAAGGGTTGTTCCACTAAGATAAATGACTATAGACCGGTTGCACTCACATCACACATAATGAAGACTATGGAGAGGATAGTCTTATCACACCTGAGGTCACTGGTCTGTTCATCATTGGACCCTTTGCAGATTGCTTACAGCCCCCGGTTGGGGTGGAGGATGCTATTATATACATGCTACAGAGGATCTATACACTTATACAAGGCTGGTAGCATGGTGAGAATCATGTTCTTTGACTTTTCCAGTGCTTTCAACACTATTCAACCAACATTACTTGCAGAAAAAATGGAGGGTTGCAAGTGGATGCTGCAATGATCTCCTGGGTCACTGATTACCTCATAGGCAGACCACAGCTCGTGAGGCTAGGGAACTGTGTGTCACAGGAGGTGGTTAGCAACACAGATGCTCCCCAAGGAACTGTCCTGTCTCCCTTTCTTTTCACCCTTTACACATCTGACTTCCAGTACAACACAAGGCATTGTCACCTGCAAAAGTTTTCTGATGACTCTGCTGTGGTTGCGTGTGTTAGGGATGGGCAGGATTTGGAGTACAGGACACTCATCAACAGCCTTGTGGAGTGGTGTGGAACTAATCACCTACAGCTAAATGTTACAAAAAACAAAATAACTGGTAATTGACTTAAGGAGGAAAAAGAAACAACTTACCCCTCTCTGTATAAGTGGTGGTAATGTGGAGACTGTGGACTCCTACAACTACCTGGGGGTCTACATTGACAATAAGCTTAACTGGACTAAAAACATGGAGGCAATATACAGGAAAGGACAAAGTCAACTTTATTTTCTGCGGCGACTTAAGTCCTTCAATGTATGCAGTAAAATGCTTAATATGTTTTATCAGTCTGTGGTTGCTAGTTCTTTGTTTTATGCTGTGGTGTGCTGGGGTACTGGTATGAAAGGGGGTGATGCTAAACGGCTGAATAAACTGATCAAAAAAGCTAGTTCTGTCATTGGACAGGATCTGGTTCCTCTGGAGGTGGTTGCGGAGAAGAGAATCATGCATAAATTGCTAGCCATCATGGAAAACACCACCCACCCTCTAAATGACTTGCTTCTGGCATTGCGTAGTAATTTTAGTTGGAGACTGATTTTGCCTCGGTGCAATACTGAACGGTATAGAAGGTTTTGTGTATCTACTGCGGTTAGACTATATAATACATCTCACAGGACAAAGGCACCTTTCACCTTCTAGTGACTTAGATAGTTAAACTTATCCCAGTACAAATCTGAGGGGAATTACCTGATTGCATATTGTGTATATTTTGTATAGTGTTTTTTATTATTTTATTGCTTATTTTTATCTATTGTATTTATTGTGAGTTGTATGGTGTACGTTCTGGCTGTTTATGCAAATCAATTTCCCTGTGGGGATTAATAAAGTACCTATCTATCTATCTATCTATCTATTGAAGTGCACAGGAGAGACTGAGTAGAATTGTTTCAGCAGCTCCTGTGGCAGGTTAAACTTCCTCAGCTGGCAAAGGAAGTACAATGTTTGTTGGGCTTTTTTTACGATGGAGTCGATGTGAGTGTCCTAATTCAGCTCCTGAGAGATGATGGATCCCAGGAACTTGAACGTCTCCACTGCAGTGACAGTGCTGTTCATGATGTTGAGTAGGGAGATTGCAGGGGGATTTATCTTGAAGTACACGATCATCTCCAGAGTTTTGTGTGGATTAAGCTCCAGCTAGTTTAGATTGCACCAGACAGCCAGCTCTTTAACCTCTTGTCTGTAGGCAGACTCGCCACCGTCCTGGATGAGGCCGATGAGTGTGGTGTCGTCTGCAAACTTCAGGAGCTTGACAGCGGGGTCCTTAGAGGTGCAGTCGTTGATGTACAGGGAGAAGAGCAATGGGGAGAGAACACATCCCTGAGGGGCGCCAGTGTTGGTGGAGCGGCTGTTTGACATTAATTTCCCCAGTCTGCTGCCTATCTGTCAGAAAGCTGGTGATCCACTGACAGATAGATCTAGGAACAGAGAGCTGGGTTAGTTTGGTCTGGAGGAGTGTTGGGATGATGGTGTTGAAGGCCGAACTAAAGTCCACAAACAGGATCCTCACATAAGTCCAGGTGGTGCAGGATTTAATGCAGTCCCATGTTGACTGCATCATCCATGGACCTGTATGCTCGGTAAGCAAACTGCAGGGGGTCCAGTAAGGGTCCAGTGATGTCCTTCAGATAACCCAGAACCAGTTTTTCAAATGACTTCATGACGACAGATGTTAGAGCCACAGGTCTGTTAGTAATTAAGTCCTGTTATCTTAGGTTTCTTTAGAACAGGAATGATGGTGGAGCGTTTGAAGCAGGAAGGGATTTCACACAACTCCAGAGAGCTATTGAAGATCTGTGAAAAGATGAGGGCCAGCTGGTCAGCACAGGTTTTCAAGCAGGCTGGTGTCACACCGTCTGGTGCCTTTCTTCTTTTGTTCTTCCTGAAGACCTGGCACACACCTTCTTCACTGATCTGAAGTACAGTAGTGGGGGAGAGGGGAGTTGCTGGAGGTGTTAACGGTTGTGTAGAGAGATGGTCAGGACGGGTGTGGGGGGTTTCACATCTACAATAAAACTCATTCAGGTCTTCAGCCAGTTTTTGATTCACCTCAGTGCTGGGGCATGGTGCCCTGTACTTGGTGATGGCTTTCAGGCCTTTCCACACTGAAGCAGAGTCATTGGAAGTGAACTGACCTTCCAGCTTTTTAGCGTAGGTCCTTTTAGTCACTCTAATCTCCTTATTCAGTGTGTTCCTGGCCTGATTTTAGAAGACTCTGTCCCCATTTCTGTAGTTGTCCTCTTTGGCCTGATGAAGATGTCTGAGTTTTGCTGTAAACCATGGCTTATCATTGTTGAATGTTACATAAGTCCTGGTGGGAATGCATATATCCTCACAGTAACTGATATATGAAGTTAAAGTCTCCGTGAACTCGTCCAGATTGGTGGCAGCAGCTTCAAAAACACTCCAATCAGTAAGGTCAAGACAGGCTTGTAAAACCTGCTGTGTCTCATTTGGGCCAGCTCTTTACAGTCTTTACGACAGGTTTAGCAGATTTAAGTTTTTGCCAGTAGGTTGGTATAAGATGAAACAGGCAGCGATCAGAGCGCCCCAAAGCTGCCCGTGGAACGATGTGGTATGTATTCTTTATTGTGCTGTAACAATGGTCCAGTATATTACTTTCTCTGGTGGGACATGTAACATGCTCTCTGTATTTTGGCAGTTCACGTGAAAGATTTGCTTGATTAAAGTCCCCAAGAATGATTAAAGGGGTGGTTGACTGTTTTATTTTCTAGGATTGATTGTGTTTATGGGGTGCAGTCAAACATGTGTTCATGCTTAGTTTAAAAAAAAAACACATTATTTTACACATAATTTACCTTTATTCCACACCTCTCGCTCCCTTCTCCTCTAAACACCCAGATTATTTCCTGGTTTTACTCAACGGCATGTGCTCCGTTGTATTGTAAACAATGGCGTCATTTACATTGCTTATCAATTTGAGCCCGAATGAAACGCTGAGGATATTGTGAAGAGGATCGCGCAGAACCTGTGCAAGCATGGCTTTTAATGGTATGATTTTTTTTTTAGTTTGTTGTTGGTTCACACTTTTAGATATGCTGTTATTTGTTAGTGCTACTGTTTCTGTTAGCTTTTAATACACAGTTTTATCCTAATTAAAGCCTTAATACAGCACGGCAACCGCACGCAGGTCCATGTATAACGCTTCTAATATAGCTATGTGAAAATAAGTATATAATTGTAACAGTTTGTTGGAGCTGATCTGACGATCTGAATGAGAGAGAGAGATGCAGAGTATGAGCAGAGCAGGGCGACGCGAGTAACAGTTTTAAGAACCGCTGCTTTAAAACATAAGCTATGATTTTGAAACTTGTGAATCCATTAGAATCGTTAAAAGACAGAATCGCGATTCATATATGAATAGATTTTTACGTGCACCCCTAGTTTTCTCTTCCTTTTCTCTAAAGCAGGGCAGAATCTTTTCCCGGGGGCAGGGTTTATCTGGGTCCATGACGTATTGGACCCGTCGTAGTCGCTACCAGTCGTTTTGGTAGGCATTAAACTGCCAGAATTTTAAAAGACATATCTCCATTTGCGTTGAACTTTCAGCTTTGTAACTTAGCCGATATTGTTTATGCTCAAACAGCAACATTACACATTAACTAATGTTATAAAAGTTCAATCGCAATCAACCACCCCTTTAAAACAGAGTCTGGGTGTTGTTGTTCTGTGTCTGTGATCAGATCAGCGACTTTCTGTAAAGCTTAGCTCACGTGCGCTTGCGGAGGAACGTAAACACTAGGGGTTGAATTTATGTGATGAAAGTCGAGTCGAAGTCGACTAGTCGCTGATGACGTCATTAATGAACAAATAAGTCTGGAGCTGAGACAAACACCTTGTGCACAGCTATGGCATATGACACAGCACTGCCCACATGGCCATTGCTCCTACAAAAGCTTATTTTTATCAGTTCTTTCGTCTTTGGGTCATTTTATTTCTCACAGATTTCTGCTTGTTCTAAATCAGATACAAATAAGTAGCACAGTAAAGATTACATTCATATGAATGAATGCATTAGTGAGAGCGATTGCGTGTGTGAATTAATTCTACCTGGCAGCATCTCTCTACTAGTAGTGAAGCTGTGGGATTTAGTTATTAAGAATTATATGCTTGAACTTTTCAGTTTCTAAGCTATTTTATTGAGAAATCACAGAACAGTGTTGACAATACATTTCCGCGCTGAATGATTCTGTGCACATCTGCGCGTGATGTATTGTACGCGCTACTGTCTGTAGCCTATGTGTGTGCATTACAGTGCAGCAGCGCATTAGATTAGAACGACGATTACTTACCTGTACAATAAGCTGTTTAAAACGTGCATTCTCCCGTTCAATTTCGAGCATCCAGTAATATAATCACACATGTCTTGTGGAGCGCTTTCAGAGTATGAATTAATTTGTAATTTTAACTGTTTGGAAACGGAGCATAAATGTGGATTTTTTATCCTGTTGCGCCCTATATAGGACCAGCAACTAGGATGAATGATGCCATTACGGACAACGCGTTACATCTGCCGAGCTTGCAGCTGTTAAGAGCAGACCGCGACGCAGAATCAACGTGGAAGTTTTGCTCCTTCATTCTCGTGAGTGTTTACTAGGGGTTGCTAGAGTGTTTACTAGTCGACTTCAGCGCTCTGCCATGATGCTTTAAGCTTGACATCGAGTAGCAACCCCTAGTAAACACTCACGAGAATGAAGGAGCAAAACTCCCGCAGTGAGTAGAAAGGCTTACAGTTAATGAAAAGTGCTTCTAGATCGGAACAGCACATCTTCTTTAAGACTGTTACATCTGTACACCACCTCTCATTGATGTAAAAGCATGTCCCACCGCCACACGATCTGAGTCCCGTTTCCCCGTTGATTCTGCGTCGCGGTCCGCTCTAAACAGCTGCAAGCTCGGCAGAAGTAGCGCGTTGTCCGGCATGGCGTCATTCAACCAGGTTTTCGTGAAACACAGAGCAGCAAAGTTTGAAAAATCCTTATTTGTCCGGGAGAGCAGAAGCAGTTCATCTGTTTTGTTGGGTAGAGAGCAAGATTCCCAGATGGATGCTAGGCAACGCGTTCTAAATCCACTCTGAGTTTCAAGAGCACGCCGGCTCGTCTTGCGTTTGATACTATGTCCAGCAAAACATCCGAATAATCAAAAACTGGTAGGAGAGTTTGTGGTGTGTTCTGCTGAATGTTCAGCAGTAAATCCCTGGTAACAAAAACACTAAAAAAAAAAAAAAAAAACTGGAGAGTGAAGCACCATGGCTTCCGTGTGGCGCCATCTTGTCAGAATTATGATTGCTGTGGCCTGTAGGTCTGTCAGTGTTTAATGATGGATCAAACTAACAATATATTTACATCTAAAGACACATCTAATGTCTTTGATGTAATATCTGTTTAGAGATTCATGGCTCATCTGCCACAAAAATGTAGGCTATTTTTTTTTAATTATCATCATTTGTGGGATTTTCTCAGCTAATATTGTTACTTACAATTATTCAGTTAATTAATTATCATGTCTTGTAATTAATTTGATCACATTTTTAAATAGATTGACATCCCTGCTTATTATGCATAATTTCTCATTTTCTTTTGCAGATTTTACATCTCTGTCCAGACAATGAAAACTGTTTTTAAGTGATACAGCTAGAGAAAACAGGAGGACTTTGCTGTGAATTATGAGAATTTAACTGGACCTGTTATATATTTTTTTTTTGTGAAGAAAATCCATCCCAAGAAGCATGGAAGTATTGTACATGTTGAACAAAATCAGTAAAAAAATTTGGAAAATAGCCTTGTTAAAAAACCTATTGGCATACGTACAAGTAGTTTCTGTAAGTTTTGATCAATTTACTGCAGCCTTAATTAAAAATGAAAAAATAAATAAAATAAATTGTGAAACTTACATTTTAAAGTAAAAAGAAAAGGCTTTTTTTTTTTTTATTTAGAAATTTTGAGATTCCTTAATGCTAATAAAATAGATAAGAATAAAATAAATAAATGTAAAAAAGAAACACGCACAAACCATTTTTATGCTTCCTTTAAGTGAAAATTTAAATAATGTAGTCTAGATTGTGTTGGTTTTGTTTTCTAGGATGAGGTCATGGCCCACAGACGGTCTGTGTTGACATCTGCCTAATTTGGCTTCTAGCAGATGAATATGAGCCTGTTGAAATAGATAGACAGCTGAAAATAAGGTAAGCTCTTTCCTCCGTTTAAAACCGACTAGTGATTTATTTTTGGGTCATGACCCATAATTTGAGAATCACTGGGTGAGAATATATAATCCTCTTTAAAGCAGGGAAAATAATGTAACTTTTTTTTTCTTCCAACCGATAATTGTCATTGATTTAACAAACACTTTATATTGTCAATAAGAGGCAAATCTTTATGAAATTATTACTGTTTGCTCACACTTCAAATATTTTGCGAATGTGGCTGAGTTTGTTTGTGTAGGTGTGTGTGAAGAGGTCAAACTCGCTGTGACTCTCCCGCCTGCGCATTGTCCACTGGTTATTTGCTAAAAGAAGCTGATGAAATGATGGGAAATGTCTTAGTTTGCTGCAGTGGATGATGCATTTAGGAAGTAACATCCTGCTATTCTTTAAAAAAAAAGAAAATGTAGCCTACTGCACACATTTTCTGTATTTTACTGTAGTTTCACATAATATAATTAGTGTACTGTTACTCATGCATGGTATGGAATCTAAATTAAGGAACTATCAAGAGTCCTCTTACACAAATAAATCCCCATTGGAAAAAAGAATTACAAATTGGACCTTTTTTTAAGGGATTAAGTGGAGCTTAAAGGAATTGTTCACCCCGAAAATGAATGTTTTATCATCATTTTACTCAACCTCAAGTTGTTCCAAACCTTCTTTTCTTCTGCTGAACACAAAATAAAATATTTATGAGATATTAAGAATTTATATAAGAATGTTGGTAACGGAACAGTTGACGTTAGCCATTGACTTCAATAGTATTTATTTTATTTCCCATATACTATGAAGATCAGTGGGAGCCAGTAACTGTTTGATTACCAGCATTCTTCAAAATAGCTTCTTTTGTGTTCAACAAATTAAAGAAACTCATACATGTTCAGAGTGAGTAAATGATGACAAAATGTTCTTTTTTTGGTGAAATCTTTCTTTAAATTTCCTATTTCTCAGATCTGTCTTCTGAGAAATAGGAATAAATAAACCCAAATAAACATGCCAAAGTTTTCTCACGTTGTTTTAAGAATTGTCAAGCTACCAAAGTCTGTAATCAAAAGTCAGATATCTCATGAGCTCAAAGATTTTCTCATCAAATTAACTTATGTCTATATTCTTACTGAATGTCAACTATTGTCGTGTATGTCTGTTTTTGTTTATTTTAAAAGATTACTAAGTAGCTAAGTAAAATAAACCTCTGGGCAATCAAATCTACCTCTACTTTACCATAAGCATGGGATGCATAGAGTTTGCTGAATGTCAGAGAGATTGTATGAACTGTTACAATACACCAGGATCCAACATGCTTTAGCATTACATGCCTGTCTTTTTCTGTATATGCCTGTCTCTATCTCCCTCTGTACGTCTTGTCCCTGTTGCTTTCACCTCACTGTCTGACTCTGGAATAACAAATGAGAGGGGAATCATGTCTTTCTAGAACTTCCTGATAGTCTCGCATTTCCGCAGAAGTGTTTTCTTCTTCCAACAGACAGGGTTTGGAAACCTAGTGAGCTGCCTTTCTAGACTGATTTTTTGCTCAACATAGACATGTTTGGAGGTTTCAGATGAACATTTGAATAAATCTATGTTTTACAAAATGCTGACTAAGGGGTTCAGCTCACTAGGTTATGAAAATTATATTGCTCAGGGTTTGTTCTTTCATAGATTCTAGGTGTCTTTTCCATTATATCTCATTTAATTATTTAATTCTGTTTCTGTTTCTATACATGAATACTAGGCACAATAAAAATGTCCCAATGTGTCTTTAAAAACAAGATATTTGTGTCCATATAGTAGACTATTAAGTTATATAAGATATTAATATATATATATATATATATATATATATATATATATATATATATATATATATATATATAATTATGATAAATGTGAGTTCATACTGAAATCAGACTTTTACCTGCAAACTTTGGTACAGTAAAGTCTAAGTCTAAGTAAAGTCTAAGTCTAAGTAAAGTCTTTTTAGTCTAAGCACACTTGCACGTTTTGTTTATATTTTGAATCAGATTTTTATTTTTTACATTTTCAGGGGGCTTTTTTAAAATCTCTTTTATTGATTTTTATTTATTAGTTTTAAATATTTTAGCACTTAAAGTAAAACTTAAAACAGTAAATAAATAAGGCAACTAGCTGAAATAAAATAAGTGACAGACTTGGGCCAAAATACTTTGATTAGATTCATGACCTTTGACATCAACAGCAAAGATGATGCAAGTCTTTTAATATAGGTAAGCTTTTTGCTAACTACAGTATGTGTAATTACATGGTTAGTTTAGTTTTATTTGAATTTGGATTGTTTTATCCCTCAAAAAAGATCTGCAGCCCACTTTTGAGTTGCAACCCAATTGAATACTCTGCTCTAGGGTCTTAGTTATATTCACTGCATGCAATTAGAATTAACATTTGAGTTTAATCTCCTTGACTAATTAAGCCTGAGCATGTTGTTGTACATGTTTCTTAAACTTGTAAAGCCAAGTGAGGGCATTCAGAGATAGTTTTATTGTTGTAGTTATGAAATGTTCTTCAAAGCTTCTCTGAATAACACATTCAGGGATAATTACCGTAATCAGACAATTCTGATAAATGAGAAGCTTTTGAGTAAAGTACTACTAGTGTGATCATTGTTTCAGAGTTTCAACTCTTGTCTGATTATAAAGCACAGTGGTGCCAGGGGGTGGTGCTGGCCAAATGGATGCCATTATGAACCTGAGAATAATGCCTTGCACTTAACCCCAGATTGTTCCTGGAGGGCATTTTCTGCAATTAAACTTTGGATAGTGGTTCTACATGGCCAATAAGCAAAAATAAATTAAAGCAACAGTTGATACTTAAATGGTAATCATGCATCAATTTAATTCTAGTGGAGTCCATTTGGAGCATGAGTGGGGGTGCTTGGAAAGTTTATCGTTGGATCAGTCATTCAGTTCATGTTGTAGCGCCTAGTTTCATGGGGAGAATGGCATGAGCGTTATATCTCAGCACTGTTTGAAGTTTTGAGCCAAAAGTCCAATTGTACAAATGCTTGTTTTCTGAAATAGTTGTTTTAAAGCATACAAGAGTCACCTGTATAATAAAGGTTGTTTTTTAAGAAATAGTTAACCCAAAAATTTAAATTTGCATTAAAATATACTCACCCTCAGACCGCTGAAGATGTAAAAGAGTTTGTTTCTTCATTGGAACAGATTTGGAAAAAAATGTACGATTACATCACTTGCTCATTAATGGATCCTCTGCAGTGAATGGGTGCCATCAGAAAGAGATTCCAAACAGTTCAAAAAATCGTCTACAGTCCATCACTTAACGTCTTACAAAGTGAAAAGCTGTGTGTTTGTAAGAAAGAAATTCATCATTAAGATGTTTTAACTTCAAACCGTGGCTTCCAGCTAAAATACAAGTCCACAACCTATAATAATTCCTCATCTGAATGTGATGACAGTCCAAAGCACTTCTAAATAAATGTGTTGGTGGGTTTCGATGTGTGACAACAGGAAATGGACTGAAGTTGTATGGATTATTGTGATGTTTTCATCAGCTGTATGGACTCTCATTCTGACAGCACCCATTCACTGAAGATAATTCATTGGTGAGCAAGTGATGTAATGCTAAATTTCTCCAAAATCAGATGGAGGTAGAAATTCATCTAGTTCCTGGATGACCTGAGGTTAGCAGTGTTGGGAAGTAACTAGTTACATGTAACAGAAATACGTAATTTAATTACAAAATAAAAGTAATTTTAATCAGTTTGTTACTGAGAAAAAAATGTGCAATTAAATGACAGTTACTTATGAAAATGTTAAGAATTACAAAGGGGGTTACATCTGACTTTTTCACACACACTTACATACAAATTTAATTGAGTGCTCTAAAATATGATACACCAATGTTTCAGGAGTTTATAACATGCTTATTTGATATTTGATTAGATTTTTTTTCCTATATGGATTTATGTATATGCGTTATTTTTTAAGATTAACTGTTTTTTTTTTGTTTTGTTTTTCAAAGGCATTGTTACATTCCAGTGTTTCCTGTCATAGCTATGCAAAGATTTGATTTCAAAAACAGTATCATAGCTATTGTTCTATTTCTTGTTATGATTTTAAATCTGTATTTAACCTCAGAATGATTTTAAAGTAAGTCTGATTTTGTGGTGGCTATGCTTCAAAGGGGACATCAGATGCCCATTTTCCACAAGTTGGTATGATTCTTTAGGGTATTCTTGAAATGGTCTCAGTGGTCATGTAAAACAACACCCTTTTTACCTTGTCAAAAACAGCTCTGTTCACAGTGACTCGTTTCGCTGCATATCTCTTTACATGCTAATGAGCTCTGCTCACCCCACCCCTCTATTCTGTGGAAGAGCAAAGGTGATTGTCAAGTAATCATAAAAAAATATAAAGTGTGAGATTTACTTCTTCTGGAGGTGCAGCTGGATCATGAGCTGGATACTGATCCTTGAGTTTTAACTTTTTAACAAAACCTGCCTTGAATTGTCTCCCATTCAGAAAGCAGTCTGGAGTAAAATGATTTGCACAGACATAAACAAATTTAGGTGTATTTGTTGGCACATTACCATCAAAATCAAAAGCTCACAGTGGCTCTGATGTCTGGAGAAAATTAGGACTCTTATATTATTCTACATCTAACAACAGAACACCTGCATTGCTTACAAGACATTGTTGTTGCTACAGCTGCTCAAGCGCAGAGAAAATGACAGACTTCTTACAACTGGCTGAGAGAGGAAATATGCAAAGACGGGACAATACGTCAACAGTCGTGGAATGGGCCTGAGCAAAATGACATCATATTGGCTTGATAACTGGTTTTTGGGGGATTAAAAAGGAGTGAATAGATTTTTATCATTGTAGGGTGGTTGTGTCAACACACTGCTAAGACACAATTATATGCAAATGAAGATATTTTGCATCCAATGTCTCCTTTAAAATTAAAATATTATAATCTTATTTCAAGTGCTGAAGGATTTCAAAAGTCTGACAGTAATTAGTACTACTGTAAGGTTAACCCTGCCTGGTTTACATGCTTGAAAACGATTAACAGTTGAAAACATTCGAAATTTAGAAAAGTAATCAAAAAGTAATCAAATGTAATCAGTTGCATTACTTTAATAAAGTAAATAAAAAGTTACACTACTTATTACAATTTAAGTAGGGTAACTTGTAATCTGTAACCTATTACATTTTCAAAGTAACCTTCCCAACACTGGAGGTGAGTATGAATACTCTGTCTTTGAGGGCCTCAGAAGCATTGGCTTTCTGAATGTCTAATGCATTTTTATTACAGTCAACCTTGATGAAATAGACTCTCCTTGTAGTTCATGCATAACTTCCCCACTCCTGAGCAAAGATTATCATCAGGATGCATCATGTAAAGATTTCTATCAGCTAACAAATGCCTTTACCATTTTTCCGTCTGTTGCTCTGTTTTTTTTTGTTTGTTTGTTTTTTGTGTGTTTTTTTTTTTTTCTCTCACTACTCCCTTAGCCCCCATATATAGTCTGACAACAATCCAATGGATAGGTTAACTGACAAGCCCTTTTATAGCTGCTGCAGTGTCTGGGGAAATCGCCTTTACACTGCCATTGTGAAAGAGCTAATGCACCCAGCGATGCTCACTGAGACGCCACATTAGTCTACCTGAGCAATATAACTCTTTATATAAAAGGATACAGTGATACTTTCATTTTCTATTTATATATATATATAGTTTTCACCAGGGCAGTCCGTACATAAATGAAGGCAGTCAATAAAGTGGCATTGATTTCATGACAGTTAACATAGATAGATAGATAGATAGATAGATAGATAGATAGATAGATAGATAGATAGATAGATAGATAGATAGATAGATAGATAGATAGATAGTTCCCTTTCAGTCGGTCACTCTGAGTCATGTCGGGTGACCGACAAATTGGGATATTGCTTAGAGAGACCAATCCACTTCAAGTGTAACTAAACGAGCCAATGCACATTGGCATGCGATTATTGCATCCAGCTGCCGTTGATCACAGCATGAGTATAAGTAGGCAGCAGGTGCAGCGCATATTTAGCTTTTCGCTTCGGAGCCGAGCAGTCTTATCATTCTGCTCCTGACCTCTACTACGAGTGCCTGCGAGTCAACGCTCTCAAGGAAGCTCTCGTGCTGGTGGTACGGCGCTTCAGCAGCGGTGGTTCTTCCGTGTCGAGTGGATTGCACAGATCAGGCTGCACTACCCCCTGTTTGTGTTACAGGCGGCCATTTTCCCTGTACGCTTCAGCACACTAAAAGATTTAATTCTGAAAGAGCGAATTCTAAAAAATACATTCACGGGTGGAACGTCTTTTTAAAGATGCCTTTCCACCCATGCGTTTCTGGATGTGGTCGTTACCTGGCGCCGGGTGATGGTCCCGATCGCTGCCTCTCGTGTCTGGGCGTTAAGCACGCTGAGGTGGCTTTCGTGGACGAGTCATGCTCCCATAGTGGAAAAATGACCGTTGCAGACCAGACTCCGTTTCCTGCAAAAGGAATCTAATTTTCACACTAAACATCATTAATGAAGCAGGGATTCAGTCTGTGGTGAGTTAGAGAGCTTTAATGATGGCACACATTTCTCTGGTGGTGGCATCAGTGCACAATAGAGCCCATGCCTGGGCTTGGGTGTCCCCATTGGTTGCCACGGTAACAGACAGATGGGGACAATAGAGCGTCACAATGAATGCTGAGTCTGCTAGTGGACTAAAGAGATAATGGAATAATGATGAAGGGGTCTGTCTGCTTCCTATTCGACTCTCTCTCTCTTTCCTTCCACCTGTGACTTTATTTTCTCTTTCTAATTGCACAACAGCTACAAAATTAAAATCTTATACCGTAACGATAGTCTGTGGTAATTACCTGGAACAAAAGTAAAATATTTAATCAAATACCAACCACATGCTGACATCATTAAACTGAGTGTCATAAATAAATAATGCTGTACAACTCATAATTCATCATTAAATTAACCTAAATATAATGCTTTCAATCTTATTTAATCAAATGTATTTATTTTTGGAAGATGACAGACCTTAGTCACCATTCACTTGCATTGAGTAGAAAAAAGGAGCATGAACATTGTGCCTAACATCTCCTTTTGTGTGTGATGGAGAATAAACATGGGTTCAGAACAGCTTGAGGAGGAGTAAATAATGGCAAAATGTAAAATTTTGGTTGAAATTTGAACTAATAAAAAATTATTCCACTAACATTTTGCCGTATCCAAACAAAGTAACAAATGCTAAAAGCATTTTTTGTTTTACCCAAACACATGTGTCAAGCGTGAAGACAATCGATCAATCACTTGGTGTTAATTTATATAGCTGTTATATAAATAGACACCCACTGTTAAATCTAATTGGTTTAATATCCTGCTTTATAATAAAGATTAAATACATTCTAATGTTTCAGATTGAATCACTTAGTACAGCAGTTCAGTGCAGACAGACATCTGCTAATCGCTGGAAACTGTCAAACATGTTTAGTCTCAGCCTTAACTATATAAGGTTTACAAACTAATCATATAATCATATTTGCTTTCCGTATAAGCCCCATTTAGATTGCAGGTTGTTAAAAATAAGCGCTTCTGAGAAAAAGTCTATTTTGATGTAATTGTTTTGAAAGTTTGCTAGCCTGAAAGGTCAAGGGCCAGATTTACTAACAGCTAACAGCAAACCATCTTTTGGCGTTAAAAAAATACTGTCAGGATTTACTGACAGCAGCGAAGAATTAGCGATATAAAAGGTGTGGACAGAGTTTCCCTTTCAGATGCTCTTAAAGATTTCAGATGATCTTAAAGCATGATTGAGCCATAATTCTCAGATAAAGAATACAATGTTTTGAAAAAAACTCAAAATTTTGACACTTTTTGGTACATTTACTAACATTAAGTAACCAGTAAGGTATTAGAGGCTGCTCTTTTAGGTACAACACAAGGCACAAATATATAAATTAGGATGATATCAGGCAAATTGGGCCACTTTTTGGTTAATCGCTTGGGACACTAACAAAAAACCCATGTATGACATTTAACTGTGTTCTTATGATTAATAAGGACTGTTTTTAATATTTTTGGGTTGAATTGATGTAATATAATATAATTCTTTATTTGTCCTCAAAACAGAATGCAACAGCAGAGTGTAAATTTAACAAGCTTTAATGCTGAATAAACTGCAGTATGCATTAGACTGAAATGACAGTCCTAACCAGTCTGCCTACAAGACTACATCTGAAGAAGATAGCAGAATTAAAGCTGTTTATTTGTGACGAATTACTAGGATTGAAAACTTAGTGGTAAAGACAATATATAATTATATAAACCCCTGAAGCCCTCCTATGTTGATAGGATATCCACAAAATACACAAAAAACTAGATGGAGGGATAAAGAGGAAGAGGTTGACCTGAAAGGAAAAAAAAAGAGCCTCTACTCTCAGAAATTCCCTCGATGAGCTTAGACTTTGTGAAAGCATCACTTTCTGCTGACACTTACTTCAAAAGGTTTGTGGGATGTGTCGCTGTGTTTGTAGGAGCGGGTGAGACTGAGTGTGTGTTATAAAGTGGGTGAATTGCACCTTCCGGGCTGGTCAAATAGTGGCAGCCTCTTCCATTTCAGTGAGAGCTGTGTTTGATTGTGCTTTCCCAGAACTCTTCCCTGCAGGATCTTTTGATTCTGTCTTTTCAGAACTCCTCAGAGACTCTTTGCAGATCTTTGTGTGATCAGGCAGTCTGATACGCTCATCTATTTCCAGCCTGAAAGTCCAAACTTGCAGCAGCTTTAGCTGAAACACACTATTCTGGTTCTACATCATCATTAGGTTCAATTTGGATTTACTCATATGAAGTAGATTTTTTATTTTTTTTCCCCAACGCTTTTCAATTTCAGTTTCAGTTTTTGGCTTATTTGTATTATTATTATTTATTTTTTTCTTTCAGAAAAAAGGATTCCTCAAGCCCTGTTGTAAAATGATTAATTCTAATTAAGCTGACTTATAAAATATTTTGCAACATTACCCCCATTTCACAGACAAGGCTTAAGCCTAGTCCTAGGCTATAATGTAATTCTGAGCTGTTTCAGCTGAAAGAAGCTTGCACTGATTGGTCTTAAAACATATCAGTGCCTTTGTTTTGTCTCAAGATGGACACCAGTAATGTTTTTTCTAAGGCATGTTAATAAAAATTACTTAAATGTCCTAATTGAACTATGGCCTAATTCTGGCTTAGTCTAAGCCCTGTCTGTGAAACCGGGCTTACATGTGTCTGTACGTCAGAGTGTCAGACTCCACGTTCACAGATCATCCGTTCACTGATTGATTAATACATAAACACTAGAAAGCATTTATGAAAATTTGCACTCTCCAGTCAGATTGCTTGACAGCAACATCATTCCAGATTTTTATTAGTACAAAAAAAAAAAAAAAAAGGTTTAAATGCTACCAGACTGAGCACTTGTGAGGAAGGAACACTAAACACCGAGTTTGCCAATTTTTTATCCTTAAATTGGCTTCAGATCTTTGAAACATACTTTGTTGTCTGATGTTATTAGTAGAAAAACCAGCAAACTAATTTCACAAAGAGAAGTGTAATCTGCTTTATTATGGTCATCTGTCTTTTTTTGTAGAACCATTTGCAGAGACTGCTGTGCCAATGAGTTTTGCATTGCTATTTCAGATTTACCCTGCCCTAAACTGCATCTAAAAACATGCCATAGTTGACCAGAATAAGCAGATATTGTGTGGATCAGAATGTATGGCTAGTGAACAATTATGATGTCAAACTGCACTGGAATCAAATTTGCATTTTAAATCAATTTCTTAAGATGCTGTATTTCAGTTATGAAGCTGCTTAGCAGACAGATGATGAAACATCTTATTCATCATCTAGTGCATTTGTTCCTCTCTCTCTACAGTCACGATCCCCCTGAGTAAGCGTTTACTCCATCAGGAGAGGTTTTTGCTTAAAAATCCACAGTCAGTGTAACTAAATGGGACAAAATGTTAGGATTTACAATACCTTGAATTAGGCACCTAAAAGGGAAAGTAAACCTTATAGTTCCCACCTCTTGAATGATGCCCTATATTATTGACTCTCAAACTGTTTTGTGTTGAAATTTTTATAATTGTCCTAAAAGTCCCCCTTTTGAAACAAAAGACATCCTGACCCCTTTTCTCATCCTTTTCTGATGGCAGATGAGCCATGTGCTCAATGGCTACAAACAGCAGTGGCTGCCATTTTCATTTTGGTTTTGGTGATTATGTGAAATCTTTGTCACTGTTAGGAGTTATTAAAAGCAAAGTTTGTGGTTCATTAGAAATTAAGCTCCAGCCACAGCATTTGTGGCATAGTTACAACAGAAAATAACTTTAACAAAAGCCAAAAGTGAGGTTGGTGCATCTATGGTGGAACAAAAGGCACTGAAAAAAAAATGGTGTAGAAATTATTGTGTGTGTGTGTGTGTGTACAATTTTTTTTTTTCTCAAATACACGTTGGACACAATTATTGGCACCCCTAGAAATTCTTATGAGTAAAATATCTCTGAAGTATATTTCCATTCATATTCCCACATCCTGAGCACTCCAGGATGATTATGAACATGAAATTATCCATGGCTTCCTGTTTTACAGAAATATAAATAGGAGGGAAAACAAAGCCCAAATTCACTTAATCATCCATCACAATGAGAAAAACCAAAGAATATATTTCTGATGTGCAGCAAAAGATAATTGAGCTGCACAAATTAATGAAGTGGCTTTAAGAAAAGAGCTAGAGCAGTGGAAATTCCCATTTTCACCATCAGGGCAATAATTAAGAATTTCCTATCAAGATAAAATGTTACGAAACTGCCTGGAAGAGGACATGTGTCTATATAATCCTTATGCATGGTGAGAAGGAGAGTTTGAGTGGCTAAAGACTCTTCAAAGACCACAGCTGGAGAATTGCTGAAAATAGTTGAGTCTCGGGGTCAGAAAACCTTAAAAAAAGAGTGTCAAACAGCACCTACATCACCACATGTTGTTCGGGAGGGTTTCAAGAAAAATGATCCTGACTCATCCAAAAACAAACTTATAACAAACAAAATATTCAGTTGTCAGACACGACTGGAACTTCAAATGGGACTGGCTTCTATGGTCAGATGAAACAAAAAAAATAGCTTTTTAGCAGCAAACACTCAAGATGGGTTTGGTGAACACAGGGATAAAAAGTACACCATGTGTACAATGAAATATACTGCTGTATTTTTTAATGTTGTGGGCCTATATTTCTGCTGGAGGTCCTGGACATCTTGTTTAGACACTTGGCATTATGGATTCTATCAAATGCTAAAAGATAAAAAATCAGTAAGAAACTGACTCTGTTAGAAATCTTATAATGGGCCATTTTTGGATCTTCCAACCGTACAATAATCCAAACACAAACCTCAAAAACAACACAAAAATGGGTCACTGAGCACAAAACCAAGCTTCTGCTGGCCATTCCAGTCCTCTGACCTGAACCCTGTAGAAAATGAGTGAGGTGAACTGAAGAGAAGCACCAACGTGGAGCTGGGAATCTGAAGGATCTATAGAGATTCTGGATGAAGGAATGATCTCTGATCTCTTGTCAGGTGTTCTCTAACCTCATCAGGCATTATAGGAGAAAATTTAGAGCTGTTAAACTGGCAAATGGAGGTTTCAAAAAGTATTGAATAAAAGGGTGTCATTAATTGTGGCCAATGTCTAATAGAGACAAACATTTATTTCATAATGACCCCCCCCCCCCCCCCATTTTAAATTATTTTTATCCAATGAAAGGTTAGATTTGTGATTTTAAAAAAATAAAAGATCAAAAGGATTAACAATGCATATTCATTTTCATAGCCTTCTTTGATCATATTTACCAAGGGTGCCGATATTTTTGACCATGATTGTATATACACTTACATTTGTTTTGGCTCTCCTGTAAAGTTGGTGAAATGTCACTTACGCCCTTCTGGTTCTCACCCCTCGAAATATGTAATATTTGATAGATGGTCTTGATAGAGGGTCGTGTGTGTGTGTGTGTGTTTTAAATAAAAGAAGACAGATAGATTAAATAGAATTAGAATAGAGAGTGCTAGAGTTAGAGTGTCAAATAAAGATGGAAGAGATGTGTTTTTAGCCGTTTATTGAAGATGGCTAAGGATTCAGCTGCTCGGAATGAGTTGGGCAGGACATTCCACCAGGTGGCAACAGTTAATGAAAAAGTCAGTGAAAGTGATTTTGTGCCTCTTTCTGATGGCACAATAATGTGTTGTTCACTTGCAGAACGCAAGCTTCAAGAGGGCACACACATTCATGGCCAAAAATATCAGCACCCTTGTAATTCTGTCAGAAAATGCAACCGTTCATTGTTGCAGTTGGTACACACGTTTAGTTTTCTTTTTTTTTTTTTTTTGCACTGGAACACAAAAAAAAAAAAAAAGAGAAGAAAAGTCAAATCTTATACAATTCCACACAGAACCCCCAAAAAATGCACTGGACAAAATGATTGGCACCCTAAACTTAATATTTGGTAGCAGCCCCCTGTGGAAAAAAAATAACTGAAATCATTCGCTTCCTGTAACCATGAAAGAGTTTCTTACATCTCTCTACTGGAATTTTGGACCACTCTTCTTTTGCAAACTGCTCCAGGTCATTCAGATTTGAAGGATGCCTTCTCCCAACTGCTGTTTTGAGATCTCTCCACAGGTGTTCTATGGGATTCAGTTCTGGACTCATTGCTGGCCATTTCAGAACTCCCCAGCGCTTTGTTTGTAACCATTTCTGAGTGCTTTTTAAAGTGTGCTTCAGGTCATTGTCCTGTTGGAAGACCCATGACCTCTGGTGGAGATGCAGCTTTCTGACACTGGCCACTACGGTGCGCCCCAAAATTCTTTGGTAATCATCAGATTTCATGATACCGTTCACACAGTCAAGGCATTCAGTGCCAGAAGCAGCAAAGCAACCCCAAAACATCTTTGAACCTCCACCATGTTTGACTGTAGAGACTGTGTTCTTTTCTTTGAAGGCCTCATTTCTTTTTCTGTAAACAGTGCCATGATGTCCTTTACCAAAAAGCTCTACTTTTGTCTCATCTGTCCACAGTACGTTCTCCCAGAAGGATTGTGGTTTTGTCACATAAGTTTTGGCAAACTTTTTTTATGCCTTTGTGTCAGCAGTGGTGTCATCCTGGGTCTCCTACCATAGCATCCCTTTTCATTCAGATGGCGACGGATAGTTTGAGCTGACACTGTTGTACTCGGTGTCTGCAGATCAGCTTGTATTTGTTTAAAAGTTAATTGAGGTTCTTTATCCACAATTCGAATGAAATATTATTAGTATTATGTTTTGCAAAAAGTAGTCCAGTAATGTTTATTTTTTATATTTTTTTTACAATGCAATAAACTAAAATAAACAAAAACAATAGTCCAATGTGTAACACAGGGCTGTCCAAACTCGGTCCAGCAGGGCCGGTGTCCTGCAGAGTTTAGCTCCAACTTGCCTCAACACACCTGCATGGAAGTTTCTAGTATGCCTAGTAAGCGCTTGATTAGCTGCTTCAGGTGTGTTTGATTAGGGTTGGAGCTAAACTCTGCAGGACACCGGCCCTCCAGGACCGAGCTTGAACAGCCCTGGTGTAACATTTCTACTTTTAAATCATCATATGTGCTTAAAAATGTGCGTTTATTTTTTAACTGTACGACACTGTATTTATGTGTATTTATTTTGATTATTTTATAATTTAGTAGCATTTTTTATTTATTTTTTTAACTTTATTTATCATCAATGTGCTTAACTTGAATTGAACCAATATTTCCTTTCATATCTGGACAACTTTAGACATCTGCAGCTGGAGAACAATTAATCGATTTGTTTTACTGTCAAAGAAATGATAAAACAGCGTTTTGTTCAGTTGAATTTTAGCTTTGCTGTTGATTAAAAATGGCACCTCTACTTTGTCTAATGACAACTACAGGCTTCCTAGACAACAATAGAACCCATCCAGCATCCTTTGTGCCAAAGCAGCATTGAGATTTTTGAAAGCTAATAGATACTAATCTTCCAAAATGAAATGCTTTTCACAGAAATAATAATATATTTACCTGATGTAATGGATTTCTCATCTTTTATTCCCTCATCAATGCTGTGAAACCTCATTGATCATTATTACCTAATCAGATTACATAAATCCTATTAGAGAGTTCTGGTTCAGAATATGACTGCGGCCCACATATTGTGAAGATTTATTTATCCGCCGAGTAGCTTCAATGCTCTTTGACCTGTGCTGTAAACTCTTTTATGGGTGGTTATGCAACTACAGCACCTCAAAACTCAGATGGGTGGCTCGCTGTGATTTGAAGTGGAGAGAGATGGCCGTACTTTATCATTACACAATACTTTTGGGCATCTGTACCATTCTCATATAGTGCTTTATGATTGTCTGGGGCAAACGTACAGCCAGGTTTCTAATGGTGAGGGACGGTTATTTCTAGCGTTTGCAATTTTGAAGAACATTCTTGTTTCATTTAGTTTCTAGCTGTGATGGATGTTTTGAGTTTTTTTGCAAGTGGACCACAGAGATTTGTGTTTAGTGCTCAGCAAAGCATTAAGAAGAGTCATGTCATGCATTAATTTGGTCTTTTCTCTCATCAAACCCACTAGAGCTGATGCTTCTTATCGTGTTTATGAAATACGAAGGTAATGGAGGTTTAGCAGAACTGGCCCCCATTGTATTATGTGATGCACCTTCTTTATGGTAGGGGCAATAGCCGATGGCAATCACAGTGAAAGGCAACATTTCATGCTCTGGTGGCCTGTGCGGGACAAATGAGGGTGACATTGAACCCAACCGGTTTCAAAGCCTCATTAAGCTGAAATGTGTGTTCTGAATCCCAGACCCTGCTTTCCCTCATCCAATAGCCTATACACTATTCCATTATATCTCCAATCTGATGTACAGCAATCCTTTTTTCACCTTTAACATTGGCAATCAGTCACAGTGGCCCCTCCTAACTACCATTTTATTCTTTGATTGCAAAGTGAATTACAATACTAAATCATTAGTGTGTCCAGACCAACAATGAGTGTCCTGATGGAAAGAGTGTACTTTACGCATTGTGCATTGCTGACTCTAGTTTTTCTTTTTAACATAGCAACATGTTTTGATTGTGTGTGTGTGTGTGGGGATGGGGGTTGACTATCATATTTGATACATCAGAATTTTATGATTCATGTAAAAATGTAATGAAATTCTGATAGCTTGTGATGTAAATCAATGAGATGTTTATAACATTAAAGCAGACTACTTACATAAAATGCAAATATCAGTTGCCACTCCATATCTTCCAATAAATAAAGATGATAAATAAATGCTAAATGTTATGCTCAAAACAAGTTTTATACTTAATTAATTGTGGTGATCAGACCATTATGCAATGGAACAAAATGATTAAAAGATGAAAAAATAAACGTCCCTCAAAAGCCTGTTGATCATATTTGATACTCACATTATAACATGATTTTTCTAAAAAATATGTAGGCTATAATAAAATAAACTACAGTTGCTTCTGTCCAGTAAATGTTCATCTTGAAAATTAATAATAGTTATTAACAAAAAATCTAAATTATATATATATATAAACATTAACAAAAGTTTATTTGCGTTTACTTAATGTTTGCATTGAAATATTTGAATTCTGTGAAATTATTTTTAAGCAAAAAAAACAAAACAAAAAAAAAAAAAACAACCTGAAAGGAGACATTTTTAGAATTATACTAAAATTATTATTACTTAAGTATAAACTACCAATTAGACAACAAAACAGATGTAGTAGATTGTGTACAGCAGGTTTTTCAGCAAAGTTCTGGTCATGTTTGGTTATTAAGAGGCCTTAGATAATAGTGTATCAGGATAGGATTAAAAAAAACTGGAAAACTACAATAGGTTTAAGTCTACTGTCAGTGCAACTTTGTTTAAGGAATAGTTCTCCTAAAATGAACATTTTGAACCCATGTGAGTTTCTTTCATGCAGCACAAAAGAGTTTACCTTGTAAAAATGCTCACGCTGTTATTTTTCTTCACTTCTGCCAGCTTTATTCACCACAACTTTCACAGCAAGTTTAAAGATGGAGAAATATGAATGACATTTGATAGATTTGCTTTTCAGCTTTAATGGTGCATTATTGTCCTTGACAGCCTCCGGTCAATATATTTTCATGAGGAAAGTCAGAAATGCAGGTTTGAATCACTTGACGATGAGAAAAAGATTACAGTAAAGAATACTGTTTTATGGAAATTCAATGGATGGCTGTTGGTTTTCATACAAAATAAACCTTTTGAAATGTTTACCGTGTTCCTGATGTCTGCAGAGCAATCTATTTCTTCTGTGATAGTTGTGCTGCTAATGGAATACTCTGAAAACATAATATTGACAAATATTTAGTAATTATCAATTATCAAAACTGGCCGCGGGATGTTTGTCCTCAGTTGCTTTGCTCTGGTCTGCTCGTGGCAAATGAGTAATAAATGAAAATGAAAGCATGAGGCTGCGTTCTGACACTGACGCCCCTGGCACACTGATTCCATTTGCTTCCATTGTCTCCAAATGCTGTCAGCTTTTCACTATTACTGTGAATAGACTGAAAGACTCTTAATGATGATGCTGTTTTCTGTTTTGAAGCATGTAATTCATAGTGTGCAATGGAGTTATTAGCATCTAGATGTGTGAATTAACAAAAGCGCACTTCATTCATACAGGCATTCAAAATGCAACCCTATCATTACGAATTATTCTATGAGGATTTCACTCTTTAGTTTCAGCTGTCTAAATGTTTAGCTTTATATATTAAATATTAAAGTATATTATATTCAATCATATAAATTATATTGCATTAAATTAGAAAAAAGATTGGATGGGGGGGGGGGTAAATGAATTAAATATTAAAGCAAAGAGAGACTGTGCATTTTGCACAATGCAGTTATGCTAATGAAAATTGTTCATAATGTGCACATTTTATGTATTTTAGACCTCTTTAAATGTGCCTTATTCAAACAAATTTCAAATTATTTATTAAAAAACTTGTATTTGTGTATAAAATACAATACAAATGTTTTTATTACATATATAAAAATACATTTCCTTATGTTTCAGGCAATTTGATTCGTTCAGTAAAGTGTTTCTTGTAGCAAATTAGCTCAAAGTGAGATGAACATAATTAATCATAACGGGTTGTTATCAATTATATATTCATCTTCAGGAATTAACTGTAGCATTAATAGTACACTAAAATGATTTGTGATGCTGGTTTGTTGATGCTGAGTAAAGTGTCCTGCTGTATGTATAATGCGTAGATTCCTGATGAATTCCTTTAGGCGTGAAAGCTTCGTCATTCCAGCCATGGGTTGATTGGTCCGAAGTGAATCGCCAAAGTTACTGGACTTAAAACTGCCAGAAGCTCGGACTCCCCCCGCAAGGGGAGTCGTGAGATTTCCAAGGTGATATGTGTGTCTCCAGGGCACCGAAAGTAAAGAGAAGAACTCGCCTTTTGGGTGTGGGAGAAGTTTCATCTGGTTTCCCTGTAACACCCATTTTGGTTAGTCTGACCAAAAACAAGGCACATATTTTCAGCAGGAAAGTGTTTCTTTGTCCCACTTGACACCTCATTTGCATGTTTTATGACTGTTCTGCTCAATCTGTGTAATTCTTCCCACAGTACAGTAAAAATAGTATGATGCATTTCACGTTCACATAGTATACATTGTTTGAGAAATAAAGAGCAGATCATTTTGATATCAAGAAAGAGACATCTAACATATATTAAACCAGAGATCCATTCATACACTTGAAAATGAGTGTTTACAGCTTACTAATACAAATAACGAGTGGTAACTAGGCTAATATAATAAGGAAACATACAAATAACACATGCATATAGCAGATACATTTGTAACTGATTAATTATGGTCTAAATAAAGAAAATGTCTCTATATGTGTGTTATGTATCTTGTAATCGTGGGGGGTAGTCCACTGGTCAGCCAGGCCTGGTACCGAGGGTCATTTAATTCTCATGGAATGTGTTTGAAGTCCGATGGAGAGAACAGATAGTCAATTCTGTTTAGCATCTTTTTGACAGTGGGGGACAACCATGACAATTTAGCACCCATATAAAGGTAGAGTGTGGGGCCAGGCTGTGAATTATCTGCAAATGTCAAAAGGCTTAAAAGGGTCTTTTAAGACATGAAGTCCCAATGACCATCACGGATCATACGCAGATGTTACATTCTTCTATCATGATGCTTAATGCTATGTTTAGGGGGCATTTCTCCATCAAGCTAGCGTGAATCTGCACTTCATACTTACGGGTTCCTGAGGGAGACATTTGGAGGACGCAGATTGTTTTGCTAGCAAAACCAAATGGGAACGAGGTCTCTTGGGTGCTTTCTAATGATAAACTGCCTACGGGTCTGAGACATAGGAAATGGACACGAGACAGGGAATCTGCATCTGTATGCTAGAATGTAATCTAACTAAGACAGACATTATATACTTTGTAGGAATTAATCAGACGCTAAAGTGAGTCCCAATTTTAAAGTTTGTTTTGGACCAGTGGGATTGCTTTTGGGGTCTTAATGGAGACCCAATATCAAGGACTGACTGAAGTGATGAATTGTAAGAGCCCATTTCACAAACAGACAGGCAGGTTAATATTTTTCAAAGTACAAGTCTTATAATATATTGTTTGTTAAGTAAAAAGTGTGGAATGTTACTGGTTTAAAGCATTAACTTTTTACAGAAATGGTTAGCAAGTGATTTCATCATGCTAGTTTCATGCTAACTTATGTGGATTTACTTTCCAAAGTGTGTATTTTGGTGAAATGTTTTGCCACATAGACTGAACCCAAAGGCTTATGCAGGGTAACATTTTAAAAAGTAAAAATCATAAAACCTATATTATGTGTGATCTAAGTAAAGCATTTGCATAGTCATTGGATTACAGCGACAGGATTACAAAGACCAGGGGTCACCAGATGCAGTCCTGAAGGGCCGGTGTCCTACAGAGTTTAGCTCCAACCCTAATCAAACACACATTAACCAGCCAATCAAGGTATTACTAGATACTTGACATTTCCAGACTGATTTGTTGAGGCAAGTTGGAGCTAAACTGTGTAGGACACCGGCACTCCAGGATCAAGTTTGATGACCCATGACAAAGACTCATGCACATTGGACAGTGTTTATGAAGGTCCTTATACCTTTTTTTTTATCTGTGTCCTCTTTTTCGCTGGAGTCATTCTGACATCACGCAGGTAACAATGACAAATGCCATGTGCTCATCTCTCTGTGTCAGGTCTTCAGACATGGTCATTAAATGATGGCAGAAACAGGCCTGTGGAGAGAGTTCACATTCTCCCACTGAGAGCAAAGAGCATTCACATGGTGTTGATTTGTTAGTCACAGCGGGGCGGAAAGCAACCTGTTATGCACAGACAGCAGGGCCTCTGTTTGGATCTGGAAAATATGGAAAGCACTTCAAATTTCTGGAGCACAGATAATTGTGTTGCCTCTAACCTGTTAAATCAATTAAAGTCTCTTATTGAACTCCCCTATCAATGGGCCACCAGTGCTGGGTAGTAACTGATTGCATGTAATCTGGATTACGAAAGTTAAGTACTTGTAATCAAACTACAGCTAGTTTTTCATCCATTAGATGATTACATTTTCATCACACTAGCCTGTCTTTGAAAGGCTTTTGTGTTTCAAATGCACAAATATGAATTTCCAAATTATATGAATATACACCCAAAGACAAAAAATTGTGTGATTAAAATGTAATTATGTAATCGGTAAAAAAGGTAACTGTAGTCTGATTGCACGTACATAATTTTAGGTTATTTTTATTCACATGCAATGGAAGGATTCCCAAACTTTTTTTTTCATGTCAGCTAAACCTATATATTTGTTTGAAGTACCCTATGATATTTTCCTGTAATAAGTTAAATAACACATTTGCATGTTCACGGTTCTCTGTCATTGGTTAATGGTCACAAAACATTCAGACATTTTTTTTTAAATAATTAAAAATAAAAATAAATAAAAAATAAAAATATTCTTCTTAAGTAAATGTTTTATTTTGATTATTTTAAAATTATATTAATTTAACATTTTATGATTTAATTAACTTTAAGCTTTTCATTTAAACTCACAAACCCCCTTCATGAACCCCAATCCTTAGTGCACTTGTTAATAACAACCAATGGAATATATTTAAATTAGCTTTCTTTATTTTATTTTTTTCATTTCTTTGTATTTTTATATCAATATATGGTACAATATTATCCTTTTTAAATAAATGTGATAAACGAGTTAGGCCACAAGTAATCTAAAAAATGTAGTAAATTAAAATAAACTTTACAATGCCAACACTGCTATTTAACTAAATTAAGTAAAATAATGACACTAATTTGCCTTCTGCAGATTTATATATAAAACTGACGCATCATAATAGGGTTACCACCCATCTTGTTTAAACAACAGCAGGCATCAATGATTCTTTAAATTATTCAGGACCTTGTAAAAGTCTCCACTGGCCACTAGCCACTCTCTAAGGTTTGCACTCTCAATCTCATTGACTAAACTACAGTATTTAGTCACAGTGATTGTTTGGACTGTGAGCCAGCGCTGGATTTCTGGCCGCCTTCTCCACAGGAGAACCACTTCAAACTGATCTCTGATATTTGCACACTTGACAGTCTAATGACAGTCATTATAACCAGAGCTAGGACAAATAGAAATTAAATACATTCACTTCAACATGCTGTTTTCACTAAGGAAATAAAGGTGACCAAAATTAATTGGATTAAACATGACTGTTTTTAAACCACATATCTGAAGAAAGCTAGCTGTTGTAATTCCCATTCATCTCAATAGCAGTTTCTTGGTTGACACATGCTTCTTGGTTTAAATGTTATTTTATTTTATTTTTGAGGAAAATAATCAGAACAAAGAATTGATAGATAGTTTACAGACCTGGTAACTTTTGTTTGTTTTTTTGCACACATTTAATATTCAGTCTGCACTAAATATTAAAGAATACATCAAATGGTAGTGTAAATGTCAATTTAGCTTATTTGTACATGCATGTATTAGAAATGGAGACTTTAAACCCTAATTTAAATCATTTGTTCTGTCATTTGACTTTTTGTTTTTGTTGTTGATAGAAGGCAGTGCTCGATGGGAGAAAATAATGCTGCTTTAAGGAATGGCAGTCTGATAAAGAAGAACAAGTGGTGCTAAGGAGGAAATGAAAAGACAGTTTCTGGAAACACTTGAAATGGATTACTCTTCAGGGTCTGACTCAACATGGCTGGAACGGCAGATAAGCTTGGTGTAGATATGACTTAACATGCAGACAAAGTCCAAGGATTATTTTAATATTATGCGCAGGTTTGAGGTATCATTTTTTCAGTAGAGCATCCAGCTCAATGTCAAAGCAGTCCCTCTTGTTTTATCACTATGGTTACGCTGACCATTGGCCAATCGATTAGCTTAACACAACAAAAAACATTTGCACTCAGTCAGAGCCAGATTCGGTGGGTACTGGCTGTTGAACTGAGAGATGGAAGAATTCAGAGGAAGAGAGAGCTTGGGGACTGCAGTCGTCTTCTCTGCCTGCTTGTCTTTTTCGTCTCTATCATTCTCTCTGTTCTGCGTGTTTTCTTTCCCTCAGGCCACCTTCTCTTCCTCCCTGCTACTGATGTCTTTAAAGTCCATTTATGACAGGTTCACTCTTGGTTAATTTAGCAAGTCCTTCCAATCACAGATTCTGTTTAACTGAACTGACGTGTTAAGTAAATGCATTTGAGATACATACATACATACAATATACACACACATAAGTGCTGTCAAAATTTGCGGTCAAAATATTTAACTCAGTTAACGCAGGGGCGGAGCTAGGGTTGGCTACCTCAATCACAACTGCTGCTTCTGTCTCTTTTTTTCTTGACAAGAATTGCATTTATTTAGACACCGTACGTCTCTACGAACCCATCATTTGGTAGACTTTTCAGATGCGGTCAGATGAGATGTGGTCAGTCCAAAAACAGTCCTGACAGCCATTATACTGTGTTCGTTGCACGTGCTCTTCAATTGCATGCTCAAATGAAGTGTTGCATGCTGTATATATTTCATATTATCAGGCAAAAGAAACTAGGAGCATGCGGTGTCGTAGTTATTTTGTCAGTTAAGTCATGAAGTTACCAAAAAAAAGGCGAGTAACGGTGCCTTAAAACTGTGCATGCATGTAAGTATTTGTTATATGAGTCACATTTAAGAACTTGTCTGAAATGCAGTGGATTTCAAAACTGTCCCTGCACTGTCTCCCTCATCTAATACACCTGATTCAACTCGTCAGCTCATTAGTAGAGTGACATTTATTATAGTGGGTATACCCCCCCTCCTTCAACCTCGGCAGCACTCATATGTCTATTTCCCAAACACAACCTCTGAATATGACGCTAAGCACGTGCACTCAACTTCTTTGGTCGACCATGGCGAGGTCTGTTCTGAGTGGAACCTGTCCTGTTAAACCGCTGTATGGTCTTGGCCACTGTGCTGCAGCTCAGTTTCAGGGTCTTGACAATCGTCTTATAGCCTACACCATATTTATGTAGAGCAACAATAATTTTTACAGATCCTTAGAGACTTCTTTGCCATGAGGTGCCATGTTGAACTTCCAGTGACCAGTATGAGAGTGAGAGCGATAACACCACATTTAACACACCTGCTCCCCATTCACACCTGAGACCTTGTAACACTAATGAGTCACATAACACTGGGGAGAGAAAATGGCTAATTGGGCCCAATTTGGACATTTTCACTCAGGGGTGTACTCACTTTTGTGTCCAGCGGTTTAGACATTAATTGCTGTGTGTTGAGTTATTTTGAGGGGACAGCAAATTTACACTGTTATACAAGCTGTACACTCACTACTTTACATTGTAGCAAAGTGTCATTTCTTCAGTGTTGTCACATGAAAAGATATAATAAAATATTTACAAAAATTGTGAGGGGTGTATATATATATATATATATACACCCCTCATATATATATATATATATATATATATATATATATATATATATATATATATATATATATATATATATATATATATATATATATACAGTATCTGTATGTATATATGTATGTATATATATATATATATATATATATATATATATATATATATATATATATATATATATATATATATATATATATATGTGTATATGTGTATATGTGTATATATATATATATATATATATATATGTATATGTGTATATATATATATATATATATATATATATATGTATATGTGTATATATATATATATATATATATATATATATATATGTATATGTGTATATATATATGTATATGTGTGTATATATATATATATATATATATATATACATACAGATACTGTATATATATATATATATATATATATATATATATATATATATATATACACGCGTATTATATATATTATTTATTTATGTATGTATGTACGTATGTATATGTATATATACTGCCTTTATCATGTTTATACATAAAGATTGCAAGTGAAAAATACTGCAATATAAAAGTATATTTAAAAACATCAATGTAAAGTGGGATGAATTAATTTCAGAAAAAAAGTGTGATTAATTAGTTTATTATTTTTTTTCATTGACTGACAGCACTTGCAGTTGACTGGACGTATAATTAAAATATCTGTTTTTGTGGATCACAAAACCATATGAGGTTTGTGCATCATTTGAATTGGTGGCTACAGACTTCTTTTAAAGCTCATATGGGATAATAATAATAATAATAATACTTTTTAATATATAATACATAGATTTGGGTTTTCTTTTTGGTTTCCATATTTATTGATTTTCTTATTTATGTATGGTCTATGTATATTCCATTTTACTCATAGAACAGTAAATAGAAAACATAAATTATAAATGTTTGACTCATGTTGCCTGCATAAGCATCATGGCTCAGTGTGTCAGTGCATGTGATCTATGTCTATGAAATATATGTCGCTGAACTAGCAATGTAGTTAAAAACTGAAGTGTGTTCACTGAACAGTTCATAAATGTTCTCATCTTTCTCATATCACTGTGCTTTCATGTGTTGATCAGAAGGAAAGATTATTACAAATCTTCCAGACCTTGGGCACAAGCAACAGAAAAAGGGTCTTCTATGGTGAATTCATAACATTTTTTATTTTAAATTTTTTCTCTCTCTTTAATACATTAATATTCAATAACATGAAATAAATTAGATTTTAATCAAAGATTTTCCATTATACAACTCTAAATTTGCATTCTCAGCATCTGGATTTGCCAGTATTTGCATTAAGCATGCTTTCCACGCTTCAAGCACATGAGTCGGTGTGCCATTAGCGATGGAATCTGCGCCTCCCAGGCACCAGGAGGCTTTAGTTTGATTGACAGCTGCTAGAGCTACACAGCCAGAGATGGGATCTCTACACTGCTGCGCTTGTTCTTTGGTAAATGGGCAATACAGCAGGAGTCTCTTTCATTAGGCGACTCCTTTGAGAGCGCCCCACACACAAGCCCTAATTAATTAGTGCAAACCCATCACTAACATCAGCTGCTGAATGATAACTAGCTCTGGCTAGCCCAAAGAAACAAAGTCCCTCCTGAACTCCGAATCTTTTTATCATAAACACTTTAAATTAGTTATTTGCTTTTTCATGCAGAACATCTTTTTGCCTTAATTTGCAGTGCTTTACTGTTTGTTTTTTAATACCATAAGTATTACATATTGGTGTATAAGCCAACCTGCTGTACATGAATCAAGGCTTCTTGAGGAGAGATGTGCTATTAACTTTCTAAACAAACCTATGAATTTCACATCATGGACAATAAAACAACAAAAACATGAGTCAAAAATGCCAACATTTGTATTCTAACATATTTCCAGACAATATTTATACTTCATATAATGTACCCTTTTGTTTAAAATCTGGAGTCAGTAAGATTATGTATTTATCTATTCATCCATTCATACAAATTAATACTTTTATTTAACAAGAATTATAATTATTGATCAAGTAAATTGTAATTTAAATTATTCTCTGTATTCACAGGAATAGATTACATTTATAAAATATTTTACAATAAAAAACTGTTTTGTCATAACTGTAATATTACTGTTTTTACTCTATTTTTTATCAAATAAATGCAGAAGACTTTCAAAGACATTTTTAAAAAATCTTAAAACTGAACTTCAAAATGCATATGGGTTTGTATTTTTTCTGTTCAGACAACAACAGCAGATTTTAATAACACACTGTTTTAAATATGAAATTGTAGAGCCAAAGCAAATGCATAAAACATGTGCAAACATGAAACTGAATAACAATTCTTCTTGACGCAAGCTAAAGCACATTGATTCTTTGTTTTAGTTGGATGTTGTTCCAGTGATGCCAACAGGGATGACTTCATTGCCATGTTCTCGTAGAGAAGGCAACGTGTTTCTGTGGCAGACCCAGCCATGTTTTGGCCGCTCAGCATGTCCACAGATGGCTGGGAAGAGAGCGGAGAGGGTGACCATGTGTATGGCCTATGGAGTTGGCATGAAGTGAGCCTTACGTATTTCCATTGATGTGCATGCAAGACTACATATGGGCAACTAGTGGTCCTCATGGACTTTTTGTTCCTGTGTGTTGTTTACATTCAACACTCCGTACCCCCAAGAGATATTCGAGACCGAGGCTGTCACACTCACAGCGTCTTCCTCATTAGTGCTCAGGCTGTATAACGATGTGGCTTGATGAGTACTGACTCCTGCCTTTGGTGGTCCTGTTGTTGAGATTCGGTTTTGCCTGTGTTGCAATAGAGGGACAGAAATTAATGGCATGTGGACATGTTTATTCCCAGCATGCCTGTCGATGGCACACGGCTGAAACAGTCTCCCTACTGCTGTCCAAGCTGCTCGACTTTCTCAGACATGGTCAAAGAGTGACAGAGGAAAGTTTTCCTACCCATAACAAGACACTGAGGTCATATTCAGTCACATAACAGAGTGTAACAGCAGGGCTCTAGAGGTTCATTTCTCATTCATTTTCTCCACAGAACAAAATATTTTTGTTATAATGTATAAACCTTTCAAGACAGACCTACTATGAGCGCCAAGGTTTTTAAGTATTGATTTATACTTCTGTAAATGCAACCATAGTGTGTAATCACCAGTGTTATTTTTGTATTACTCATACTGTTATAGTTTTTGTTAATATTTTGAATTAGATTTAGTTTTCACACTACTAAAATTATATTTTCTATATCTCTTTCTTATTTTTGTCTTGTTCTCCAGTACAAATGTGACCCTGGACCACAAAACCAGTAATAATTAGCATGGGTATATTTGTAGCAATAGCCAACAATACATTGTATGCGTTACAATTCTTGATTTCTTTTATGCCAAAAATCATTAGGATTGGAAAGATCAAGTTGCATGAAGATATTTTGTAAATTTCCAACCGTATATTAATCAAAACTAATTTTTTTATTAGCAATATGCATTGATAAGAACTTAATTTGGACAACTTTAAATGTGATTTTAGTGTGATTTTAGTAGTTAAAATAATATATATATATATATATTTATTTATTTATTTATTTATTTTGACGTGGAAACAGATCATTACTTTTTTAATTCAATTCAATTTAGTTTTAGTAATTTCCTTGTGTTTTTGTCAATTATATTAGTTTTAGTTATTTATACTACAACTAAAATTTGGCAGCTATCTGAAATAAAATGAGTTTAAGGATAATTTTGTTTCAGAAAATGTCTATGGTATTTCAAGTAATTAACCATGCCAGTAAAATAATGACAAAATGATCCCATTTAGAATGAATAAAAAGTGTATTGCTTAAATTTGGGCTCATCTTTGTCTTATAAAAACTGTGAGCTCTTGGTGGTCTTGTCAGGGGTCACTTAGGGCAAATGATAATGTAGTGCATGGCATTTCATTATGCAAGCTGGCTTTGTCTAACTGTCACTGGACTCATAGTTCACTCAAACAGATGGCCTGCACTTACACTGCTGCTCTGTGAAACTGTCAGTCCTGCTGTTCAGACAAAAATTAATTATTGCATATGCTGCGACATCACTACCCTAGCATGCAGATGGGTAATATTTAGCCTGACTAGTTGAGTCAGCTAAAGGACTCATGTAAGATGATTATTGAGATGATTATTATATTTTACTGTCTACAGGGACAATAATCCAGGAGCTGTTGAGATCACGTGACACTTCAGAGGTCATGCACAACTGTTTACAAGTTTAGGGTTGGTGTTTTTCCCCCCTCTTTCTTATGCTTGCCATGGCTGCTTTTATTTGATAAAAAATACAGTAAAAAAGCTATAGCAACAGTTTTCTGTTTGAATATATTTTAAAATGTAATTTATTCCTGTGATTCAAAGCTGGGTCTTCAGTGTCACATTAACCTTCATAAATCATTATAATATGCTGATTTGCTGCTTAATAAACATGTTTCTTCTTTCTTCCAGGATTTTCCAGAATAAATCGAAAGTTCAAAGGAACATGTATTTGAAATAAAAATATTTTGTAACATATGGCTTTACTGTGTCTTTTGATAAATTGAATGCATCTTTGAAGGATTATAAATGATAATAATAATATAATACATAAAATAAAATAAAACACCATGGTAGAAAAAAAGTTGCACAACATTTCAAGAAATAAATAGTTTAACCCCTTAACTGTCACTCACAGTTTTGAACATAGAGATTATAGAGCACTATTCAAACATAAACGTTTATAATAATACATTTTGTAACATGATTTTTATGTACCATTTCCATGGTAATGCAATGTCTGATTTTAAAATGGGTTTCAAAGGATGAATTTTGAGATTTTAAGTTTCGACTGGTATATCATTTCTTATGCTTTCTAAAGTGTGATAGGGAAAAAGGCAACTAAGAAGAATGTCAGAACTCCTGTTATGATGTAGATTTTTCAGGTGCACTCTTGTCATAAATTAATCTATTAATTTTCCTACATAATTTTTTAACAAAAAAGGTGGACAAATATCTATTTAGGAGTCTTAGACATTTCCAATGATATATAGTTTGTATAGTTTGATTAGATTAGGATTTAATTGTAAAATAGTGAAGTAAACTTAGGTGTCCCACAGAGTGGACGGGTGACGGGTGACAGTTAACAGGGTTATCAGTATTTTGAGCAGTTTGGAAATCAGGTGTGGGTCAGACTGACCCTAACTCAACAGCATGGCTATAAGATTTGTTATCTTGCATGAAGAAACAAAAGCATTAAATACATTGTACATTTCTTTTGCTAAATGGTAACTGATAACTGGATATTTTTTAAGATTAAACCATGTGGGTTTCACAGACAAACCTGGTGTGGCTCAGGCCCCGTGCTCCCTCGCGCGACATCTGTCTGCCAAGGGTGGTAACACTGTAAAATGACTTGCTATGGTCCTGTTCTATAGAAGAAAGACATTCTAAACTTCTCCTAAGATATGAGCAAAACCGTAGCGTAATTACATGCCAGTCAAATGAATAACTGCTAAGCTTGTCATGCTCATACTGTCATATAATCTTTTGGGTGATTTTAATATATAAGAAAGATTTCTGCTAAATCAGTTATTTAGATCATCTCAGATATTTAAGAGACATCTGCAGGGCATGACCGGTGCGTAAACCGAGCGCATGAGCGAATAGATCAGGGTGCTGTCAGGTGAAGTGATTAATAGACTGATTAGCTCTTCAGCACAGATGCATGTTCAACACTTTCACCTGCTCTCTATTCCGTCCACAAACATCCATATTTTTAAGCTAGACTGCAACAAGACATTAAATAAACTAGATGGGTTCATTTTGCTGCATGTACCCACTGGAGAGAGAGAGAGAGAGAGAGAGAAAGAGAAACAAACAAAAAATAGTTTACGTATTTTGGCACCCATGCAGAAGTGTAAAAAAGGTAATGGAAACCACTTCACGGTTCACTGAACAGTATAAACTTATAAGGCCTATAATTTATTGCCATTTATTGAGCAAAACTAAGCCACTGATTTCAGTTGCATTTAAGTAATTATGGACAAATATGTCTGAGTGAGTCAAACAGAGGGAGCTCAGTTTATCCACGCTGGATGCACATATACCTCCGAGATCTGGGAGCACATGTGGTTATTTACATATGGAAATGACTGAAATGATTTATTTGCATAGGGGAATGATAATTAGTGAGTGCTCTAGTATACATACTGCTTATGCACCCCGTGTACAATCAACCCCCGCAACTCCATGGCATAATTTTAGCATATATTGCGTATAGTTCTGCAGTTAATGAGTCTCAGTGTTACTATGTGACATGTTGAACATGTACAGTAAGTCTGAGGGAGGCAAACCAGGATTAAAAAATACAGGAAAAACTGTGTTAGACTAAAAGACAAAATGTTCAAATTAGTTTGGTTTTCTAGCTTTTGTGTTATTATTTTATTAATTTATTTTTTGAAGTTTCACATAATTAGGAACAGCTTATGTTGTTGATGAAATGCGCTTTATTGTATTTTGTAGTTGTCATGATTTGGCCAAATGTTGAATTTTAGAACAAGTTCCTGTTCAGGTCATGAGTGAATTTAATTTAAATTGGCCAAACCTCACAGGAAATTGAGTTGAAATAAGAGGAAGTTCTTTTTTTCTTTTTTTTTAAATGATGGTGTTTTACTCTAGCCAATAAATCTTAAAACACATAAATAAATAAATAAATTAATAAACAAATACATGTCAAGACAACTCACAAAATGTGACTTTTTTATGTTAAAATTGAAACTTATTTGTGTTTTTCTAAACGTATAAATGAATTTAAGTGTCTTTTCATTTAAATGCATCTTCGAAATTATGATATTTTTTTTTTATTCCTGTTTGGTAACCCTAAATTAAATTTATGTTAAATTCAGGAAATGACAGGAAGTTAATTTATTTTGGAAAATGATGGTATTTCACTGATAATTTTTATTTTTGTAATATTTTTTTATATTTTGTTCAATATTTGTAAACAATTTTAAAATGTAAAAAAAAAAAAATACGTATAAATGAATTTAAATGTTCTTTAACTGAAATGCATACTTAAAATTAAGTTTTAATTTATATTCTAGTTTCAGTTCGTTTTATAATAAATTTAATTGATTATAATTTCAGGAAAACATTTTTCAGTTATGAATGGTACATAACCATGTATGTATGTGTTTTTTTTTTTTTTTTACAAAGTCCATGCTTTTTAATTTCCTGTGGGAAAATAACATCATAACGTGTTAATAAATTTGCATAGATCCTATGCAGACATAAAATTCGGCTCTTCTTCTTTCCACATGATATTCATGCTATTATTTCCATATTAGCATAATCATAGATCTAAATCTGTACTGCCTGAACTCTGAGAGAAGCATTGTTGTAATTACTTTAAAAAGTATAATATACCTAAATCAGTTGTGCATATGTCTACATTTCTATATTTATAGTATCGAAAGGCTGCATTATATTCATCTGGCTTTCTTTTTCAATTCTAGCTCTTCTCATCAAAACCTTTAGCACTATTTTTGCTGTTTTGCAAGCACTAGTATTTGCTAGAAGAAATGAGAATTTAAACAGTAATATCCACTGATACAGATTTGAAAATTAGAAGACAGGAGTCACCAGAAGATAGCAGACATTTAAATGACAGAGGTATACATCATATAGACACACACGTGGGGTAGGAACATCCACAGAGGTCTTGACATGATAAATGTCATGTTTGCTCATGCATGTGTACAGATAGACAGACAGATAGTGAGAGAGACACGGGGGGATATTAAAAGTGTGTGACTGCGTGCTGTCATGTCCGACTTGTTCACCTTCTCAAGGGCGTTTTGATTGAGGACTGTTTTACGATCAATTCTAAACGACATGCCTCATATAATATCTGTCTATGGATATCCTTGTAGCATGGGGAATTTGAGATTAATGTAATTACACTTTTGGTTCACTGACATGCTTTGACTGCTTCAGGAAATCAGACGTTACGGTAGTTTGCTAAATAAGAAATGTCGCCTTGATCTTTTATTTATCAGCCTTAATATTGCAGTCAGCCTTGCCAGAGTATGGTAGTGTGAATCCAGAATACAACTGTTTGTTAATCCACATCTGTGTTGACAGGTGTGCTCAGATACGCTTCCCTGACTTCGCTGACGCTTTCTTGGTGCCAGATTGCCACCCTTGGCAGACAGATGTCGCATGAGGGAGCACGGGGCCTGATCCGCACCAGGTTTATCTGTGGAACCCACATAGTTTCATCTAAAAAAAATATACAGTCAGCTAATTTCTCTTGTAAGCTGGACGTGGTGTTAAAAAAAGCTTCCGCTGGCATGTCTATCAGTGTTTTGTCTCACTTAATTGAGCATTTCAAGCTTATAATTATCTTACAATGTGATAAAAGGCAGGCGGTACACTTTTTTTCTCTCTTTGTAGCCGTGAATTTAACCGCTGAAGAGAAATGACTGGCAATAATTTGCATTTAAGTGATTTATTAATGCATCTGGGCATATAATCAGTTATTGAAGAGGAATTATGGAAGAATTAACTGCGATTTGAGGGTATTATATTAGAGAATTTAAGAGATTTTATATTTATCTTCCTCATTAATTTGCTTAAAGACTGTGGTATTTTTTATTTTTATTTTTTTATAAAGATTGGCAGTGTGGAGTATTATGATGTTCATAAATGAAGATAAATATTTACACAACCCTGTTGCACATTTCACATTTAATTCAATATAGCAAAAATTCAGATATTTTAGAGATAGATAGATAGATAGATAGATAGATAGATAGATAGATAGATAGATAGATAGATAGATAGATAGATAGATAGATAGATAGATAGATAGATAGATAGATAGATAGATAGATAGATAATTACTTTTGTTTCCTCATGCTTTTGCAATTTATTTGTGCATTTCAATCTACTATAAATATATTTAAATTATCCAAAACACTTTTTTTTTTAAATTGTAAAACACGTTTCACTTACCCGTAATGTATTTTAAGATTGGAAATGTAATTTATTGCCCAATGATGGGCATTTTGTACAATATCCATTTATTTATTTTTTGTTGCTATTTAATCAGGAAAAGGATGCAGTTTTGTTTTGCGCTGAAGAAATGGTTCTCTGTTTTTGCCTCATGACTTTTGGGTTTTCACACAGGAAACTGAATTCAAGCTACAACCTATCCCTCTGTCCCTTTAGTCCCTGAAAATCAGGACTCCGGCTTGATGTTGTTTATTGAGTATTCTGTCAGGGATTCTGGAGAAAAAAGGAGAAGATAGCTGCCACATCATCACTGCTTGTTCCTCTTAGACTCTCTAAAGAACTTCTCCCACTGGTAACTTTTCAAACGGGTTGTAATGGGCTTTGAACCAGCCATCAGAAACTAGGGAGTCTTTTTTGTTAGCCTGAATATTTTATGTGGATTGGGGATTCTCCAAAGTCTTTGTGCTCCTGATACTAGGGCTTGTTCTCTCAGACAACAAAACCCACACAAGCACAAAGTCATTTGGTGTGATGACCAAATGTGTCTGTTGTACACTAATACCTCAATGGTGCTGGTTCTCGTGCTGCAGTCAGTACTCAACTTATGAAAAATTCCTATCAATCAGTTTGCTTACTCAAGCAAAACCTGGAAGTGCTGGTTTGGATGAGTTTGAATGGGAGAGGTTCAACTTGTCACTGAAGTACACTCTTAAGAGTGTTTTTGCAGTGATGCCATAGAATAACCATTTTGGGAACCATGCACCATGTTAAATAAAACAAAACAAAACAAGAAAATAAAGTAATTATGTTAACCGTATATGCAGTATAGTAAAACAAACAAAAAAAGAGATTCATATCACTAAAGGACTGATTCATTCATTCAGTCATTCATTCAGTAGGTTACTCCATTTTTGTAAAAAACAAAAAAACAAAGTGCATTTGATCAGTGAGAGAAATAATTTATTAATATAATAGTAATAATAATAATAATTTATGAAATGTATTAATAATTTGCTATGAATTCATTTTCATGGATTTTAAATTATTTTTTAATTAATTTTACATTTTAAATTAAATTACATTAAATTACATTATAAAATTATTGTATTTTTATATACTTTTCATTTTGATTAATTTAATATTTTTCAATTTAAGTTTAATAATTATGCTCATAATATAATCTGTATATTATACACTGATATATTATATATTCATAAAAATGCACTGCAAGGAAGTGAATGATTGATGCAGTTAAATAGTAAGCTTAAACCCACCAATTATTTGCAGTCAGTCAATCAATCAATCAATCAATCAATCAATAAAAATTCAAATATAAATTTTATTTTTATTTATTTATTGCCACAATGTGACATTAGCCTTTTCTTTACTATTACAAAATTTAATAACTCTTGTTATTATCCATGTTATGTAGGGAACAGAGTAAAATTAAATTCAACGTAAAATTGTACTGTTTGTTTGGTATTGCATCATGCTTTTGAGAGTAGTCATTTTAACTGCAGAGAAAGTGTGTTTTGAGACTGGACATGGGCTTTTCAAATAACAGGTACTGTATAGCAAACATATTTGGAAAGCTGTTCCACAGAGGGTCAAATGTAGAGCAAAAGCCATGGAGTTTTTAGGTTTTTTTTGTGAACAGCTTGAGTCAGTCTTATGCTTGAGAGAATGATTTTTTCAGGCTCTGAAGCAGCCCTGATATTCCTCAACTCAAGAGCAGATAGCATTTGAACAATTCCTATTGGCTTATTCTGTGCCACTGAATGACAAACAATTTCAGAAGCTTTCTGGAAGCCACAAAAAAAAAAAACTTCTATCTGAGCAAAGTGGCATATTAAAATGTTACCTCAGTGTTGAATAATATAAATGTGCATATATGGTTAATTGCCAAACTCAAATTGCAAACCCAAGTACTAAGTATATTCTTCGCACTGAGCTAATTTGATAAATGAATGCAAATAGTGGTAGGGATGTTTTATGCCAGAAACATTAAATTAATCATCCTTTTTGATTGAGTTCACAAAAAAAAAAAAAAAAAAATAGGCTGCTCTATTTTTTTGTGTTATGATTCACTGATTCATTCACTCCATAGATCAATTAATGATAAAAATGAGCCTTAATGTATTTTTTAGTTAGGTATCAAGCTAACATTTTTTTTTACTACTTTTTTTTTTTTTTTTTTACTTATGGAAAAACTTGAATAATTATATTCATAATTGAATAATTGAACCGATGATCAATTTTACACTTTCATAACTGTATGGAAGTGAATGATTAATTCAGTTAAATAAATAGCTTAAATTAGCTTGATTTAAAACTATGATTTATTAATTTAGTATATCTGAGAGAGAACACATAATTTATATTATATTTATATTAATTTTATTAATTTTTTTGCCGCCGACAGTGTGACCTTAGCCTTTTCTTTATTCTGTTACAAAATGTAATAATTCTTGTATAGATAAAACTTAAGACTCCAATGCTGAACTGTGGAAGGTCAAAGCGAGCACTATAGGCACTCGAAAAGCTGCGACCAATAAAGACGACTGAATGGTCAGGTAGAGGGTTGATTTTAGACGTGCTGTAAATTCTGGGTTTTAGTATTGAGGAATCTGTCAGTGTCAGTCTCATAAATTGACCCTCACTTTCCTGAACATATGCTGTAGGAAAGAGGAATCGCTCCATTAAATGAACAAATGTGAATGGACCAGTAAATCCTGAGGGGAATGGATGATAAATCGGATAGAAAGGGAAGGGTACGTCCACCCACAGGTAAGAATTTGGAGAGACTTTTTTAAAAAGTAAAGTACTAAACCAATCCAAACCCTAAATCAACCAACTCATCAGCTCTTGGAAGCACAAAACGTGTTCTAGTCTAGGGTTCGTTAATTATTTTTTCAAGCAGATTTGCCAGTTCAATTTTAATTTTGTAACCCTAACTGAGATCTGAAATGGAAAATAGTTTTAGTAAAAAGTTATAATATAAGATTCTGTCCAAGGTCTGTAATCAAGTAAATGTTGACAATTAATAATATAATTTATAATGGGGAAATAATATGAACTGCCACTCCCCTCTTTTTGAAAATAGACATGAAAATCTGAACTTTTAAATAGTTATAATTGGAATGCTTTGAAATTCTGACCTAAGATTTGTCCATTTTTAAAGAACACAATGAGCAGATTGTTGCTAAAGTGAAAGCATTTAAAAATACAGAACTAAATAAATAAATAAAAAAGGCTAAAAATGGTGTAGTTTACGTTTATTGTAAAAAAAAGTACTGTACTAAAATATATTGTATAAATTAATATTTAACAAAATATTTCGGTATCTAAAATTGCTATAAAATCAAAGCCACCTGTCTAATTAAAGTATGTTTCATATTTGAAGTTGATATAAAAAAAAAATTAGGTTCCAGTAAAAAAAAAACAAAAAACAAATATATATATATATATATATATATATATATATAAATATCACAATATTGCTTCTATTACAAAATAGTAATAAAATATGAAATATGAGACTCAGACCTTTCCAACAATGTTTTATCAAGATTAGAAAAAGTTTTTATTATAAGATATTCTAGTCAATTTTGTGACATGACACTTAACACCACCCACAAGGGGCCAGCTAAAAGTAAATCCTATGTTTGATTTCAGTAATGGTTTTCAAGAATTTTAAGAGTTTAAGATTTCAAATTATATCTAATTTAGGATAATCACTAAAATATATGATGGGAGAAAAAGGCAATTTAAAAAAAGCTCCTGCTAACAGGTTAAATTAGAAGGAGTTTAACTAGTGGTATCTTTTGGACCTTATACACATACATTGAAATGAAACAGGCTAACCTCTCTGTTTCGCACCTTGCTTTCATTCAAGTGTGCATTTTTCAGACATCTCTTTATCCAGTGTATCTGTAAACATCTCTGTCGTAGCTCTATATAAATGATGCATGAGTTTTACATATTAATTACATTTCAACCGGCTATTCATGCATCATTTTCAACAAAATCGCCTGGAATCACACTCTGGGCCTTTGACCAGGACAACAGTTTGCTGCAACCTTTGCATTCAGCGTTGGGTCTGTTTGTGAATGTGTAAAGATGACTGCAGTCAGCACCAATGAAGCTCTCTTTCCATGGCTAATGAGAGGCAAGCATTTCTGTACACAAGCAGCTCACTGAAAAAAAGATGACGTTGGGGAGAATGGCAAATTTCAATGCACAGTTTATAGACTATTAACTACTAGGAACAAACAGCGACTTATTTGCAAATGAAGTCAAACTCATAGTATCTATATCTTAGGCAACAGCAAACAAGAATTTTCATGAACCCCTGGTGGTAAGATTACAGATTACACAAAGCTTTAATATGAGTTTGTAATGTCCCATAAATAGCATTGCCAATAAGGAAGATATTCTACCAGTAATTTATTTATGCATTTTTGTCAAAAAGAAGAAACCGCTTTATGTCTGTATTATTATTTTTTTTTTTTTGCCACCAACATAACATATTAAAAGCATGCAAAATGACTAAAATCATGAAAAAGTACACACTGCAATTTGGAATCTGGTTTTATGTTATTTTTTGTATTGTATTGTATTGTATTGTAGGTCACACTTTATATTAGATGGCCTTAACTACTATGTACTGTGACGAGCGTCCCGAAGTGTCATCAGCGTCTCCCTGGAAACAAGCAAGGAACACCTGCCCATCCTCATCACAGGCTGATCGTCACAGCTGCGGCTCATCAGGCGGCGGCTACATAAGCCACGCAAGCCCCACACACAGGGAGACTACTCCATGAGACCAAGCACTAACTCGCCCTCTCATTTCTCCCACAGACAGCAGCGTGTGACCGACCAGCCCCACTGGAACACTGTATGGATTCACTGCACTGGGAAAGGAGGAAGAGAGCACTCACCGCACTGGAGCACCCACAAGGAACTTTTTCCCCCTTTGCGGCACTTCACTCCTTGTCAATAAAACCACCCTTCGGGGCATTTAACCTGCCTTCCCTGTCGTGTGATTCTTCACCCCGTTACAGTACTTACATCAAAAAATAAGTACAATGTACTTATTGTATTGCAAAACACTTTTACTGCTATTGATGTGGGATATGGGTAAGGTTAGGGACAGGTTTAAGTGTGGGTTAAGGTTAAATTCTAAATGTAACTACAGGTATTTTTTTTCAATATAAGTACAATGTATAAACATGTACAGTATCTAACAGAAGTAAGTACACCCCTCACATTTTTGTAAATATTTTATGTCTTTTCATGTGACAACACTGAAGAAATGACACTTTGCTACAATGTAAAGTAATGAGTGTACAGCTTGTATAACAGCGTAAATTTGCTTTTTAACCCTCTTGCGCATGGAGTTCACCAGAGTTTCACAGGTTGCCACTGGAGTCCTCTTCCACTCCTCCATGACGACATCACAGCGCTGGTGGATGTTGGAGACCTTGCACTCCTCCACTTTCCATTTGATAATGCCCCACAGATGCTCAATAGGGTTTAGGTCTGGAGACATTGCTTGGCCAGTCCATCACCTTTACCCTCAGCTTCTTTAACAAGGCAGTGGTCGACTTGGAGGTGTTTTTGGGGTCGTTGCCATGTAGGAATACTGCCCTGCGGCATAGCCTCTGCTTCAGTATGTCACAGTACATGTTGGCATTCATGGTTTCTTCATTGAACTGTAGCTCCCCAGTGCCGGCAGCACGCATGCAGCCCCAGACCATGACACTCTCACCACTCTCACCACCATGCTTGGCTGTAGGCAAGACACGGCTGCCCCTTCCTGGTCAGGTCTGTCAGGGAGGCGGCTAAAGAGGAGAAGTTAGGGATGAAGCAGCGATAGTATCCCGCCAATCCTAAAAAGGCTCGTACTTGTGTTTTGGTTTCGGGCCTCGGGGCGGAACGTACTCATTTTCGTGGGCAGCGGTTTAGACATAAATTGCTGTGTGTTGAGTTATTTTGAGGGGGCAGCAAATTTACACTGTTATACAAGCTGTACACTCACTACTTTACATTGTAGCAAAGTGTCATTTCTTCAGTGTTGTCACATGAAAAGATATAATAAAATATTTACAGACATGTGAGGGATATACTCACTTCTGTGAGATACTGTATGTACACAATAAGTGCATTGTATCAAATTATTAATTTAAATGTAAGTACATAGTAGTTAAGGCCACCTAATATAAAGTGGGACCATATTGTATTTTCTGGAATAAAAATTATTTAGATAATTTTTGATATTTTCTTTTATTTACTTTTACCATTTTCATGCTTTTTGGACTTCTGGATTTTTAGTTTAGTTTAGTTCATAACATACCAAAACCCCATGCAAACATGTCCTTAAATGTCTATAAAGAGTCTGATATCTATGTGAGATTGTGAGTGTACGTGTTCCAAATAGTCTACAATATCCAGATTTATTTTATTTAATTTGCCAGGATCTATTAACTTTTTAGAAAATGTGTATTTTGTTGACAGTAGTGTTGGGGCGGAGTTAGCTTTTATTCACTGATCTGGGGCCTGTTCGATAAAACAAATTTGCCAAATAGTTTATAGGTTTATTTCAGTTAGTCTTACGTATTGTCAGTTGATTTGGTTCAAAATAAGTCTGACTAACTGAAATAAACCTGGCTTATTTGGTAAACTTGTTTTATAAAACAGGCCCCTGATTGCAGTGCATTCTGGGATTGCTTCAGACGGAGGATACACGTGAAAACATTCAAAGCAAAATAAATATGTAAACACTTAAAAGAGTTCTATGTTACACTGTTGATCTGATGACTTCACTTGCACATTAATTCAACAAATCCTGTTCAGTTGTCATATTGTAAATAAATACAATTATTTAATTACGTTTTGTTTAAAACCCATTATGGAAGTTAGGAATGTAATTTTAAAAGAAATAGTTATTTTTGCTTGCATTTTGGGATGCAGTCATTCACCTCTCCTTACCTTCTGCCTTTTAAATAAATTACTGTACTCCTACTATCAGCCGTCATCTTCTAGGTCTATATACTTGACAGTCTGCCTGTGAAAATCAATATCCATCAGGAACCTCACTGAAATCTTCTCTGAGACAGGTAAGCAGTCACACATAGGGTCATCTGTCACCTGAAGGAAAGCGTGAAACCCACCCACTGCCACTGCAGGTTCTGCCATCTGTATTGCTCACTGAATATAGGACAGCTCTTATTAGCTCACTCAGCACTCTCTGGAAACAAATGATGATAAAAAGACGATGTCTCTCTTAAGTTTCTTTCAGCTGTTTCAGCAACTGTCCTCATTCAACCTGCACTGGTTCATCATTCCAAATGAGATTTTGCAGTTCTTCAGGCTGGGCATTTTTCATTGGAAATGGAGTCCTATTCTAAGAGATAAATCAGATTTAGCCTATATGTCTTTGTGTATCTCCATTCTTTCTCAGAGATTTTGCACACTAACATAAAACAGGATGGCAGAGAGGAAAAAAATATTATTATTTTTTTTTTTAAATATACTCCACTGGATATATATTCTAAAATAAATATTTCATTTTAATATTAAAAGATTAACGCAAAATATGTACCAGTTTAGAATAATTTTTTTTTTTGGTCATTTTTTAATTCATGAATTCATATTTAAGAGACTACATGACTTTAAAATTATACTTGCATCACAGTTATTGACCCTGGATTTTGCATTCATTATGATTTTATTACATTCCTACAAAGAATGGATTAAAATAGCTTTGTATAATTGTTTGCTAATCAGGATAAATTGTAAATTTGTAGCTTTTACATATACAATAACTAAAATTAGATGATAGTAGACTACATATTATGAACTTTTGCTTGTCATTCAACAGAGTTTCTCTCATGAGGACATTTTATTGTATCTTTCTTTCAAACTATTACAATAACTTATTCCTGATTTTGTATTTCCATTCATTGCTCAGCAATGAAAGCATTAAATGAAATCCCATGCAAATATGAAGTAAAACGTTTAAAAGGAGTCTGATATCTACAGTATTGTGAGCGTATTTGAGGTTATGTATGCCAAATAATCTACATTATATATACAGCAATATATTTCATTCATATGCCAGGATTTATTAACTTTTTCCCCACAAAAGACATGGATAAGTGGAGGTACATGCTGTTTGTTCTGTTGTATATACAGTTTACATGACTTTTCAAAATGTGTAATATTGAGCTGTACTGCAAAAAGTCTGCTTTTCCCAGGTTTGTCACTGTTAAAGTACAGAAAAATGAAACATTTTGTCTTGATAACAGCTTTAGTTTGCTGCTATTGCCTTTTTATGCCATCCCGAAGCTGTAGTAAGGAAAAAAGTATTAAGAAAGTAATAATAAGTTTCAACAATTTCACCATCACAGAGGAGAGTCCTGCAATAAATACAGGCCTCTGTGAGGCTTCAGCTCCCACGAGATGTTTAGATGAGAAATCATATTTTTTAAAGAAATGTTAGCTAATCAGAAAGTCTAAACCAGTTATTGTTCTAGTTTGTTAGCTACAACAACAATAACAACACTAAATGGTCAAAAATAGTGAACAATTAATACTAATAAATATTTTTCTTTGCTACAAAAAGATGCAAACTGTCACACAGGGCAGACCTCAGATTAATCGGACTCTACCTTTTTAGACAGTCAATGTAAATCAAAAGGTTCACTCATGTAAATCAATTAGGCCACTTAATTTTGATTCACTACAATGAATCACATATTCACTGATTCATTTGAGGTTCTGTATAAAAGCTATTTTACACAAACCATCCAAATAATAAAACTGTCTATTTCATTCTTCTTGGCTTTTGCACAGTAGATGCACAGATCAAAGTGATTAATGACACATTAATCTTCAGAATATATATCCATGTTCAGAGGTCTGTGCATGTAGAGGGTGAAGGACACTTTGCCCAGGATTGCCTTTCATGGAGTTCAGAATTTATGCCACTGAACTGTTCAAGGCATTTGATTTAAAATATTTCAACTGTTTAAGTAATATTTAGTTTTATTTCATTTTACATAATTCAATTTGTACATTTATTTTATTCATAGCACTGCATTGCAAACAAAATGTTCAAAACAACACACACACACACATATATACACACACACACACACACACACACACATATATATATATATATATATATATATATATATATATATTATTATTACTTGTGCTCTTTTGACTATAGATGTCTTTATTTTGTTTTATTTTATTTTATATGACATCATTATCTTGTACTTTTTTATTGGTGATCAAGTGAGTTAAATAAATTCTGAATTTGGGCAATGAACCAGGCTTTCTGTGGCAATTTATGTCTCTTGTTTCTATTAATTTAAAACATAGTTGAACTTAATTAGCAGTTGATTACTTGTTCTTGATTCTGCTGTTTTATGCATTTAGGTATCTGTGTAAAAGTGTTAGATCCATGACCTTGAAGTTAGAACATGGGCAGAAGCAGATTGCATGAGTTTGAGTCATTTTTCTAATAAAATGATGCCAGTGTAATAATATTTAATTTGAAGCACAGAATTATGGGGTTTCACAACTAAGTTTGGGTCAGTAGATCAGATCCTTAACCCTGTGAGGAACAGATGAAAATAGTAAGCAGGGTAATTCATCAGCAGGATATCAAGTGCAACCAAATTTGTGTCTGTATAGAAAAAGGTCGGCTTGGTCTATCTGAATAAGTGCCTTACTGTGTTTTATTGCTAGCGGTTTGTAATATGGTGCTGGCCACTCTGAGGACAATAGTCTGTACTCTTCTCTGTAGAATATGGAGACATAGTTCCCTTCAGGTTTTCAATAACATCTTATTACCACTGCTTTCCCTTCAGTAACATCAGCTCATACATTATAACCATACAACAAATAAACAGACTCAGCTATAGATCAACTGTTGAGCCAAATAAATAGAGCCTCCCTGAAAACTCTCTCAGTCTAGTTTCAAAGCCCCACAGACACAATTTGATCAAGTAATGTTTTGTGGAAGCAAATTCAGCATTTATCTTCATAATTATGAAATATTTGCTATGTCTCTGTTCACTTGTTGCATCTAAAATCACATAAGAAACAAAGAGCAGTTGTTTACAGACACCACACTATTATGATCACATAGTTGCAGTGTTGGGCATATAAACTTTTCAAGTTATGTGTTTTTTTGACAAATACAAGTGAAGTAATGCAAATTGTTATAGTTTTTATTCTATATGTGTGTGTGTGTGTGTGTGTGTGTGTATATATATATATATATATATAATTTACAAAAACAAAATCTATTTGCACCCTGCCCTTGGAAACCTGTCTTAAGATGTATCTATCGGTAGATCGGAATGCTCTCATGGGCACTTTCATTAACCTTCACCTCACTGTCACTAGAGCTGACCATCCCTGGGATTGATACCAGTAACTTTTTTTTTCTAAACATCTCTTGACTTTGTTACTCTCTGTCATTCTGTCTGATCTAACAGTGCATTAGTATTAATATGCAGTACTAATCTAGTCTGCTGCCATCCCTCAGGATGTTACACTGAAGTGAACCTGTCTGACTGAACACCCTGATCTTTACACTCCCTGATGCCAGTTTGCTGTAATGGGGCCATCACAGATCAAAGAGCAAGTGCATTTCTGCGTGTCTGATTCACCAGCTGTCTACAGTGAAAAAATCAAGGAATATGTCCATTCAAAACTGAATTATATCCTACATTTCACATGTTAGTTATTGACAATCATGCAGCAGTCACTTACGCTCTGATCAGCCAAACAGTGTTCTTACACAACCAAAAAAGTTAATGAAACAAGCAGTATTGTATATACTTTTTTAAAAAAGTGTTATTTATTTAATCTTGTATCTGGAATTTTTATTATCCCGTATTTGACAACTGGTTTTGCTACTCAGATTTTACAACAAAACGAGAAGCTTGTTTAATTGTACAAAAATAATAAAATGTATTTATTACTTTATACTTTTTATACTTTTTTAACTTTTAATATGTTAATATCAAACACTGACATTTATTAATATGAATTTGAACTGCATAGGCCCAACAATATGCTTATTTAAAATCACATAGACTGAACAACAAAAAAATATATAATAATAAATAAATAAATACAGTCATTTAAAATATTAAGATTATTTCAAATAATATTTGGATATATAAAATAAATCACCATTTATAGTGTTCAAAAGGAGATGGTGTGAAGATTCTGACCAGGAGAGTTTCAGGTTCTGCTGCTGTCAGCCGCTGAAAGGCCTCTCGCTGGAGAGTTCGATTTTTTGCCCAGATCTAAGTAACGGAATATTAGCCGCTTCAGTATCCTGACAAGCCTGCTCATTTGGGCTTGCCTGAATCCCATATCAAAGGCACTTCTCATGGAATTGATTTTTGATAACCAAAGAAATGCAAGTTAAAAGAGTGAAGCTTAAACAATCTGTGAGCACCGAATGTTCATCCCTGGGATTTTTCTGCATTAAAATATAGAGTTTATGTTAGTGTTCAGATTTTGAACATGACCCCAATCATCTCCTCTCCTCAGGTGTCTTACCCTGAAGGGTGCAACCAGACTATTGGTGGACCACCTTTGTGCATGCCCCAAGAGCACTTTAAGACAATGTAGTACATCTTGAGATCATTTGTGCCAATCTACAATCTACTTAAGATACAATGCCTTTGGGAAGCGCATCCCAGATTAACTCTTTCTGAAGGGTCATGGTTTGGCTGCTTATAGCCCTAGTAGCCCCAGAGTGCACCCTGGACGATGGGGCGGAGCGACACATTAAGGTGGGGCGACACGTGTTGCTCCGCCCACACCCAATTTCATTGGTTTATAATACAGCAGAGCTTATTGGTGTGTAGAAGTTTGCGTATGAGCATTCTTTTATATACGTTTTTATGAAGGATCTACGCTGTTCTGCTGTACTACAGAAATGTTAAATGCTAACAACAGTGATTTTAGTTAGAATCAATTAGCAAATGTGTTTTTTTTTTTTTACTTATGACAAATTAGTTAGATTAACTTCCTATCAAACGCTTGGTAGCGGCATCTCTGAGTACTTCAGGCAGAACAGAGCTGTGTAATATGAGCGGCTCACGAATTAAGTCTGAGGAACAAATTCTTAATTCGTGGCCATGATATACTCCTACCTATGCTATAAGTAGCCTCACCTATGAGAAATATTAATTAGGTTTCTGTGTGATGAACGGTCCTCAATCTCAACATGGGTTGCACATTAAATTAAGTCAGATATTATTGCACTTTTCACAGTACATGAAGCAGACAAAGCCCACTTAAACATTGAGCAGTTTTATCTGGGCGATGTTGATAAAAATGATCCACTGAGTGAGATTTAGCTATTTTGTATAATGTTATATGTAGCCTATATTCTTTATTTTAGGATCGGTGGATAAGCAAAAACTTGATAATTTACTGTAGTTCAGTAAGACATAGGACAAACTCGCAAATGGTTTTATTTTAAAGAACAACTGCGGTGACAAATAATATCAAATACCAAATAATACCAAATAGTCCATCAGCGTGAACTGGGGGTTTTATGTGTGGATAATGGGAATAAAAACCTTGCCGAAACTATTTATTTATTTTGCATATAGGCCTATTTTAAATGTTTTGTTCACTAAAACAGCTGTTATTAAATCTGTTTAAAATATTAAATATTATTATTTATGTGCTTTAGTGCGTATTTAAGCAATACATGTTCATTTTCTCTGCAACATTTTTATTTATACTTTTATATATAGGCTATATGTACAAATTAAATGACTGGTTTTGTGGCTCAATCCTTTAAAAAGAACCAGGAATCACTGTACTATATTAGGCCTACTGATTTTAGATTCTTAGTAGTTATTATAGTTTTACATAAATAAAAAATATTAATCACAGAGAATGTCTCTTTTTCTCATTAAAAGTGCTCACGTACATATTGCACAGATTTACAGCTGCAAGTAATTTACTATATCGTAACTCATCTCTTTAAACAACAACACAAAACGGTTGTGCTTTAAAACGTAAAATCAGCCACTTATGTTCGTATTTCTCCATCTCTAAAATACAAAAAAATTATCATCATTTGCATATAAAATCCCAATTTAGTGCTGATCCGCGGCCTGCCGGTCCTCAAGGAAATATGAATGAAGCCCTTTTCAGGCTGAAGAACCAGGAGGTGCTGTCAGCAAGAGTTGTAAACAATGACTTTATCTGACTAAAATTACCATGTTTATTATAATTAAGATAGGATTATAGAGTTAGCACATAATATTTCTTGAATATGGCCATATCAATTACAAAATCGTACACAAAGAATGCACATACTCGGTTCTACACCAATAAGATTTGCCGTGTTATAAACCAATGGAATTGCTGGTGGGCAATGTGTCGCCATGCCCCAATCGTCCAGATTGCTCCCTGCAGTACTTGTATAGCCCTGTTAACCCCTGCTGGTGGATATTGTCAGAACTACACCATCTGTCTGTAAAAAGTATATTTGACATTCAGAAGTGCTGAAAAGTCATTTGAAGAAGTATTTTTATTTTTTTTTGTACCCATTTACGTGTTTTTTTTTCTTTCTTCCAGGTATTAGAGACAAATTATAATTACCTCAGGCCATTTTCATGCACTGTAGAATATAGTTCAGGCGGTCTGTGGGCGATGTGCTGTCAGAGGCTACATGAAATGGAACACAATTCAAAACATAAGCCTTAGATGACAGATGTATTCTGATAATTAAAAAATGCAGACTACATTCTATGGATGTAAAAATCCTCTTCTAGTTTGTGTTGTCTTAGCATTCCTTCTTTTTTACTTTTTATTTATATTTTCTGATAAAGATACTTTTTTGTTACTAACTTTCTCCCAGCAGCTTTGAGTTCATGAAATTCAATTCTTCTTCTAAAATGTTGCTTGAAATTAAGCTGGTCATTGATCAAAACAGCTCAAATAGTTTAGGATTGTTCACATCGCACACAATTTTTTAATTTTTTTAATTTTAAGAATGACAGCTTTAAAACAGCTTGATCAAATGAGACAGTAAATATAGTAATACATAAATAAATGCTGTTCTTTTGAAGTTTCCATTCATCAAATATTACTGAAAACAATCCCAGCTTTCAGAAAAAAATAAGCATCACAATTGTTTTCAAAACTAGAAGAAATGTTTCTTAAGAAGCAGATCAGTATATTATAATGATTTCTGAAGGAACACATTTAATATATATATAGAGTTATTTTAAATATTACTAATATTTCACAGTATTACGGTTTTTGCTTTATTTCTGAGAACATAAATGCAACCTTGGTGAGCCTAATAGTCTTCTTTCAAACACAATTATTAATGACCTCAAATTGAGGTCTATATACATAGTGTCAATAAACCAATGTCTCCATCAAAAATGCATTCATACTCCACAAAGCGCTAGAATCACTGATGAACTGTGAAGTCAGAACTTCCTCTAGGTATGATTCATCACACTGTGCTGGTTCAGTTGTATCAATGCTTTGACGTAAGGCAGATCATAGTTGATTAGACTATTGTTCTGTGCTTTTAGTTATTTATAGCTGCGTTGAAACATTTCTGCAAAATGAAAAGAGCGAGATCTAGACAAGTGACTGAAAGAGAGTAAGAAACAAAAGATCCTCAGGAATAATCAAATAATTGATCTCTTATCAGAAGTGAAGCTCATGAAATTACATTTTTCTGATAGACGACATAGTCCAAAATGAATACCATTAAACCCCTGAAAACACAAGAAGGCTGAAAATATCTTTGGCTGAAAATAAAGCTTTGTTGAAAATATATTTGGATGAAGTGACCTAGAGATGGAATCATTAATGCCCTCATTTAAACTATGACTGTCTATTTCCTGAGAAACATAGGGGTTATTTTAAACCTCATATAGATGCAATTATAAAAAGTAGATACTAGGACAATGCATTTCACTCTTTTTAATGGTTTAATGGCAACGGAGCATCTGAAATATTTTACAAATTAATTTTGGGTGGTCAGAAATTGGTACAAAAATCAATATGTTATTTGTTAATTCTCTTTAACCTTTATTTAATTGACTAAAGTACAAAGAAAAAAGTCCAATATTTTCACTGGCCATTTTGTAAAAATAAACTCATTTTTATGGCTGCAACACGCTCCAAAAATGCTGGGAAGGAGGCATGTTTAAAACTGTGTCACATCAACTTTCCTTTTAATTACAATGTTTAATTGTTCCGAAGTACTCCTCAACACATGTGGCTATATTTAACACTGCAGTATGACGGTTTCTTATGAAATGCCAAAGGTCATGCACATTCACCTGAGGTTTCCTGCCTTTCCCTACGCAGACTGAGATTTTGCTGGATCCCCTGAATCTTTTTACAATATTATGTATGGTAGTTGGTGAAAGACCTAAATTGGTTTTAATGCGATTTTGCATTGAGAAATGTGTTTTTTTTATTTGTTTGACACTTCTTTCATGAAATTTAGCACAAAGAGATGAGCCATTATCCAGTTTCGCTTGCAAAGACTGAGATGCTCCTTTTACACCCAAACATGATCCACTCACCAGTTACCAATTCACCTGCTTACTGTGAACAGTTTAATTGGGATATTCAATAACCTTTTAACTTTTATTATGCCTCTCTCACAACTTTTTTAGGGTGTGTTGCAGCCATCAAAATCAAAATTTGTACATTTAAGTTTGTACATTAAAAGTACAAGTACATTTAAGTTGGTCAGTGAACACTTTGGAAATATATATTTGTGCTTTTGTCAATTAAATAAAAGTTAAAGAGAATTAACAAATCTCAGATTTGTGATTTTATTTAGTGCTGTCAAACAATTAATCGCAATTAATCACATCCAAAATAAAAGTTTTTGTTTACATTATATATGTACTGTGTATATTTATTATGTATATATAAATACATACACAGTTTATATTTTGAAAATATTTACAATTATACATTTATATATTCATATTCTTATATTTTATATTATATATAAATATATTTAATAAATAAACATACTTTTTTTTTTTCTTAAATATAGACATGCATGAGTTTGTATTTATACATGAAAAATATACACAGTATACACACATATATTATTTAAACAAAAACTTTTATTCTGGATGCTCAAATTGGGGTCGTAGGTACAAAACTCATTTTAATGGGTTAATGGCAACAGAACAATCAAAATATTTTACAAATGAATACTGAGTGGTCAGAAATTGGTGTAAAACTTTCAAAACTCTTTAGCTGTGACTTGAGAATGTCAGACTCTCCTCATTGTTTTCATCTTTCAGGTAACATTTATAAAATATTATATTATTCTCCAACTGAGAGGATTCATTAGAATATACATGGACAAATAATGACAAATTAATAATTCATAAAATTACACATCAAGAGCAAAATGGACCTGTTGACATTATAAGCAGTGATTGGCACTTTGCAGCTGTTGTTTAAACTTTCCAGGTGCTCATTCAAACTGCTGACATAAAACTCCATCATAACTCCATTAAAAGATTCAAGAGCACTCATAAAACAAGGTTTTATGCTTCATTAGTTATGTAAACATTCAGTTTAGGAGTTGTGTAGGTTGTGATTACATGGTAGAGGCGGATTACATATTTTCACACATTACTTGTGAAATTTCTGTTAAGAACAATTTAATCCAAATGGCATTTTTAATGCCTGTGAGATGCTGAAATCCAACAAACAGTTTATCTACAGCTCTGAGACATTCTAATAGACTCAAAGCAAATTAGATTTTCCAAGTACTTTTACTTTTTGAGTGAGTCTCACGATAAAAAAGGTGTAGTGGTTTATCTTCTGAGTTTGTAGTCCCAATTACAAGCCCCTTTGCCGTGTCCTTGAGTAAAACACTCAACCAAGGGATGCTATAGAGGCACAATTGTTGTAATAAGGCTCCTGTAAGTCACTTTGAATGAAATAGTATCAGATTGGAATTTGTTTCTTTGGTCCCTGTGGATTTAATTCTCTGCAATATTTTCCAAAATCCTCTGGGAGTGTGACGTAATGGTTAAAGCTCAGCGCTGGTTTGAACCCCATTTGGAACAAGCCAAGAGGCATCACCATTGAGCCCTTGAGTGAGGCACTTAACTCCAGCTTGCTCCAGGGGATTGCCCTTATAAATTGTATACTGAAAGTCACTTTGGATGAAAGCATCTGCTAAATGAATGCTTACAATACCTTTGCTTGAGAACATGAAAATTTGTTCATTCACATTATGTGAAGCAGTCAAGAATAAATCAGCAAAAGGAAAAGCCCACTGAAGTAAAAACATGAAAAATGCAAATAAATAAATAATTATAAAAGGCAGTTAATAAATTTACAATTCCATCTTATTATTAAATACAATTATTAAAATAAAAATTAAATATGTTGTTCCCCATCTGTCGTTCACTACGAGTTATGTATTGAAGACATTAGGGTATTCACTTGGGAGCCCCAATCACCTCTGATATTAAGAGAAAACGCCAATGAATATTGGCTAGTGGATGTTGCGTACCTGAGTCACTCCCCGTGCATACGGGTATAAATAGGCGACAGGTGCATCCACTCATCAGATTTTTGCTTCAGAGCTGAGTGGATGAGAAGAGTGATGATCTCCACAAAGCCTTTCCACCTCTTTATTTTGTTCCTGGTTGGCGATACGGTGCAGTCAGTGGTGTCCCTCCAGCAGTGATTCCCCTGGGCACTTCAGCTGAAAGAGCAAATTCTAAAAGAGCAAATCACGGACGGCTCGCGTCTTTTTAAAGATGCCGTTCCATCCGTGTCCTCTTGGTTGCGGTCGTTACCTGTTCGCGGATGACGGACACGATCGTTGTCTTCAGTGTCTGGGCATCCAACACGCTAAAGATGCGTTCGTGGATGATTCATGTGCCTGTTGTGGGCATATGAACATGACGGCGCTGCGATCTCGCCTTTCTTATCTGAAAAGATTGGCACCCTGTGCCACCACCCGTCCCGGTCTCTCTGGCTCGAGCAGAGGACCGCCGGCTGGCGCTCTGGGAGATCTGAGGGTGACAGTAAGAGCTTCTTCATCGGGCACGTCCCCACGGACCTCTTACTCCTCACGCAGCAATTGTTCCGTCCGGTTCCTGAGTGATATCGCTGGTTTGTCCCACGGGGCTGCCAGCATTTAATTCAGTGCGCCACCCGAGGATCAGATGTCAATCGCAGCATTGGGGGATGGGCTTTCGTCCTCCAAGGATGAAGGTTCGGCGGGACTGCCCACCAACTCCGGGTGTTGTCGCCAGACCTGGAGTTGATGGCCATGCTTGCCCGGGCAGCCGCGAGTATCGGGCTGGAGGTCAACAGACTGCCCAGTCCGAGCCCTCGCGGCTGGACGAATGGTTTATCGGAGCGGGACGCGGCTCACAACTGCGCTCTGCCCCAGTGCCTTTCTTCCCGGCGGTGCATGAGGAGCTGACGAAGTCATGAACGTTCCGCGTCTCCTGTCTAAAGCCTGTAAGCTGACAGCCGCTCTCGCGGCCAAAGCTTACAGTGCTGCAGGCCAGGCCGCCTCTGCCTTGCATGCCATGGCTATCCTGCAGGAACACCAAGCCAAGGCTCTAAAACAAACGCATGTGGGTAGCACCGACCCGGGGTTGATGCAGGAGCTGCGCACGGCTTTTTCCTCCTCCAGTGAGTTCCCTGGACGGCGGACCCTGGTGGAGTTCCTCCAGCACCCTCGGCAGTCAGACTGGGCAGAGCAGTCTGGCTCCAGGCCTAGTATTGGTGTTAGCTTGCCCGGGTCTCCGGTCAGCCACTGTACTGGGCTAGGTGTCCATATGGCTTGATTCCCTTCGGGGAATCCCATTTGTGTATTCTTCCACGGTAAGGTTTCCCTTTCGGTAAACCCGTGTCTTCCCTTTGACAGAACATTCTGTCTGACCCTTCTGGCAGCTCTCTTCCCTACCTCAGAGTCCCATTCCATATGTAGTACTGCCCCAGGCCTGGGTCGGTCCATATCAGTAGCTGTGTTTACATGGACCCTAATAATCTGATCGTAATTGGACTAGAAGCACAATCGGAAAAAAAAGTCACATGTAAACACGTCAATCAGATTGAATTGGCCAGATCTGATTAAAATTTTGATCGGATTGTAAGGGGTGGTTTATTCCTTTTGTAATCGAAACGAGAGGACATGTAAACACTTGATCGGATTGAAAACCGAAACTGGAAAGTACTGCACATGTGCAGTGACGTAAAAATAGCGTAATGACGTATTACGCACGGAACGAGCTGTTCTTCCCTGTGAATAAAAGTGTCATAAATGAGTGTCCAGTCATTCTAAACACTGTTTTTACTCAGCGTATGTGAAGTGGAGCAGGACAACGTCCCACCAGTCCTTGTTTAAGACTCTCATCCACAGACGACTGGTTTTGGGCCCGGGAAGGAGCACTATTACTGCTTTCTAAAGTAAGCAGCACTGCACAATAGTTAATATGCTGGTTATCGACTAATTAGGACTCCGAAGTAAATAAATATCAAGTGTGTTTTTTAAAACAATACGTGACAACAGCGGGAAACTCTGAATATTCATGAAGTGATGGCATGCCAAAAGATTAAATCCGATCAGAGGCTTGTGACATATAAACGCTCACATCAACCCGATCATTTTATTTAGCATTCATGTAAACACTACGTTCGGACTCGTCAATCAGAATGAATTCATTCCGTTGGAAGCAAAAAGTGTCCATGTAAATGTAGCTAGTGTCTCCACATGTTACCTCCCTTCGTGCAGGATGTGGCCTCCGTAGCGCCTTCTCCGGAAGGCTCGCTTCCCTGTCGTTACTGTCAAGCCGTAACTACAAATAGGAAAGCCTCGAAGCAATCTTTCATTGAAGGTTGAAATCCCTTCCGATTTCCGTGGGGAAAGGAACAGCGGCTTGGCTATCTCCAGCAGTGATGTACTCACCTCTGGTCCCTGCGGGTACCAAGGTCAGCGAATTTGCACTGGGGCGATGGGAAGGTTGCGATCTTTGCATGGCATTTCTCTGTCACACACTTGCTTGTCATTTGCATGTCTAAGGTTGTCACGATATAACGTCTCCGTTCCCTCAATCAGGGAACGAGGGTTATGTATGTAACCGAGACTTTATTAAATTATTAATCTTAAATTACAACAAATAGAAAAAAAAAATATATATTATTTATCATCTTATTTGTTCAGTAATGTAACAGTAGCATGCTTATATGCATACGCTTATACATATGCTTATATACTCACACACACACACACACAGTATGTTACACATTAACATTTGTTACAATTAAACAAATATTGTTTTTCATATTTTTTAATGGTCAGTATTTTTTTATTTTTTTTTTAATTGATGTTTTAATTATTATCAAATGAATAACAGCATGGAATTATTGTGGCAGAATAGACAATATGCAGAAAAATCAAAGAAGCTCCTACCATGTGGCAAATATTTAATTATTAAGAGCAAAGCACATTTCTTTAATTTATTGGGTTTTTAAAAACAACTTACTCATATTTCTATATTTTATTGATGAGTTGGAAAGTCTAAATATTGACATCATTTTAAATATTGTAGAACTTCTCGGGTTACTTACGTATCCCATGCTCTCTGAGTAGGGAACGAGACGCTGCGTAACTAATGCAATGGGAACACCCCTTGGTGTGACGATTGTCTGAAGCCCATGTAGAATCACGCCAATTCATTGGCTGATGGCATGAGATACCGCCCCTATGTTATACGTGATTGACATACAAGAGAAAGGTCCCAAGTAGGGAAACTAGGAGGACGAACCGGACTCAAGCACTTAACTCCACGCATAAAGGAGGAGACCAAACGATGTCTACCCAGCGGGACATCGTCCGAGTCCCTTCGAGCAGTAATAGCTGCAACGTAAAGATCCTCCATCCCGAAGGAAACGGCTGAAAGTGAATGCTCCGCATCCGAACTCCAGGCCGCAGCTTCATGGAGGGAGAAGGCCTACAGAGCGGTGCGGCAGGGGAGAACGGCAGATTCTCGATCAAAAACCGTGAGTATACCATGTAAGGTTTTTAAAGTAAAATTCTTGCAGTACTTGCAGTTTGAAATGCCAAAGATAGCATCTCGTGCATGGGCCAGGACCATACATTTGACACACTTACCGTGCTGGTCGTCACTCGCAATGAGACGAGAGCACGGTGGTTGGCACTGACTAATGTCCATTCCACTCACCGCTAGGAGAATAATAATTCCAGAGGTGCGGTCGCTGAAGTGGAAAGAATGCAATACTAAAAACGTCACAGAGAAATGGGCCAGAAAAACCACGAGAGGCAATGCTTCTGAAGAGAGGAAAATCTGAGGGGTAAGATGGCGCGAGCTTGGGTCTATGTCAATCACCTATGACGTAGGGGCGGTATCTCACGCCATCAGCCAATGAATTGGCGTGATTCTACATGGGCTTCAAACAATCGTCACACCAAGGGGTGTTCCCATTGCATAAGCTATGCAGCGTTGAGTGAACCTATGAAAGAGAACTATATAAAAAAGAACAGCAAATAGGGCCAAAGCCTCAATAATATAGGATTGATATCCCAACATTTCTCTTAAATTATCCAGCCGAACCATCTATAATTGGAACTTAAGTTGCACAGATGGGCTAGTCTTTGAAGAAACATGCTTCCTAGAAATATTAGCAATGTTGCAATGGCTTCATTCAGGAAACAGCTGCTTTTTTCAATGCAGAAAAAATTATGTCTGATTTGGCCCAGCAGCGACAAAAGCACATCTGTTCTTATCTAGAACCAATAATTTATTCTCTATCCACGTATGGTACAATTTTTAGGGGAAAATCTGAAGTTGGCCATTTTACCTTGCTTACAAAAAGACTACAATACTAACCATTAAGTATTTGCAAAAGAAAAGGATGATATCAAATCTAATTGTAATAATGAGTGCTCACCAATATTGTTTTTAATGTAAAATTAAGAATAATTGGAACAAAGATGGAAAACAGATGTTTTTAATTATTTTTCTAAGTGTAAAATGCATCAATGATTATAATGAGAGCAATATAGTCTCATCATCGTGCAGCTTTCATTTGCAGTCCAGACGCAGCATATGTTTACGTAACGACATGACAGCTTTCATGTGTACCTCCGTCAGCTCCTCATATAAATGTACTGATTTGACCCAATCAGTGATCAACATAATAACGCCACAGTGCTTTCCTCCACCAAACTGTCCTCACAAACGACTAATTAACACAGACATTGAGACAGGAAGTGGATGACAGTGTGATTGATGAGGGCAGCAAGTCTCTCTGCCCATTATCCTCTCAAAAGAAATGAAAGCTGACTGATTAGTCATCTCTCCAATGTCATTCAGTCTCTGGGGATCTCAGAGATACGTTTTGATGGTGTAAATAGAGGGCAAAATCATTTTAAAAGGTCTTAAACTACATATTTAAAAAAATAATCTGCTATTCTTAAGCATGTAATTTATGTAATTAATGCCATTTTGCCTGGTTCAGTTTTTTCTTTTTTTTTTTTATGTGCATTTTGCTCATACATTTGTTTTGTTGGCTTAGTGTTATGTTAGAAGCATTATTATACTCATACCTTTTGTTGTTTTAATATTTTGAATTGTTTTTAGCTTATTTAAAAAAAAAATTATTTAATTTCTTTATTTTCTTTATATATGTGTGTATATAGTATTTACAGAGTTTTGACTTTTAGTTTTAGTTACTGTTTCTTATTTGTAAGTCGCTTTGGATAAAAGTGTCTGCTAAATGACTAAAAGTAAAAAAAGTAAAGTAAAAGTTTTGTATGTATGTGCAAAATGATTGTTAACGGAATAGTTCACCCCAAAAGTTACCAACCAAAATTAGATTGATTCTTCATCGGAATTGATTAGGAGAAATGTATCATAATACATCACTTGCTCACCAATGAATGGGTGCCGTCAGAATGAGAGTCAAAAAGCCAATAAAAACATTCAAAGTAATGAAGTAATCCAGTCCTTCAATTAATGTCTTGTTTAGTAACAGGTGCATATTTGTAAGAAACAAAGTTTTCATTAGGTATTTTAACTTCAGACCATCGCTTCTGGCCAAAACACCAGTCCGTAAGCCATTACAATGCTTCCTCTAGTTAAAAAAAAAAAAAGAAAAGCCATCCCACATCCCCTGCTGTTCTCTTACATCAAAATCCACGTCCATCAACATATTAAAAAAAAATAAAAAATGTTTTGGAAAGTTTTCACTTGTAAACAGTGCTTGTATCTCTCCTGATTCAGAGAATATGATTTTTTCACTGGAGAAAGCAATATAATGAATAGAGCACACTGGAAGAGACGGTTTGAAGTTAAATGGGTTTGTTTATTATAAGCATGCAGTTTGTGTTGCTTGCAGTGTATGTGGATTATTGTGATGTTTTTATCAGCTGTTTGAATTCTCATTCTGATGGCACCCATTCACTGCAGAGGACCTATTTGTGAGCAAGTGATATGATGCTAAATTTCTCCAAATCTGTTCTGATGAAGAAACAAACTAATCCACATCTTGGATGATTACGAGGATGAATTTTCAGCAAATTTGCATATTTGAGTGAAATATTCCTTAAAAAAATGCCTTGAAATATAAACACTTTGCACATTGGACCAACTTGAAATATGCAGATTTGTTTACATTATTTGAGCAAAAGGAGCAAAGTTTGATATTTGCTGATTTGAAATATATTCTTGAAATGCCTTTGTCTGTGTTTAGCATGTCATAGTGTGCTTGTAGTTGAGCATCCTGTTCAAGTCTAAAAAGAAAGTCTGTCTCTGTTGCTATGGCCTTCATGTTGTGTTTTTACTTAATATTGAGAAAGATGAGAGAAGCTGCATTCAGTCCCCTGAGAGAAATGCTGCAGACAGAAGACTCATGAGTGGATTCAGGTTTCCAGGTGACATTAATTTATTCACACCCACACATTAACTTTTTTTTTTTTTTTTTTCGCTTTAGTATATTTGAACATCACATACAAGCTGCCATTGCATTGTACACATTTGAAAATAATGCCATCTCACTGCAGAATTGTATCCTCATGCTTTTTTAGGTAAACCTTTATACTAACATTCTGTCTGTCAGCATAAGTTAATGAGTATGAACTAAGTAGCAATAAACAACACTTCAAGTTTCAAGTCAACGCTTACTCAATACTTGTTCTGGCCTTCAACCCAGGTTTACATTAAGCCAAAGGGTTTCTAAATTACGGTGATGACCCACGCTCATTGACATGGGTTTCTTTTTCCATTGTGGTGAACTGTGAAGGTGTCATTCAACACAACAAGAAGACTGTCATTTTCCCTTAAGAAGTGGTCATCTTTGGTATGTTGGAGAATCAATGGCTGTTAAGGATCCTCAATCGAGAGTCATTAACCCCTCCAACCCCTGCTGTTTGGACTGATTGTTCACAAAGTTAAGATTTCACTTTGACACCTTTCACTTTGTTTCATTATTCTTTCCTTCAGCGTTTGTAAATGTGTACAATAAAAAAAAAGACCATGTGATCGTTTGAAAATAAATAAAAGTGCAGTGAGATATACAAGAATAAATTAGGCACTGACTCATATAATTAGCCGCTAAGTACTTTACACTGCTGTCTGGGAAAACACTTTCCACATAGACCTTAAGTTTGTACACTGACCTTTTTTCTACCCGGAGGTTTTCATTGTTGTTGGTGATTAAAGCGCAGGTTTGATGGACGTGTGTAAGATGGAGGGTTATCTGTATTAGTGACTGAATGCCTGTGGGAGGTCCATGATCTCTAGCGTAAGCTTGATTAATCTCAGGAGCGCTTGCTTTTCTTTACAAAATGCCACAGTTTAGAAAAGAAAGGTCTTTCCATTGGTAGAATTTGGGTGTCAGACCTCCACAGGGCTTATTGCTTTATTGTTGTGTATGTTCACTGAACATTCTGAAACAATTAGCAACATTTAAAAAATGTCAGACAAACTTCCAACTAAAAATGATACAGAAAAAAATGTTTCATGAACAATAGAGAGATTTTTGTTTTGTTGAATAATTTGTTCCTGTGGTATTGCTTTAAGGTACATAAAAGTACCTAAAGTGTACATATTTGTACCTTTTGAAAAGATACTGCCCCAGTGACTAATTCTGTACTTTTTATTTTAATTTTTATATACATATATTTAAACCATTCAGAACATCTTAGCAACCACATATCGTTGCAGCGCATTGACACTTATGTAACTTTCATTTAACCACCTTGTTTTGTTTAAAGGGGTCCTATTATGCTCTTTTACAAAGTCTTGATTTTGTTTTGGGGGTGTACAAGAACATTCTCTCAGGCTTTTATTTACATTAAAAGTCATGGGGAAGTCGTGGCCTAATGGTTACATAGGCAGGATTTAAAATGTGGGATATCACAAATATAGGTCCAAACGAGCCATTCACTGTAGTTCTTAAAAAGGGATTTAAAAAAAAAACAAAATATCTCTCTTTGGAGTGGACTTTGAGATTTGTAACTTTGTAGATCGTTTTATGCCCATTCACACTACACACTGACTAAAAAAGGTGTTCACTCAAAAAGTGAAAAAGGATAATAGGACCCCTTTAAAGAAGCCATACAGATTATTAACATTCAGGCATTTTAATAATAGATTTGGTTCTAAAAGATAACTGCTGGATTCATGGTGATCCGAACTTTCATTTAGACTCCTACCCTTTTTATTCTCAGCTATTAATGCAGATGTGTCTTTCAATTCTTCAACTCTTAAAAGTTGCATTTACATGTAACTATGTTTGCATAACCAGAGTTTAGATTTTATTGTCCTTTTTAATTTTTTTAATTTTAATTTCTTTTTGTTTCCTCTACCTTTGATTTCATCTCCAGTTTCCCCATTTTATTTCAACAGAATATTGATTGGTTTCTACAAATGGACATTTGACATTTTGTGAATTAAATATGTTAAACAGGTTAAATAACATTACTTTAAGGCTTTAAAGTGGGTAAGCATACATGTGAACTCCTTAACAAAGGTTAAGTTAGGCCTACTTTTTGGTCATTAATTCAAATACTTCCATTAGTACATTTAGTATACTTACTGCTTAAAATGTGGAAAATAGTAATAAAAAAAAGAGTAGACATGTCCAAACTTTTGACTGATAGTATACTTAACTTTACAGATTGTGTGGATCTATACTGTCCTTTTCACAGTGTAGGGGAAATAATGTACTGTTAAACTGGTTGCCCAGATGCACTTGATTTATTTTCTTCAGACACATTGCTGCAAATAACATTTAACAAAGAAATCAATCAATTTACATTGTTACATGGTTCTGTCAGCTAAAAGCAACAATCACTAGAAGCCTTTGCCAGCCTAATGGAGATTGCGTCAAAAGTGCATTTCCAGTTTCAGCTGCAATTATTTGACAACCTTTACGCATTTTAACACTATTCTAATTTCCCAATGGCAAACATCCAAATACTAGTGCAGGACCTCTGAGCTTTGTAGTCCAAAAAACTCATTTGTCCTGGAATTCAGAAAATGCAGCCGATATGGCATTTGGCACATGCAGCAGAAGTTTATAGTGCTGATCTTGTACTTTCTAGAACATGGTGGACATCGTGCAAGGCTACGACAACTGACACATTAGGTTGTTATGCAGAAAGATTGTCAGATCTCATTTAATTTGTGACTTTGCCTTGTTGTTTTGGGAGGCTGAGAATTCTACCTTCATTCCAGAAGCTTGACACACAACTCTCCAGAGAATGCCATTACTCTATCAGTGTAAGATATACACATCTCTTACCGCCAGACTGAACACATATTCTGTACTGCACACCAGTGGGCACAGGGAAATAAAATGCTTGCTAGACTGTCCATGAGATTCAAGAATACTAAGACCAAATTACATAAACACAAATAATAATAAAACAAAAATATATCACTTACTGATAAACTTAAACACGAGAGTAAAATGAACTTAAAATATACAAAAAAAGAGACAATTTAAAATAAGATAAAGGATTGCCAATTAGGCACTCACTCAGTATGGACAGGAATATTTTTCCTAAATGCAGTTTGATAAATGAATAATCATTTATGATTATGAATTTACATTAATAGTAAATTATAGTTTTATAAAAAGTACTTTTCTTTGAATAACTTCTGAAACACAGTCAGCACTGCAAATTAAAAATTTGAAAATCTAATGATTATTTACTTCCCACCATTGTTGTAAAAAAGGTCCAAATGATGTTACTTCCTTTCTGATCAAATTCAATGACTTATATGCTCAGCGTGCATTATAATACGAAAATATATTCATCTATTCAATTAATGTGTATGATACCCATCCATTGAGTCAACAGACATTGCCGTATTTGTTTTCCCTTTGTAGACAACATTCATTAGTCTGATAAAGACAAACCGAATAAAGACACTGAATATGATAAAGACACCGAAATGAACTATGTGTCGTTGTTAAAAGCTTTTTGTCACTGCAAACACTGGCTCATGATTGTGCCAAATAGCTAATGGGGTGAAGCAGCATTTTCATAATGAAAACCCAAAGCAATAAGGAAGAGAAATGACTGTGTTCATGAGAACTCTGTCTGCATCTTCCATTTAAAGCCACATTTGCCTCAGACCGCAAACACGATCTATTGCTCATTAAGAGCCTTGCAACTGGAGAAACCCTACTTGTTGATATTGAAACATATTAATTGAACTGACTTTGTTTTGTCCCTTTATTTCTTTAAGGACTGTTTTTAGCGTAGGAAAGTTATAAGTGAACTTCATATGAACTCCAACTCCAGTAGCTCTAATATCAAGCTCTCATGAGCTGTAATATATCTTGTTTTTTTATGCATGTAAGTATGTGTTTGTGCATTTATTTATTCACACAATAGCAGCTGTTTTTCCCCACAAATAATGATTCATTTATCCAATATCACTAATCCCTTACAGTAAGCACTCATTTAGCAAGCATATTAATTCACATTGACACATTTACTACTTTGGGGGTAAATGTGCCACTTTTAGGGATAATTCTCCTGGGGAAGCCTGGGTTCAAATGTTTATCAGTCCAATAGTCTCAGACAATCAAATGTTTGACTATCAGCATAGTGTCTGATTCTTTTTTTCTGATCAAGAATAACCCACTAAGACAGGAAGAGTCCTTCGGAGACCACTGGTTTAGGGCCAAGATTATTTTTCTCTGTTTTGCCAGATGCTAAAGCTTCATTTGTATTCGTATGTAAAAGCGATCTATGTTAGGAAAAATTATACAGGCCCAGCTCTATATCACAGTCAACGGAGCAGTTGGTTCCACACCAGCACACTCTTATACCTGTGATGCCTGATGAAAATGTGGACAGAATGAGAGCTGTTTCCCTCCCACAATGTTGAACTGCCAAACTGTGCTTAATGTAATTGTGAAAATAAGTCTGTGGTGTATGGGATCAATTGCTTCTTGAGCCGGCTCATTTATTAGCCTCTTTTCCACACTGCTGATCACAGAAGACTGACATATTGAACCGTCGAACAGTCCAGAGTGAGGAGTGTTTCCACATACTGGCCATCAGGATGCCATAACTGATGAAGCCGTTCTGATGAGTAGTGGTATAGTGTTGTATTTTAAACAACAGAAAGATCAACACTGTTGTGTTTTGAAATAAAATTTACCTGGCGGGATTTAAGAAAGAACCTTAATAGACAGCCTAATAGCCAAATAAATACTGTACGACTTACCAAACAAAGCAATGGTAAACCAAGTTTGCAATGATGATAATGGAGACTGTAAAATGGCATTCTTGTTTTTCAACAATCATCAACAAATAAGTTGAAAACTAGCACAAATAAAATGTAAATAAATATATCTGGATATTCATCGTGAAAAGTCTGGGTAAATACATTTTCTTTCTTTCTTTCTTTCTTTCTTTCTTTCTTTCTTTTAAGGATGCATTACATTGATCAAAGTGACAGTAAAAACTGATAATAAAATAATAAAAAGGATCATATTTTACACAACATATTAGGTAGCTCAACTGTATTCTCTATAAATACTAATGAGATCATGTTGAATATCTAGGACTTACAGTACAGTTACTTGCTTTGTTGAATGCAATTTGTATTTGTTACCTTCAGAGCAACACACAAGTCAAAATGCTGGTTCAAGTGGCAAATAAACACTTGTGATTCTGATTAAAAGAAAGGGAATGTAAAATCAACTGAGCAGCAAATTAACAAACTCAAATCCATATAATTCTTGCCCTACTCCTCCTAAATGAACCAATATGTGAATCAGATCAGTGAGTAGGAACTGCTTGCCTCTGGCTACACTTGACTAAACCAGGAGGAAACATTAGGAAAGAAAAAAACAAAAGAAATGCTTGCTGTATGGTGTATTGGATTGATGTAGGGTGTAATGGATTGATGTATGGGAATAAAATATACGGAAAAAACTGTTGTAGCCAAATATTTTTCTGTAATGGTACAAAAATGTACACACACACACACACACACAGTTAAAGATTGAATAAACTTGTAAAATGGTTCACAAAAAATACATTTTCTTAGCACACAGTTTATGAATGATGCTATAGGAGTCTGATATCTATTCTCGTGTCATCAGGTGTTTTCAGAGCAGAATATCACTTCAGGCATCATGCATGTTTGAAAAATAAACTTTAATCTAAAGTTGAATGTTAATTTTCATGCAAGCTTAATGCCCAGCAGGATATTTATTTGGGGAACTGAGGAACCTACAAAGTGCAAAGCATATTAAAATCCCTCAGATAAACAACCATTCATTTTTAAACACTTTGTTTTCATCAAAAAACAATGTTGCCTTAACATACCCATGGCTTGATCTTTCTCTAGTAATCATGAGATCATGATATCATTACGTACTGAATATATCTTTGTACACAAACTATGTGCTTAAGGTGTCTTCAGAGAGCGTTATAATGTGGTCATCTCAACTCAGCAGAAACTTCAACGTAGCTAGAAGGTTTCTACATGTGCTGTTAAACTCATAAATTGAGATTGTTTAGGTTCCTCAAGTCTCATTGATCATGCATTTGTTATTAGCAAAACTATAACCATTTGTTTCCGTACAGTACTCCCTTTTGGAGATGTCTCTGACTTTATTCTCAATTTTATTTTTCATAAACCACTGCAATATTAGTTTGGTCTGGAACACAAAATTTAGTTGCTCTTTGTACATACTGTATGTCAATGGAAATGTTTTTTTTTTTTCCCCAAAGCCACCTTTTGAACTGGCCAAAGGGGCGTTTCTTTTTGTTTGTTTGTTTGTTTTTTAATCTGTACTGGGATCATCTTTTAAGTCTTCTGGTGACACTAGAATCAAAGCTCTTATGGCGCTCCAGAACACAAGAGACCCCATCATTTCATCTTCTGGGTGACTGACATTGCCGCTGGTTACTGTCATGAGACCACTGATCCTCGCTATATGCTCTGTGATTGTCATGAGAGCGACATCTACAACACGCTGAATTCTTCTTTCTCAAATATCTAGATGTGCAATGTCAAGTCATAGGTAAAACTGTTATAGGGAAGACTTTGAGGAACAAAGCTTTTAGTGTGTCAAATATTCTCCATTAGCAATCTGACTCTGACTTTCAAGTTAGATTGAAGCTCCATCAAAAGAATTTGTGACAACATGTTGATTTTGACATCATAATTTCCAAACGTCTTGCATATTTTTGTATATATGTATATGTCTTGTTAACACATTTTGTTTGTGTGCAAACAAAATGCAAAGTGCAAACAAGTCTGCATTTCAGACTTGTTTGGATAATTTGCGTGCAGGACATTAGTGTTATAGACAGCTGTCAACCTGGAAGGATGCCCTGTGCCCAAAAAACTGACACAGAGCAGCACACACTTGAATCCTGACATCCATTTCAACAAACCTGAAACCTTTGTTTTGAAATAGTCTGCAGAGTTTGTGTACTGTATGTGTGTAACAAAAAGAGCAGAGCCGTTTATCATATCCATTTTTGTTTTATTATTATTTTTTTTTTATATTAGAGATAGATCTCCTCATTTCTAGCTAAAACTTTTAATTTATTAAAGGACTATTTCACCCAAAATGTGAAATTGTTTGCAAAAAAGCAGTGAGAGGAAGGAGACTAAATTATGAGAGAGTTGATTAATTTACCCAATTCACCCAAATGCATGGATTTATTCATGAACAAAACAAATGACTGTCTTTGTGAATGTGTAATTCATTCATTTACTAAACTGAATCATTCAACAGGATTCATTCTTGAACTAAATTATTCTTTATGAGTAAGTATTAATTAATTTACTCAACTAATTCAGTCAAAAATAATGATTTGTTCATGACTTAAACAAGTGATTGTCTTTGAGTGACAGCCTCTCTGGCTCTCTACCTTCTTTCTTTGTCTCTCTTCACTTACATATATCCAAAATTTATGCATTTATTATTCACCTAAATGAAGAAATTTCATTTAAATGTAACATGGTAACAAAATCGTCATTTAAAAGCATTTTGAATGAATCTCCATGGAAAGGGTCACCTTAAAACCTCTGATCTACTGTATAATGAATGGAAAGATTTAATTTGTTCAGTAATGAGCGTGCTGCCGATACACTAATTGAGTTAAAGTGTTTGTTAATGTGCCCCTGAATTAATAAGTGTTTCAGTTATATTGAACCTACTGTTTTGTGGGGTAATTGTCAACGTACGGAGACACTATGATACTGATAAAATCCTGACAAAATTATGCATATGCTGTCCAAACCATCTGAGTGATTTAATCTGAGGCTAAAATGATTAATACATCTATTTTCTTATTGCATTGTCTGTACCACAAGCTGAGAAAAGGGGTTTCTTCCTTTTGTTTGCTGGGCACTTTACAGCCATACTGTACCTCAGCAATTCTTTGTCTCCTTTCAGAACAAAATCAATGCAGCATATTCATTTAGTTTTAATTCACAGCTTTTCATACATGCAGAGACAGCTACAAAAAAAAAAAAAAAAAAAAACAGTCAGCTACAAATTAGCAATGCCAAAACTTTTTTCCAGTGCAGCACTGTAAGATTCTGAGTACTATGATTTCATTGAATTGACCATACTATTTATAAACTTTGTGAATGCTGCTGTCTGGCTGTGATGGTGTATTGTTCCAAAGCTAGTTACAAAAAATATTTGAGTTCTAGGGTGTAATTTTGTCTATTTTCAAGATAATTAGGCAGTGAGAAAATTGATGTCCAGCCAGCATGTTAATGTTAATTATATACATCACTGATCAAAGACACAAATGAAAACCCACAGAGAATAAAGAGAGAGAGAGCATTATCACACTGGCTAAATCTCTCATTTTCAGCACTCAACACAGAACAGAAATGTTATCTAAAGTAAATTAGTTAAAGGGGAAAAAATTTAGAGGGAAGTGAATTACTCAACCCAATCATGTGCCTGGCTTCTTATTTAACCAACATTGAAAACAGCTTAGTATGCCAACTGAATCAAGGGACAAATGATTGTCAAATAGTTAATAGCACATAAATGCTAGTTGACAAACTCAATCAAATATGTACCAAAGAGCACAGTCTTTATTTAAAAAAATTAAAAGTCCATAGAGATTGGCACAAAAGTGCATTGGGGACAAAGAATGGTTGTTTCAATGTTTCGTGAATGCACAGACTCATGGGACACAATCAATAATTTGTTGATTAAAATATGGTGAATTCAAAACATTTAGTTCTGGTCATCCAACAGTTTGTTGAGCATTTTATTTATACAGCTATTTATATATTTATTTAGTTGCAGCTATTTATACAGCCTTCAGTGTTCTGAGAGACTTCAAATACGGTCTTTTAATCTCTCCACAAAACCTCACAAACCTGTGGATTCAACATAATAACAGGAAACAAAAAAATAATGGTGATTTTATCTTTGACAATGGACCCTGTGAAATGCATTGCTAAATAACTTATAAAATGGTGCTTTTTAAAAAGAGGCTATACGATTAACATAATAAACTTGTCTGAAAGGGTTTTAGAGAGCTGCCTTTCAGGATAGCAAGCACAGCAGACTTCCAGCATGATAAAACATTGCATCTTTATTTTAAAGCACTTCTGAAAAATAATAAATATCTAACTATCGACTTGGTAGTAGGAATTCTAGTTGACTTTACACAAGACTGAAAAGTATCATATTGGATTTGTGGGAAGGCAAACAAACAAATTCACAAAGTCAGTTAATACAAAAATGCATTGCATGACTGTGATTTCACTGTTTTTTTTTTGTTTTTTTTTTCCACATTCAGACCAAAATCTCAAACTATTGATCTTGTTGAATACACATAAGTGTATTTTGTGTTGTTCCATATTTCCACTATAGGCATGTTTTTTTTAACAACCATTTTGCACTGCAGGTAGAAATATGCAAAGATTAATAAGCGATGAAGACAAAGGCAAAGAAAAGGGGATTGGATTAAAGCCATTATGTGCTAAGCTTTTTTCTTTTTTTTTCTCTCACACTACACACAAATTTAATGAACAAGTTTTAATGAAAAAAAAAAAAAAACAGGCAGCCGCAGTCATCTTTCATCTGCTTTTAAATCTGCTAGTGCACAAATGCAACACGCAATGCAGGATGCAAGATTTGAGGGGGAAAAAAGGAACATATTAGGAAACGCACTAATTTGAGAATAGACAGTAAGAATCAAAATTCGCCCCTCTTCCCTATCTTGCCTCCGTGCAGCCCAGTATGGAGTCCAGCCAATGCAATTACAATAGAATAAGGGAAGACCTGATGTGGGCGCTACTGAGAGTGTACTTAAAATAGATTACTTTGGGATCCTGGGCAGTCGATCAATAGGGATGTTGATTACAATAAGCCCCCAGACACTCAGGCCACACGTTATGTATCCTCTGTGTCTGCTTAAAAAGAATTAGAAATCTATGGTGCATACAGCCCATTAATGCATCCTTTTGTGAAAATAGGGAGCAGCATAAAACGGGAAATCCTGTCTGAGCTTTTGAGCGAATGAATATTCTTTTGATGGGTATTAAAATACTACATGCAATGCAATAATTAGGACCTCCTGTCAAGTTCATTTATGAACATGAATGAGATGTGGAACAATTTAGCATGTGGGAGTTCAGGAATAAATATATTGTCAATATATCTTAATAATACATTAATATTAGGAATACTGAGATTGCTTAGGAAAACGAGTTGGTCAAAAGCTTGAAGCAAAATTTAATAAAATTAGGGATGCAGAAGATTAAAATTCTGGCAGATACATGTAAGCCAATTGTTTATTTATTTTATATGAATATAATAGCTGATAACCAATAAATGGTTATTCAAAGTATATGTAAAATCCAGATCAATTAAAACTAGATTAAAATCAATTAAAGGGGTCATATGATGCGATTTCAAGTTTTCCTTTCTCTTTGGAGTGTTACAAGCTGTTATAGATAACAGATAGATTATAAGATCCCTAAAGTTTCAAAGACTAAAGTCTCAAACCCAAAAAGATAGTTTATAAAAGTTACTCATCCACACCCCCCTAAAATGGCTCATTCAAACACGCCCCCACATGTCTACGTCACGATGTGGAAATATTTGCATAATGCCGCCCAAATGTTCGCGCAAAGAAAGAAGACGTGGTTTCAGTAACCGCAGTAGTATTAATGCAGCCATGACAGGGAGACGCTGAGTGTTTCTATGCGAATGCAAAAGCACTGTATTTGGCCTTCGGAAAGTAGATGCAATTATCATATTTTAAGATTATTTGCAACAGAACAGCACAACCCAAATGTTCGAATTTGTGCTACGCAATTTTATGGCCGACCGTTTTGTGAACCTAGCACAGTACAAGGCTGGCTGCATGAAGGCTTTTTCAAAAAAAAAAAAAAAGGGTCAATTCCGACTTTGCTATGACAATCTGGTGCTTCTGAATCGGCGACTGTAAGTATGTTTTGTTATTAGTTCAAGTATTTGACTGTTCAAATGCGGAGTTTTGCGCGTAACGTGTGTGTGTGTGAGGGGAACAGGGTCACATCACAGCGGCGTGTACAGCCCGTCAGAAATCGTCTTAACCGCAGCTTGTGTGCAAATACATACGAGCATCATCACTGTGTCTGTCACGCGACTCTGTTCCCCTCTCGGGCTTGAACTGATAAAACTAACTTGAAAGCTGAAGCTCGAGATTATGGTAAGGGGCGTTACATTTCCAACGCCTTCTTGTGGTGTTCGGCCAATCACAATGCACTGTGCCGGTTGGCCAGTCAGAGCAGTCTGCACTTGTTGGGAGGATGGGCGTTTGTAGAAAATGACGCATTTGAGAGAGGAACTACAATAATGTACAGTATTTGAAAAATACTTTTTTGAACATTAAAACATGTCAGCATTCTGTTACAGCAAATACACAAAATAATTATCTTTAAAATAGCATCATATGACCCCTTTAAATCAAATTACAATTTAATGCTAAGAGTAAATTTAGACATCACAACAGGTGCAGTGTGAGAAATGGATTTTCATTTTGAGATTTGATAACTACTTTTGACAGTGTTATTAAATCATTAGTGTTTTAAACAAGCATTAGATCATTAGAAAAATGGAAATGATCATCTACAATGTAATATCCATTAACAGTAGGTAGTAAAAAAAATTGTCAGATAACCAGTATTGTAGCGATATATTGTGCATCCAAGTACAGCATTATGTAGGTTCACAGAGCAAACCTGAATTTTTTTACTGAGAAATTGCTTCCCTATCGGAAACTATGCATCAGACATAATTTCCTACAGTAGAGGTTAACATTTTTCTAGAGCTAAAGAAGTGTCTGTGCCTCCAAACACACATAATATTTGCACTGCTGACCAGGAAAATGAAATTAGACTTCAATGAATGCTATGAATTCATTCAGCTATGAATGAATGAATGAAAAAATAATAATTATAAATAAAAATAAAAAATAAAACCTTGGTCAAAAATCAGCTATTGGATAACCTGGTTAGAGCTGGCAAGGACCTGTTGGGCTGCAGTTCAAACCACAGCTTGGAATAGTTTAACATGTTTTTATCAATAGCTCCCATTATCAGTTTTCCTCTCAGTGAACAATCACACACCTAGAGAGAAAGTCAAACTGGAATAATTGTAATTCAATGAGCAGAAGAGTTCTTCATAGCTCTACATTTTATTATATGACCTGACATTTATCTAAAGCTTTCAGAGTTAAGGCTGACCAACTTTTGACCCAAATGTCAAAATATCTTAGATCTACGGAACAAGATAGACTTTCCCATTATTCCTCTGCTTCCTTATAATCTCTTTTCTACACATCGTCTGAAATGTCAGCACTCTGGCAGCAAAACATTTCCTCTTGCAGGAACTATAAAATGAAATGCCAATAATTGTAGATCTAGTGAGAAATTGTGAAAAAGTAGGAGAAAGGGAGAAGAAAAAAGTAGCAGTGAGTTTCTCCTCTTCACCTCTGGATTCAATGGTAACCTAAAAACTCAAGCAACACCAGAAATTCTTCAAAATAACAATATAACAAAACATTCCCCGTCAACAATTTGATCTCACTATGAGCTCACAATATTCTAATGGTGTGGTCACAATGTGTGTGTCAGAGTGAGCTAAAAGTGTAACCCCACAGGGCTCTCACTGTGTACTCATACTATGTTCACAACATGAGGTCACTGCACATTCACAATGCACTCATACTGTGGTCAAAATATGAGGCCACAACACACTCACTGTGCGCTCATACTGTGGTCATTGTGAGGTTACTGCACTGTGCTCATACCATGAGATCACCATATGAGACCACTGTGCAATAATTGTGTTAGTTCACCATTATCTAAAATGGATCTGAAAAAAATCCAAGTGTTTGTGCTGGTGCCTCCATGTCCTGCAGAGCGCACTTTAGCTTCCACTCTCCGCACAAACTTAGATATAGGCTAGCGCACATTATTATTATAGCGCAGGTTTAACGTTTAAACATTGTTATATGCTTGAACTGTTTTAATATATCTATAGATATGAGAAGGCTAAATTTATCAAACATAGGCTATGATCAGCTCATGCAGCTGGCCGCTTGGTCGTTACTTTAAAAAAACAAAAACTTATAGGCTATTTAACGAACAAAAATGCTGCAAACGTTTTTCTAAATCAACTTAATAAATTTTTTTTTTTTACAAAATATAATCATTTTGCCATTAAACACAAAACTGAACTATTTTAATAGCCGAAACAGTAGTATAAACTGTTTTAGGAGAAGGGGGGGAAAAAAGACGGGCTCGGGTCGGACTCGGCCGGTAATTCTGATAAGGTGTCGGACACGGACATGGGCCGGGCTAGGGCCTGAGCGTCTCGGGCCAGGGCTGGGCTAGGGCCTAAATTTGAGGCCCGTGCAGGGCTCTAGTCTATGTGACTTCAGTGCTTCATCCGTAATTTTATGCTACAAGAATAGTTTTTGTGTTCAAAGAAAACAAAAATAACAACTTAATTCGATTGTTTCTTTTCTTCTGGGCCATGATTTTTGTTTTCTTTGCTCACCAAAAGTGTTCTCGTAGCTTCAGAACATTACGGTTGAACCACTGATGTCACATGGACTATTTTAACGATGTCCTTACTACCTTTCTGTGCCTTGACAATGGTAGTTGCGTTGCTGTCTATGGAGGGTCAGAAGGCTCTTGGATTTCATCAAAAATATCTTAATTTCTGTTCCAAAGATGAACGATGGTCTTACGGGTTTGGAACAACGTGAGATAATTAATGACAGAATTTTCATTTTTGGGTAACTAACCCTTTCAAAATATTCACAATTCCAACTGTAGATCATTATTCAGACTTTCTGTTGCAATGTCAGAAATCATCTGTAAAAACAGCTTGAGACTATTTATAGTTGTCTAGTGAAACCTAATTAAATAAATGACTGAAACGAAACTCAAAGATTTATTTTAGTAAATTCTTATAGTTTCTGTCATCCAAAAATAAACCTCACACCAAATCATTCATGACTCCCAATGTCTGTGAAGCTCTGAGAAAATATATACATATATATATTTTTAACTGATCCTTCTTACTGTAATTAGACTGTGAGCATCAGTTTGTGAGTTTTTGCATTAAGTGAGTGCTATAGCTTGACTGTCTCAAGTAGTCTTGACTGGATCATGGCTCATGGGGTATGGTTAACTTGAAAGCGTGTTTGAGATAAAGTGGCACAATTCAGTTTGTGTTGTGTTACCTAATTCTAACTAATAGCTCCTCTAGCTACTGAATCGGAGCCAATCACAGCAGGTGATTGGAACCCCAAGCCGTCCAATTATTTTGTTACCCAAGTTTCTATAAAAGTCTCCAAAGTGCAATGAGCCTTAACCGCTTAAATAGATCTAAGTAATACAATGTAGAAACATGTCTTAGGGAACTAAACTTTCAGAATCAATTTGTTGCTTTTTTCCCTTCAATCATCTTGCATCTACTGTGTTTTGCTCAAATGTTGAGTCTAGTTAAAAAAAAAAAAAAAAAAAAAAAAATATATATATATATGTCTTTGGTTGATGCACTATTATCCATCTCCACCGTGTCTATGTACAGTGCCTATAGAATGTCTTCATACCCCTTCACTTTTTTCACATTTTATGTTGCGTTATTATGTTGAACTGCTTTAAATAATTTTTTTTCCCCACATAAATCTACACCCCACTCACCATAATGACAAAGAAAAAAACGGATTTATCACAACTTTGCAAATTTATTAAAAAGGAAACACTGAAAAAATGACATTGAACAAGTCGTCATACCCTTAACTAAAAACTTAGTTAGTTAAAGCACTTTGGCAACAATTACAGCCTCAGGTATCTTGGGGTATGATACAACAAGCTTTGCACATCTGCATTTTTTTTTTTGCCATTCTTCTCTCTAGATAATTTGAAGCTCTGTCAGGTTGGCTGGGGACCATCAGTGGACAGCCATTTATAGGTTTCTCCAAAGATGTCTGATTGGTTCCTAGTGCCAGCTCTGACCTGGCCACTCGAGGAAATTCATAGAGTCGTCTCTAAGCCACTCCTGCATTGCCTTGGCTGTGTGCTTAGGTTGATTGTCATGTTGAAAGGTGAACTTTCAGTCCAGTCTGAAGTTCTGAGCGCTTTGAACTAGGTTTTCATTAAGGATATCTCTATATTTAGCAGCATTCAGATTTCCATCTTCTCTGAGCCCATATTGGTGGAGTGTCGCAGTGATGTTTGTCCTTCTGTAAGTTTCTCCTATCTCCATATAAGATCATGGAGCTCAACCAGAGTGACCATCAATGTCTTGATCACCTCTCTAACCAAGACCCTTCTCCTTCGATTGCTCAGTTTGGCCAGGAAGCTAGATCTAGGAAGAGTCTTGTTTCAAACTTCATCCATTAGGATTATGGAGGACAAACGCTCCTGTGAACTTTCAACACAGAATAACTTTTTTGTAGTCTTCCCCAGATGTCTCAACACAATCCTGTCTCTCAGCTCTGACCTCATGGCTTAGTTTTTGCTCTGATACCCATTTCAGCTGTTAAACTTTATATAGACAGGTGTGTGTGCCTTTCCAAATCATATCCAATCAACTGAATTTTCCACAGGTTAACTCCAGTCGGAGTATAGAAACATCTCAAAGACGATCCAGTGAAACTGGAACGCTCCTGATCTAAATTTCAAGTGTCAAAGCAAAGAGTATGAAGACTTGTGCAATGTCATTTCATCTGTTTCCTTTTTAAAACATTTTCAAAGTTGAGATAAATCCGGGTTTTGCTTTGTCATTATGGTGAGTGTGGTGTAGATTTATGTGGAAAAAGTAATTTAAAGCAGTTGAACATCATAACATAAAATAACAAGGCGGCCAAAAGATCGAGAAAACTCAGCTTGCTCTACACCAGTATTGTCCCGCACAAGACCCGGCTCTATGTGAGCGTCGGGTTGCAGCAGCAGGCCTTCAACGAGCCTGGGCCGCGTCCCAGTTCTCACCACAGCAAAGCCTCACTCGCTTCCCACTTCAGCTTAGCCTTCACCGCGGCTCTCCCGACCACAGAGTTGTTTCCAGATGCTAGCACAGGGCGGCCTCCGCTAGCGGCACAGACCACCAGTGTTGCCAAATAATTTTCAGGTAAAATCGCTACAGGCAGTTATTTTGTTGCTAAAAGTTGTTAAAAGACGTCACGACATCATTAGATGTTGATGTCATTATGTAATCATGACTCAAAGTGCTTAGAATACACACTGGAATTACTCAAACTTTCCTTATTTTTCACCATCATTTTTATCTGTATTTAATTTACACATTGCATTTCAATAAATGGATAGATAAGATGGATAAGATTAATTTCCATTTTGTGGATAAAACCAACAGTGGAAGAGGAAAGTTTCACTGTTGATCAGTGGACCAACAGTAAACGATTAAAAATCATAGGTACAAACCAAAAAATTAAGGCGCATCATACATAAACAATTATTAAACAAGTGCAACCTGCAACTTAATTCATATGTGAAGTGTGTACTGCTAGGCACCTCTCCCAAAGTGTCTAACGTCACCAGCCGATGTGCCGCTTGACTGGCTAGCTGTTTCAATATTTTTCTTCCTTGTGTGATTATAATAATTATATAAAAACAAAAAAACAAACAAAAAAAACATGCCTTTTTATCACTTTACCACTTTTTAAAGATTGCCAAATAAATGTTTATAAAATCACTACATTTGTTGCTAGTTGCTTGAAAAACAAGTTGCTAGGGTAGTGCAACAAAATGGCTAAATCGGCAACACCGCAGGCGACCTAGACATTACAGCTAAAAGTCTGATCTAAGGCAGTCACTAACAAGTAATTGGGTATCAGATGCATTGCAGGCCACAATAGGCCATAATAATAGTTTGTATAAAGTATCAAAAGTAAGTAACATATGGTTCTGTTGAAAGCTTAATATAATGTATTAAACAATATAATGTACATCAAAAGCCTACAGAGGGCTCTAATGGCCCGACAATGTCGCTGTGCGATGTAATCCTCGTTCGGCTTAACATTTAATTCAAATGTCCACTTAATCTTTAATATTTGGCCATTTCTTTACTACAGAAATGCAGCAACAATTGTAAATTATCCACATAGCAAACAGACTTGGCTCAAATGTGGCCTCAAGTTGGCACTGTTGGCCTCCTTCTTTCTTATAGACTGTATACTTTATACACTCTCTATTTTGGTTGATTTGTTCTTCATAAAAAATTAAAAATTTTCAATGCAATATGTTCTTTATTGCACAGTTACATGACCTGTGGATTTTTAGGCTGATTTTCTATTCAGTTTAATGTACTTTATTGGCATAATTTGTGTGTACATTACCAAAACATTTCACAAAATGAATAATGGTGATTATAGTAAATACAATAATATCAAATATAAGATCTCAAACTCCATCACCTTGAACGTAGGAGCCCCACAGGGCTGTGTCCTGAGTCCCCTGCTCTACTCTCTCTCACAGCGCCACATCTATTATCAAATTCGCTGATGATACTATGGTTCTGGGCCTCATTTCCAACAATGATGAGACCGCATATGGATTACCTTGGATGAGGTAGAGAGACTCACATCATGGTGCCAGGACAACTGTCTCTCTCTGAATGTGAGGAAAACTAAAGAGCTGATCGTGGACTTTAGGAAGAGACAGCAGCAGCCCTACACTCCTCTTATGATCAGTGGGACCCCTGTGGAGAGGGTGAGTAGCTTCAAGTACCTCGGGGTAAACATCTCCGAGAACCTCACTTGGAATACACACATCCAAACACAGGTTAAGAAAGCCAGGCAAAGACTGTACCATCTGCAAAAGCTGAGGAAATGCAGGGTCTCACCAGCAATCCTGAAAACTTTCTATTCAGGGACCATAGAAAGTGTACTGACTCAGTGCATCTCAGTGTGGTATGGAAACAGCTCCAATCAGGACTGGAAAGCACTACAGAGAGTTGTGCGCTTAACTCAGCGCATCTCAAGGTCTGTTCTCCCCTCTCTGCAGGACATCTACCTCAAACGCTGCAAAAGTAGAGCTGTGAAAATCATCAAGGACTCAAATCACCCTGGTAACCGACTATTCACTTTGCTACCATCTGGTAAGCGCTTCCGTAGCCTGACGGCAAAAACTGAGAGAATTAGGAGGAGCTTCTTCCCCCAGGTCATCAGGCTCCTAAACTCTAACTCTGTGTCATAACATCTCACGACATGTAAATATCACTATTTCAATAAGTTATTCATAATTTTTTTCTACCTCGTATTGCTGCTATGTGAATACCCTGTACAACTTTTTCCACATTCTTTTGCACATTCCTTCTTATAAATATAAATGTGCAGGTCAGTATGTTTGTTGACTTAAATAGTAATATATATATTTTTTATCTTTTATTTTATTTTATTTTTTTATTTTTTCTACTTTTCTTTTTCTTAATATTTATGTACATTCTGTGTTTTTGTATTCTATATAATTGCACTGTCCTTGGAGCGCACCTGACTTACATTTCACTGCTGGTTATGCTCTGTATAATTGTATATGTGACAAATAAAATCTTGAATCTTGAGAGCCTCCCGACCACACAACTTTACCTTTCTGTCTTATCAGTCCAACACAGTGAGTCTTGATCTCCTGACGGACGCTAAACCTCACATCTTTTCCCTCCGCCTGACGAGGCTTATCTGTTCGATGTCCTGATTCACAATCTCCCATCGGATGCTGCGAGAGCCCTCCCAGTCCGGTTTTCCTTTTCTCTCTACCCGCTCCGCAAGGCTTACCCATCTGATGCAGTCTTGATCTCCCGTTGGATGTTGTGAGAGTCCTCCTTGTCGGACGTCCCAAACTCTTTTTAGCTGCCAAGCCAATAGGTCCAAAGTCTTGATCTCCAGTCGGAGGCTTCATGGGTCCTCTCAGCCAGATACCCGCCCTCTGTCCTCTGATTTGCATTGGCTGATGGCCAGCAGGGCCCGTACGCTGACTCTGTGAGCTGTTCCAGTCAAGGCAACTCGGGTCCTCCTGATCAGGGCCACAATTACGCTGCTCCTCCTCCATCGGCCGGCAGGGCTCACCCGTTCCAACGCAGTGCGCACACCGTTGAGCATCGGTTCAAGCCCTCCTGACCGGGCACCCCAAACCACGTAGTCCATACTAGCAGCCAATGGGGCCTACCCATCCTATGCCACAAGCCGCTCCCACACAGCACGAAGGCTCCCCCAGCCCGCCATACAGGCGACTTTTCAAAACTAGCTCCCGCCAGATCTAAAAGCATATTTTGGGGGGTCTTTAGCCTGGCTGCTGTCCAACACTTAATTGATTTTTTGGGGGTACTCTGAGTTCAGGCCTTTCCTGAGCTTGGAGCCCTTCCCTGGACAGCACGCCAATTAGGCATTAATATACTCACCAAATATGCATTACCTTACTCGTGCTAAGTATATGTAAGTGTGAGCTCGTGAAATTATGTTTTAGTAACAAAGTTCGGGAGGAGCACGTCAGATACTTAGCCTAATTAACACAAGAGGAACGCACTCAAGTTAATCAATGCACGGATATAAATACAGCTGACATACCTCAATTCATCTGACGGTTAATCAGCATCCCTCCACCACCCCTTCTCCACTCAAGAGGTTACCACTAGAGTTCTCACCACACTATAGGGGAGGTACTCTGGGTTCGGGCCATTCCCGAGATTACTATACTCGCCAAATACGCATTACCTTACTCGTGCTAAGTATATATAAGTGTGAACTCATGAAACACCATGATGGGTTCAATTATCAGAGAACACATGGTAATAAATACACATTGAATGAGTATGCAAAGCATCTGCAAGGTCATTGAAACTTACATTTAATTTACTCTGTAGACATACATGTAAAATATAAAACATAAGCGGGCCCAAATCTCATCATGAGAGCTCTGCAAACGAACAGATGGGTCAAATATTGTGTTGCATCGTTGACGAATGTATCTCAATCATAGAGTAAATGACAGTCGATTTAGATCAGCCACATTAATTCTAATTACATGTGGACTCGGAGCTGTTTGTGATTCAGGTCTTTGTAATATTAGCATCCTATAAATAGTGAAATATCTGTCGAGATGAAATGCACTTTGATTGCCTGTGTAATTACGAGTCATTTGGATGATGCATTGTAGTGTGAACAAAGGGAGAAAATTTGTTGTGTGGAAATGAGACACAAAGCAAAGTGAGACCAAGCCAACAAAATGCCTGTCAGGAACATCGGGACATTTCCACTATGCTGTCACAAGGTCAGTGATGCATGTTAAACTTTCTCAAGGGCTGGAGGCCAAAACATTTTATTATTATTTTCTCTGTTACTGTACATTATAATTCATTCAGTTTTGACTAGGTAAACACAAACATTATGAGATTACACAGTCTAATTTAAGTTTTTAAGTTGTGTAGGTGTAGCATAAAGTAATTCACTACATTACATTCCTTCACATTTATTTATCAGATTTTTTCATTCAAGGTGACATACAAATGAGTAAAAATATTTATCTTAAAGGTGGCAACGCTAACATCAGTGCCTCAGTACTTTATATTTTCAGTAGTAAACCAGAAAAGGAGATCTTCTGAAATTAAGTACAATGTTTTGATGCACCAAACATAATTTTATTGTTCAAATTTGTCAATTGTATCTCCTCTTAGAATTTTAAAATGACATCCACTATACTTGGCACTGTCCTTGAAAAGGTCCAAGTATTCAAACTGGCTTACAAACTCTTCAAACTTCAAAATATCTCTTTAACCTGACCAAATTTTAACTACACAAGGCATATAACCTTCAAACTTCAAATATTTATTTAAATCTGCCCAGGTTTTCAGAATGCATAAGACTTAATAGAATATTTAGTTTTCAACATTCAGGCATTGTTCCCTAGTTTGTTTGTTTGTAAATTATATACATACAGTCATGGCCAAAAATATCGGCAAGAGATCAGAGACCATTCCTTCATCCAGAATCACTCCAGACCCTTCAGATTCACAGCTTCATGACGGTGCTTCTTCTCTTCAGTTCACCTCACTCATTTTCTACAGGGTTCAGGTCAGAGGACTGTAATGGCCATAGCAGAAGCTTGGTTTTGTGCTCAGTGACCCATTTTTGTGTTGTTTTTTGAGGTTTGTGTTTGGATTATTGTACGGTTGGAAGATCCAAACATGGCCCATTATAAGATTTCTAACATAGTCAGTCACTTATTGATTTATTATCTGTTGGTATTTGATAGAATCCATGATGCCATGTGTCTAAACAAGATGTCCAGGACCTCCAGCAGAAATATAGACCCACAGCATCAAAAATACAGCAGTATATTTCATTGTATACATGGGGTACTTTTTATCCCTGTGTTCACCAAACCCATCTTGAATTTGCTGCTAAAAAGGTCATTTTTTTAGTTTCATCTGACCATAGAAGCCAATCCCATTTGAGGTTCCAGTCGAGTCTGATAACTGAATATGCTGGAGATTGTTTTTGGATGAGCTAGGATAATTTGTCTTGTCCCTCCCAAACAACATGTGGTGATGTAGGTGCTCTTCGACTATTTTTTTTTTTTTTTAAGGTTTTCTGACCGAGAGACTCAACTATTTTCTGCAATTCTCCAGCTATGGTCCTTGGAGAGTCTATAGCCACTCAAACTATCCTCCTCATCGTGCATTAGGACGATATAGACACCCGTCCTCTTCCAGGCAGTTTCGTAACATTTTATGTTGATTCGATTATTAATTATTGCCTTGATGGTGGAAATGAGAATTTTCACTGCTCTAGCTCTTTTCTTAAAGCCACTTCACTAATTTGTGAAGCTCAATTGTCTTTTGCTGCACATCAGAAATATATTATTTGTTTTTTTCTCATTGTGATGGGCGATTAAGGGAATTTGGGCTTTGTTTTCCCTCCTATTTATATTTCTGTGAAACAGGAAGCCATGGCTGGATAATTTCATGTTCATAATCACCCTGGAATGCTCAAAATTGTGAATATGAATGGAAATATACTTCAGAGATATTTTACTCATAAGAATTTCTAGGGGTGCCAATAATTGTGTCCAATGTGTATTTGAGAAAAACATTAATTTCATAATGATATTTCCCCCCATTTTAAATTCTTATCATACAAAGAGGTATTCCAGCTGGAGTTCCTGCCTCAAGTGGAGGAGTTTAAGTATCTTGGGGTTTTGTTCACGAGTGAGGGAAGGATGGAACGGGAGATTGACAGACGGATCGGTGCATCTTCTGCAGTAATGCGGTCGATGTACCGGTCTGTCGTGGTGAAGAAAGAGCTGAGCCGCAAGGCGAAGCTCTCGATTTACCGGTCAATCTACGTTCCTACTCTCACCTATGGTCATGAGCTTTGGGTCATGACCGAAAGGACAAGATCCCGGATACAGGCGGCTGAAATGAGCTTTCTCCGCAGGGTGGCTGGGCGATCCCTTAGAGATAGGGTGAGAAGCTCGGTCACTCGGGAGGAGCTCAGAGTAGAGCCGCTGCTCCTTCACATTGAGAGGGGTCAGCTGAGGTGGCTCGGGCATCTGTTCCGGATGCCTCCTGGACGCCTTCCTGGGAAGGTGTTCCGGGCGCGTCCCACTGGGAGGAGACCCCGGGGAAGACCTAGGACATGCTGGAGAGACTATGTCTCCCGGCTGGCCTGGGAACGCCTCGGTGTCCCCCCGGAAGAGCTGGAGGAAGTGTCTAGGGAGAGGGAAGTCTGGGCATCTCTGCTTAGACTGCTGCCCCCGCGACCCGGCCCCGGATAAGCGGAAGAAGATGGATGGATGGATGGATCATACAAAGAAAGTTTAGATTTTTGTGATTTTTAAAAAAATAAAAAGTATATATATATAAATAAGTATATATATATAAAATGAACATGTTAATGACTTCTTAAAATGTAATCCGATATTCTAAAAAGCCAAATCAAATATATAAACTGCTTAAACTATTTGCTTAATGAAGAACTGTGCTTATTTGGTTGCATCATATTTTATGAGACTTTGTGCAGTAATACACAGATTAATTCAATTTAAAAAATGTATAAATAATATTTACATGCCGCAGTGATTTCTAAAAATATGCTTAGTCTATTGTGTGAGTCACTGTTTTTACAGCTTTATACAAAACAGGTAAAAACATGAATAAAAATAACTGACATGCTTCTGCAATTAAAGGTAAATCCTCTCACCCTTGACTAGTTGACAATTTTGCTCAGATTTCCTCTTTTAAACCAAATTAACATCACTCTTCAGTCCTATTACCTTTACATTTTTCCCCTCACATATCGGTGTTCTTCCCTTAAGGCTGAATGAATGATTCTGACAGTAAGTCCAGATTTATTGAACATTCTTCAGAATTTGACAAATGACAAGAGAGTGCTTGAGACCCATGAAAATCACTAAAATATAACCTGCATTATCTAGAATGGATGGAATGACTTCCATCTATCATAAATCCATGGGAAAATGTTTTTTAAAAATGAGATCCACCACAATCAAGCCTTTTCATTTGTATAGACAGAAGATAATCTATGACGGGGCTCAGATATTTCTCAGAAATCCAAGACAAGGCATTGATATTCCTTTCTTTTCCCTGTGGTGTTCCATATTATATTATATTTCATCGCCTGCATTCATCACATCTACAAGCGGTTATCGCATCAATAATCCTGCTTCATGACAACTATATTTCTTATGAACTACTTCAGATGCAAATACAACTCCTGGAGACAGAATAATGTAAAAGGCTGAATGGTGTTGGAGGCATCTTACCTCAGTTTGACTGAAGTGGGCTCATCCGTTCACGTCCAATGAGGAAGCAGTTCTGTTAAGTGTGCCTCAGTGTCACATTCACATTCAAATATTGCTCCTGAAAAGTACCTTCAAGATCATAAAATGGATAATATTATACATTGCTCATACTTGATTGACTCTTATGACCGTATTGTCACATTACAGTAACTGAGTTTTAAAAGCTAGTGAGCTGCTTGCCAAGAAAGCATTTTAAGGAAACGTATACAGACTTCTGACAATAAGGGTTTTCAAAAAAGTTAAACATTATTTAAGACTATACATTGTCCTAATATTTAATTTTATTTTATTTCGAAAGAAAGTTTATTAATTATTTATTTTTAATCAGTTGTATTTATTTATAAATAAAAAATGACAGTAAATATATATAGTTACACAAAAGACCATTTAAAATAAATGCATTCCTTTCAGATCGCTCTATTCCTGAAATAATCCAGAAAAAATAAATGATGACTAAAAGAAAAATAATAATAAGAAGAAATGTTTATTGAGCACCAAATCTTCATATCATAATGATTTCTGAAGGATCATGTAACCCTGAAGACTGAAGTAATGATGCTGAAAATTCAGCTTACACAATATTACACAATATTACAGTGTTTTTTTTTTTTTTTTTTTTTTTTATCAAATATTTGCATCCTTACCGGCCATATATATGGATAAGAAATATCCTTATATACAATATATCTATACACACACACAGACACACACACACACACACATACACATACTGTGTATGTGTGTATGTATATATATATATATATATATATATAAATATATATATATATAAATTCCATTCAACACTGAATAGTATCAATAAATAGTTATAAATAGTTGAATATATAACAAAAATGTTGTTTTTACCAAATATATGTTTGTTTGTTTGTTTAGCTATTTTCTATTTATTTTATTTATATCTCTATAAGCAACATGTAACACCAAACTCTTGCTGGAATTACTTTGAGTCAATTCCCCTGTAGTGAGCTGCAATAAAGTTGCTGCCTATATGAAAAATGAATATCAACTGCTTGTAATGTTTCTTTTATGTTAGGATGCTGCCTTACAAAGTAGCTGCCTATGCCATTTACAGAAAGGTACCTAATTATATTTTTGAACAGAACTACTTTTATTCATCCTATTTGTGGTTTCACCTTTGAACAATCGACAGTTGCTGTTGACTGTTTATCTTGACTTTCATTATTTAATCACAGAAGCAATGTCAAAAACAGACTCCTCAGTAACTTGTGCGAAGAGAAATTAAAAATGAAGGTCATGAACACTGTATGCAGTTTTGCCCTTGGCCCTGGTTTCATTACAGCTGCCTTAGAGCGCAAATAGCAGGTTATCTGCAAAGAAAAGGTTGCCGTTAGTTTAAAGACAAAGAGTCAGACTGGTTATTTACTCTGTTCTGAGTGTCGCTAGGCCTGCTCATCGCTCTGCATCTTTTATTTATCTCTTGCTCTTACAACATGCTCGGTTTCGGGGATGCTGTGGCAACACGCAGAAGGGGTGGATGTGAAGTGAATTACAATGGGACCCCCCTTTATGGTTTTTAAATAGGCCACTACACCCCCCCCCCCCCCCCCCCCCCCCAAAAAAAAAAAAAAAAACATTTACGAGCAGATAATCCAAGAGTGTATTTTTATTTTTTTAATGGATAGTTCAGACTGAAAGCTGTTTGAAGCTGTTTAAAAATAGCACCATTCACACCAATTGAATTCTATATTATTGCACCAAGCCTACATACCTATAATATAACTACATATGCTAAATAAATATATTTCTTGGAAGAAGAGATTATTATTAAATCAAATCATGCATTGAACATTTGTGTATATTATCGTATTGCAGCTGCAGCTACTATATTTTATAAAAGCAATAAGCCACAAGAGGCAGTGCTCACAGATATTCAGTTACCATCTAATGCATATTGCTGAGAAAACTGCAAAGATATGGTTGGCTGCCTTTAATAGGGAAGTTTAAAATAAGAAATAGTCCTATTTAGAAATATACAGGTGCACCGTGAGATCATGTCAACAGAAAACACACAGTTGTAATCCAAAACTGACTTTACGATCAAATCAAAGCAAGGTACAGGAATGAATTACTCTTTAAAAATACTTATAAAATAGAAAACCTTTTTTTTCAAAATGTAACAATATTTCATAATATTAGTTTCCTTTCAGTCGTCCTACAGACGATAAAACATAAGTCTGAATATCCACTGAGGAAAGCGTTATCTTTTTCTTATTGTCAATATCCTTTTATCCGTTATAGCGTGATTTGTGATGACAGCACTGCTCATTTGTTTGCCACATCCTTGTTGAAAGTAAAAATAACTTTTCACAAAAGCGTTTATTTTTCTGCGTTTATAAGTCTTTACTGCAGCACTGACTCAAAGTTAATATTAATTTTATATATATAGCGCTTTTAACAATGCAAATTGTGTCAAAGCAGCTTTACATCGGCTTGATATAAAGCTAGGTGGCTTTATATCAGCTTTACAGTATTTAGACGGGGAAATAGTTTGTCGAAATAGTGCATTCTCCTCTGGCCAGACAAAATCAGTAGTTTAAGTCTATGCTAAAGCAGATTCAGATTGTGCAAAGGACTCATCTGCTCCTCAGTTTCCGTATGCTTTAAATACCTTCTGTTCCCTCAGTTTTATGTCCAGTCTCAAACAAATGTTATGTTAATGCTGATATTTATGTCTGCACTATTAAAAGAACCTGTTTATTCTACATCCCTCGCCGTCCTGCATTCCTTCCTCAGCAACGCGTAACAATTGCTTTACTCCCTAAAATTTGCCTACAGAGCAAACAGGTCTGTGGATGATGCAGTCAACATGGGACTGCACTTCATCCTGAAGCGTCTGGACAGACCAGGGACTTATGTGAGGATCCAGTTTGTGGATTTCAGCTCCGCTTTTAACACCATCATCACGGACACCTTTCAGAATAAACTAACCCACCTCTCCGTCCCCACCTCTGTCTGTCAGTGGATCAAGAGCTTCCTGATAGACAGACAGACAGCAGTTAGTAAAGCTTGGTAAATTCACATCCGACACTCGTACCATCAGCACTGGAGCTCCTCAGGGCTGCATACTCTACCCACTGCTCTTCTCCCTCTACACCAATGACTGCCCCTCTGTCAATCTCCTGAAGTTTGCAGACGACACCACACTGATCGGCCTCATCCAAGACGGTGACGAGTCTGCTTACAGACAGGAGGTTAAGGAGCTGGCTGTCTGGTGCAGTCTTAACAACATGGAGCTTAATACGCTCAAAACTGTGGAGATGATCATGGACTTCAGGAGAACCCCCCCCTGCTCTCCCCCCACTCACCATCATGAACAGCACTGTGACTGCAGTGGAGTCATTCAGATTCCTGGGCACCACCATCTCTCAGGACCTGAAATGGGATATTCACATAGACTCCATTGTGAGAAAGGCCCACCAGAGGTTGTACTTCCTTCGCCAGCTGAGGAAGTTCAATCTGCCACAGGAGCTGCTGAAACAGTTCTACTCCGCCATCATTGAATCCATCCTCTGCACTTCAATAACTGTCTGGTTCAGCTCAACTACCAAATCTGACCTCAGAAGACTACGGAGGGTAGTCCGGACTGCTGAGCGAATCATTGGTACAACCCTCCCCACTCTCCAAGAACTGTACTTATCCAAAGTGAGCAAAAGGGCTGGTAAAATCACTCTGGACCCCTCACATCCAGCACACAACCTCTTTGAACTGTTACCGTCTGGTCGACGCTACAGAGCTCTGAGCACCAGAACGACCAGACACAGGAACAGTTTCTTTCCTCAGGCAATCCATCTCATGAACACTCAACAATAAACGTGGAACACACAACTATAATACATTATCCATTCACCACACTCACTTATTTTATTTTTATTTTCTCATTTCTAATTTGCACATACTTGACCTGTACATACATTGTTGTCTATATTATATATTGTGTTTTTGCTGCTTCGTACATTGCCTAATTGGATATTTGTATATTATTCTTTTATTATCTGTGTCCTGTCCTGTTGATGACTTTCTGTTGCACTGTGGAGCTTCTGTCACTACAACAAATTCCTTGTATGTGTAAACATACTTGGCCAATAAAGCTCATTCTGATTCTGATTACTTCGAACGAATTATACTTGAAACCCGACCTCTGAGAAATACTGAAAATGTTGTTATTAATTGTAGCAACACCTACCCCTTTACCTTTTGGATGTGGTTCATGTTTGTAACTGTAATCTTGGGGGGTAGACTCGTTTAAAGTTTTTCTTGGTTTTTGCCAAGTTTCTGTCAAACAAAGCACATCTAGTTTATGGTCAGTGATCATATTATTTACAAAAAGTGATTTTGTAGAAAGGGATCTATTATTCAATAAGACAAGCTTTATCATTTGTTTACAGTATTTGTATTACAGTGTCTGACATCATAATTGCAAGTTCACACACCTCTTTAACATTATTTTTAGTGATCTCCGACAGGCGAAGTCGAACATCATTAGCGCTGACGTGAATAACATCCTTACTGAATTTACGTTTAGCATTAGCCAGCACTTTTAAATTTGCCAAGATGTCAGGCGCTCTGGCTCCCGGTAAACATTGGACTATGGTGGCTGGTGTCTCTATTTTCTCGTTCCATACAATAGAATCGCCAATAACTAGAGCACTTTCATCAGGTTTCTCAGTGGGTGCGTCTCTGAGTGGGGAGAACCTGTTTGATGTTTTGATCGGAACGGAAGAGTGGTGTTTTGACCCGCGACTCACAGTCACCCAGTTGCCCTGCTGCACGGGCTCTACCGGAACCGAACAATGTACAGGACTCCCTGAGCTAGTCGCATCCAAAGCAGTATCTACAACCCTCACATTCTTACTGTCCTCAACTAAATTTTGGATGCGCATCTCTAATTCTGAAATCTTCTCTGTCAGCCTAACTATTTCTCTGTATTTATCACATGTGAATCCCTTGCCGCTGACAGAGAGAGATAAACTGTATGTTTGGCAAACAATGCAAACAACAATAGCAGGAGAAGAAACCATTACTCACGTGATTGAAGAATGATTCGCTTACCACTGTTGTTTGATAAACTCGTGAAAAACGGAGCGAGAGAGAAATGAAACGGAGCGAGAAAAAAAAAGAAAACAATAATAGGCGCGTATAGAAATGCTAATGGGACCACGAGTGACAAGCTAACCGGCTAACGAATGCTAACGCGCTGCACTCGCGGTTTTAAAAAGCGAACGATCAAATTAGTTATATTAGTTTGATAGATAATACCAGACATATGATGGGAATTAAGTTATATATTATCACTTTAAACAACAGAGAGTGAAAGTAAGCTAGAGATTCAACAGAAAAGCGAAGCTACACGGAGCTACAATCGCAAACCTCTCAGCAGCATGACAGACAGAAGCAATCGATCAAAATGCAATCATTGTGGTAAATAAAACCAAGCTTACTGAAGACAAGTGAACAGTCTCTTGTCGCTATCTAATGGTGGAACAATGTAATTAAAATCACCATCACGAACACGCACCATGCCTCGGTACTAAACACTATTATTAAATACTATTATTATTTATATAAAATATTATTTATTGAATAATCACATTTACTGTAATAAACAACAACAGCCATCATAAAAATTTCTAGGCAATTCAGCCAACCATACAAAGACAGCATTGAATAAATATGTTTTGCTAAAACTATTTGCTCTGGAACAAATTATAATTTAATGAGGCCAAAGACTGGCCGTTAGATTTACCCAACACAAATGATATCTCGTGTTTAACCACTATAGAGACATCAGAGCCAGCGCTGTTAAACTGTCAACTTTAGATTTAAATCTGTGCTGGAAGGAAGTAGTTCTGTACAAGAGGACTTTTAAAGACACTTCGTTGTTGTTTCTAATTTATTTACACAGTCGTGCCTTCGAACTGTTGTATAAACGCAATATCACACTCGTAGATGTACGATATGGCTGTATATCGCACGGCTGTGATTACCTACGGCTGAATCACAGTCGTGCGATATACAGACATATTGCGCTTCTACTCGTGTGATATTGCTCATATATATATATATATATATATATACAGTGGTGTGAAAAAGTGTTGGCCCCCTTCCTGATTTTCTATTTTTTTGCATGTTTGTCACACTTTAATGTTTCAGATCAAACAAATTTAAATATTAATCAAAGATAACACAAGTAAACACAACATGCAGTTTTTGAATGAAGTTTTTTATTATGAAGGGAAAACTAAATCCAAACCAACATGTGAATACTATTCACATGTTGAATATTTCAACAGCCCTGTGTGAAAAAGTGCTTGCCCCCTAAACCTAATAACTGGTTGGGCCACCCTTAGCAGCAACAACTGCAATCAAGTGTTTGCGATAACTTGCAATGAGTCTGCGCTGTGGATGAATTTTGGCCCACTCATCTTGACAGAATTGTTGTAATTCAGCCACATTGGAGGGTTTTCGAGCATGAACCGCCTTTTTAAGGTAATGCCACAGCATCTCAATAGGATTCAGGTCAGGACTTTGACTAGGCCACTCCAAAGTCTTCATTTTGTTTTTCTTCAGGCATTCAGAGGTGGATTTGCTTGTGTGTTTTGGATCATTGTCCTACTGCAGCAGCCAAGATCACTTCAGCTTGAGGTCACGAACAGATGGCTGGACATTGTCCTTCAGGATTTTTTGGTAGACAGCTGAATTCATGGTTCCATTTATCACAGCCAGTCTTCCAGGTCCTGAAGCAGCAAAACAGCCCGAGACCATCACACTACCACCACCATATTTTACTGTTGGTATGATGTTCTTTTTCTGAAATGCTGTGTTACTTTTACGCCAGATGTAATGGGATACACACCTTCCAAAAAGTTCAACTTTTGTCTGTCATTCTACAGAGTATTTTCCCAAAAGTCTTGGGGATCATCAAGATGTTTTCTGGCAAAACTGAGACGAGCCTTTATGTTCTTTTTGCTCAGCAGCGGTTTTCGTCTTGGAACTCTGCCATGCAGGCCATTTTTGCCCAGTCTCTTTCTTATGGTGGAGTCATGAACACTGACCTTAACTGAGGCAAGTGAGGCCTGCAGTTCTTTAGATGTTGTTGTGGGGTCTTTTGTGACCTCTTGGATGAGTAGTCGCTGCGCTCTTGGGGTAATTTTGGTTGGCCGGCCACTCCTGGGGAGGTTCACCACTGTTCACTGTGCAAACACTTTTTCACACAGGGCCATGTGGGTTTGGATTTTGTTTTCCCTTCATAAAAAAACCCTTCATTTAAAAACTGCATGTTGTGTTTACTTGTGTTATCTTTGATTAATATTTAAATTTGTAAGATGATCTGAAACATTAAAGTGTATATATATATATATATATATATATATATATATATATATATATATATATATGTGTGTGTGTGTGTGTGTGTATGTGTATGTATGTATGTATGTATGTGTGTATTTATATAGATACAATCAACATCAAACTCTAAGAGAATTAACAAAAAGGCAAAAGTCAGGACCAAAGAAAAAAAAAATTGAAAAAAATTGGTAGAAGGCTGTGTTATTTTTAACCATGTAACTATTTGACAACACTCAAGCCTGTTCATGATAACTGACATACTGACTTGACTGGTTAGCAAAATCATACAAAGGAGCAGATATATTTGAGCAAAACAGAGTCCACACACACAAGCTTGTAGATTCTTCTGTGTGTTACTTGAGAGCTACAGTCTAGAATGATGAAACTCTTTTCCTTCTGGCAAGGTGAAGTTATGCTGATAGTCTGCTGGATCATTTAGCAAAGGAGAGAGAACGAGAGAGGGAAACAGAAGGAGAATCAGGCTATTAGGCTGTCGTGATAGAGCTACTCTAGGAGCATGCTGAAATCTAGTGTTCAGCTACACCTGTCTGTATGTGTGATATGTATGACTAATTTGACAGGACACTTCCTGAGCACCCCAGGATGTTGTGGGTTCCATCACAACATTCACTAGCTGCAGACAGACCCATCTAATCACAAAAAAATGTGTTTCTGAAAACCACAAACCACAGCCGGGCTCTCAATCATGTGCTGATATTCTCTGAAAAATGACTTGTATTGCCGCATGTCATGTTCTCTATCTTTTTGACCAACAGCTCTTTTTTCCCCATTTCTAGTAATGCTATCTTCAGATGAATGAGCTGCTGTACCATTGAATGAACATTTTTGACACCATTTGCATCGAGTTTCATCATTCTGTCACAAAAAAAGTCATATTTTAGTTTCATCGTTTAAAAATAAAGGCAGCATTTTAAGGGATCATACTGTAGGCAACACGGCTGTGGGAAAAAAAAAACAGTATATGTAATCAAAAATGATTTATCTGCTTTCTATGCTTTTATGTTGTTGAGATTTGAAATTTAAAATGCAATTGCAATGCACATGCAATTCGCGTGCCATTTCCGAAATTTTGCAAAAGATGCAAAATGCGAGCACAATGGTCAAATAGTGGATGCTACACTTTTTTTTACTAAAATATGCTAATGCAATCTTTTATCTAAATCAATTTGCGCTATGACAGCTATTTGTTTTGCTGACTATGTAGTGCACTCCAAATCAGGCACTTATCCCTGTAGGCAGTAGATGGCAAGGCAGCTCACAGAGCCATTGTGGTAATCATACATCACTGTATTAATATTCTGCTGTCTGATCTCATCCCTCTCCATTAACGATAAATCAATAATCTTTCATTTAAGCATTTGATCTGAGGCTTCCATTTTCACTTCTCTTTATGAACCTTCTCAACTATTTAGTGCAGATCGTGACATCACTGTACTGATTTATCACAGCAACTCTGGTGACAAGGAAGCAGTGGCCAGGTACATGAATGGATGGTTTCACCTGTCAGGGTGTCTAGCGACAGTTACAGCAGAGCATGTTGTGTGGGGGTGTATAGTCATGATGGCGGCTCATGTCTCAGGGAGACTTCGGAGGCTTGGACATGTCAAGGCACTTTCATTCTGTTGCACAGATTCTTGTCACTACAGCCTTTCATATCTGATGCATACCTCTGTTTGGGTTCTATGTGCTTGTCAGTTTCTGAACAGTGTTTTAAAGAAAGTCAAAGCACCTGTTGTTCAATTATTGGTGAGAAGTACATCATTTCTGAGTAAACAGAGGACGACAGAAAATCCTGTAAAACCACTGATGGAAAATCCAGTTGAAGCTGGTATATGTTTTCGAGCTTAGTTGGTTTCTGGGGTCTAAATTGGTCATTAATTGAAAGACTCTCTTGAACAGCAACAAAGCAGCTAACGGCATAAACTGGAGCTAAAACTTGAGCATTTGAGGGTGTGAACAATTAAAATCATCCAGCAAATTGGTTAAAAATGAAGTCACAATGTGCATTAATCTTGTATATTATATATATAAAATTAAACTGACAACTGAAAATACTAAAATAAATGTATTATTAAATATATTTATTTTTATTAAACTCTTAACAATAAAATAATAAAAAATATATTTAAAATAGTTTACCACAGGTACAGTCATGGCCAAAAATATCAGCACCCTTGGTAAGTATGATCAAAGAAGGCTGTGAAAAAAAATCTGCATTGTTAATTCTTTTGAACTTTTATTTGAAAACAATCACAAAAATCTAACCTTTCATTGGATAATAAGAATTTAAAATGGGGGGAAATTTCATTATGTAATACATGTTTTTCTCAAATACACATTGGACACAAGCATTGGCACCCCTAGAAATTCTTATGAGTAAAATATATCTGAAGTATGTTCCCATTCATATTCACAATTTTTAGCACTCCAGGAAGATTATGAAAATGAAATTATCCAGCCATGGCTTCCTGTTTCACAGAAATATAAATAGGAGGGAAAACAAAGCCCAAATTCACTTAATCATCCATCATAATGAGAAAAAACAAAGACTATATTTCTGATGTGCAGCAAAAGATAATTGAGCTTCACAAATTAGTGAAGTGGCTTTAAGAAAAGAGCTAGAACAGTGAAAATTCCCATTTCCACCATCAGGGCAATAATTAAGAATTTCCAATCAACAGAAAATGTTACGAAACTGCCTGGAAGAGGACGTGTGTCTATATCGTCCTAATGCACGCTGAGGAGGAGTGTTTGAGTGGCTAAAGACTCTCCAAGGCGGGGTCTCGGGGTCAGAAAACCTTTACAAAATTTGTCAGACAGCACCTACATCACCACACCATCACTACATCATGTTGTTAGGGTTTCAAGAAAAATTATCTTAGCTCATCCAAAAACAAACTCAAGCATGTTCAGTTATCAGACACAACTGGAACTTCAAATGGGACTGGCTTCTATGGTCAGATGAAACTAAAACAATTAGCTTTTTAGCAGCAAACACTCAAGATGGGTTTGGTGAACACAGGGATAAAAAGTACCCCATGTGTACAATGAAATATACTGCTGTATTGTTGATGTTGCGGGCCTATATTTCTGCTGGAGGTCCTGGACATCTTGTTTAGACACATGGCATCATGGATTCTATCAAATACCAACAAATAAAAAAAATCAATAAGTGACAGACTCTGTTTAATCTAATAATGGGCCATGTTTGAATCTTCCAACCGGACAATAATCCAAACACAAACCTCAAAAACAACACAAAAATGAGTCACTGAGCACAAAATCAAGCTTCTGCTATGGCCATTCCAGTCCTCTGACCTGAACCTTGTATAAAATGAGTGAGGTGAACTGAAGAGAAGAAGCGCCAACATAGAGCTGGGAATCTAAAGGGTCTGGAGTGATTCTGGATGAAGGAATGGTCTCTGATCTCTTGTCAGGTGTTCTCTAACCTCATCAGGCATTATAGGAGAAAATTTAGAGCTGTTAAACTGGCAAATGGAGGTTTCAAAAAGTATTGAATAAAAGGGTGCCGTTTATTGTTGCACCCTTTTATGTATATATGTGTGTGCGTGTGTGTGTGTGTGATATGTGTATATTTGTGTGTAATTTTCATAAAATTAAAAATGATTAAAACATTTAATAATGAAAAAAAAAAAATGTTTTCACATAGTCACACAACCACATCACATTTCTAGCCTCAAATACCTCATTGTCATGGATATTCTAGGTTAAAAACAATCTTGGTATCTTTCACATGCCATCATTTAACACTGAATTTAATGAGACAAAATTCAGTTTGAAAACCACCAAAACTATGATTGTAGTGCATGGACAATAAAAATCAGTTGGTCTACGTTACACACAGTTAAGGGTAATAATAATTTGTCATTATTACTTGTCATTCTTTATTTCATTCTTGTTAATTTTACACATCTGTGATTTGTTTTCTCCATTAAATACAAAGACTACAAAAAATAAATGAATGAATCAATTAATTAAAATTAAAGTATACATGTTTGGAACAACTTGAAGTGAGTAAATGAGAACTTTAATTTTTGGGTGAACTATCCCTTTAACCTAGAATATTTCTTCCAACATGAAACATCAGGAAAGTTGTGTGTACATACTATCTGTGTGCGATAAAAGAACATATAAAGGTGCTTGAAAAACAAGATATCACTTATTATACTATCCTAAATGGATGAATTACCCCACAAACTCAAGGCCAAATGAATGGATTGTTGTGTTTTGAACCGTGGTGGCCTCCTCTCATTTGCATTGCAGCACATGTTGGCAGCTCATTATAATGTGTTGTGACAGTGCCCTGCCCGACTGGCCCAGCGCGGCCAATCCACACAATGGGAGGTTGACCCGGTAGCAAATTCGCACCATGTTGTCGTCCCCTACGAACACATGTTCACAATTAGGTTCTTCTGGCTGAGTCGTCAGGTTTTCATTGACTCATCTGATTGTCTGTACCCAAAAACAAAATAAAAGTAACAGCTATTTGGTAGCACCTTGCTCACAAGGTCCTTAAAAGATATCATCTCTGAAGCTTAAATGTCCTGGCCAGTGATGGCTGGGGCTCACTGTGCTGTCCTTTACAGTGGCTGACAGCAGACCTCCCTCTTTGTTAAATAAGGGTGTCCAGCTGGATGTGATGTCCCATTCATCAGCCCCAGCCGAGCCAGGTTTGATAAATTACCTGAGGCTTTCTGACTCACACACATGTGAACAGCCCAAAGTAAGAGTCCTCTAGTGCTAGTTTCAGACGTCCCAAATAAAAAACCCTTAAAAATATATATTTTGGTACAAATATGAGGATTATTGGACAAACAAACCTCAAGAACAATGCCATTCAGCAAATGTAAAAATGTGAGGTCTTAACATCACAGCACAGCAAATAACTAACATTAATGACAAAACAACAACGTAAGTAAAAAAAAAAAGAAAAAAAAAAGTTCAGACAATTTGACTAGTTATGACAACATTTTCCATGTATGCATGTATGTACAGTATGTGCTCACAATAAGTTTTTCATATGTCGTCTTTGCTATATGCTGTGATACTTCTTAAGTTATACTGTATAATAACTTCACTAAAGCTTTTATATTGATTACATATTGCCTCACTAACATCAAACCTTGTGGGACACATCTTGAGGAACTATATTTGTTATATATGAATGTGAAGGAGATTTGAGAGAGGAACATTTATAATGAATAATGATTAATAAATAATTAAGATTTTTATTGTATTTTAACAGCCCTAGTCAAAAACAGCAGTACCAACATCTTGCCATTTGTGGAGAGTCAACAATATAAATCTAATAAATGATGATACATTTTCTATATCTAGGTGAACACTCTCCTTTTAATTTAATTTCCTTACTGAAAAAAAAGTAAATACAAATTTGCATATCTCAGAAAGGCATTTGCTATGAATAAAAGGCTTTTAATGGTAGGTTAGTATAAAAATTCTAATGATAACATCTAGATCCTCAAAAATTAAGATTTATCTAATATAAGCTTTTTTTACTTGAAGTTAGTATTTTGCTTTTGCCAGTGAGCGGGGCTTGATGTGACACATTTGAACTTTGCCTTAAATACCATCATCGTCCACTGCCACTGACCTTGGTTTGCATGATATTTGAACTAACAAACCGGATGTATTAAATGGTAAGGTAAGTTTACATACCAACAAATTTCACAAATATCTTTCTATTGCAAATACCAGTACGTTACATCAGAGATGATCCATGAACTGTCACCATTGTTTCTTTGTCCAAGGTCTTATGAACCTAGAGGCTAGGTATTAATATGTAACATTTACAAGCACAAAACGTACATTCTTGTACGTTTTTATTGATGCTAAAATGTACAATTTAGACGTATTTCAACATTTAAAACGTACAAAACATATTTACGTATCTTTTGTATCATTAAGATATCTGTATCGATGCATTTTTATCATATTATCAATAAGCGATTTAGATTTTTAGACCCCTTAACCTACCCCCAAACCTAAACCTACCCATTTTACAGTGCATATGCAGGAAAATATACCATTTTAGTAACAATATAACATTAAACATGTTTTTATAGTCTCTAATCCCATTCTTACATCTAAACCTAAACATAGCTATTATTTATTGCAAAAATGTCAAAAGCACTACCAAAAGTAATCCAAATGACGATGCGTTGCAACCACAGTCCTCTCTGTCGGAATACAGTAGTTTTGTGTGAAGTGCAGAGCAGAATTTATGTTTTTAATCGCTGAAAATATTATCCAGATTATTTTCCTGATCCTCTCACTCTCAGTGAACTCGTGAAGGCGCGCGCATCATTCAAACACACAGAAACACGGCATGTCGCAATCTGTGATGAATGCAGGCGAGAGCCAATGAGCGTTCGATTATCCGGCCATAAAACCTGATGTTTGAAGCAGCAACATTTGAAACTAAACTTAAGTAGAGAAGATCAGGGTCTGGTTGCATAAACTGTTTAGACTATTCTTAAAAAGTTAGTAATTTTTTAATCAAGACTGGTCATAACTTTTTAAAATTCAGTTATGAAAAGGACGATTGGTCTTATTTGTATTGGAAAAGTAAGAGTGATTACCCCTTGGCCAATGCTAGATGGTCAAACTAGTTCTTAAGACACAGTCTTAACATGGTGGCTAAGTTTATGCAAATGGCCCTTCTGAATATCTTGATTACAGCGCATGAATAAAAGGGTTTAATTTCGTAATTATGGTGCGATTTTGGTGTTTTTTTTATAGTTCTATTGTCAGTCACAGCATGTCGGAGAAAACGCTTTTTGTGGCCCATGGCAAACAAAGTAAATATTACATGACAAGTAAAAGTTAAACGATTTCAAAATGTTATTTATTTTAAGGTTTAAAGTGAAGTCTTGTTAAACATCATGCATAATGTTCCAATAGGCCTACTTTACATATATTTACATTTACATTTATTCATTTAGCTGACGCTTTTATCCAAAGCGACTTACAATTGCTATATATGTCAGAGGTCGCACGCCTCTGGAGCAACTAGGGGTTAAGTGTCTTGCTCAGGGACACATTGGTGTCTCACAGTGGATTCGAACCTGGGTCTCTCACACCAAAGGCATGTGTCTTATCCACTGCGCCATCACCACCCATATAAGCTTATTGGAAGTGAGCTGGCAGCAGAAATCACACCACAAAACGAAACGTTAGCATTTCATATTAAGTAAAAGAGTAAACAATTTGATGATGCGATTGAAAACAAGGTAATTGATATGATATTAGATGTCGTCAATACGTCAGTTTTGTATGTTTAAATGCTGAAAATACATCAGTATTGTACGTTGTAGTGCCTGTAAAGACGTAAGAAAATTTACGTTTTATAGATCCACATTTTACATAAAATACATATGAATTATCAGCCATAAACAGGTGCTGTAATGAAGATGCACCAAACAAAACAGTCAGGGGTCTAATTTGCGTCAACAGTTAGACCCTGTTGATAGATTATGCAGACAAAAACCCAATATAGGCTCATTGAAAATCTCTCTCTCTCTCTCTCTCTCTCTCTCTTTCTCTCTCTCTCTCACTCTCTCACTCTCTCTCTCTCTCACACACACAGGAAAACAGCCTATATCTGCAAGCAGAGAGGATATAACTTTCAGTGGAAAGATTACTTTGACAGTTAATGAATCTTTCTTGGGAAATTCAGCAGCTGAAAATGGTGTTACTGTATGAAGTACAGTATGTTATAAAAAAGAAGTGACTTTAATGGCACAATTATGCACTGCTGAATAATGACATCAGGAATTAACTTGTAAATGCATGCTTACAAAAATAAGGATGAGATGGTTAATTTATATAGTTACATTTTATTACATTTATAATGCTTATTTTAATACTTATAATCCACTGTCCATAATACATGTAACTGATCAATCGTTTGAAACTGTTGCCACCATATTATCAAACTTTCTACTGAAACTCCTGGGACCTGTGTGTTTGGGTACTGATTAAACAATGTGTCAACCTTTCTAATGAACATGACATCAGTAAGAACAGCTATGTTTGCTCCAAGGAGTTTTTATTGTATTTCCTCAGTTTATTTATGTATTGATTCTGGTCATAGTAACTAAAACGTTGAATATTGTTGTGAGTATGCTAGTGCGCCATTCATTTAATGTTTTCACTTGTAATTGAGTCCAAATGAGGCTTCTCTTATCAGTTGACTCTGATAAGCCTTTGCGTCTATTCTGATCCGTGGCCTTCACAGTTTGTATTCATACAGCTTTGTAGCTTAACAAATAGGGCTATATGGCAGATGAAAGCTGCTTTGTAATCAAAACGTACAGAGAAACCAGTCTAGTCTAACCAATTCTCGAACAAATGACTCTTGAATTAGTTATGTTTAGTGAATCAAAAACATACCCCGGAATGCGGGACCAGTGTGTTTTAAAAGATTGCAACACAATCGATGCTTATTAATTGTTAATATTAGTCAATTCAAAATATTCAGCTTGTTCATTGTAGTCTAATTGATTCCTGAACGAATTACTCTTGTTTTGGTTCTTTTTTTGTGAATTAAAAAAAAATAAAAAATACAGCAGGATCAAACTGATGTTTATGACCTAGTTATTTAATCTATCCAAATATTTATGTGCATTCATTGTAGTTGATTCCCAGACAAATGACTCTTATGAAACCAAAAACAAAGCCTAGTCTAGTCCAAGTAATTCTTGAACAAATTAATTTTAAGTTGTTTTTTAGTGGATCAAAAACCTGCTTCCCAAACTATTGTCTCTTTTGAGTTTCTCCTTTTTAAAGAATCAAACACATACAACTTACAATTTCTGTTATATAAGATTAAAGACTAAAAATAAGACTGAAATATAACAACTTCAAGTTAAAATACACATTGGTTATAACAAATCAAATTAATTAAGTCTGTATATTTGCTAAAATGGCTTTCTGAGGTGACGGCGTCTAAACAAACTGAACATCATTTGCACAATATAGTGGAAATGTTCGAAAAAAGAAGGGGGGATACTTGCGTGTGTGTTTGTGTGTGTGTGGCCAGTTGGCAGTCACAGATTGCTTCGTACAAGTCTTTGATTTTCTGTCCCTCTCAGAGGCACTCGGTGTAGGACTTGCTTCTAATTAAAATACGACCATCAGAGGGAAGCTAGTACTTGTTGAGCCTTATTGAAATTAGCAAGCCTGCCTCCCAGGAGACCCCGCGTCAGAGGTATAATTAGCTGACACAGGTCCAATTAGGAGCAAGAGCTAATGCTAATTGCTTGGAGCTCATGGCAATGCTAACAGATACACCCCCTCCCACAAAAATTATTTGCAAAAGCTTCGACTAGAGAATATGTTGACGTGAATTACATTCAGAAAGGCTCTTCTAGCATCTCTGATCGTGTTGAGAAGTAAATGTGGCAAGAATATCTGCTTATAGCTATGGTTTTTGCAACTGGCTATGGCAGCATTTCTGCACAATGATATGACGTTGTTTCTTGCACATCTCACGACACTTTACAAACTAAATATCCAGTGAGTGGCGCTAAAAAGTACCACCTACACTAAATCCTACTGCCAATGGTGTTATCAAAAGCAAATATGAGATAAAAAAAAAAAATCTGCCATGCTTTTGCTTGTTTCTACATGTCTTTAAAATATTTTATTTGTAACTCATGTTTAACAAAACTCATGACCTGAGAGTTCCACAGTGCAAGTACATTGCTGTACCAGGTGGGCTACCAAGCAAGTTTAATGTGTCAGAAAAGCCATACATACACTGCTGGTTATGTGATGCAAGCATTAAAAAAAATATATTAGTTTACAAATCATGCACTATGGTAAACAAGTTTTGAGGTCATAATTGCACAAGAAATTATAAAAATAATGAGTTTTTATTAATTGATAATCTACCCCTGTAATCACAATTTGAGCAAAAAAAGAATAAAAGCTGCTGTTGTTTTTACCACCACTAGATGCAATTTCAGCTGAAAATGGCAGTGAATTGTTTGAATGTATGCTTTTGGAGTTTTGGAGCAAATTTGAAGGTATGTGTTTAATTAATTATTTATTTTCCTATGTCCTCTGTTTTTACTTCCTATAATTTACTTCCTTTTTGACTGTTTTTTGAAGAGAAAGGCTGACTGTCAGCATGATTTTATGACAGCCTCTGGTCATTCTTGTCCTTCTTAAAGTCTAAGCCCTTCATAGCAACTATAATTGTTGAGAAGCAAAAATATAAAGCTCATGCCATGTTTTTCAGGGCCCTCAAAAATGCTCACTGGCAAAATATTATACTCTAAAGTGACATGCTTGAAAAGCAACTGTATTTACGTGAATATGATCTAACACACACACACACACATAAACATAAATGTAAATGACTTATGAATGGCTGTCAATAGTAAAAGATGCTTTTTGGGTCCACATGGTGTTATGACATATTGGACGTCTTAAGCTAGTGTTTCATAACTTGGAGGCCCTGGATGACTTCCAAGAGAGCATCAAGATAACTTAAAATGATTTTAAACCACTGTGTTAAGATTATTTGATCTAATATTCTGAGCAGTGCATCAAAGTATCATATGAGATTTACTGTTGTAATAATAATATAGGCTACAGAATCTCACTGAAATATTGTTTATGTGAAAATATGACTGAAAAAGAGTCCTCTCTGTTAAGGCTGACAGTCTAGTCTTTTACCACACCATTGTTTTTGTTTTGTTTTTTTCCCTGAGAAGTTAAAAGATTGGCTTTTTTTCTGGTGTGTGTGTGTGTGTGAGTGAGGGGGGGGGGTCCATTTCCTCAGGGAAGCATATTTTCCTTTTGCCACTTCAATTCTCTGCACATCAAAAGGAATGAACCTGATAACAATGACAAACCTGTTCATACCTCTTTATTTTTTTTCCATGTGTTGTCGCAGCACCTCCTGCTACCATTTTCTATCTTTGCAATAGTGTGTCCACATCTCTCCTTTCCCATCACCTTTCATCCTGAGTTAATCTGTTTGTTTATACCAGTATGACTCAGTCCACAAACAGTGTGTCTTTTTCAACAGGCACCTTCAAACATCTTCACCTATGAATGTTATGTTTTACAGAGTGGTACTCAGCAATGATTTTCCTCACTCTTACTTGAGGAAGCTTTCCAAGGCAGCTCACTATGTTTTAGAACAGAGCAGAAGTCTGATAGAAAAGCAGACAATAATCTTACACTCATTGTTGACCCCTGCTGCCCTAAGAAATACTGAAACAAATACAACTGATCATATTATTCTTTTTCACAAATGACTATTAACTCACTACAACTATTCATCCTTTCTCATGTTGTTATTAAAGAAACAAATACATTTATTCTTTACTGAAGCAGCGAAGAAAGAAAGTCAGATGGTTTTGGAACAACATACAGTGCCTTTCGAAAGTATTTATACACCTTATTTTTATCACATTTTATGTTGCTGCCTTATGTTAAACCGTTTTAAATTATATTTTTTCCCCCCACATCAATCTACACTCCATACACCATAATGACAAAGCAAAAACAAAATTGTCAAAACTTAGTAAATGTATTAAAATAAAAAAAATAAAAAAATGAAAAAGTACATTGCATAAGTATTCATACCCTTAACTCAGTAAATAGCTGAAACACCTTTACATCCTCAAGTCTTTTTTATGTAGGATGCGACAAGCATATGTAATTATTTAGCAATTATCTGCCATTGCTCTCCTTACCTCTTCACCTCTCAAGCTCTGTCAGGTTGGATGGGGGCTGGCAGACATTTTCAGTTTTCTCCAGAAATATTTGAGTGGGTTCAAGCCCATGCAGGCTCTGGCTGGGCCACTCAAGGACATTCACAGAGTTGTCTATAAGCCACTCTTGCTGTGTGTTTAGGGTTGTTGTCCTGTTAGAAGGTGAACCTTCTGAGTGAACGGTCTGAGGTTCTGAATGCTCTGGACTGGTTTATAGTAAGGCTATCTCAATATTTTGGTGCACTGAGCTTTTCTTCCACTCTGACAAGTCCTTCAGTCCCTGCCGCTAAAAAACAGGCCCACAGCATGAGGCTGCTTCCAGCACACATTTTACTTTTTGGATGGTACTCTGCAGGGGATGAGCAGAGCTGGTTTCCTTCAAACATGATGCTTGGAATTGAGGCTCATAAGGCCAGTGAATCTTGTTTCTCAGAGTCTGCTGGTCTTTTAGGTGCTTTTTTTTTTTTTTTTGCAAATTCCAAGCATGTTTTCATGTCTTCACTGAGGAGAGGATTGAGTCTTGCTACATCACCATAAAGCTCAGATCGTGGAATGTTGCAGTGATGTTTGTCCTTCTGTAGGTTTCTCCTATCTCCACATATCAGATTCAGAGTTCATTTCCAGCCCAGTTCCAACCCTGTTCAATCACACATATAATTATCGATTGCTTTTGAAGATCTCAATGAGCTGGTTCTGGTATGTTTGATCAGGGTTGGAGCTGAACTTTGCAGAGCGATAGATCACTAAGAATAGGATTGGGCACACTGCTTTATATAGATGCCAAGATATACATCTGCCATAGTTCATAGTTACCGTGGTACATTTTTGTGTATGAAGGGATTTCAATCAAATCCTCCCCACATCTACGTCCTGCCTAACAATCATCTGGACAGAGAACGTTCCTTTTTAAGAAGGCCCTCTGTGACTGTGTTAGTGACCCCTCACTCTTTGACTCAAAAGATGGAGAGACACAATGAGAGAAGTGTTGGTGCAGTACGGGTGAATTTCTCTTCACCTCACTCAAAACAGAATAGAGATCTTATAAGGAAGTGTCTGCAATAGATGCCTCTCCAGTGCTCTGTCAGTGTGACTGTAGAGTAAAAAATGAAAGGGTAGCACATCTCACGCCCCATTAAATCTTCATTCTCTCGGTGAGACAGGAATAACTCACCAGGGCATGTAAAAATCCTTTAGGTTATTTTCCATTAGTGTGCTATGAAGTCACTGAATCTTATATATGTTTAGTATATTCAGGGTTGTTTTTTGTTTTGTTTTTCATTCTTTGAAATTGTGATAACTTGCCAGATCAGTTTCGCCCATACACTGAAATAAAAATCAAACTTAAACTTTCAAATGTTGAAGTTAAAAAAAACTGCAATTGTAAAACATAGCCTACTCCAATAAACTTGTAAAAAAAAATTAAAAAGTGTATATGGATGTATTTAAAAATGATGACAGTCGTATGGGCAAAGAATGGGAGAGAATGTAATTTCCTATGAGATTTGTAGATACTGTAACTAGAAGAGATTGGGATACCTGCAAGCTTTATAATAGTCTGATGCTTCTATAATAGTGAAAGAGACAGTAACTATAGGAAAGAAAGACCTTGAGTTGCATTCACAATGAAGTCAAAATGGCTGTAAGTCCCCTTTTTTATTTATAAAGCGCTTAGGTTCACATATGGTTCAGGTCAGAAGCACCTACTGCATTAAAACCCTGCAGAAAGCTCGTCAGAGAATCACCTTTGACTCCAGAAAAACGTTCTGCTGTTCAGAATAACAACTGCTGAATATAACAACCAGAGAGACAGGTCAAAGGTCACAGCCCTGAACCACTGCTATCAGAACATGCAAATCTGAGCAGACATGTTGTGTCAACAGGAGTTCTTTAACTGCGAATGGAATTCAGGTGTACATAACAACCTTGTATTTCTAGTCGGCTCTTATTTTTATAAAAACAGTTGCAGATATACAGTAATGCTTTATATACACACCAGTTTTATCTTTTATATACAGAATGCACAGCAAAATAACCATTTATTTGACATACTGTACGTCACAGATCCTTCAAATTATCTTATAACCTTTGTGCATAAAGAAGCAAGAAAAATGTTTCTTGTATCACACATGCTTGAGGGCTTTTTCATTCAGTCTTAACAATTCTGTTTACAACAACGTGTTTTTAATTTTACGCTTAAACGTTCACTCCATGTTGCAGTTTATTGTTTAGTGATGTGTTGAATAGGTTTTTGTTTAGCAGTGTGCTGAAGACTTCATTGTTTCAGCAGCGTGAGGCTAATTAATCACTCGGCTTTATCAGAATAACGAATTCACACTTTTCAGCAACGCTGCCAGAAAACAAAGCGGACGGGGTCATTTCAGACATCTTCCTGTTACAGCGCTTGTCTAAAACCTTAAATGAATCCTTCAGAAATTAAATGCCTACAGGTTGTTAGGAAAATAATGGGTGCATGCCAGATCGGACTTGCTTATGATAATTTAAAAAAGTTATTTTATGATTCATTTTGACTGTGCAGAACCTATTGATTCCTTCTGGTATAGAAATTATACACTTTAGTATCTATTTTGATTACAAGGAAAAGTTGATGCAAACAGTGACAGAAAAGGGTCTTGATTGCAAGAATAAATAACATGAAGTCTTCATATATTAAACAGAAGAAACAACTATGAAAAGATCACATCCCGAGATGATTGAGGATTTGAGAGCCAAAAGTGCCAGTATGTAGGCTACAAAGCGTCACTACAAACACTCTGTAGTCTCCAGTTTATTAGTAGTTTATTCTTTTGCTAAATTTTTCCCTGTATCTTTTGTCTCAGTCATCCTAATGTTATCTCATTTGGATCTACATCTGAATACAGTCTGTACAGTAGGTCCACCTGTGATGGTAGTCATAGTTCTCCATTTTGTTTCTGTACTCTCATGTCATTATTTTCCTTCAGTTCTTTTTCCCTGCAATATTCCATCTTCTGTTTTGTCATATTGGACGATTTAACACTTTTTGCTGAAGGGATTCACTTTTAGAAATCTTAACACCATGAGGATTGCGCAGCACAGTTTCTCTCTCTGGAGGATGTGCAGGTGAGACTTCAAGGCAAATGCAGAATTCATGATTCAGCTTCAGTGGTTGACTGATTTGTCATGTTCAAAGTCAGGTTAACATGTGCTCTTGTGAATCAGACTGCTAGGTGTGAATTGGTTCAGTTGAGTCAAGCTTAACAGGTCTGTAAAGTGTTAAAATTATTACTTTGAATGTGTCTTCCCACATGGAAAGAACCTATATGAGGATATATGCGCATATATGAAACCTATATGCAGTATATATGCACATATATGATAACATATATGCTGCATATATGCGTATATATGCCACATATAGGCAAAATTGAGGTGCATATATGTGCATATAAAGGCCATATAGGTCTCCTGTATTGCTTCTTTATATCCACATATAAGCCCTATATGTACATGTAAATGTAAATTTCGACATTTTGGGCTTTTATTTATGTTGTCTAGCAGCTATGGATTTTAATAATTTTACTAATATATATACTTTATAATGTGGGGCCCGAAAACCAGTCAGTGTCTGGTGTGACCACCATTTTCCTCACGCAGTGCAACACATCTCCTTCGCATAGAGTTGATCAGGTTGTCCACTCCTCTTCAATAGGCCTTTTGTGTACATAGAAAAAGTCTTAGATCTTTGAGTTCAGCTCATGAAAAATGGGGGCAAAAACAAAAGTGTTGCCTTTATAATTAACCAATTCTCACTATTAACTAGTTGCTTATTAGCATGCCTATTATCAACACTGGCTTTATCAGTTATAGATAAATTATTCTGCATGACCATATTCTACATCCCTAATCCCCCACTACCCAATACCAAAACTTAACAACTGCCTAAGTTGATAACAACTGCCTTAAAAACTAACTAAGCACCACATTAGGAGTTTATTGAATAAATATTATAGTTAATTTTTTGTTAATAATGAGAACTGGACCTTAAAATAAAGTGTGACCAAAATAATTTAGTAAAAATGCAGATCGACTTTTGAAATCACATTCTCATTTTAATTCCACGACCCTAATGACAACCAGATATAATGACTAGACATTATATTTTATTTTATCATTTAGATAATTGACTTACTCTGTTTCACAGTGCCCCTATAGAAACATTAAACTATTAAAGACTGATCAAAAGCCTTTTACTTAACATGAAATAAAGGAGGAAAAAATGTGTATATATATATATTACATCTTGCTCTTCTGTGCCTAATGTTACAGGCAGAGAAACTAAAGGAAAATCACACTGCTTCAAAATCCCAAAGACTAAATACAACTTCATCACTATCAAATCACCAAAAACACTTGTTCTCATCAGAACTGTGATTTTTGGGTCAGTGATCCTTGGAATTTGCTCATGCATCATGTCTGAAAATGCATTAGTGTGCAGCCTGGAAAACATTTCTACATCCCAGCTGCACTTAATAATTTTGTCTTCCTGATGTGTGAGAATCAGCCTTGACTGTGGATAATGGAACACTTTATATTCTTGCCGAGAATTATTCATGCCAGCAGAGATACAGAGAGCAAACAACTACATTCGTCTCCTCTTTCTCTAAATAACACTTTGTTTAACAGGAAAGGGGTACTGGATTTTCCCCCGCAGAGCATCCTGCTTTACTGTATGAAATACATGACACACATGCTTTCTAGTACAGACAGGCAACTTTAGCACCAACGTGTTAAAGCATGGCTGAGGAGAAAGGCATTAAAAGGGCATGATGCATTTTGCATCATTTATAGTAATTGCACAGTTGTCTAAGTTATAATATTAATATTCAATTGAGTTCATTGTTTTTGTTTTATTTTTATTTTTTTATTTACATAATTTCTGTGAACTGCGTGACCTTCATGTACTTCATATACAGCCAAATCTTTGGCAATATTCGAGAATCATCAATCAGAACTCATCCCCTCCAGGATTACTTAAAAAAAAAAAAAAAAAAAAACATTTAATGGTTTGGTTACCAACATTCTTCAAAATATATTTTCTGCTGAACAGAAGAAAAAGACAAACAGAAGAACAGAAGTAAAAATCTGTGAGAATCAATTCTTCTAAGCATCACTACAGATATGACATCCCACATTTTCTTCTTGTTTATTATTTATTCTGAATGTATTTATTCTAATATCTCTTTTAGAAATTAATTTGCACCAACTTGAGGGAACATGTGCGCAAAAAGAGAAGCTGCCTTTACTTAATGTAAACACTGTAATCTGTGTGGGGACATCTTTTGCCTTAACATGAAATTCCAAATTACGTAAATTCCTGTTGAAATGACTGGAGTTGGCCCGTGAAAATTTGCAGAACAATGGTAAATGTGACTGCACCTTTAGTCTTTCATCTCAGAAGCACTGGATGATCAATAATGTATCAGGTAACACCAGCTCATAAGCATCAAAATTCTGTTTAATATGAAAAATATGCTACAACCCAAATTCTGGAAATGTTGGAACGTTTTTTTTTATTATTGGAATAAAATGAAAACTAAAACACTTGTCAAATCACATGAGCCAAAATTTTACTAATAATAGAACATAGAGAACATAACAGATGTTTAAACGGAGAAATGTTACACTTTTATCCACTAAATGAACTCATTTCAAATTTAATGCCTGTTACAGGTCTCAAAGAAGTTGGCACAGGGGCATCAAAGGAATGTTGAAAAGATTCAGCTGGGAGAACATCTAGAAACTAATTAATCTGTAACATGATTAGCTATAAAAGGGATGTCTTAGAGAGGCAGAGTCTCTCAGAAGTAAAGATGGGCAGAGGCTCTCCAATCTGTGAAAGAGTGCGTGGAAAGTTTGTGGAATACTTTTAAAACAATGTTCCTCAACATCAAATCACAAAAGTTTTGCAAATCTCATCATCTACAGTGCATAACATCATAAAAAGATTCAGAGAAACTGGATAAATATCTGTGCGTAAGAGACAAGGCTGAAGACCTCAGACGACACTGCATCACTCATTGGCATGATTCTATCATTGACATTACTAAATGGGACCAGGAATACTTCCAGAAACCACTGTCGGTAAACACAATCTGCCGTGCCATCTGCAGATGCCAACTAAAGCTCTATCATGCAAAAAGGAAGCCACATGTCAACATGGTCCAGAAGCACCATCATGCCCTGTGGAAAAGTGGAAAAAGTGTTCTATGCTGAAAGGTATATAAAGGTTTTAGAGCAACATATGCTCCCCTTCAGACGACGTCTATTTCAGGGAAGGCCTTGTGTATTTCAGCAGGACAAGGCAAAACCACATACTGCAGCTATTACAACAGCATGGTTTCGTAGTAGAAGACTCCTGGTGCTGAATTGGCCTGCCTGCAGTCCAGATCTTTCACCTGTAGAGAACATTTGGACATCATTAAATGAAAAATACGTCAAAGACGACCACGAACTCTTCAGCAGATGGAAACATATACCAGGCAAGAATGGGACCAAATTCCAACACCAAAACTCCAGAAACTCATAACCTCGATGCCCAGACGTCTTCAAACTGTTTTGAAAAGAAGAGGAGATTCTACACCATGGTAAACATGCCCCCATTCCAACTCTTTTGAGACCTGTAGCAGGCATCAAATTGGAAATGAACTCATTTTGTGCATGAAAGTATTACATATTTCATGTTATCTATGTTCTATTGTGAATAAAATATTGGCTCATGTGATTTGAAATTATTTTATTTTTCATTTGATTCAAAAAAAAAAAAAAAAACTCCAGACATTTCCGGAATTCGGGTTGTATTTAATTAATCTAAGTTTGTAGAATAGTTTTATTTTTGGGGTTCATGCCCCTGACATGCCACATTTGAACATTAAATATGATACAACATTCAAAGCCAATGTTTCTTTCATAATGTGCTGCATTTTTTATTGATATTAAACAAAAACAAAACAAGTTGGGGCTTGATTTCATTCATCAGGAATTGATTGGATCATGAATTGATTGTAAAGTGGGCATTACCAGAATGAAGCCAGACCTGAAACTGAGTTTGCATTAGCTTTTGAAGGACTATTCCCCTTTTTAAACACCCAACACCCATTTATGTCTTTTTGTCCAGAACGTGGAGGCTGAAGGTCAAGCTCTCCCTCGAGCTTCTCAGCGTATCCCAATGGTCACGCTTCTTTTTTAAAATCGTTATTTGCTATTATTGCCGTAACCTTTGGACTCAGAGATGAAGAGGATGTGTACGCTGAAAATACAAGACTGCTGAAGAGCTGAGCAGACGCAGACCAGCATAAGCTCAGTGACAGAATCAGTGTTTCGAAAAAAGACAGATGGAATGTCAAGTCTTAGTGAATAAATACAGAGACTGCTGTCATATTTATAGAATATTAGATGTGTGAATATTCAATCTGTGTAGATGTGGGTTTCATTGCTGTATAACACCAGCTTTGAAAAATATTCTTTTACAAAAGGCCTCAAGTTATAAAGATTAGTAAGTGATTACATCACACCAGTCTCATGTTAAAATGTATAATATGTAGATCTTGTGGCTATACTTAAAAAAGTGTGTATTTTAACATGAACAAACTGATGAATTTTCTTGCCAAACAAACCTCTCCTGTAAGTACAATAGTGCAAACATTATTTTTGTTAGTTCTTACGAACTGATTGTCGAGTCAAATTTTGTTCCTCTTGCAGATTTTAGTTTAAGCTGTAATGAACCAAGACCTGTATGGACCCTTTACGTTTCTAAATAATTATCTATGGTCTAATTACGCATGATTCATCAATGCAGTTTACAGATGTAGGAATAGTTTCTTACAAAATGAAAATTCATTGAGTATTGGGAAAGACATTTGTTTACATATGTACAACATAAGAAACATTGCTGGCCTCAAAAAATTGAATCACTACATAACAACAGTGCTGCTTTTTTTCCCACCCTCACAGCAAACAAGACACTAATTTTCAACTATATATTTATTGTATGCTTTTGATGACAATAGCTCTCCAGAGAAAAACATATTAGCATGCTGTGGAGAGTCATTAATTAGTTGCATCGTCTCTGAAGGCTCCAGCTTTGCCCACCAAACTGCTACGTACTACATCTGCGTTGGTGAGCAAAGGGTATGCGTCCGCAGGTCAGGCTGGTGCGTGTCTGCACACAATGTCTGTGTTACAGGTGTACCAAGCCGAACTGCTGAAAGAGTTGGATGAGGGCAAGGAGTTCAAGGCAGATGATATTTCAGTACTCAGGAAGACCACTGATTTAGCTCTCTGCGCCACCAAGGAGACCGCCCGTGCCATTGGGGCGCTCCATGGCAGCTATGGTGGTAGCGGAGAGGCATCTGTGGCTGACCCTTTCTGATATGAAAGATAAAGATCGGGTCTGCCTCATGGACGCCCCGCTTGCGCCTTCTGGCCTGATCGGCGACGCCGTCAATGCAGTCGTCGACAGGTACAAGGAGGCCCGTAGACAAGCGGCGGCGTTCCAGCGGTTCCTCCCTCGCCGCTCTCGAACTCTGAGATATGAGGAGCTGGTATGCGGGGGAGGCCGCTCCTGCCCAGCGGCCTCCCCCGCATACCAGCTCCTCATATCGGGACACACAAAAACAGAGCGTCGCCTCTCGTGCGCCCCCGCAGAGAGGCCGAGGTGGGCAGCGCTCTGCGCCGGGGACTTCTAAGCCTAAGACGGACATGCGGGCTGTCGTTCAGGCTAGGAGGTCCTCGGCGAAGAATTCCTGATGCATGTGGTACAGGACTTCTGAGGGCGACACCTACTGAGGTGGAGCAGTGCACACTAAATGCATGTAACCATGGTTCCCCGAAGGGAACGTGATGCTGCGTCTCGAGGCCACACTTCCGGCATCCCTGCCAGCGCTTGCTTCATTCCTAGAAGCTGAAGCCGGCTCCGCCGCACGTGCTTTTAAAGCTTCCTGGTTGTGACGTCACCCGCCCCGTGACGCCTCGCCTTTCCATTGGACTGATTGTACAGATGATTCAGAACGCGGTCACGCTGAAGGCGTCCCCTAAGCGTTTTCGGACGCAGCGTCTCGTTCCCTTCGGGGAACTATGGTTACATGGATAACCTGAGACATTATTGCGCATGTTTTTCTCACGGAGCTCAGAAACCCGGGTACGACTACCTGTTTACAGGTATGAAATACAAAAAAACATATTCTACAAAATGTAAAAATATGATTTAATATCGTACAAATGTTGAAAGTATTCAAAAACAGTCTTTTGTGTGACCCTAATACAAATCTGGTCAGTTTCCTTTTACTCCCAAAGCTTTGGCTCGAGTTACAATCACAGATTTAATGTAACTTTGATGTTGTAATGTGTGTATTAATGCGAGCTTTGAATAATAGTGTTACGAGTTGGTGTTCTCAATTTGGCACACTTTTTATTTGTATTTTTATTTATTTTATTTTTTTCTTTCCAGTCACGTGATGCCGCACCCAGTGCAGCGTAAAATACAGGTGTATAACATTAGGCCTATTATGGTATGGACAATTAAGGATATGATTTCCATTGGGAAATTTTGGGCAAAATCAGATGACTTTTTTGGCTCCATATGTGTATTTTACCCTCAAAGATACATATTGTCATTTGTATTGTTGCAGTTTATAAATCAATTGAAGTAATTTAGTTAAATGAAGCAGGGAAATATGATGAAATGGACATTTACATAAAATACAATCATTTTATTTTTTATATCATGTTAATTCCAAGATAAATAGATAACTAAAGATCATTTAAGGTGGCTGAGTAGTGTAGAAGAAAACCGTTAAAAGAGTCAATACTATTTGTTTTGTAAAATAGCATAATAAACCAGCAAAGAAAAAATGTGTTAGTTACTTTGAAATAGCAAGCAAACATTTTGTAGTTCATTTCAGAGTTTTACACTACAAGCTCCCTTTTCACAAGAGATGTGCTTTACACTGACCTTTTCATCTACTAGCACAATCTAAAGTTAATTAACTGAAGCACAGAAATCTAACTTATAGAATCTCACTGTGACTTAATTACATAATTATACATGATGAATCTGCATTTTCTAGGTCGGTTGCCCATTGGTTCTACTGGAGGGAGGTTAGATGCTTTCTGGTATTTTCAATATTTTTTTCTGCTCTGTAGCATTAAGTTCTGAGTTGGCGATTTTATACTATCAGTCCAGAGTACCTGAGGTCAAGACAAGACTAGCTGTGTGAGATGGGGTAAAGGCACCTTTAAAGCTTTCAGAGATACTCGGAGTTAATGTTTTTCACATTTTGTTCAGAATGATCTCATTAAGTTGTAACATCCCTTGAGATATCTGAAGGATTTCTTTTTATAAATGGGTAGGCCCTTAGGTATGCATAATTCTTGATATGGTTTCAAGTGAGTTCTCTCACCCCCGAGGGGGTAAAAAGTATTAAGCTCAGTAATTGCTGTCTGGCTTTTTCTCTTGTGATGTGGATTTAGACTGCTGTTGTTGAATGAATGGAGGTGTATTAAATAGCTTAGATTCTTCCCTCTACACCACTGTTTGAACTTTTATACAAGAATGTAAAGTGTGAGATGAGATGGCTGTGAAAATCACCCAGATCACCCCTCAGTGTAGATGGACACGTTAAAAAATATGATGTGGGGTTTGAAGTTGGCATGAAAAGAAAGTTCACCTTATCTATTTTCTGAATGCATATTATAGATATCATTGTGAATGATTCATCCATGAATGTGTTTTAATTTAATTTAATTTAATTTAATTTAATTTAATTTAATTTAATTTAATTTAATTTAATTTAATTTAATTTAATTTAATTTAATTTAATTTAACATTTTGACCATGTAATATTCATCAAAATTGTCTTCTTGTGATCTCATTCATCTGCCTCCAATTTTTTTAGTGCAATGCCCACATCTCAATATCCAATCAACTAACAATGGATAGAACCAAGCCCTCACTATGCATTTTATTTTTCCAGTAATTTGTTGTATGTACGTCACAAAAAAAAAAAAAAAAAAAAAAAGGATTTGTTGCTACTTCTATTTCATCATGATTTTAGCGGTGTAAAACAAAGGACACAAAACTATTTAATTATATTTTTAATAATAATAATAAATTCTGACGTAAATATATCCAGTAAATTTAGAAATAATATTTTTGGGGGTAGATGTGTAAAATCTACATCTATAAATCTATATATTATTAGCATTTTATTTGTGTTGTGCAGGTATGTTATATATTATACCAGTATATGATCTCATGGTTTATATAATTTATAGTTGTTTATTTCATGTTTTAACCATACCTCCATCTTTTATTATCACTAATTTAAAATAGCCTATTTTATGTACTGCATATAATTTGTAGTTTTCCATATATGCCATAATGTCAGATATAAGTTTATATAGTGTCAGAGAGGAACATCCTTGACATGATAAGCATGGACAATAATAATAATAATAATAATACAACCAGAATTCTGGAAATGTCGGGATATTTTTTTTTTTTTTTTTTTGGATAAAATTAAAACTAGAAGACTTTCAAATCACATGAGCCAATATTTTATTAACAATAGAACATAGAGAACATTTTTCAAAAGATAAATTTGCCTGCTACAGGTCTCAAAAAAGTTGGCATGGAGGCAACAAAGGGCTGAAAAAGCAATCAATTTTGAAAAGATTCAGCTGGGAGAACATCTAGCAACTAATTTTGTTAATTGACATCAGGTCTGTAAGATCATTAGCTATTAAAGGGATATCTTAGAGAGGCAGAGTCTCTCAGAAGTAAAGATGGGCAGAGGCTCTCCAATCTGTGAAAGAGTGTGTGAAAAGATTGTGGAATACTTTAAAAATACAACGTTCCTCAACATCATATTGCAAATGCTTTGCAAATCTCATCATCTACAGTGCATAACATCATCAAAAGATTCAGAGAAACTGGAGAAATCTCTGTGTGTAAGGGACAAGACCGAAGACCTTTCTTGTATGACCTTGGTCTTCGGGCCCTCAGAACACACTGCATCACTTATTGGCATGATTCTGTCATTGACATTACTAAATGGGCCCAGGAATACTTCCAGAAACCACTGTCGGTAAACACAATCCACCGTGCCATCTGCAGACTCCAACTAAAGCTCTATCATGCAAAAAGGTAGCCATATGTTAAAATGGTTTAGAAGTGGTTTTTGAGCAACATATGCTCCCCTCCATATGATGTGTATTTCAGCAGGACAATGCAAAACCACATACTGCAGCTATTACAACAGCATGGCTTCGTAGTAGAAGAGTCCGAGTGCTGAATTGGCCTGCTTGCAGTGGTAAAATATCTATTTAGGATATGTAGTTTGTCATGATTAGATTAGGATTTAATTGTAATATATTGAAGTGAATTTAGGTGTCCCGTTAGAGGGACGGTGACAGTTTGAAGCAACCTAATTTAATTAATTTTACACTTTTAAGGCAACACTGCATGCATTTTTGTGTTAAGTGTGATCTCTTATTAGGTTCTGTTTTAGTCAGGATTCTGCCTATTGACTACAGTGAGCCAGCTCAGTAGATTAGTTACAGACACATAGGGTGCATGTGTGTGTCGAAAGTACACTGGTAAAGACAGAGAGGTTCTACTCTACAGTAAGTCTGTACTTTTGTTCAAAAGTTCAAAGATTCTTGTTCATTTAAAGGGAGTCAGAGAAAAAAAAGACAGAAAGAGGATAAAACATTAACAAAATGGCCCTAAGAATAATGAAGTGTTGCAGGAGAGACAGCAGACGGGATGAAAAGAGGAAAAGAAAGTGATTTGTGAGAAAAAAAAAAAAAACCCTTTACAACTCTCCCATTCTCCTCTAATGGATGACTTCCTCAGGCAATGAGGCACCATGGACTGAATACCAAATGAGCTTGGTGAGTTTCGTGGAATCTTGAGAATGTTTGTTAAATGTGAGATGTGTCTCGAGGAGCATCTGACGATCATCAATAGATTGCTGTTTTGCCTACACACTTTTTGTTAAAGAAACAAATGATTCCTCATCAAATAACAATAGTCATCATTGTTGATTAATATACTGTACAGATATTGCTAAGCAGAGGGCAACAATTGTCAGACAGTTTGTGGGAAAATCAAGAGTCCATGTACATTGCATTAAAGCAATTCAACTTCAGTCTAATTTTTATTTTTTTGGAAATGTTTGCTAATCTAATTGCTTCTGTTTTCTTTTACGTTCAAATTTGTTTATAGAAAAAATTACAGGAGATGTCCCTCTTTACTTTATTCCTGCATATTGTCTTATTAGGCTGTTCTCCAGTTTTTAATGAAAACTCCCCTGAGATATCACAGTCATCTCCCTTTGTAAGCCTCCAACATAAACAGAAGAGCATTTTAGATCACAATACTCAGTTTACTCACTTTGGCTCATTTTGGCTAATTTGTCATTGGGCTTCTGGGAAGAAGAGTAGATTATTTGGCTGAATTCAGATTTTTATTGTGTGCTTTTAAGTGTGTAAAACTGTGTGTATAAGCAGCTTTGAAACTCATTAGACATTAACATTTCTTCAGTCTTTCAGTGGTGGAAAAAAACAATAGGTAATAGCAGCTGGTGGCAACACACTGTCATGGCAGTTTGTGACTATTTTACGGTTTGGTGAATTGGTGGCTAATTTGTATGATATAATTTATGTGTTTTCTGGGTGGACCTTCATTCTTTTTTCCTTTTTTGTGCTAAAAAAAACCATACTTTCCAAATAAGTTGCATTGCAAGATTGCATGAATTTATATAATTGCATGGATTCATTTTCATGAGATAGAGTTGGCTGGTCAAGCAGTTCTTGCTTTGGTCTTGGAACTTGGTAACACAGGTCAATTGGTTTGCCACCAGCTTTGCCAAGTTGGCGTATCAGCTCCAACCTGGGGTGTGTTTCCCAAAAGCAACTATGGTTGCACGTTACCAATATAATTCAATGTAATTGCGAACATAGTTAGCTAATAATGCTTTTGTGTTTACAGATGAGCCTTTCATCCAGATGAGCCAAATTCTATGGAAGCCCATTTCTGCCACTGAACAAAAATAAAAAATAAAATTGTGACGTTTTATCTGACAATTCTGACTTTTTTCTAAGAATTGTGAGATATTAACTTGCAATTGCGAGTTATAAAGTCAGAATTGTGAGATATAAATTCATAAACTCACAATTATTAGAAAAAGTATAAAGTAATACATTTATTTTGCTCACAATTGGACTTTATTATTTACAGTTGCAAGTTTATATCTTACAATTCTGACAAAAGAAGTCCAAATTGCAAGAAAAAAGGTACGACTTGTGAGAGAACCTGCAATTGTTAGAAAAAAAAAAAATCTGAATTGTGAGTTTATATCAAAAGTGAGATGTAAACTCACAATTGCCAAAAAAAAGTCAGAATTGACCCTTCGCCGGGAGTTTGATTGACAAAGCCATCTGACCAATCATAATGGTGGATCTGCCATTTCGTCCAACAAACAAACCAGACAGGAGAGTAGATTAAAGCTACAGCGATCTGTCACGACACATTAAAAACCAATAAAATGGTATTTATTGTTTTAATTTCAGAAAGAAATGTAAAAATTAGAAAGCTAAGACTTTGTTTCCTACCAAAAGTAACCTGCTCTGTCTTGTTTGTTGGCACGTTGTCAGTGTCCTCTTTGCTTCGTGTCGTATTTTTCACTACGTGAGAATATGATGTGTGGCGTGAGAACAGCCTGGCTTGTTTGTCATAGCAACAGTAACTAAGAGGTTGGGTCTTTGCGAAGGGTCAATTGTGAGATAAGTCACAATTAGCCTTTTTATTTATTTTTTTATTTATTTGAGAGGAACAATTTAAAACTAACTTTTGCGGTAATAAACAAGTGCTGTCAATTGAGCTTAACTTGTATTGAACCCAGGACAGGTTACCTTTAGTGTGTTATCCAGCAAAGAGTTGACACTGCTATGCTCAAACGTCTCGTGAAGTAATTAGGATGTTCTCCTGCTCCAAAATGAGGACTGGTGGCTACTATAGAGTTAACGTTGAGAGTCTAAAGCTGCGGACCCTTTGTGCTGTTGCTTCATTAGCTCAGTCCTTTGAGAGAAACCACCAGCACACACAATCCTCCTTTAATTAGCACAAAGCCATTGCTACCCTTTGTGACTGATTAGCCTGAGTAATGGCTAGCCATGCTCAAGTTCCCTTTGTAAAGCTCAACTTTGTTCGCTGACACCTGAAGCCCTCAGACAGGCCCATGAGTAATATGAAATGCTTCACTAATCTCTTCAGTTCATCTCTAGTCTGCGTCTGCATGCGGAAACAGACCACAGCCTCAGTCAACCATTAAAAATATACAATTGTACAATTAAAAACTAAAGCCATAATACTACTTTAATTTCCCTCCTGAATATTATTTTCAGTGACTTGTGTAAAATAATATCTTGTTAATTATGGTCATTATATTTTCATTATCATATTTTATCATAGAACCTGCCAATTCAATTATATTTTCCAGTAAATTTCAGTTGCAGATTTACAGTGATGGCCCATTGATTTGGACGGTTTGATTGGGATAAGGGGGTCCCTACTGTTGGCCTGGGGTCAGCTGTGGATAAATGATTGCTGTGTTGAAAATTTCATCATAAATTTGGCTCTGTCAAAGCCAGGGGGCTTCTAATTGCCAGTCCAAACAGATGGGCCTCCACTTCAGAAACATTGGCTGTGATATTATCATGGCTGGTGGCTGTCTTCATGTTGACTCTGCTTTTCACTTACAATGCAAGCGTATATAAGATGCAAGTTTCAGATGACCAGATATGAGATGCATATTGGATTTGGGAAATAAATTTACTACTATTATTCTATGTAAATAGTGAGTTGGAAAGCCTACATGCCATTATGTTGGATGATAAAGTTTTAAATCACCAATAGGCTTTGTTAATTGTGACCAGCTTGGTGACTGGCACCCAGTTTGCCCAGGTTCGAGTGATACAATGCAGGACCTTCAGTCTGCTAAATATATTGAAATGATTAACAGGCTAGTCGGTAAAAGTCACATTTTATACAAAAATAAATTTCCTTAAGTATCAACTAGTTTGCGAACTTTAAATTCATTTGGATTCAGTGCATCTTCAACTTACTTTTGTTTTTTTCCCCGGATCTGCCAGCTTTGAGCAGAATTCCTGGCTGGTGTAGCTGTATTTAATGACTTCTACACTGATTCCTGTGCTCTGTCCAGTCGTTCATCCAGAAAAAAATAAAATAATAAAATAAAATAAAAACTCATGGTTGGTTATTTTCCTCGCTCTAGCTCTAACATGATGGCTGTGCAAATAATAAATATTACAGACATTATACAGACATAATTCAATTGTTGGGCACTGCTTATGTCTTGCAGGAGGTGGGACAAAGCTCCCAATTGTGGGATTGTCCTGCAGACTGCGGGACAGGTCACCCTATTTCAAAATTGCGCAAAATGGATGCTAAAAATTCAGTAATGTGATGTAGTAACTGCACGAGACTTCATTTAGAGGTCTTTCATTTGGGATTCACAGGACCCACCGCAACTTAGCATGGCGCGGGACAAGTTTTGAGTTTCTAAATGCAGATAAGGGAGCAGCAATATGCATGCGGGAAGCAGCAATAACAACCAACAGCAGGCGTGCAGAGCCATACGATGAAGCAGTTTCAAGATAGCACCACCAGACCTGCCATCTCAGACTGGAGGTTTGGGTGGAGTTCTTAGCATCATTAAGGTTGGTATAGTAGTTGGCTTAGCTGGTTGGATCTGTTACATACCAGAATGGAGCCAGACATGATTGCAAGTTTGCTAAAACTGTGTCTAAACACCATTTTCCAACAGCAGCCAAAGTGATGTTGACCGAAAATAAGCTGTTTTAGAAGAAGTGCAAGTTTTGGAACAACAAATCAGTATGAATCATTTACAGTAAGACCTGGAATGTGTGTTAAAGTAAATAGATATTTAAATTTTATTTCACGTTACCTAAAAAATGCATTAGTTTTGTATGCTAAACAATTTTGGTACTGTTTTGATTGCCCAAATTAAAATGTGTATCCTGTAGTAGAACAAGTTGAGAACTGCTGCTGTAACCTTCAGTTGTGACGTTTTTGTGTTGCAGCCGGCTTTATGTTGATTTAATATAACAGTGCTGTATGTAGTGGATTACACAGTCTGACAGAACACAAAAAAGTGTTAAAATGAGGTGTGAAGGATTTAGATAATGTGTAAATTCTCTTCGAGTTTGCTTGGCATGGCGGCAGTGAATAGATCAGGGTGCAGTTGGCAATGTCAGGTAGAGATGTAATGAATAGCCTGATTAGCTCTTTGGCAGGGACACTCATACAGATGGTAGGCACACTTTTCTCTACCCTCCCCTTTTCTCTTTCTCTAGTCCAGGATCTCTCATTAATCAGTGTAATTACAGAAAAAGAAAACATATTAGGGCATTTAACCCTTGTGTTCTGCTAATTTCTCAAAAACGGCATGACACGTGTTCAGTAACGACTTCACTGTACTTTGAGTTTTGACTGTTTGATGTTTGGTGTTTTTCATATTGATTTGACTTTGTGTAGGGGAGGGCAGGGACAATAATTGTGATACTTTTTGCTCTTTTATTGTCAAATCGGAATAAAAACAGGGTTTCACTGTTTGTTAGACAATGAAGTCCCCTCCTGAAGTTAGGAACTTTTAATTCCTGAACTGCGGGATTAAAATATTTTTAAAATATTAAATTTGTATTTTATTATCAATTATAAATATAAATATGAGCATTTATTATTATTATTAAAAACAGTTTGAAATTAACTTGATAACTGTCATGAATCTGGTCTATGAACTTCCATTCACTCACCACCAGAGGTCACTCGCTCACCACATGGACTCTTGCACCACACTAACTGTTGCACACCACCTCAGACTACAATTCCCATCATCCATTGCACTGACGACACACAGCTGATTGCACTGATCACACACCCTACATAAACCATGGACTTCCTCTTCCTCTCTGCCGAGTACTGTATTGCGTTTATCACTCCCCTAGTGTTAGCTGCCTTACCGAGCCATTCTGTGTTTTTCTGTTTAGTTCCAGTATTGTTCTGCATTTATAACTCTCCTAGTTCTAGCTGCGATACGGAACCCTCTTTGTTGTCTTAGTCTTGCCCTGCCTTGTGTGTTTTCTAGTGTTTCGATTCTTGCCCGTGTTTCCTGGATTAACCCCTTGCCTTGCCGTTCGGACTCTGTTTGCGCCTCTCTTGGACCACTGCTAGTTTACCTGGATTATCTCTCTGCCTCACCCTGTTGGATATTGTTTGCTGATCAAAGACCCACGCTTGTTCTAGGAATACTGTTGTGTCTTGCCCGTGCCATACCTGTTCGCTGTTGTTTGATAATCCTGCCTGTTATTGACTGTTTATTAATAAAATCTTGCACATGTATCCGCACGTCTCACATCTCGTTCGCCCGTTACAATAACATGTAACTATTATTATTATTGTTGTTATCATTGTTGTTAATTATATATAGAACATTTATAATAATAATGCTAATACAAACATTTTTTTGTTTGTTTTATATGTTGTACTATATTTTTTTTATTACAGCTGTTTACTATTATTATTATTAACTGTTGAAAATTTGCTTTATATCATCATCATCATCACCATCATCATCATTAGTTTGGCTGTGTATCTTAATAGTAGTCATTAAATGAACTGAGAACATCATGAATGCAATGTCAGTTTGCTCTGAAATTATATATAAGTATTTCTATTAACAAAATTATTAGCTCTAAATCTAGATAACACATACAAACTATAGACATTTTTATTCACCTTGATACTCTGTTGCATTGTCCTCTGAAACAAACCTACAAAATACTGTAGGGCAGATGAGATTGAATGGATGGTGTGTTGTTGAAGCTGTGACTATATATGCAGCCATAGACCAGCATTATATAAACATACAGGAATATGAAGGATTTGGAATTCTTTGGGAAAAATACAATTGCATTGGCAGTCTCAACACATTCGGATTCTTCAAAGGTCGTTCTGACAGAGTGGTTAACTGTAAACAGAGGGAGCACAGCGTAACAGGCAACTTTACAGGACGTATTGTATTCCCTTCAGTGCTTGCAAGTTTCATCACCTCTATATGAGAGAGGGAGGTCTGTCTTTAAAGGGCATCCCTCCAGAGAAATATTACGCACACACACTCGCAAACACCGAGGTCTGCTGGATTGCAGCCGTGTCTTTTTTTACCCACACCACTGTTGTGATCCATTTAGAAATAAACAGGTTTTCAGTTTAGCATTTAAAAATAAGCTTGATTTATTTTATTTTTTTCTGTAGAACATTCCAAGTACAAAACTAGTTTTGGATGGTTGCTAAGTTTAGAGCATTGCTGAGTTTCTAGTTGTGTTTGATTTATTGGCCAATGAGCCATTGTCCTAGTTTATTTCAGAGGTATTGAGCGCCCCCAGGTGGTACATCACTGACATTTCTCTAAATAAATTAATTGAATTTAACTACAAATTGAATTTGAATATTAAAAAGGTGAGAAGTTGTAGTTGCTTTCAGATCCACCAGTGGCATCTAGAGGCAAGCTATAAGAGTATATCCTGCTTTTAAAGTGTTAGTTCACCCAAAAATGAAAATTAGCCTGTTATTTACTCACTCTCAAGCCATCCTAGATGTATATGACTGTCTTATTTCAGTTTAATCCAATCGGAGTTATATTAAAAATTGTCCTGGCACTTCTAAGCTCTATCATTGCAGTCGGCGAGTGTTTCTGTTCAACAGTCCAAAACACGTCAAATAGGCCTAAAGTGCGCGCATCCATAATAAAACGTGCCTCACACGGCTCCGGGGGTTGAATAAGGCCTCCTGTAGCGAATCCATGCATTTTTGCACAACAAATATCCATATTCAAACTTTTCTGCCACTTTATCTAACTGTGGTACATTGAAGCCATTCTGGTAGATGACGTATGACGTTGAGAAGTACTGAAGACTTGTAAAGAAAAATTTCGGAAGATTTCAGTATAAGCCACAAGGAGACTGGTTTTCCTTCGCTAAAGTAAGGAAACTTTGCTTCTTTTGCTTCTGTAAACAAACTTGCGAGACTAACATATCTCAGAGACGTACGTGCGACGCATGCATCCTATATCATCCGTCGGAACGGCTTCTGCGTACGACAGTAAGCAGAACTGAGAGAAAAGTGTTTATTACATTTGAAATATTAATATTTTTCTTACAAAAATGCATAGATTTCGCTACAGGAGGCCTTTATTAACCCCCCGGAGCCGTGTGAGGCACGTTTTATTATGGATGCGCATGCTTTATTTGACGTGTTTTAGACTGTTGAACAGAAACACCTGCTGACTGCAATGATAGAGCTTAGAGGTGCCAGGGAAATTTTTTATATAACTCCGATTGGATTCATCTGAAAGAAGAAAGTCATATACACGATGCCTCGAGGGTGAGTAAAACACAAGCTAATTTTCATTTTTGGGTGAACTAACCCTTTAACATTTTGCATTTTGAGCATGATTTATGCCTCATTTACAAAATATGTTTAGTCTTAGAATTGGACAGCAAAGTTAGCCCTTTAGGGTTAAAGGGAACCCTTTTAATTTTCTTATAATTGGAACAACATACAAAACTGCCAAATTTTTCTATAAGTTTAGTCACAACATATAATAATTGCAGCTAATAGGATTCACCGTCTGTTTGATTACATACGATTTGTAACTAACGGCATGATTTTAACTGTACATTTATGTCATATTCACCACTAATAACCTAATTCTAAATATAATGTATAAACTGAATTTTTTTTGTAAAGCTGTTTTTAAATGATTTGTATAGTGAAAAGCGCTATACAAATAAACTTTAATTGAATTATAAATTGATTTGGAAAATAAAAATATTTTGATCGCTTAGAAAAGTCATAAAAAAAAGTCATAATTTCTTCAAGTTAAACCAAACGATTATTCTGGTGGGTTGTAGTGAAGACCATCGAGTTTGTGTGTATCATCTAATGTTCATGTGTTCATATCCACGTACTGTATAGTGAGACGGCAGATGATGAAAATACCGTGAGCATCATTTGTGCTTCAGATGAAACTGTGCTGGTCATTCACAGAGACTCGCAGAATACGCAAGCTTCACATTTCTTTTTATCGTTTTGCGGTCTAATATTCACAGATACAAATCCATATTGGGATAGCGCTACCTTGATTTATTCAGCCACAATTTGACAGAGTTTTGTGACATTCTGCATTATACAATAAATTATACATTAAAGTTTTAGAACTGGATTCTGTCCACATTTGCCACATAATGGAAATTATAGAGCCTTATGATTTGACATATTATTCAGGTTTCTATTGCACAGTCAGCTGCAGTTTAGGCTCTGAAGTTCACTATGGGATTGCTGTTACTAATGTATGAAAACAAAGAGATTTATTTAATTTATTTCAAACTGATTTTTTTTTAAATCACTACTAGCAGCTCTGTCAGCAGTAAAGGTCAGGCCTCTAGAGATGCAATCCAGAATGGATCTGTGTGTTAATCCTGATCTCTGTTGACAGGTGTGTTGAATTGGGCACGAGTGGTGTCTGTGGCGGATTATGTGTGCCAGCCTCACACCCGTGGCTGCCACAAGCTGCATATGGAGTGTCAACTGTGCCAGGTTTGTCACTGTGCCATAATTGAACTGCTCTCCAACCAGAGCAAAACCTGGAGCCTGCTTGCTTCCTCTTCACATTTAGTTGTTCTTCTCCAAGTGTATAGTTAGTGCTATTTGTTCAGGAGCTGTTCATAGATAAGTGCGATACTAGATCAGTTATTAAAGTAAATAAAGTACATTCAGTACACCACTGAGGGCAATTTGCAGCCATCAGATAATATCAAAGCAATATTTTTAGCACTGCAGGGACATGATTGCAAATAAATAAGATTGTAAATCATTGATTTTTATATTAGAAAAATGACTTTTATGATGGTATCAATGGGTGAATTTCACAAAAATTGTGAACACCTTGCCTTGGTTATATTCACCCAAAAATCACAAAGAAAGATTTTTTTATTCAGTGTATTTATGTATTATAATGTATTTATACATTATGGTGGTATTTTTGGACTATGTGTATGCTGGTGTAATTAAAAGCATTACTGTAATTTTTATTATGATTATTATTATTATTATTTTATTATATATTACAATAATATGAGTTTGTTGAAATGTACTTATTTTTCATAAAATGTATTTCTTGCTTGCTTGTTTGTTTATTTTCTTGTTTGTTTTAGGGTGAAATGTGGCCTGAAGATAGTGATATTGATCCACAAATAAATATTAATAATAAATAATAATAATAATAATAAATTATTATAAATATTTTTATATTATAATAATTTAACATTATATTTTACATTAGAATTTTATTTTATATTAGAATAATACATAATTATGTCGTTTTATTTCATTATTATTATTATTAGTATTATTGGAGAGCTTAAATACTTAAGAGGTTCACGTTTACAGTTTGATCAGGGTCTTTCAATTTCAGAAAATCAATCAATCAATCAATCAATAATAATAAAAACTCATAAGTTAAGAGTCCAAAGATTCAATTGGTGTTAGCTGTGGTAATATGTTTCAAGAGAATCGCTTGTAAATAAAAACACAGCAGGCTGATAGCCAAAGGGCAATATTTCACCCTCTTGACCCGCTTTCTTTTCTAATTGCAAATATAGTTTTCCGGCAAGATTGCTTCCCGTTTCCATTGCTTGTGTCCACGCACCATGTGCTGGTCACTGGTGTGTGAATGTGTAAGTACCCGTGAGTTTGAATTACTTTCCTGTGAGAAGTGATCATGTCTTTCGAAAGCTTGCTGGCTCTTTCATTCTTTTGCAGAGGAGAAATGTGGAGGAGCAGAGGCAAGAGGTGAGACAATCTGAATAGTCTTTTGAATGGAACATTCAGCAGGTGAATTTTATGGAAGAGGATTTGAGACAGCTGTTTCTTTACTTGTGTAGGGCCATGTAATTGATTTCTCTTTTAAGCCTTTCCTCAGAGAGCATTATGTTACAAACCCTTTTGTCACAGTTGTAAAGGAGTATTTTACGCTTTGCTGTGTGCCGCAAAAATAACAAGAAATGCTGCTGGATTTAGAAAGCTCTTGCTCATAGTGCAAATGCAGGGCAGCGGAGCAAAACAGGAGATGCTTCAGTTCTGCAAAAGTGCGTCAGTAATACAGTGATATGGTTTTGCTTAGATTCAAACAACACATTAAAAGCATACAACCCTGATCTGATAGACAGCTTTTCTGGAACAGGGAAACTGACTTGGCACCATCTGCTTAAAAGGACAGCTTACCCAAAAATGAAAATACTGTAGTTATTTTGTATGTGTTATCATTTATTCACGATTTTGGGTGCGTTTTGCTTAAAAATTACAAAATATGCTTCTAAAACTTAAAAGCCCCTGTAAGCAAAGGTTGTGATGTCCCAAGTACGTTTGTGTACAATGAAATCTAAGCAGTTATGCAGCTCTTAAGCCATTGAAAATGTGTGTAAGTTCTGAGAGAGGACAAAGTCCAGGCCAAAAGCAGACACCAGCACCACTGACACTATTTTGGTGGAAAATTGGGTAGGACAAGGCTTATAAAGGCAGTTATCAGTACCGCAACTGTTTCTGATCACCATGTCAGGGACCAAGTGAATATACATTATCCTTTCCTATTTGATCATGTCTTTATTTTCTCACATTGAGTGATTGTCAAACTTTAATTAATATAATTGCATTGTAATGTTTATTATAATTAAATTGCAATGATTGCTAACATGCCTGCCATTTTTTAAAGATGTCTAAATTTTTGGGCTGTCAGTCGATAAAAGATTCAACTAATAAAATTATATCCACAACAATCAGTTAAAAAAAATGTAATTAGCATATAATGTAATTGATTCTGACTGACCTTTGTCAGGTCTTCAGAGAGGAATTGAGCTTGGGTTAAGAAGTAGATTTTATTTATTTATTTATTTTTGCATAAATATTTACCTGCACAGGTCCAACAGAAATGTTGGTATATGCCTATGTCCACATCAGGAATGATGAGATAGACGATTGGGTTCCCTATCTGTCGGTCACTACGAGTTATGTCGTGACGACATTAGGGGATTTACTTGAGAGCCCCGACTGCCTCTGATAAGAGAAAACGCCAATGAAATTTGGCTAGTGGATTTTGCATACCTGAGCCACTCCCCGTGCATACGGGTATAAAAGGGCGACAGGTGCATCCACTCATCAGATTTTTGCTTCGGAGCCGAGTGGATGAGAAATCTTCAAAGCAGATCAGATCTCCACAAAGCCGTCTGCCTCGAAGTTTGTTCCTGGGTGGCGTTACGGTGCAGACAGCGGTGTCCCTGCAGCAGCGATTCCCCTGGGCACTTCACCTGAAAGAGCAAATTTCTAAAACACTGGGCGGTTCGCGTCTTTTTAAAGATGCCGTTCCGTCCGTGTTCTCTTGGTTGCGGTCGCTTCCTGTCCTCGGATGACGGTCACGAGCGTTGTCTTCAGTGTCTGGGCATCCAGCACGCTGAAGATGCGTTTGTGGATGAGTCATGCGCCTGTTGTGGGCGTATGAACATGGCAACGCTGCGTTCTCGCCTTTCCTTTCTGAAAGGATTGGCACCCTCTGCCGCCACCCGTCCCGGTCTCTCTGGCTCGAGCAGAGGACCGCCGGCTGGCGCTCTGGGAGATCTGAGGGTGACGGTAAGAGCTTCTCCGCCGGGCACGCCCCCGCGGACCTCTTACTCCTCCCGCAGCGCTTGTTCCGTCCGGTTCCCGAGTGATTTCGCTGGTTCGCCTCACGGGGCCGCCAGCATTTCATTCGGTGCGCCGCCCGAGGATCAGATGTCGATCGCGGCATCGGGGGATGGGCTTTCGTCCTCTGAGGATGAACGATCGGCGGGGCTGCCCCCCTCGGGTGTTGTCGCCACTGCCGATCCGGACCCAGAGCTGACGGCCATGCTTGCCCGGGCAGCCGTGAGTATCGGGCTGGAGGTCAACAGACCGCCCAGTCCCGAGCCCTCGCGGCTGGATGATTGGTTCATCGGCGCAAAACGCGACCAGCGGCCGCACTTTGCCCCGGTGCCTTTCTTCCCGGAGGTGCATGAGGAGCTGACGAAGTCGTGGACGGCCCCTTTCTCGGCCAGAAACCGCTCGTCTCCCTCCTCCGTCCTCACTACCCTCGATGGCGGGGCGGCCAGGGGGTACGTGGATATTCCCCAGGTGGAGAGAGCGGTTGCGGTGCACCTGTGCCCGCAAAACGCCGCCACCTGGAGGAATCGTCCGCGTCTCCCGTCCAAAGCCTGTAAGCTGACGGCCTCACTCGCCGCCAAGGCCTACAGCGCTGCGGGCCAGGCCGCCTCTGCCCTGCATGCCATGGCCATCCTGCAAGTTCACCAGGCCAAGGCACTAAAACAAATGCACGAGGGTAGTCCCGACCCGGGGTTGATGCAGGAGCTGCGCACGGCGACTGACTTCGCTCTCCGGGCGACGAAAGTCACGGCGCGGTCCCTCGGGAAGGCGATGTCCACGTTAGTGGTCCAAGAGCGCCATCTCTGGCTCAATCTGGCCGAGATGAAGGACGTCGACAAAGTACGCTTTCTCGACGCCTCCATCTCCCAGACGGGGCTATTTGGCGACACTGTCGAGGGTTTTGCCCAGCAATTCTCGGCAGTACAAAAGCAGACGGAGGCAATTCAGCACATCCTCCCTAAACGGCGGGATGCTCCAGCTGCCACCGCTGGCCCAAGGGCCAGGCCCCAGTCTGCTGGTCGCCGTGGGCGCCCTCCTGCGTCCTCCAGAGCTGCTCCGCCCCGTGCTGAGTCGTCACCTAGGCCGGTGCGTCGAGCCTCTCGCAGGAGTGCGGCGCCCCCTGCGCCTCAGCCGGCCGCCAAGTCCTCCAGGAAGACGACAAAGCGGCCCTGACGCGCACAACCCGGAGATGGAGGAATTTGCTCTTTCCCAGGAGACGACGAGGCTAGCGTCGCTCCTTCCCCCGGAGGAGGGCCGGGTGGAGAATCCTGTGTTTTCTTTTCTTTCTGTTCCGCCACTGGCTCAAGGGCCAGTGGTACCCACATTGTCAAAGAAAGAGCAATTTCCCTTCCCTCCGGGTTCCCAGGTCTGCGGGCTGACAGTGTGCGACGCAATGCCTCCTCACTCTCACCCGAGACCCATATTGCCAGTGGCCAAGAGAGTGCGGTCTGGGGACGCGATGCCTCCCCGCGCACCTCTAGCCAGTCCCCCCGGGGACTTAGGGAGTTTTGTGGGGATGAGTCAGAACGCACTGCCTTCTGTTCCATCCAACCTTACTCCCCCTCGCTGCACCACTGCGGGCACGTCGATTGGGCCTTTGGTGCCGCTTGCACGGTATCTGGGGGCGTGGCTTGCGCTACCCAACCCGTCTCGCTGGCTCATTCGCACAGTTCGACTCGGCTATGCGATTCAGTTCGCCAGGCGGCCGCCCAGGTTCAGCGGCATCCTCGAGACTTCGGTGGCAGTCCGAGATGCACCTGTCCTGCGCGAGGAGATTGCTGTCCTTCTGGCAAAGGGTGCAATCGAGCCGGTCCCTCCAGCCGAGATGAGGCAGGGGTTTTACAGCCCCTACTTCATCGTGCCCAAGAAAGGCGGTGGCCTTCGGCCAATCCTGGACCTGCGAGTCTTGAATCGGGCCCTACACAAGCTCCCGTTCAAGATGTTGACGCAGATGAGTTCACTCCGTGGATTGGTTTGCAGCGATCGACCTGAAGGACGCTTACTCTCATGTCTCGATTCGCCCTCGACACAGGCCGTTCCTACGGTTTGCGTTCGAGGGGTGGGCATGGCAGTACAGGGTCCTCCCCTTCGGGCTCTCCCTGTCTCCCCGTGCCTTCACGAAGGTGGCGGAGGGCGCCCTTGCCCCGTTACGGGAAGTGGGCGTCAGGATCCTCAACTATCTCGATGATTGGCTCATCCTGGCCCGATCGCGAGAACAGTTGGGTGGTCACAGGGACCTGGTGCTCCGGCACCTCAGCCAGTTGGGGCTTCGGGTCAACTGGGAAAAGAGCAAGCTCTCCCCCGTGCAGAGAATCTCTTTTCTCGGTGTGGAGTTAGACTCTGTGAGTATGATGGCACGTCTCTCGGACGAGCGTGCCCAATCAGTGCTGAACTGCCTGAGTTCCTTCAGAGGCAGGACAGTGGTTCCGCTGAAACAGTTTCAGCAGCTCCTGGGGCATATGGCATCCGTAGCCGCAGTCACGCCGCTCGGGTTGCTTCATATGAGACCACTTCAGCACTGGTTACACTCACGGGTCCCGAGATGGGCATGGCGCCGCGGGACACGTCGTGTCACCATCACGCTATCGTGTCGCCGCTCTTTCAGCCCCTGGTCGGACCTTGCCTTCCTACGGGCCGGGGTGCCCTTAGGACAAGTGTCCCGGCATGTTGTTGTCACAACAGATGCCTCCAGCATGGGCTGGGGCGCTATATGCAACGGGCAGGCAGCCTCGGGGCTCTGGATGGGGCCTCGACTGCTTTGGCACTTCAACTGCCTAGAGCTGTTGGCAGTGCATCTGGCCTTAAAGCAGTTCCGGCCACTGCTCCTAGGCCAGCACGTGTTGGTCCGCACGGACAACACTGCGGCTGTTTCGTACATCAACCGGCAGGGAGGTCTACGATCACGCCGCATGTCACAGCTCGCCCGCCATCTCCTCCTCTGGAGTCAGTCACAGCTCAAATCGCTGCGCGCCGTCCACATTCCGGGGGAGCTCAATCGTGCAGCCGACGCGCTCTCACGACAGCTCACTTCCCCGGAGAATGGCGACTCCATCCCGAGACGATCCGGCTGATTGGAGTCGATTCGGGGAAGCTCAGGTAGACCTGTTTGCTTCCCGCAAGTCCTCCCACTGCCAGCTGTATTCCCCCTGGCCGAGGCCCCCCCCCGGCACGGACGCACTGGCACACAGCTGGCCTCGGGCTCTGCGCAAGTATGCGTTTCCCCCAGTGAGCCTGATCGCACAGACACTGTGCAAGGTCAGGGAGGACGAGGAGCAGGTCTTGTTGGTTGCGCCATATTGGCCCACCCGGACCTGATTTCCGGAACTCACCCTCCTCGCGACAGCCCCTCCCTGGCGCATCCCTCTGAGGAAGGACCTTCTTTCTCAGGGGCTCGGCACCATACGGCACCCGCGTCCGGCTCTGTGGAACCGCCATGTGCGGCTCCTGGATGGGACGTGGCAGACTTGAGTGGCCTGCCACAGGCTGAAGTGGAGTCTGTTCGCGGACTGGTGTTCTTCTCGGCGGGAGGACCCCCGAAGATGCACGATTGGAGTGGTGCTTTCTTTCCTGCAAGAGAGGTTGGAGCGCGGGCTGTCGCCCTCCACCTTGAAAGTGTACGTGGCTGCTATTGCGGCCCATCACGATGCAGTGGACGGCCGGTCCCTGGGGAAGCACGATCTCATCGTGAGGTTCCTGAGGGGTGCCAGAAGGTTAAATCCTCCTAGGCCACCCCTGATGCCCTCCCGGGATCTCTCTATTGTCCTGGCTGGACTTCAGAGAGGTCCCTTTGATCCGCTGGACTCAGTCGAGCTGAAATTCCTGTCGGCCAAGACAGCGCTCCTGACCGCGCTCACTTCCATCAAGAGGGTCGGGGACCTTCAAGCATTTTCGGTAAGCGAAGAGTGCCTTGTGTTTGGGCCGGCCTACTCTCACGTTGTCCTGAGACCCCGGCCTGGATACGTGCCTAAGGTTCCCACCACGCCTTTCCGCGATCAGGTGGTGAACCTGCAAGCACTGCCCTCGGAGGAGGCAGACCCAGCCTTGGCGTTGCTGTGTCCCGTAAGAGCGCTGCGCATATACGTGGACCGCACCCGGAGCTTCAGAAGCTCTGAGCAGCTCTTTGTCTGCCACGGAGGTCAGCAGAAAGGGAAGGCTGTCTCCAAGCAGAGGTTGGCCCACTGGATAGTGGATGCCATCGCCTTGGCGTACCAATCCCAAGGCGAGCCGTGCCCCCTCGGGGTGAGGGCTCACTCCACACGGAGTGTTGCCTCCTCCTATGCGCTGGCGCACGGCGCCTCTTTGGCAGACATCTGTAGAGCTGCGGGCTGGGCGACACCGAACACCTTCGCGAGATTTTACAGTCTCCGCGTTGAGCCAGTCTCTTCCCGTGTGTTGGGTAACAGGTAAGTGGCGGGAAGAGTTGGCCGGTGTCACGCTTGCTGCGCCATTCCCCCTTACCCGGGGATACGAGGTGCCTATTCTCTCCTCCAGTTAGTTCCCCGAACGGCGAACCCTGGCGGAGTTCCTCCAGCACCCCCGGCAGTCAGGCTGGGCGGAGCAGTCTGACGCCAGGCCCAGTACCGGTGTTAGCTTGCCCGGGTCTCCGGTCAGCCCCTGTACTCGGCTAGGTGCCCGTGCGGCCTGATTCCCTTCGGGTGATCCCACACGTGTATTCATCCACGGTACGGTTTCCCTCATGGTAAACCCGTGTCTTCCCTTTGACAGAGCTCTGTCAGGCCCTGCTGGCAGCCTTCCTCCCTTCTCCTAGGTAGGATCTGCCCCAGGGTCCAGGCGTATGTAGCACTGCCCCAGGCTTGGGCCAGTCCATACCAGTGTCTCCACACGTTACCTCCCTTCGGGCAGGGTGTGGCCTCCGTAGCGCCCTTCTCCGGAAGGCTCGCTTCCCCGTCGTTACTGCCGGGCTGTAACAACAAACAGGAAAGACTTGAAGCAATCTTTCATAGAAGGCCGAAATCCCTTCCGATTTCTGGGGAAAGGAACAGCGGCTTGGCTATCTCCAGCAGCAATGTACTCAGTGGTCCCTGCGGGCACCAAGGTTAGCGAATTTGCGCTGGGGCGACGGGAAGGTTGCGACCTTCGCATCGCATTTGTCTGTCACGCGCTAGCTTGTCAACATCTGCATGCCACAAGGTCGTGACGGGGTTCAGGTTGTGGCGCTTTCCATAGACCCCTAATGTCGTCACGACATAACTCGTAGTGACCGACAGATAGGGAACGTCTCGGTTACGTACGTAACCCTCGTTCCCTGATGGAGGGAACGGAGACGTTATGTCCCCATGCCACAATCTTGAACCATCGCTGGTTGCCAGGGACACGTTCTCGGCTCCTCAGCGGAAAACCTGATGAGTGGATGCACCTGTCGCCCTTTTATACCCGTATGCACGGGGAGTGGCTCAGGTATGCAAAATCCACTAGCCAAATTTCATTGGCGTTTTCTCTTATCAGAGGCAGTCGGGGCTCTCAAGTAAATCCCCTAATGTCGTCACGACATAACGTCTCCGTTCCCTCCATCAGGGAACGAGGGTTACGTACGTAACCGAGACGTTTTTGTGAGTTGTCATTTAGTAATGAAGTAAAGCTGAAATAAAACTGTAAAAGTAAAAGTATTAGATGAAAAACTTGATTTAAAAATAAATAAAATAAATGCAATTAAAATAAAAACCGAAAATATACTATACACAATATAATATACGTAAGTATACTAAAGTTGTATATAAAGATTACACAAATATCATCAATCATTTTTATTTATTTATTTTTATTTATTTTATTTTATTTGGAAATTAATTTTGATACCTTTACTTTTTCCACCTGCACTTTTCCACTTTTCATTGGCTTTAATTCCTGCCACCCAAGCAAATAATTAAGGCTGTACCAGCATAAAATGCATGAAGAAGAAAACAATCACTGTTGCTTTATTAACATTATTTGTTTCGTATAAACTGAAGTGAATTTAAAAGGATGGTTCACCCAAACATTTAAATTTTGTCATTTACTCGCCCTCATGTCGTTCCAAAACTTGAATGAGTTTATTTTATTTTTATTTTTTTTCTCTTCTGTTGAACATAAAATATTTTTTTATTATTATTGATCAAACAGCTGATCATCTCCATTTCTTTTCCTACTATGGAAGTCAATGGTGACCAACAACTATTTGGTTCTTCAAAATTCTTCAAAAATTCTTCTTTTGTGTTCAACATTAGAAAGAAACTTATACAAGTTTGGAACGACATGAGGGTGAGTAAATGATGACAAAATTTCACATTTTCGGTGAACCACTCCTTTAAACTAAACACCCTCACTAAAACTGTCATATTTTCAAGTTACGCAACCAGTCATATTATCTTTCAAATTCCGTGCCTCTTTGAGACCATTGAATCTAAATTGTATAGTAATAGTGTGCATGCCTCTCATGTGAAAGTGGTATGATTGCTCCCTATGGGAGAATAGAATAATTAATAGAAAGACTCTTAGCGCCTTAATTACTGCACACATCTGCCAGCATCACATCTGGTGCAGTTGCCATCGCCTGAAACAATGTGTGTTCTGATACTAACCACTAACGGCAGAGAGAACTGAGTCACTACTGTGGGGTTTTTCTTCCTTTTTTTTCTTTTTTTTTCAGCCCACTTGAATCTAAAGTGGACAGAAGTTTAACCAAATGCAAAACATTTGTGTGTTAAAGTGATGTGACATACGGCCAAGTATGGTGACCCATACTCAGAATTAATGCTCTGCATTTAACCCATCCAAAGTGCACACACACAGCAGTGAGCACACACCCGGAGCAGTGGGCAGCCATTTATGATGCGGCGCCCGGGGAGCAGTTGGGGGTTCGGTGCCTTGTTCAAGAGCACCTCAGTCATGGTATTGAGGGTGGAGAGAGCGCTGTACATTCACTACCCCACCTACAATCCCTGCCGGCCCGAGACTCAAACCCACAACCTTTGGATTAGGAGTCTGAATCTCTAACCATTAGGCCACGACTTCGGATTATGGTTTGTCACTTCCCAACATAGTGTGTTCGTAGACAAGCAGTAGCTCAATTACTGGAGTTTAACTAGATATATATTCCTGAATGAGGCTTGACTCTCTTAACACTGCTGTTTACTAACTGAGTTGACATACGTATGGCTTCAACATCCACTTAGACAAAATGTAGCCTATTGTGATATGGCAAGCAGACAGCGCTAGTGGACCACAAATCTATGCAGTACAGTAGCAAGCAGGGAAATATGGCATATGGTGTTCATGACATGCTTTCACAAGGTCTGCATATATTTTACACTAGCGGCTTTTGCTGTGAGTCACATGAGGATGATGCTCTCCTGTCTGACAATAAATATTTGCTTTCTTTTAGTATACTCTGCTGTTGCTGGTGTTATGAAGCATTTCAAACAGATGGATGTATAATTGGTGATGTGGACGCAGATGTTGTTGAAGGCCACGGTCCACTCTTTTCCAATTAATGAGTCTACTGGCCTTCATATTATCAACAGTATACTGTAGAGGAGACTGGAGCAAGATGTCACGTTTACTCTAGTGAATATTTTTCAGGGTAAAATTGTTTTTGGAAAGTCAGTTTCTGTACAGACTTATACCTTTTTAAAATCTTTACTGATTAAAAAAATAAAAAATAAAAATGCTGTTGAGAGTGAGAGATAGAGACAGACAGAACACGTACACTCACTGGCCACTTTATTACGTACACCTTGCTAGCACCGGGTTGGAACCCTTTTGCCTTCAAAACCGCCTTAATTCTTCGTGGCATAGATTCAACAAGGAGTTGGAAACATTCTTCAGAGATTTTGGTCCATATTGACATGATAGCATCACACAGTTGTCAGCTGCACATCCATGATGCAAATCTCCCTTTCCACCACATACCAAAGGTGCTCTATTGGATTGAGATCTGGTGACTGTGGAGGCCATTTAAGTAATGTGAACTCATTGTCATGTTCAAGAAACCAGTCTGAGATGATTTGAGCTTTGTGACATGGTGCATTATCCTGCTGGAAGTAGCCATCAGAAGATGGGTACACTGTAGTCATAAAGGGATAGACTGTGGCGTTTAAACGATGCTCAATTGGTACTAAGGGGCCCAAAGTGTGCCAAGAAAATATCCCCCACACCATTACATCACCACCACCAGCCTGAACCATTGAGACAAGGCAGGATGGATCCATGCTTTCATGTTCTTTACGCCATATTCTGACCCTGCCAACTGAATGTCACAGCAGAAATCGAGACTCATCAGACCAGGCAACGTTTTTCCAATCTTCTATTGTCCAATTTTGGTGAGCCTGTGCGAATTATAGCCTCCGTTTCCTGTTCTTAGCTGAACACCCGGTGTGGTCTTCTGCTGCTGTAGCCCATCTGCTTCAGGGTTCGACGTGTTGTGCATTCAGAGATGGTATTCTGCATAGCTTGGTTGTAACGAGTGTCTATTTGAGTTACTGTTGCCTTTCTATCATCTCTAACCAGTCTGCCCATTCTCCTCTGACCTCTGACATTAACAAGGCATTTTCGTCGACACAACTGGCGCTCACTGGATATTTCCTCTTTTTCTGACCATTCTCTGTAAACCAAAGAGATGGTTGTGCGTGAAAATCCCAGTAGATCAGCAGTTTTTGAAATACTCAAACCAGCCCGTCTGGCACCAACAACCATTCCACTTTCAAAGTCACTTAAATCCCCTTTCTTCCCCATTCTGATGCTTCGTTTGAACTTCAGGAAGTCATCTTCACCACATCTATATGCCTAAATGCATTGAATTTGTGTTAACAAGCAATTGAACAGGTCCACCTCATAAAGTGGCCAGTGAGTGTATATTTTAAACTTATAATTACGCATTCAAATAATATGTGACACTGGACCACAAAACCAGTCATAAGGGTAAATTTTTCGAAATTGAGATTTATACATAATCTGAAAGCTGAATAAATAAGCTTTCCATTGATGTATGGTTTGTTAGGGCAATATTTGGCTGAGATACAACTGTTTGAAAATCTGGAATCTGAGGGTGCAAAAAAATCAAAATATTGAGAAAATTGCCTTTGAAGTTGTCCAAATGAAGTTCTTTGCAATGCGTATTACAAATAAAAAATTAAGTTTTGATATTTACAGTAGGAAATTTACTAAATATCTTCATGGAACATGATCTTTACTTAATATCCAATGATTTTTGGCATAACATTTTCTGTGGCTAATTTTACACAATGATTACAAAATCGGTTTCTATTTAATGAAAAATTATCCTTATTAAATGAACTATTATAATAAGGTTTTTTTTTTTCCTTCTGGGGCCTGAAATAGAGGAATCTTGGTCAATATTGATAATTATAATAATAGTCCAGCATGCAGCAGTATCAGTCCATCTGAATTTTATGTGATAGTGTGTTCTTATTGGCTTTGCCAGTTTTTCAGTGAATCTCTGAGTCGAGCTCAGTGAGTGGGGCTATTAGGCTGGTAGACAGGGCAACAGCAGCAGGCTGATGAATAGCCTAATCTAAACTGAGGGTCTGTTCTGACAGTATCTGCCCACTCTTGCCAGGCAGGGTGAGTGTGTAGAGATAACTGCAATGAACATCAATGCATTTTACTCCACCTGTCTCTGGCTATTCGCTAATGAAAGGCAGACTCGTGTGCATAAATAGCACAATGAACTGTGGCAAAAGGGTGGCATTGAAAGGAAGAGTAAACTCCGGAAACACAGGCCTCATTTTCATGCATTCATTCATTCATTCATTCACTCACTCACTCACTCACTCCGTGCATTCATTCATTCATTCATTCATTCACTCACTCCGTGCATTCATTTATTCACTCACTCAGTGCATTCATTAATTCACTCACTCTGTGCATTCATTCATTCATTCACTCACTCCGTGCATTCATTAATTAATTCATTCATTCACTCCGTGCATTCATTCATTCACTCACTCACTCTGTGCATTCATTCATTCATTCATTCATTCATTCACTCACTCCGTGCATTCATTCATTCATTCACTCACTCACTCACTCACTCCGTGCATTTATTCATTCACTCACTCACTCACTCAATCACTCACTCCATGCATTCATTCATTCATTCTCTCACTCACTCACTCACTCACTCACTCACTCACTCACTCACTCACTCACTCACTCACTCACTCCATGCATTCATTCATTCCGTGCATTCCATTCATTCATTAAATTGATCTAATATTTGATAGTATTTCTAAAATTATATTTTAAATAAATGTTAAACTTTCTATTCATTAAAAAATCCTAACCATGGTTTCCACAAACACAACTGTTTTCGTCATTTATAATAATACAAAATGTTTCTGGAGCAGCAAATCAGCATATTAGAATAATTTCTGAAGGATTATGTGACACTGAAGACTGGAGTAATGATGCTGGAAATTCAGCTTTGCATCACAGGAAGAAATTACATTTTATTATATTTTAAAATAGAAAATGATAATTTATCATATGGTCATACTATTTCATTATATTACTATTTTTTACTGTATTTTTTGTTGAATTAATACAGCCTTGATGATCATAAGAGGCTTCTTTCAAAAACATTCAAATATCGACTGTTAAATCTAATTTATTACATATTTTTTCTAAGTTGCTTGCTATTTTGCACATACTTAGCACTGCATAAATTTTGCTGCATGTCCTTCAATTTTGATGCCTAGAGCTTTAGCTCCCAAAGCAATTACTCCACACTGACACAGATGTGCTGTTGACTTTTAAGAACAAATGCAGGAGGGGGGGGGGGGGGGGGGGGGGGGGCATGCTGAGGGCAACACAATGTAGTGTATGATTCCTTTTGTTGTTTGTTGCTACATTTTAGCATACCAATATACTTTAATTATTAATAAAGCTTAAACAGAGCTGCAGTGTCTTTCATCAAGTCCTTTGTGGACATTGTGGACAGAAAAATAAGGTCTGGTTTAGTCAACATTGCAAATGAAATGATTGTTGACATTTGCATGCATGCTTGACCTATTCTCCCTCCATTGTGGTGATGTAAAATGATTCTGTAAAGCATGTCACAGGACACAATTCGTCATGTTTGTATCTTTCAGGTTCTCCAAAACACTCACTGTTGAATGCGTATACTGCAGAGTTTGCAATATGGGTGCTGCAAGTGTTACCATATATATATATATATATATATATATATATATATATATATATATATATATATATATATATATATATATATATATATATAAATAAAATATATATTTTTTAAACTGCTTCTTCAAAATAACGAATAAAGAATGTGCATCCGATTGCTTTAGCTTTTTTATGTTTTAATTTATGAAGGTGCTATTAATTGATTTATATATTTTATTGTACTTTTACAATACTATCATATTTTGTAGATGCAACTTAGTTGCATTGTAAATTAAAAATACAATTTCAAAAGAAATGAAAAGAACATTCATTTCAATAAATTTACCATCAATACAGACACTTTGTCCATTGCAGCCAACATCTCACTAAAATGCCTCTGAACTCAGAAAATCTTGGCTTAAAGAAAGTTTAGTTTCCTACTCTAATTTGCGGTGCTGTTCATGTGCATTCAACTTGTAAATATGATTTTTCTGACATGACTTGAACGCACAATTTCTTAATTTTGTGCCATATGTATACCATTGACACTATTCCATTTCAATTATTATTCATTAGAAAGTAAGATTACTATTGAGGTTCATTTAATTAGAAAACCCAATTATTTTCCTTTGATTGAAATTGTACTACTAAGTTTACTTACCTTTTCGAGCATCAGAATTGATTGATTTCATCATGTCTGATGTATTTTCTGCAGCACTGGTTTCTATCTTCTGGATTACGAAAGACTCCTGGAACGTTTAAATGTTAGATTAAATGTGTTTGTTGGAGCACAGAGTTGTGGGATGTATTTAGATGATGCATCACTTCTCGCCATGTGAAGCCCCACACACTAAATTTGGCTTGGTGTGAACTTGGCAAAGCCACCGTTGCATACTTGGATAAGTTGGATGCGGTACATAGGCCTGGTAACAGCTGAAGTCGAGAAAATTTTCCATGTCCTTTGGCACAGCATGATAATAAATGAGTTTTTGCCAGTATTTTGCCAGTAGGGTTCTCGATTTCTCACTATTGCGAATAAATATGTTTTTTCACTTTCCTTTTTTTTGCCATGATTCTCAGGGCGGTTAGTGGATGTGGTGTAAGGTTTGTTATTTTTGTTCCTTTGACCTTCTTGCCCTAAAAAGGGGCTAAATTGCACCTGATTTGCTCGGTTACCCTGACACAAGCTGAGCTGCGTTATTATGAGGAAAGAATCATGGAAACAGAAATAAATTAAACTAGACGCAACCTTTTTAGTAGACTTGTATCATAACAGCGGGAGAGCTAGAAAAGGAGCCAAAAGAGTTGGCATCTAAAGTAACACACCACGAGAGAGTGCGAACACTCTTCTTACTTACTTGCTTTATCTGCGGTCCTGCCGCTTTTGTGCTGTTTGTTTAGACCAGCTGATGTAGCAGATGGCCCAGGCCTGACTGCGGAAGGTGTTTGATGGGTGGAAATAGGTATATTTAATTACACGTCAAATCTGCCACCCCAGTACGGACTAATGCGGGCTTGTCTGTTCCTGCGCCCGGGGCCTCTGTTCACTCTTTTCAGCTGGCATCTCACCCTCAGCCAGGGTGCATCAACTCCTCAATTATTTCTTGCCCACAGAAAAAAAAAAAAAAAACACTCACAATAAAAAAAAACAAATAAAATCAAAGTATGGACGTATGGAAGTCCATTTCTGCCACATGAGGGGAAGAGGGCTCTGCTGAATCATAATTGACTTAAAAAGTCATAATGACAGATTATCTCATAATTTCAGGGTTTTATCCCATATTTCTGAAGTTTCACATAATAACTTTTCTACTCTTCACATATTTAACAGACAATGTGATTCTCATATTTATTACATAGCTGAATAACTCATCTTATTTTAAATTAAAATTTTACATATATTTAAATGTTGTCTTTATAAATTTGGACCTTGCGCCTGTAATAAAGTTTGATGATGACTATGAGATCCTAAGTCATAAATATGAGACCAAGTCAAAATCATTAAAGTCATAAGATAAAAACTTTATTATGGCAAACGTTTAAATTATGAGAAGACATTATTACAAGTCAAATAACTTCTCATAATTTCAACAGTCATCACATTATCTAATTTATGACTTAGTATCTCATAATTATGAAATTTACATTATAATTGTGACTTTTTGTGACTTATGTTTTTGTCATATTTATGATTTACCAAATTGTTTTTGCTCCATTTTCAACAAAGCCAATATCACAGATCTTATTTCCAGAGAACACATATGCACTTTATACATATATATTTTTTTGTTTCATCATATAAACACTGAGCAAGGATGGGAGTATCGAGAGCACCATCTACCAAAGGACAAATTGATGCAATTGAGACCCGATATAGTGTCTGCAAAGGACCACAATATGATGTAAATAGTATGAAAAATGTATACTGAAGTACTTGCTCACTATTGGAACATTCTGTAAAGCAATTATGTTTTAACAGGAGCTGACAAAGTAATTTCATGGTTTGACAAAGCCATTAGAAGGACTATGGCATTTCAACAAACTTTTACAAGAGTTTAACAAAGTAGCAGTAAATAAAAACCTAGTGAGCAAGAAACCAGTTGGTAAACAGTAAAAATCCTGGGATGAAAATGATTACTTGTCCTCTGGTTGACCTGGTGCATTACTAAGTGCATTATCAATATGCGAGGATCACTCTCTAGTAAATGTGAAAAAGAAAGTAATCTAGTGGGGTTTTTTTTGTTTTGTCTTTTACAAATTTTGAACAGATGGACAGGGTTCATTACTGGATTACATATAGCTAAACAAATTATTAATTTTGGTGTGTGGTGGGGTTTGGATGATCTTTTATTTTCCAGAACAGTCTGTGATCAGATAGATACCTCGAACATTCCATGTTTGGATGTGAACAAAACTTGTATTTAGTTGTTTATTTTAGAAATGTTAAATTCCTTCACATCTGTATAATTATGGAGTGTTTCTTTACACCAAGTGCAAATAGCCCGCCTTTTTGGCAAAGGCTGTTTATACTAACTCCACCCACCAATGTGGGGGGAAGTCGTGGCCTAATGGTTAGAGAGTCGGACTCGTAATCGAAAGGTTGCGGGTTCGAGTCCCCGGCCGGCAGGGATTGTAGGTGGGGGGGAGTGAATGTACAGCGCTCTCTCCACCCTCAATACCACGACTGAGGTGCCCTTGAGCAAGGCACCGAACCCCCAATTGCTCCCCGGGCGCCGCAGCATGGCTGCCCACTGCTCCGGGTGTGTGTTCACGGTGTGTGTGTGTGTGTGTGTGCATTTGTTCACTACTCACTGCTGTGTGTGTGCACTTGGATGGGTTAAACGCAGAGCACCAATTTCGAGTATGGGTCACCATACTTGACAATACGTCACGACTTTACTTTACGACTTTACTTTACAATGTGTGATTGGATTATTCAAGACTTAATAAGGACACTTGTGCAGTATCAGTTTCAGTGGCATGGTTGGTAAGGGGTTTGCATTTTGACACGTTCGAGCCCGCCTTTCGCCAAACTTTTTTTCTACCTTTTAAAATCTCATATCGCATTGGAAAGGCATTTACTTTCAATAAAAATGAGGGAAAAAATCAAAAAGTTGAAAATAAAAGTATCGGAAAGGGATAGTGTAGGTGTAGGGAGGGCTTTATTGTCCCAATAAGGTGGCATCCATTTTTAAATTTGAATTAAAACTATAATTTACAATTAATACGTTATTGTTGTACGTTATTATTGCATACTGTTTTATAATGTACTATAATACTGAGGTGCAGATAATTGCCACTATTTACAATAAGTAGTTATAGCAGAAAATATTGCTATTTTAACATAGTGTAAGTAGAATCCATTGCTATTTGCACTTAGTGTAAATAGCATCTATCACTAAGAAAATATGCTAAATAGCATCTATCGCTATTTACACTTAGTGCAAATAGCCGCTGCAGTATAATTATGGCTTGCAGTATTAGTTTTCCATCATAATGAACAATGCAGCATTGATAATTATCTGGACATGTAAACTGTTAATCGGTTCATTCATTCATTCTTTCATTATTTCATTCATTCTTTTAAATAAAATTATTTTAATCTTTTTTTGTTTGTTCGGTCATAATAAATAATTTAAAGTAATAATTAAGTCTTTTTAAATTAATTTATTTTTGTTATTAAAGAATGCATGTACAAATGTAGGCCAACATTTATTTATTTATTTAATTATTTATTTAACTTGTATTTTATAAACTTTTCTTAATGTGTTCTTGGTAGAGTGACAGTATAATGGTATTATGACAATATTGGTGTATACCATGGTACTCAGCGATGACCCTGTTATGAACCAGGTACAGAGGTGAACAGTAGTGAAGTATTTTTACTTTACTCAAATAAATTTAATAGTGTTAGTGTTTTTCTTTGGAAAATGTTTACTTCACTACATTCCAAAGTATAATGTCATACGTTTTACTGCACTACATTTCAGTAACATTTTTTTTTTTACTTTAATACTTAAGAACATTAGTACTTTCTTGTACTCAAGTAAATATTTGAATTACTTTTACGTGATTAAAAGTAAGAAAGTACTAGATTTCTAATGTAATTAAGTATTAAATTATATATGTGACCCTGGACCACAAAACCAGTCATAAGGGTAATTTTTTTTCAAAATTGAGATTTATACATCAGCTGAATAAATAAGCTTTCCATTTATCTATGGTTTGTTAGAATATGGCAAGATTTGGCTGGGATACAAATATTTTAAAATCTGGAATCTAAGGGTGCTAAACAAATCTAAATATTGATAAAATAGCATTTAAAGTTGTCCAAAAGCAATGCATATTACTAATCAAAAATTAAGTTTTCATATATTTACAGTAGGAAATACACAGTATTTTTGTATATTGCTACAAATATACCCCAGCATCTTAAGACTGGTTTTGTGGTCCAGGGGGCGTATTACAGAAAGTTTCTTATCTTAGGTCATAACTTAAGATATGATGTGTTAAATTAGGATTTTTCACTGATTCGTATTACAGAAGCAAATCTTAAATTGATTTGGGATTCTTATCCTATCTTACAAAATCGTATCTTATTTCTAGTTAGGAAATCTTAAATGGCATAATCAAGCTCGACAATCCACTCTCAAGCAACCAACACTGCATAACTGCTGATGAGGTAAACAAAATAATAGAGGATACTTCACAGTTTCAAAATCGCCTTTTGCAAAAAAACAAACAAACCCACAAAACATAAGGCATTAAGGCCCGTTCTCACTAAGGACGATAGCTATAAAGATAACTATAAAGGTAACGATATAAGCGATAACAATAAAGATAACTATAAAGTAAGCGGTTTTTCCATTAGCTTTCAGAACATTTTGAAGTTATGACAGCTGTGGGGTTGTCCTAAAGTTAAGACAGTTTTTAGGATTTTTTGTCAAGTTAGGAGCTTTCTATAATACCCCCTTCCTATCTGTAGTTAAGATAGGATAATGCACTTAGGAAATGCTGTCCTGTAATAGCATTAGTCCTAAATGTGGTCCTAACTAAAATTACCATGGTTACCAAACAGTTAAGATAAGATTTTTAGGATATTTCTGTAATACGCCCCCAGGGTCACATTTAATATAAAACATAGTGCAGTAAAAATAACAATATTATGTTTTGGAATGTTGTGATGTAAAAGTGTTCTAAAGAAAAACATTCTGATAAAGCACAGACACTTGAAATATGTACTTAGCAGAGTAAAAATACTTCACTATTGTCCGCCTCTTACCAGGTAACATGCCATTTATGTGCTACTTCTAAGAATATTATGTGCATATCCAACATTTTAAAACCCCTTTTTTGGGTACTTTTTAGTAGCACCACTTCTGTATCTAATGAACACTGAGTCCAGAATTTTTCACAAACATGTAATATCCCCTTTCTTAATAAAATAACCCATAAATGACATCAGATGACGAATGCCGTAGACCACTCCTCCCTCTCAAGCTCTCCAAGCCCCCTCATCTGAGTGCCACTTCCTGTCTGGCTCTCGCAGTGCTTAATGAACTGAAGTGTGGCTAATTACTGCGCTATCATTTCAAAATGGAAACTATAAACATTTCCATTAGCCCTGGCATCATTAGCACAACAATTAGGCATCTGGGGGATTGATAAAGGATATCACTCTGTACGATGTACCAAGCTACTATCGAGCCACACACATACCTCTGTATATCAATATCCGCACGCATGGCTAATCTCCGGGCACTCCGGCTTGTACATCTGCTGCAGTCCCTCAGGATATGGGGCAGATGCTAATTTGCCTGCTGGAGGGAGAAACTGCTATATGGAGGCACCAGGAGAGGTTCTGCAGTCCCTGATGGAAGCTGTCACAGACCACACCTGCTAAACAATCCCTTCCTGAACATCTGAATCAGCCCAATGGAGACAGATCCATTTACATTGGCCATTATTTTAAACCCTGGTTATGTGACACGAGTGTAAAGATATAATATGATCATTGAGCAGATGATGATGTTCAGGAGAGACCAATGGGTTAAGCGCTCACTGGAAGTATTTTGGAGTGAAATGTTGTATGACTTATGCAGTATATTATGTTGGAATATGGGGTTTAATCATGGAAAACTGGTCCTTGATGTTATTTTATTCTTTGATCTAAATTTAAAATGGTGATTTAAAATAAATAAAGGAACTTTGTAGAATGTCTTCTCACTAGGGATGTGCCGACTCATTGATATTTAGATGAAATATCCTTTTAAATGGCAGCTTTAATCATCTTTTATTCGTGACCTAACTGATCACGACATTGAATGCTCGTAGTTTCTTTCGCGATTTTTAATATGAAATGGTACAGGCTATGCGCGCGTGTCAGACGCAGGTTGAAGCGTGCGTCTGACACGTCTCCTGTTTGATGTGCTCATAAAGATGTTCTGCGACTGAACAAATGCACTTCTTGTCAAGAAAAAAGAGACCGAATTAGCAGTTATGAGTGGGGTGGCCAAACCTAGGCCCCACCCCTGCATTAACAGAGTTAAATAATATTGCATTCACTGCTATCAGAATGATCTTAAATGAGATTCCTAATCGGAAATTGGACATGAACGGCTTAGAGAGGCCTTATATGGCCAATTTCCAACTAGGAAACTCGTATTTAAGATAATTCCTATAGCACATGAATGCAGCATAATTTTAAAGCCTTAAACTGAAAAAAATATTCGCCTGCGTTTATGCGCTAATTTTGACAGCACTAGTCATTACTAATTATTTGCCTTTGAAGATACTTCAAATGTTTGGAGTTGGTAAGATATTTTATTGTTTTTTAATGTCTTTAGTGTCACGTGATCCTTTAGAAATCATGAAGTCATATTATTTTGCTGCAACATTTCTTCATATTATTATAAATGTTCAAAGATTTTTGTTTGATTCACATAGAAAATTCAAAAGAACAACATATGTTTGAAGTTGAAATCTTTTGTAACATTATACATGTCTTTATTTTACTTTTAGTCATTTAGCAGATGCTTTTATTCAAAGCGACTTACAAATAAGAAAAAGTAACTAAAACTAAAATTTAACACTCTGTAAATACTCTATACACACCCATTTAAGAAAATACAAAAATTAAATAAAATTGACAAATGCACACAACAACATTTCAATAGTAAACATAAAAAGGGAAAAAAATAAATAAAATAAAAATAAAAAGCGATACTTATATCCTTTGCCGGTGTCCTAGCCCGGTGGAGTCGCACGGGAGAGTCGATGGTCTTTACACTCTTTACTTTTTACTTTTAGTCATTTAGCAGATTTTAGTAATTTCTTTACTGTCACTTTTGATAAACATGACACCTCCACATTGAATACAAGCATTACATTTTCCAAATAAATAAATTAAAAAAAATAAATAAATAAATACACCGATCTTACACCAAAGTTTTGAATTGTAGTAGTGTGTGTGTGTGTGTGTGTGCATTTTATATATATATATATATATATATATATATATATATATATATATATATATATCATATAATGCACATATAACAACATTAGTCAGCAACATTTTTCTGAGAATGCAATCAGTCAGTATAGTCTTTATATACAATGGTACAGGATGGTTACCATATTCATGTATCATGGTATTTACTGTACATGGTACTCCATTGTAGGTAATTGGAATTATTTAGTTCAGGTTCTGGGCAAAACAAGATATTGCTCACAAAGCACCTTTTAAATGGATGTTTCTGAAGTAATTAAGTCATATCGTAGAGAGGGTTTATCAGGCCTGCTTTGCTTTCATTGCATCAGTGTTAAGTGTTATTGATTAAGAACCTGAGTCAGTGGCAGCATGTTGAGAGCATCAGTTGCTAATCTCTTAATACCTGCTTGTACCTCATTTATCTCCATGGTTTTATGTCACTGCCTCTGGTTTTATGGTGTCACCACAGCCTGTCCTACAGACTCACAGTCTATTGTCAAGAGAGCAGTTTGCCCATGGCCTGAGTACTTTATTAGTAGCTAATGATGGTACAGGATCATCAGACCTTTATATACCTCCAGGGTGAGAAAACCAGAGCTTACTACAAAGAGAAACTGAAAACAACATGTTTTCTACATCTTTCTTTTGTGTATAATTTGAAAAGCAGAGCATTATAGACACATATATTTAAGTATCCTTAGCCTGCTTTTACTTTTTCACTTTTGTACACATTGCGCAGAAGTCAGAGGGCCTATGTGCACTCCTGTACACGGATACATTAATTAAATCCTAAAATACTTTTCATGTATCCAATTTCGTTTGACATTTCTTGACTGTTATTTTGAGTTGTTCAGCCAATACACTGTTATACAGCATGAGATGTCCAAAGGTTTGGACATGCACACACACTGTTAGTTTTACTTTTTTACACTTTGCTTGTACATTGTTGTTGTTAATGTTGGTTTAAATTTATTTATTTCCAAAAAAAACAGTAATATGAACATTGGTTATTGTTGGAAGCTCAAATATTTAGTTGTAATTAAATTACCACAATTAATAGCTACTCTATCTATAACAAGATATTTGACCTGCTAAAGTTTTATTAATTCAACATAAACATTTTATATGCAGAACGTGCCTTTGTACTGATTCATATATGATATGAACGAGTCTTCACTTAATTGTGATCTCTCTTGAACTTAATGTATATTTCCTTTGATCATATACTGCATATATTTGCATTTTCTTTTCTTTTGATCTTTTGGCTGTGTTGCTCACTTCCTTTTTTTTTTTTTTTAATCTACAGATTTAAACCCGTGGATTGCATGTGATATTTTGGATACATGACCCAGAATAGTCCATACTGCATTGCACTATAAGATATCACAGTACGCTGCAACATTATTTGTCATATTTGTAACTTAAATGGATGGTAGCTGAAAAACTGGGGGTAGCTGTCATTCGGAGGAGAATTTGTTTTGATGAAAACATTGCATAACATTGCAACATGCATACTTTTTTATTTTTTATTTTAATTATGTACACAAGACAGCCCAATGTTGTTGTATGTTTTGTAACAGCTTTTGTGAAAACAAGTGAATGCAATAAATTCACACTGGCATTCATTGATCAAAGGAGATCACTGATTAAATCTAACCGAAAAAGTTGTCGTAAGATGAATTCCTGATGATTCCTGTGGAATAATAGATGAGATATTCAATTGCTTTTTTTGTAGCCAGGATTTCACAGTGTGTACACAGAATTTGACTGAATATTTGACTTTTTATTTGAATTTGAATATTTGAAAAAAAAAAAAAAAAAACAGCCCACTCTGACAAATATTCACTGAAATAAACTAAAATATATAAAAAAACAAAGTGTGACAACTAGGCCCAGTCTCTGCTATATACACTCACTCAAGTGTGGCTATTGACCTCTATGACTTGAACAATACCTAAAGCCATTCTCAACACACACACACACACTCTTTCTTTGTTTGCTGGCTGACATTATTGTTTTGCTGAAAACACATGATGTGCCAGCTCTCTCTCTCTCTCTCTCTCTCCACAGCTCTCATTGTGTCTCAGTGAAGTACATTTAGGGCCACTTGTCCACAAAAATGAGCTATACTTTCACTGAGAAGAGGGCTGAAACCTCTTGACTCCTCTACTTCTCCACTTTAGCAGTGGATACTCGGTCCTTTCTAGCCGTAAACTAGTCTGACAGTCGTTTCAGTGAGAGGCAGCACACCCAGTGAGAGAGAACAGCGGCTCAAGAGGGCTTATGAGGGTAAAAATGCCACCATTTCATTATCCCTGCGACATGGAGTGTCAGTTTAGACACAAATGTACTAACATTAGCATAATTACAGCTTTTCATGAGAAAATTAGCACACAGTAAGCACATGCTGGCTTTCACTTCATTACAGTGCTGGTGTGAGATCATTAGCTTCAAAAGGAATTAAGATTTTGCTGATTATTTACATTTTGCCTAATTTCAAAATTGAGCTGCAATCAAGAAGGAAGTGTTTTTGTTCTTATTGTCTTTTTAACGAAATCCAGGATAAAATTGCACTCAGTAATTTGTGCTGCCTATTCTCGTGAATGTATGTTGTTGACACCTAGCATCGCAAATGTAGCATGTAGCAAAGGTTTTCATTACAGATGACATTGTGTGAAATGCAATATTTATCATTAAACATCATTAATTTATTTCATGTGTGAAAGTTCCCAATAATATAAGAGTTACCAAAACAACCACAATCACTGTGTGCGGCTTGCTCCATGTAAAATTAATTGACCATGTGGTTGTACACTATTGTCAATATTTTTCAGTATTTTTTCAAAATTACTGTTTATAAATTTATTTTTGTTTGTTTATTACAGTTCAAAGGTTCGGAGTTTTATTCATTTATTTATTTGTTTATTTAAATTTGCTATTTTTACTTGGCAAGGGCACATTAAATTGATCAAATGTGACAGTAAATACATTTTTAATGTTCTTAAAAAAAATTATAATAAAAAAATATATATAATGTTACCAACTTTCTATTAATGAAAACAAAACATCATGAAAATACACTGAAACGCACACAATGATTAATACAATTTGTATTTTTAACCAGATAACCATGTATACAGTGCAACTCTTACTTTTTGTGTCATAATTTTGGTACAATATTTACATATTTACACATAGAATATAAAACAAAACTGTTTTCAACATTGATAATGATAAGCAATGTTTCTTAAACAGCAAATCAGCATGTTAGAATAATTTCAAAAGGATCATGTGACAATTAAGATTGGACTAATTATGATGAAAATTCTACTTTCTATCAAAATAATTAATTACATTTTATATTATATTTTAATAGAAAATGAGTGATTTAAAATTGTAGCAATATTGCATAATATTGCTGTTGTTATTGATTTTTTTGTAATATTGGGGAGCAGAATATACTTACTAAAAAAAAAAAAAAAAAAAAACTAACTTACCCCAAGCTTTTTAACAGTAGTGTAAGTTTATTGTCTTTTTTCAGAGCTTGGCAGCTGTGGTCACTGTTGTATGAAAAAGAGTAGTGATATATTCTTCAAAACTTCTACTTATGTATTTGAACGGTTTGGAATGATATGAAGGTGAGTAAATGAGTAAATGATTTTCATTTTTGGTTTAACTATTCTTTTGACCTCTACAGTATATTCACGCTTCGGTTGCAAATGTGCAACTAACCCAATATCACCTGTCAACACTGTGTCGGCAAGAAAAAGAGGTTATCAGATAGTGTTACCACAGCAGCCCTACGGTGTGTAATTGACAGAGGATTTTCTACAACACTCCTGCTACTGTTACTAACGTCTGGCTGTGGCTGGCCGTGTGTCATATTGATGAACACAAACAGAAGGATGAGCAGTGTAGTGTCACACTCTTCCCACTTGCAAGTTAGACAGTCAATTATGACTTTTATGACACAGATGCTATTTATTGCATCATAACCATCTGATATTCAATTTCAGACCTGAGATGCAATACTTTTTCCATTGATCAAATCTGCTGTGATTCAAGATGCCATTCGAAAGGGCCTGTGGAAATGGTTTATGGTGGATTAAACTACAATGCAACACTTTGTCACTTTTATCAGGACTTGAGGGGATGTTACGCAGAAACTCATGACACAACAAGAAACCATCCTTTAATGGGTGTATGCGTAATTGGGTATTCCTTGAACTGTGGGCGCTTTTTGCCCTGTGGACTTTTAGAGAATAACTTCTGAAACACACTTCTTACATTCTTTATTTAATTTGTCTACTGGCAGCGTCCAACCGTGTATGCACATGCATCACTGGAGAATATCTTTATTACATTCTGTAAAGGAAAACATTCTGAAAATAACATTTCAAGGATTTTTGGAATTACATGGCTGACCCTTTGTCTAATTTTAGCTAACCAAGTACAGTAAATTTGATAACATTTTATTCAGGAAAAATGTTGTTTGTGATGGAAATGGTGGCAAAGTTGAGGGACATAATTTGTGAAAAACAGTTTTTGACATTTTTACAAAATTATATAAAAATGAATGGCTTGTTTATTTAAAGTATCACAGTTTTCTTAGTTTAGTAATTAAATCATATTTCAAGACGGAGACTCTCAACAATGGATCCTCTGCAGTGAATAGGTGCCGTCAGAATGAGAGCCCACACAGCTGATAAAAACATCACAATAATTCACAACATATCCAAATGATTCTAATACATCAATTAACATCTTGTGAAGCAAATAAAGACGTGTTTAACTTCAAACAAGGCCTCTATCCATAATATTATACAAAAAAGATAAATAAAACACATATATAATTCTCTTGTCTGAATCAGGAGAGAAATATGCACAAATCAAGCACCGTTTACAAGCGAAAACATTCCAAAACACTACTAAACAAATATGTCAGTGCATTTTGATGGACAGGTGATTGACTTTTTCACTGGAGGAAGCGTTATTATGGATTGAGGAGTCATATTTTGTTTAAAAGCGATAGGCTAAGGTTAAAATGCCTTAATTATGGATTTATTTTGGGTAGTTGAAAAATAAAAATTGGACTGTGTCCGATAGGTGTGACATAGCAAAAATGTATGTAAAAAACAAAAAACATACAAATAACATGAGAAAAATGTATCTTCATTCTTAGAGTCACAAAGAGGATGAGAGAGGTTTATCTTCAGTGTTACGAGTTTTTTTTTTTTTTTTTGCCGTCACATCATAAGACATATTGATATGTCAACTACCCATTTATCACAAACATGCAGCTTTTCTATTCACAAGATATTAATTGATGGACTGGAGTTGAGTGGATTACTTGTGGTTTATTGTGATGTTTTTATCAACTGTTTGGACTCTCATTCTGACGGCACCAATTCGCTACAGAGGATCCATTGGTGAGCAAGTGATGGAATGCTAAATTTCTCCAAATCTGTTACAACAAAAAACAAACTCATCTACATAATGGATGGCCTGAGGGTGAGTCGATTTTCAGCAAATTTAGATTTTCGGGTGAACTATTCCTTAAATGTCACAAGTTAAAATTTGTTAGTTTTAATAACAATCAACCCCTGGAACATATACACTAAGTGCCTATAGCTGAAGAAACACCCAACTGTGGGTTTTTTTCCCCCTCCATTTAGTGAATCTCATATGTACACATGAGGTGATTTTAAAACGCCATATATGATGGAAGACGTCTGCTTTCAATGCCCTACAGCAGAGCCGGCATTTGTTCTTATCAGCAGTCACATAAATGGGAGTGTGGCTGAGTTGTTGCAAGAGATAAACTTGATTCCTATAGCGTATGAAATACCATTAAGACTTTGAAAAGTAAGAAGGTTTTACCTTGTGCTGCCCTGACTCATGTCTCAAAATCATGATGTAGATTGTAGATCAACAGCTTTGGCCAAACCTTTGAATTATGGCATGCTTTTAGGCATCACTGACATCCAACGCTTTCTGAGAAGATCAATGAGAACATTAGAAAGATTCTGTTCAAAAGCATAAGCCTTCAAGAAAGTCGCAGGAGTTTCCTCAGTCTGGCTGCAGAAGAATATAGTTTATTTGCTCTTTACAAAAGAGTTTGAATGTTTAGTGGATTAATGGAGTGATTAAAGTGACTGATTGATTGATATGATGTACACATACTGTAGGTTTGACAATCTAGTTAACCTATACAGAATGTACTGATCCAACTAAATTTGCACAAGGCCCGTACTAGGTAAATATTTCACATATTATATTATATATTACATTATATTATATTATTTTGCTTTGATCTGTTGAGTTGAGATATATCTGTTCAGATATATATATATAATTATGTAGGGTATCAGAACAAATCAGGGCTGCGTTTCCCGATAACGCTGCCTCTTAGCATGCTATGAAGGCTCTAAAGGTATGCCTTAACTAGGGGTATACCTTTCCTAGGCGTGTTCCCCGAACTATACCTTAGGATGTTGCTTAAGATATACCTTCTTACGTGCGACGTTAGCAGGCACTCTCCATGGCGGTGGTGCTGAATAGGTTGATATCGATGGCTTGAGAATCGAATGTTCACTATATAAAGCAGCTCATTCACTGGTTAGTGGGTCAAGTATTGAGAAAGCGATGTTCATTATGAAGAAGCACTTTAGAAATAATACAGATTATATATATATATATATATATATATATATATAAAATATGATACTCCCTTTTGGTTCTTTTTAAAAAATAATAATAAGTACAAAAAAAATATGCAAATAATTAATTACCAATAAGGCATTTCTGGGAAAAATTTGGGAGTTAATGTTTTCAGCTGTATTTTACTTTGAAACACTGATGTATTTTGCATTGTAACAAAATAAATAAATAAAATAATAATAATAAAAAAGGAGAACCCAATAAATAAAAAATACACACAAATTACTCTTGCACTAAATATCCTCTACCTTTCCAGTCAGGTCTTTATGAGCGACAATTAAAAGCTCAGGTTTTAAATAAGTCCATTATGATGGATTTGTGTAGCAGATCAAAGCTTGCCTCCAGTACATGCCTGTACTGAATGGCTATTCAGTAGTGTTTAATTTATGAGGCTTTTCAAATTGTTTCCCTTTATGGATTTTTAATATCTGCCTGTGACAGATGGTTTTGGGCAAATATGCACAGCGTCATATCGCCCACCACAGGAGCAGAACAAACAGATTGCATTAAACAGTCACAATGACATTTATATTGTTTTGGCTTTGATTGAAATGCAGAGTGAGTTGTTTTGACTGCTTGCTGCTCCTCAAGTTTCAAAGCTCAGGATATCAAAAGGTCTTTCCAGCAGTTGCCCCAGACAAACCCCAAAAGATTTAGAAGACTTTAAGCTACATAAAAAATAACAAGAACGCCATAGTTTTCAAAGTCAATAATGCAGAATGTCTACTGCATCTGCTGAGAAAGAGTGTGATGGATGCCTTACTATGTTAAGTGATAATGTTGTCCAGATTGTACTCGATTACAGCAGCACAGATGGGCTGCTTTATCAAGAAAATAGTTTGAGCACTATGCCAACCTACATAGTCATCTTAGTGGAAAACCTGATTCATTTCATGTTTAAGCACCCTGTATTTATGCATTCTGGCAAATATGTGCAGACTTGTTTGTTAACTGTGCAAATTATGAGCAGAAATAGGCTTATTCATGTAGTTTTGAATGATCACAATGATTACGAGCGTCCTCGTACTGGTGTCATCATTTATCTCTGGTATTAAGCACACTCACAATAACAATACAATAACAAAGTCATAGTTTGTCATCAGCATTTTGGTCACTACGTGCTAATCACAGCTCCATTAGTGTTTTTGCAAAGACTCTTATCAGGTGAACAGCCATAATATCAGCACAACCGAACTGTTAATGTGGGGGTCTTTAGCTGACTTTGTTTCATTTCCAAGGTCGAACATCGACAGGTTATTTTTATAAAACTGGTGATTACTATGTTCTCAGTTTTTTAAAAGATTAAGGTAATTATCAAAATTTGATCGAATATGGTTTCATTTTCCAAATAAAAAAATATACATGTTCACATAATTTATGTTTAATTACCCCTTAGCAGATTTTGACTCTGGTACTACATAACACTGCTTTGAAATGAGTGAATTGCCTGTAGAGCAAGGGGATTTTTGCAGTGCATGATGGGAAACTATGAGCTATAGTATTTGTGTCCAGGAACAATTACTGTATAGATTGTATGTTTAATGGTGTATATTTAGTTTAAAGGGGTCCTATATGCTTTTTCACTTTTTGATTTTTAGTCATTGTGTATGTTTGGGCATAAAAAGATCTACAAAGTTACAAGTCCACTCCAAAGGGAGATATTTTGTTTTTTAAAAATCACTTTTCAAGAATTACAATGAACGGCTCGTTTGGACTGCAAAGGGTGCGTCGCAATCAGCTCCCTAGCTCTCGAGCTCGTAAATCAGTAAATCGTGTACACGAATTTGGTCTCTGGTAAGTTCCCTGACTCATTGCACGTTGGGACAGTGATCACTCAAATTCCAGTGACATGACTACGTACAATGTCAACTGACAACAAAGTAGAACGTCGCCGCTCGAATTAATAAACAACAGACAGGACCTATCTCTTTTTGATTTTATTTTTTATTCTCTTTAAGGGACATTCTAGCAGAAACTTACATTTCAGACACAGTTTTACACAGTTCTTGTCATATTTTATTACCATTTAAACTATAGCTAATAAACCGTGATAATGTGAGAAATTTTAAAGGTGTTTGAATATATTTTGGTTTGACTGTATTTATTTGATACGTGAAGTTAACCAATTAACATTATACATACTCTTTTGATTTCTGTACCCAATATTTTAAAAAAAATTACAAATGCAATGAAAATATCAGTATCGGAACTCGGTATCGGCAAGTACCAACAATAAAAGTATCGGTATCGGGCGAGTACTGGAAAAAGTGGTATGGGTGCATCCCTATGATACAGCAAATGTAATCAATAGACATTTAACTGAATAGCAAAATGTAAAGTAACTGTGGTGCCACATCATATTACGGCTCAGTAACAACAGGGTAATACTATAGTAAAATCTACATTATTACTTAGGAAATTACATGGTAATAGCGGAAATTGCATGTCATTTCCTAGGTAATAATGTAGATATTACCATGGTATCAAGCTGTAATATGAAGTGGTACTGTGATGGTAGCTCTTTCTAACCTTGAAGCCCCTGGCCCTGGAACTGCGACCTTTCTCTTAAGCCTAGATTTTTTTAGTTGCTCTCTCCATAATTCGCACCTATGTCTTTGGTCTTGCTCATTGAACTCATGAATACTTTTCCTTCTTTCCTTTTTCTGCCTCCATCTCTCCCTTTCTTTTTGAAGATGTTTTTCCTTTCTCTCAGGGTCTGCATTTAGTCGTTCACAACATTGCCTTTGTCTCTCAGCTGCACTAACTGGAGCCATCTAACTGCCACTTGTATGAATTGGAATAATTACAGTCATCATTACTCAAAGCTAATATAGATGACAATCATATTTATATATCTATATAGGCCTAGGTAAAAGAGGTACAACATTTAAAAAAAAAAAAATGTTGATGAGCATAAAAAGCTTCAAATTTACAGTGTAATGTCTATTTATCCAAATGTTTTACAATGGCATGCGTTAAATATATATTATATGCAATAAAGGTAATAAAAAAGAACAATGCCATTAATTTGTAAGGCCGTGTCACAGGGATGTGACAGGGCCTGATGGTCGGCCACTTTAAACTGCTATTACTCAGCCTGCTAGCATGCTATCATAAAAAGTGTTAATATGCAATCAAGGAATTTCAGTAACCTTTTTAGACATGTTTTGGATTTAAAACATTTTCATTATTTTCTGGGATGTTTTACTGTGAGAGGGTCAGGCCCTTTAGCTCGTCCTCCTCCTCCTCAAAAATGAAAACAAACAAACAAAAAAAAACTTAAAATCACAAAATTCAATGACAATGCTTCACCTAAGTCAAATGATGTCACTTCCTCTGAGTTATACCCTTAAAGGCTTATTGCGCACATTTTATGTTGAGTTTTATGTAAATGTAACAGGACTGACCGAAAACATGGGGACAGTTGTAAAATATAATTTATTTCTAGAATTTGTTTAATTTCATGTTTTTTTAATCAATTGATGTGAATGATAACAACTTAAATGTGTTATTGATGGAGATTTATTTTCTAAAAACAGTTGTTAGCATAACAAAACTATGAAAGCTGTAGGTCTACTTTGGCTGAAGACAAGGACAAGGACGGGATTTGTACACAATTTATATTTTGTCTTGGATAATACAATTAATAGCAAAATGAATATTTGGAAATATAAACTGATATTTCCTACTGACACACTGCAGTAAAAGATAGAAATAACTGGCTTAAAACCATTTTTCTAGCTGGTGAAAATACTAGTGCTCTAATAATTTTGGCCACCACTGCATATTATGTGAAATGTGTAAAAAAAAATGTTTTTGAATTAAGTCTCTTATTTGAAAACAGTAATATTGTCAAATATTATTACAATTTATAAGAACTGTTTTCTATTTTATATATCTAATTTAAAATGTAATTAATTTACACAATGTTCCATTAAATTTTAAATTATATTAAAATAGTGGGGAAAGTTTTTAAATTGTTACAGTGTTTCAGAATATTATTGTTTTAGCTGTATTTTTGATCAAATAAATGGACCTATAAATAGTGCAGAAACATGTAGTAGCGATGATGTGCATTTGTTTTGTTAAAATAACCATGTGGTTGCTTACTGTATGCTGTGCAATTGATATAAAGTCAGAGAATTGTTAAATACCCACTGGGCTAAAGCAGTGTGTCTTGAATACTAGATGATTGGAGTTTTGCATGACACATTTCAATCACCTTTCGACTGCTCCATGCTTCTGTTATTATAGTCTCTGGTAAATATGTTTTAATGTATTTGTATCGGTAGTATTTCTTCAAACAGACAGTCCTCTGCAATAAACCTCAGCTAGATGGCATCTCCTACATGGACAATAATGATTTGCCTCATCAGTCCCTGTGTGGCTCTATTTGCTGACATGAGTGCCACTTTTTTGAGCCACTCAGATGAATTTTTCATGACTGGAGAAGTCGTCGTGTTCAGCATGATGAAACTGCCATGGAGTGAATCTGTTCTCAGATGATACTGATACAGAAGTTTGACTGAAGGGTTTTTTGCCAGAGTGAATGATAAAGTAGGAGGGAAGGGTAGACTTTCCAGAGGGATAGACTTTATGAAGACTTTAGTGTGAAAGAAAAGAAAATCTTTATTATCTCTCGTTTAATAGGCAACAATGAGATTAAATAGAGAGCGAATGTAGACTTGCAGAACAATTGTAGACCAAATGGAAACTTATCCAAAAACTTATCCATTCTTTACTTTGAGAAAATAAGTAAATTAATTACATAAATAATAATAATAATAATAACAATAATAATAACTTCAAATTTAAGTTAATTTTGATCTGATTAAGTTATGTAAAATCATGGGAATTATATAATCAAAAATATTGATTGATTGATTGATTGATTGATTGATTGATTGATTGATTTGTTAAACGAACAGTGTAATTGGTGGAATTAAATATATATGGTAGCATTGAAATAATTGGTGTGCAAAATTTTCTTTATTAAATTACACCATTTCCACATTTACACTGACGTGTGACCAAATTATTTAAACTATTCACATTAATTTTGTAGCATCGTACTTTACTGCATGTCAGTTGTATCTACCTTATTATCGTCGTGGGAAGTCGTGGCCTAATGGTTAGAGAGTCAGACTCATAATCCAAAGGTTGCGGGTTCGAGTCCCAGGTCCGGCAGGGATTGTAGGTGGGGGTAGTGAATGACTGAACAGTGAATGTACAGTGCTCTCTCCACCCTCAATACCACGACTGAGGTGCCCTTGAGCAAGGCACCGAACCCCCAACTGCTCCCCGGGCGCCGCAGCATAAATGGCTGCCCACTGCTCCGGGTGTGTGTTCACTGCTGTGTGTGTGCACGTTGGATGGGTTAAATGCAGAGCATGAGTTCTGAGTATGGGTCACCATACTTGGCTGTATGTCACTTCACTTATATAATATAAAATACAAAATTTGCAATTCATTGGCTGCAATATACATAAGCAGTAAACCAACTATTTGCACTACAAGCTTGTCTATAATTACAATAATACATTAAAATAATATAAGAAATACCAGTTTGCAATATCAAGCATCATCACAACAAGTTGTTTTGTACAAATAAAAACAACTGGAAGCCTCACACATCAAGTGAAATGGCCGCACCAGCTCTTACATTAAAATTAAGGTTGATGCTGTATTCTGTATCTCTTAGGGGAAATACCTTGGTCCTCTTAGCGCTTTTCTCTCTCATCGTCTTCTCTTTTGTCACCGCATTTTGACGCTGCTCTTTGAGCGTGCTCTGGCCCACGTGCCAGCTGCTACCACAATGAGAAGAAAACCCACCTAGTCTCCGAGTTCAACGAGTCTGTGACCGCCTCAAAACAGTATTATCGTGGCCACGGAAGTAACAGGATTGTGAGGATATTTTTAACGATTCGCGGGACGATCGTTAATAAGGTATAAGTTGTACGATTTTATTAATATCAATTAATCATATCAATATCGGCATTAAAAATGCAAAACAGTCATATGCTCAAAAAATCCCTTCACAGACAGCAGAAACACACGGAGCCTGTGGCAAGCCATTCAGGCCATCACTGACTATAAGCCCCTGCCACAGGCCTGTGATGATGACACATCCCTCCCCGATGCACTCAACCACTTTTATTCACGGTTTGACATGCAGAATGACACACCTGCACAAAAACTGCCCACATCTCCCAATGACCGGGCGCTCTGTCTGTCTCCAGCCGACGTAAGGAAGAACCTATCTAGGATTAACCCACGCAAGACTGCGGGTCCGTGTTCTGAGAGACTGTGCTGCACAGCTGACAGATGTGCTTAGATATATCTTCAACACCTCGCTGAGCCAGGCAGTCGTCCCCACGTCTCAAATCCACAACAATCATACCGGTACCAAAGAAATCACCTGTGTCCTGTCTAAATGACTACCGTCCCATAGCACTGACTCCAATCATGGTGAAGTGCTTTGAGAGGTTATTCATGCACAACATCAAAACCATCCTCCCCAACACACTCGACCCACTCCAGTTTGCATACCGTCCAAACCGCTCTACGGACGATGCAATTTCCTCCACCCTCCACCTGGCTCTTACCCACCTAGAAAATAAAGACTCCTATGTTAGAATGCTGTTCATTGACTTCAGCTCGGCATTCAACACAATAATCCCACAACAGCTCATAAATAAACTAAACCTGCTGGGCCTTAACAATTCCCTTTGTAACTGGATTCTGGACTTTCTAACCGGAAGACCTCAGTCAGTCCGTGTCGGCCACAACACCTCTAGCACTACCACACTGAGCACAGGTGCCCCACAAGGCCCGCTGCTCTTCACACTGCTGACCCATGACTGCACTGTCAAGTTCAGCTCCAACCACATCATCAAGTTTGCTGATGACACAACAGTGATAGGTCTCATCAGCAACAACGATGAAACGCACTACAGAGAGGAAGTTTCACAGCTGGCTGAATGGTGTGGCACAAACAATCTGTCCCTCAATGTGGGGAAGACAAAGGAGGTTGTGATGGACTTCAGGAGAAACTCCGTTGACCACCCCCCACTGTCCATCGATAGCTCGACTGTGGAGAGAGTCAGCAGCACTAAGTTCCTGGGGGTGCACATCACAGAGGATCTCACCTGGACCACCAACACCATGTCACTCTCCAAAAAGACACAACAGCGCCTACACTTTCTCCGCCGGCTGAAAAGAGCAAGCCTCCCTCCACCCATCCTCACCACATTCTACAGGGGCACCATTGAGAGTGTGCTGACCAGCTGCATCACTGTCTGGTACGGGAACTGCAGTGCTGCTGACCGCAAGACCCTCCAGCGGACAGTGAACACAGCTGCAAAGATCATCGGTGCCCCTCTTCCCTCCATCCTGGACATTTTCTTTACACAATGCTCCAGCAAAACCAACAGCATCGTGAAGGACTCCACCCATCCCTCCCACAGTCTCTTCCAGCTCCTACCATCAGAAAGACGCTACCGGAGCATCAGAGCCCACTCCAGCCTGCCTGCTCAACAGCTTTTTCCCCCAGGCTGTGAGAGCCCTGAACTCAAACCACCCCACCCCCCTCTGAAACCCCATGCAAACCCCTACCTCCTGTAACATGGACCACCCCCCACTCCAAACCTTACCACACCAAAGAAAAAACTGTATGGAACTTTTTTGTGCAATTCGAAGTGTGCTACACACAGGTGAGTGGGCCTGTACAAACCACCTGTAGTAACACACTGTCCTCTATGTGCACTAGACACTTTACACACACTGCTGCGTGTACACGATCCCACAAAAGTCTCAGCAATATATGTATGTTTACATGCTCATACACTACAAATCATCCTGCACTGTTCCCCAACCAGCTGACTCAAAATGTTTCTCTTTACACATGTACATTTTTTATGTGAAGCATTCGTATAGTTTTTATCTTTTATTTTTTTAGTTAAGGTAAATATTTATATATAGTATACTTATAGTTAAAATATGTCAGTAGGTTAGTTGTGTATAGGTTTATAGTGTTTTTTTTTGTTTGTTTTTTGTATTTTTACTTCATTGTTGTATGTCTGTATTTATGTAGCACCGTGGCCCTGCGAGGTACGACATTTCGTTCCACTGTACGTCCCCACTTGTAGTGGAATGACAATAAAGCTCAACTTGACTTGACTTTACTTGACACTCCGTCTGGGCCCGGTGCTTTCCTTCTTTTGTTCTTTCTGAAGACCTGGCACACGTCTTCTTCACTGATTTGAATTGTAGGTGTGGGGGAGAGGGGGGTTGCTGGAGGTGTTAATGGTTGTGTGGAGAGGTGTTCAGGGCGGGTGTGGGTTGTTTTTCAAACCTACAGTAAAAGTCATTCAAATCGTCTGCCAGTTGTTGATTCTCCAGAGCGCTGGGGGATGGTGACTTGTAACTGGTGATATCCTTCATACCTTTCCACACTGAAGCAGGATCACTGGAAGATTATTTGTTCCTTATCTTGTCAGAATAATTCCTCTTTGCCACTCTGATCTCCTTTTCTAGTGTGTATTTGGCCTGTTTGTACAAGACTTTATCCCCCTTTCTGTAAGCATCTTAATTTAATTCGAGTACATTTAGATTTACAATGGGTCTGGTTCTTATCTTATTGATGAACAGGTATTGTAGTTGTAAAGCTGCAAATTCCACCATTATCCTCAGCTACGTCTGTAATAATCCTGTGACATCTGTCTGTTAGCGAAAAGACAATTGTGCTTGGGCTTTAGCACAAAGCAGCTGTGCCTAGTGCGAGTATGCCCTTAGAACAATTATTCTTATTTTTTTTTTATACATTTTTTTTTTATTAGCATTATAGTTATCTTTGTCTTGGGGTACACACACAGAGAAAACTGCTTATTACTCATTTATCCATTGCATTCCTTTATCGCTCTGACATGTCAATAGCTCCTGCCCACTAAAAGCTCCACAGATATATTTGCATACCACAACAATATATAAACGATATAGAAAAAGTTAAATCGATTTACACTTTAGATCATTGCCGACATTTATATTGTCATATCGCCATAGCAAGCAGTAATGATTAAAGTTTAATGAACACGTTTGAATAGCTAGCTAATAAAAACAAAATCTGATTTAAAAAAAACTAACAAGACTGACTAGTGTTAAAGTTATGCTCCCCTTGCTAGAGTCTTTTTTTTTTTTTTTACCTGCATGGACAGGTATGCTTTTTTTCCCACAAATGCAAGATTACTTTGTTTTAATGTTAAAGTCATGCACATAGTAGTGCAATAACCATTTCAAGCATTTTGTAAGGTTTATACACAGCAAAACAGAATTTATTTAACTGAAAATCCAGAATCATCAACAAGCTAACTGTAAAGATAGCACTGTGAATGATGATATAGTTGTCAACAAATGGGATGCTACATTTTATTAAAAATTTAATATCTTAAATATCTACGATTTTGACTTTTATAAGATTTTCCCAGGAAAAGCATGGAAGTGGCATGTTTGAGGTTCGAACTAGTTGATACAGGAAACCAGCAGTGTAATAAAAGAGGTTGATTGGCAAAAAGTATTTTATGTATTTTGTATGTATGTATTTTTTTATCAAAGGTATTAAAATACAAAATAGTATTTTTTATTTCAAATACGTATTTTAAATACATATATTTGAAATACTGCCCATCCCTGCCAATAGCGACTGGTTTGACAGCCAGTCTGCCCAACCGATCAGCACATGACATGTTGACAGGTCATAATTAATGTAGAAAAATTACTATATGAACAGACAGATGGTTTCACAGAACAACACGTCCACTTATCTTAAAACATGTTCTTATATCGGCTAGTTAAGAACAATTAATGTCTCGGGGGAAACTCATTTGCAGGAACAACTGCAATATATCTACTGGCATGTCAGTAGTTCAGTTTTAAAACGTTAAGGAATTCCTGCAGCCATGTTAAAAATTAGAAAAAAATTATGAACTAAGTATTTTGTTGTCATTGTCAATAACAATAAAGCTGCTCATAGATCCTCTTTGCCATTATGAGCGACATATAAACAAAATTTCTGTAGACGTGAAGAGCTCGGAGCAGAATCTCTGCATTGCTGTTTCATAATTACAGTAATTTTGCAGCATTATTAAATGATGATCAAATGATTGCTGGGAGTGTTTAAACTGTAACCAGATGTGCTGTGTAGTCGAGCACACCTTCAGTATTTAAAATAGCAGGTGCAATTTTAATACGTTACAGTTAAAAAAAAAAAAAAATTAAAACAAGATAAAATCCCAAACAAGAGATTTTATTTTGTTTTATTTTGAGGGTCCCTGACATACTATTTGTTGCATTTCCATAAGATTTTGTGAAGCATCAACAACACTCAGATGTTCTCTTTCTCATTTCGGTACAGCGCTTCTCCTAATCTAATTGTGTATCACATAAAGAGATGAAAGCGTTTCTCTGGCCTCCTGAGATTATTGGCACACGGATGTTTAATGGCTTCTTTGATGACAGTGTAATGTCTACCTACTGCTACCATTTCTCTGCAGCATTCTCTATGCACAGCCTTGACTCATAGCCTTCATAAGCAGCTAATAAGATAATAAAACCCCATAACTTTAATTGCACACCATTCAGACATCATATGCTCTCCATCATTGCCCTCCATCACACATTTCTCTAACAAAGAACATGTGGACCTAGATCATATTCTCATGAAACCATAACTATATAATTATAAATAACAATACTTGTAATTTATTATATATTATACAGTCAGGTCCATAAATATTGGGACATCGACACAATTCTAACATTTTTGCATTTTTGCAAATCCTTTGCAGTCAATTACAGCCTGAAGTCTGGAACGCATAGACATCACCAGACGTTGGGTTTCATCCCTGGTGATGCTCTGCCAGGCCTCTACTGCAACCTATTATTCATCAATCTCTAATACAGTAACATATAAAGAAGACTTTACATGGCATGTTTAATTTACTGTTAAACTGGATAAACCTCTTGTGTCCTGTTTAAAGCAACACAAGCATTCACTAAAATAGAGGAAAAGTATACACCATGAGAGATTAAGTCTAACTTTACATACTGTATAGCTAAGACAACATTACATTTAAGTAACACTATTTAAGAATAATAGTACATACTATTTAAGAATAATATTAAATACCAGTAATATCATGGTTTAACTTTAAGGGGAGCTAATGCAGCTAATGTTACCTGAGAAAAAAAGAGTGCGAAAATGGAATTTATTGTTGGATTCGGCATGTCGCAGATATTTACTTGAAAAAAAATTACCTTAAAAGATCAATTTTAGTACGAAATTATCTAATTCTGACAAAACATTACAAAGCCATACATCAAACACAGTCTTGGTTGCTTGATTGATGATCCTGCAGGATTCATTTTCCATTGACTCTTCAACAAGCAGGCTAGTTCTTGGAATTATACGAATGTGTAATTTATTGATCCTAGAAGACATTGCATAAGGTATATTCTTCTACAAAAGAAATAAAAGGAAGGTCATAGGTTCAATTTCCAGGGAAAGAACTGGTAAAATACTGGTATGACAAGTGCATTCAACAAAGCTGGCTCACCAAAATTGAGGGATACCGAAACTGATTGATGACTTTGAAGTGATTAATGACATTAAGGATTTGTGTTTTTTCTGTTTGAGCGATCGTTCATGATATTTGCATGGTTGTTTGTTTTGTCTCACCAGTGGCAAACTGCCATGTTGGCTGAATGTACGTAATAATCTCCAGCGGGGACCGATCAAACAAAATTGTGGGGTAATTAAATATTGATTATAAACAGGGAGAATTTGAGAATAAGGATATCAAGATGTTGGAGAAAAGGAAGTCTACAAAACATGAATGTTCTCTTTGAGATTAATGATGAAGGAACATACGTTTAATGTTAACCTTTACACTTTTTTTCATCTCTTTCATATCTCCAGGTTCATATTTCATATCTGTAAATCTGCTTAATGGTGTTTGGATGGACTGGTGTGAATTGCATGTCAAACTGATATTATCCCAATATAGAAAACAGCCCATTAATAATGAATTAGTTACATTAGTAGGCAGCAGAGTAATTATTTAAAACCAGCTTCAAAAGCTGCTTCACTTTTTAAAAAGGCGTCCTCTGAAAACTAGTCTAAATAAATAAATTAATTAAAAATCTTGTGGCAAAATGCAGTAAAGATGAAAATAAACAAAATTATTCACTGTGTTCTGCTTTCAAATGGATCCCTATATGCTTTTCTAGTGTTCATTTGTCTAGAACTATTTTTCCCGAAGTGATGTACTGTCTGCTTTACTTGAGGCCTCTGATGGACATGACTTAGAGCAGCTGAACCATTTGTCTCAATTACAGGCCAAATACCTCTGAAAGAGCCAGTGAGTGGCATCTAATGGAGTCCTGATTTGTATGTGTGGACTTTGTGTTTGTCTCTGATCGTAGGATCCATGGCCAGTGAACTGTTAGTCTCTGTTTTTTTTTTCTCTTCTCTCGGTTTTCTCATGCTCACCATCAGCTAAAATACTCTAACTCTTAGGAATTGGCATTTATGTATGTATGTATGTATGATTTCAATGGATTTCTATAGATTATATGGATGATGATGATGATGATGATGATGAAGAAAGTCTGTATGTGTGTATAAATATAATTATAGAGTGGTTGTGTAATTACATTGTAATTATTGTTATTATTATTTAGTCATTTAGCAGATGCTTTTATCCCAAGTGACTTACAAATGAGGACATTAGAAGCAATCAAAACCAACAAAAGAGCAACAACATGCAAGTGCTATTACAAGTCTTGGTTAGCCTAACGCAATACACATACAAAGGTTTTTTTTTTTTAAAGAAAACGAGTATAAAGAATATAGAAAAAAGAAACCTAGTGTTTTTTTTATTTGTTTTTTTATTAGAAACAAGTAGATGGAATGGAAAAAATAAAGCAAATGTTAGTTTTACAAGAAAAGCTAGCAGATAGAGAATACATATGCAATTGATAGAATGTCAAATGTTTTTTTTTTTTTTTTTTTTTATAAAACGAAGACAGATAGATCAAATGAAATTAGATTAGAGAGTGCTAGTGTTAGAGGGTCAACTAAAGATGGAAGAGATGAGTTTTTAGCCATTTCTTGAAGATGGGTAAGGATCCAGCTGCTCGGATTGAGCTGGGCAGGTCATTCCACCAGATGGGAACAGTTAGTGAAAAAGTCTGTGAAAGTGATTTTGTGCCTCTTTGGGATGGCACAATAATGCGTCGTTCACTTGCAGAACACACGCTTCTAGAGGGCACATAAGTCTGAAGTAATGAATTTAGGTAAAGTGGTGCAGAGCCAGTGGTGGTTCTGTGCAGTGGAGTAACCAGTACATAATCAGTGGCGCATTGTCTTGTGTAAATAAGGTCCAGTTGGTTGCCTGATTAAGAGAGACAAAAAGAGGCAAGTAGAGTGTGGAAGTCAGCAGCCTGAGGTTTATCTAAGTGGATGTTGAAGTCTCCAAGTAAAACTAAGGGAGTACCATCCTCAGGAAAGGTTGAGAGCAATAAATCTAATTCTTCCACAAAGTTACCTAGTGGTCCTGGAGGACGACAAACAACTACAAAATGGATTTTTAAAGGGTAGGTAATAGTAACCGATTATGATTCAAAGGAGCTCTTGATACTCAGAGATGGTAAAGGAGTAAATTTCCAATTATTAGAGATGAGCAGACCAGTACTTTCACCTCTTCCAGTCAAACGGGCGGTGTGGGAATAGGAGAAATTATTGGAGAGTGCTGCAGGTGTAACATTGTCCTCTGGTTTGTGGGTTCTGGTTTCTTAGGATTGTGCTATCTACAGTGTGTGATGCGTGGTTTGCGAGTGGTAGTGATAGTATTGATCTGAAAACACATAGTAAGAATTGGTTATAAAAACTAAAACAGAAGTGAAACAAGTAGTAGGAAAGAGGATAAATAAAAAGCAATACTTATATCCCTTGCCGCTGTCCCTGCCCGGTGGAGTCGCGTGGTAGAGTCGATGGTCTTTAGACTCTTCGGTATTCACACAAGGAGGACTTCACACCACGGCTGCCGCGGTATAATATCCTTTTTTATACCTGTCTAACAAATCACTATTTGAATTCAGCTGAACACACTTTCCGGTTTATCACAACAAATGGCCAAGCAAGCACAGACACTGACAAGATATGCGATACAGTAAGAGACCAAACGCGATTTCAGCAAGTCTCAACACAGTAAACAAAACAAGCGTTTCCTAGCAACGGCAACTGCACTAAACACTAATGAGACAAGTAAATACACTTATGAGCTGATTTGAACTTCCGCTGATAGACTGCTTCTCTCAAAGACTATTTCTTTACATTGTCTTCTGCTAGTGATTGAACACACTTTCCTGTTTATCACAACAAATGGCCAAGCAAGCGTAGACACAGTATGCAATGCAGCAATAGGCAATACAGTACAATACAAGACCAAACGCAATTAAATTATACAATGATAATAGATTAATTACAATGTAATGGCATAATATTGAATGACAGACAGACATATAGACAGATAGATAGGTGGATAGACAGACTAGATAGGCAGCTGCTGTTACACATATGTAACAGGACGAGTCGGTTACACAGCTACTAGTACACTTTAGTACAATCTTGATACACTTTATTTTAAGTAGCTTATGCGTTTGTGAAATTCTGTAATTTTAATGTAATTAGAAAGGTATTACATGTATTTAAGCTGTGTACTGGTAGATTAAATCAAACTAAGGTGCAGCTGGATAAGGTGTACAGTATAGATACACATGAAGTACAGTTAAGTACAATCTTGACACACTTTATTTTAAGTAGCTTATGTCTGTGTACTTACATTTATAATTGCGTTTGTAGGATATCAGAGACCGAATCAGACAAAGTAAAAATTTGATCAGAACATCGAAACACGAGAAGCTGAAATTCCACAGAGAGGCCCCAAGAAAACAGGACAACGTCGTAAATCAGATTCCTAGCTCCAATTAGTCTGAAGCAAGCAAACTAACCAGCAAGCCTCTTTCACAGAACAGCTTACAACCTTGAGACAAAAGAACACTTATTGATAATTCCAATTCAGGAAGGAGACTGTCAAATTTGGGGCAAGTAATCAAGACTGATTGTCAGAGATGGCTATCACATGGGTTCCACGCTGGAAGTCACGAGCTTCCTTAGACTGAGCTCTCCCCCACATAGAAGACAGACCAAACAGAAATTCCTTTGTCTAAAGAACATGCCTTCGTTCTCCATAGAACTACACAAATACTTTATTTTTCATATGCACATAAAATCATCCTAAAAGGAAATTTCTATGCAAAACCCCATATTATGTTTGTAACCGACATTTTAGACTATCATGTTTTAATCAAATATTATGTATGTTATTTTTTAATCACTATTGAATAGCTGAAGGATTCAGATGTGTTTGATATGTATGAGTTTGAAAAATCATGCTTTAAATGTTTCTTCCAATCAATTCTTTGTCAAATGCACCATAGTCTTGTTGTAGAAATCATGTTCAAAAGTACTTTGCAAGAACCTGTAACGTTCGAACCTCTGACTGAAAAGATAACATGTTGATTTATTGATTGGGTGGAGGAACAGAGCAACACCCCAATCAAGGACAGTATCTAATTGGTCAAGACGTCCAGATGGGACGGTCTGAAAGCCGAGGACACCATCAAACTCTCTCTTAGTCCCCTTCTCCTCTTCTTCTTTTTTGCCACCGCGTTTTGACGCTGCTCTTTGAGCGTGCTCTGACCTACGTGCCAGCTGCTACCACAATGAGACACAATTGTTACTGTGCTATTTAATAGTGTTTTCACTATATTTTGGATTTTAATATCAGTGCAGAGTTTGTTATACGGCTCATTCAGTGAATCACCGTAACAGTGATTCTGTTCAAATTCCCTATAAAATCATGAATGATTCCCTTTAAGCTAAATTAAACTATTTCTTTGAATTACATATTAATATTAAGTTTTTACGTTAAATGTTATATAAAGTCTGCAACACATATTTAACAATCTTTTGGTTACATAAGTAGCTGTGTAACAGACTCGGTCTGTTATATATGTATAACAGTAGCTGCCAGTTACGTCTACATAATTACAAACTGTAAGTACAGGCTGTTCTATAACTTAGTTACATGATAAGTACATTTTATGTCATGTAAGTACAACGGCTACTATTAAGTACTTAACTAGGTAATTACTCTGTATTATGGACACCTTAAAATAAAGTGTTACCAAACTTTTTTTTTTCTCTGTTTTTGATGAAACACATTTTGCTGAGCAAATATATTTATTTCAAAAACATTTTGAATGGTAGTGTATATCTTACATTAAATTGTCCCTGATGGATAGTTGTAACATCAATGTTAGCTAACATTAATATTGCTTATTTACTAACTATCATTTGTACCAAGAACAGGAAAAACTGCTATGCATCCACCGATGCCCCAAGGGCTCTATCAGTATTTTTCTAAATAAAATTATTCCAAAAATAAATATCCAGACTTTATATTTGTATAAGTGTGTGAGGGAGCTTTGTGTGGTGCTACTTAATTTTCCACCAGCCCCATGATCTTCTGCTGCCAGATGAACTCTGGACTATCTAGTGCTGTGAAGCTCTGTTCTCTATATAGCCGAATGCTGAAATTATTTATGTGCACGAAACGATCAGGGGCTCTGAGGAGAAGTCAGATCTGAAACACAGGAGGCATGAGCGGCTCATGAAAGAGCTGCTGCTAGTTATTCATTCATGCACTGTGCTATAAAACCTCAAACGTTAATCTAAATGAATGTAACAATGCATGAATAAAACGTATGTCCCAGATGTATGAAAATGCATTTAGAGGAGGAGAGGTTTTCAGGTATGCTCAGCCCGTTTAGTAAAGACTAAAAATGCAACTTTGAATGTTTTCTGCAGGACTGAAAATCAATGCATCTCGTAGCAAGGGATAGGAACAGATGTTAGAGTATTTTCTGTTGGCTGGCCATGTGTACTGTTGCTGTTATGTAATTTCAATGCAAAAGGCATTTTGTTTTGGTATTTTGTTATTAAATAAAAAACTTAGCGAAACTTCTAAAGTTGAAACTCATTTTTATTTCTGAGTTTGCTGTTAATTTGTTTGCGGTATCCCTTAAGTGAGGGTCTCTCGCGCTCTAATGCATGTGACTTTAACATCACTTTCATTTGCCTGTCTTATTGAATTTACTACTCTTCCATTAAAGCTAATTGCATTTTCGTGTCACCTCTAAACAGTATCGGGGGGAGATTTTATTAAAAGAAGAAAAGAGTGCCTCCATTAGAGGTGGCATCTTGATGCATGAACCGTGGAGGTACACAATTGAATTGTTTACTGAAAATGTGGGAAAATGCGTCTTCCTGGTTAGTGGCATTATGGCCATTCTGTTTTTCCTCGTCGCTTTTTCTAGTGCTGTTTTGCTGTCTTCCTGTCTTGCTTTGACTTAAATGAGGAACTTCAGAAAATTAAATATGCAGATTTAGCTATTTAGATCTTTCAGCAGCAACAACTACACCTTCCTTTGGTTTCCTTGGATCATTTTTTTGTTGTTAGACATTATTTATTTTGTGTCATGTGGCCATTGTTATCATTTGAGTGTTGATAAAGGTTTTTGTTTGTTTGTTTTGTTTTTTTGTGATTGGAGAAATCAAAACAATTTCATAGCATTTACTAACAAATTTACAGTTTGCTGAATTGGTGGCAAAGTCATATGAGTTTGTACAATCTCATCTGTATATTTTCTTACAATCTGCTTATGCTTCAATTACCATTACACTGTACAAATAAGTTTTAAATAAATTATTTCAGTATTATTATTATTATTTTTCCCCCCTGTGTAAGTTTAGGGGTGAACCATCATTCTTATTTTTTTCTTATCATCATACATATTTTTTGTACAAATCACATAATTTTAAAAATATTATGTGACCACTTTATAAAATACTTATGATTTCTCAGAGATCATTAAAGATAAGTTTTGGAACAGAACATATGTAGTGATGATCATGATGATTAATAATAATAATAATAATACATTTATATCATATATTGTATTATACATTTTTCTCAAAGCTCTGGTCACTTTATAAGAACATACCCCCCCCTTAATTTTTATCATCAGTAGATAATTTGTTATTATTTATTCATATATATTCAGATACATAATTTGGTCCCACTTTATATTGTGTCTCTAATATCTGTGTACTTACATAGTAATTAGATGCATAGGTAGTATGTAACCACAGTGTAAGTACATTGGTACATAATATCTACAGATGCAATATTTCTGTAACTACACACATGTAGCAGCTATCAACATGGTATGTGTAAGTACAAATGTGTAAAATGACATTGGTAACAACACTGTTTTTCACTTCACTAAGTATTTGTCTAAGTCCTAAGTCCTGTTACGCATTTGTAATTTCATTACCAAAAAGTGTTGTTACCAATGTCCTGTTACACATTTGTACTTACACATACCATTCAGTGGGTTGTTACATATGGGTAGTTATACAAACATTAGAGCTGTAGATACTATGTACCAATGTGTACTTACACTGTTGTTACATACTACGTACACATCTAGTTACTATGTACGTACACAGGTATTAGGGACACTTAAAGGGATGCTCCACCCCAAAATGAACAGCTCTAAAATCAGCCTAACTGTGCAATAAAGTCTCTCAATTTGACAGTTTTCAAATGTGATTTTGGTATTATTTAAACTATATTTGGTAACACTATGTGTCAAGGTCCAAGTCTCACTATTAATTAGTTGCTTATTATTGTGCCTATTATTAGAATATTGGCTGTTTATTAGTGCTTATAAAGCACATATCAATGCCTTATTCTGCATGGTCATATTCTAGATCCCTTAACCCAACCCAATACCTAAGCTCAATAACTAATAAGCATAAAAGTAGGAGTTTATTAAGGGAAAACGTTTAGTAGTGAATATGTGTTCCCTATTCTAAAGTGTTACCTTATACTGGTCATCTCAAACATATATAATTACGGGCTCTTCTGAAAAGCCTTTTTTGTCTGCATCATAACAACAATGCCATTTTTGTACATTTAAAGAGCCTCCAAAGCCTCTATTTATGTTGGAGAAACATATCTGGAGATAATTATAAATCTAAGATTTAAACAAGTCCCTGTGAGTTTGTTTTGCTACTGTAGGTCCAGCTGGTGTGTGTCGGCTCCCAAAAGTCATTATGTATGTGCAGCACAGTAGAGCAGAATCACCCAGGCATACAGGTGCTGGACAGATTGTATCTGCTCCTCAATAACAAGTATCTTCACCCCTATACAGGCTGTTCTCAGTCACTGCAGAGAGAGAGACATGGACAACTGATGATCTTGATATGAGCCGAAAGCCTTTTGGTCTCTTACAGATCTAGACATCCCTGGCGGGATAATAGATAACCAGATGTTAGACAAAAACACTCATCCTGTTGGATCTATGGAATTATAAAACAGATTGTATCTTGTATGTGCCATGTTTGAAGCCACTGTAAAGCATTATTGTGACTTTTATATCTTATAAATACATACGAATTGTTTTTTTTTCTTTCAATACAACAGCATAGATTGTTATTAAAATATATCCAGACTATAGATACTTATTATTTTTCTTTCTTCCTTCACAAGTTCATGTACATATTATACCGTTTCTAATTTGTTTTGTTTGTTTGTTTTCATATAAAAAAGTAAATCAATAAAATATTGTATGTTATGTATATTAATCAGAACACTTTTTTCTAGTAGCAAGACATCAGTCCTGTTGATCGAATCTTGCGTCGTCTAACAACCGTGACGATAAATGTGGGAACATGGAGGTGGTTCAGTTATGATCACAGGGAAAACTGATCATAATTAAATCATTTTTATTCAACTTAAATTGTGATGATGATGCCTCTCATGCAAAAGAGTGCTTGATTGCTTGAGGCGAAGATGTTACAATGCATTGCATAATTGGATTTTATAGCTGATGATGACTTTTTGCTTAGGCCTGTGGTGTATTATCAACATGGTAATTTATGAATGCAGTTAAAGTGTGCTCAAGGTGACTGTGGTGTTGAACTGTTATAACTACAAATGATCTCTGTGTAATTTTTTGTAATGATTTGTGAAATTTGAAACAATGTGCAATTAAAGAAAATCCTTCACCAATTTTATCACGCTAATATCATGATAACATCCATATCGTTTACATCTTGTAGCTATAATATTGAAACAGTATTTTAATGTTTACCGATTGGCCCCATGTACTTCTTTTGTAAGTTCCTCACTGTGCAAACAATGAAATTTAGTTTTTTTTTTTGGTTTTTTGTGGCAATCTGCATTATTCCATATGTTTTGTCGATTAAGCTTTACTTGTACTGAACCCAGAACATTCCTTCAAAGCTGCTGTTTTTCATGCTTTGCCTCATATTTGCGTTGACAGACAATATGATTTTGCAGTGATACCACATGCACAATTTACATAAGTGATTTTCAATAGTTTTATGTCTTTCTGCTCACTCATACAAGATCTGTTTGATATTGTCATCCTCCTTGTCCTGAGACTGTAGGTCTGACGCTTTTTCGGCAAAAGTGCTTTTGTATCAGGGCCGCCGTTCCACAACTTGCACCTGCTAATATAGTTCACAGTGTGGGTGGTAATTACAGAGGAAGGCAGAAAGCATGTTTGGAGAAAAACACAAAGAGATTGAGCGAGAGCTCCCCCACTCTTCCATTTGCATTGTTGGAGGGCCGTACTTAAACTTTGCGATGTAATTACAGTGCACTATCTGCGTAAAGAATATAGATTGGTAGGATGAACTCTGCCTGTCTGTGAACAAGAAAATAGTTTGTTCTGTGTCTCTTAATGTGTCTTTATTAAAAGTACAAGGTGGCATGAAGAATACAGTAAGTATTCATTTAGTAAATGGTTTTATTCAAGGCACTTCTAACAAGACTTTTGCTCGAATCCTTGTTCCTTACTGGACTCAAACCAGCAGCTTTCTCATTTTTAGTGCTCAACTTTAAGTGCTATGTTATACAACTCTGTTACAGAACAGAGTTGCTATGTGAGATGATGTTTTTTTTTTCATTGAATGTCTTCGAATCTAAAAAGCTTTGAGTTCGGTTCCAATACCTAGTGAGTTGCCTACATTCACAAGCATTTTAAGACATCATATACTTTCAACACAAAGGATGTCCCAAACAGTAGGCGGCAACATTGTGTGGCCTTTTAAGATTTTGTTTGACCTTGTTTTCGCCATGTTCATGTTGAGAATTGTGCCATTAGCTTAGCGTCCTGCTAAAAACAAACTCGTGAGTAGCACTGTTTTGTGTGCAACAGTATATGCAGTCAGTAGACAAGTCAGCTCACTAGTTTGCATAGAGCTATTGCTTATGTAAGTTAAAAATGGCTTTCCTTTTAGCCTTTTATTATAATGAAGTGCATAATGTTCATGCACATCACATCTGCTAATGTTGCAATGAAATGAAACAAGTTCATTTTCTAGATATTAATGTGAGCGTAAAGATATGTTTTTTTTTTGTGTTTTGGGGTTTTTTCCTCCTGAATTCATTCATCCACACTGGCGGAGATATCATAGCAGTTCTATTAATGCTGTGATTTCAGGAATAGTAACACAGATTGATGAAAATTCATTAATTAAAATTATTTAACATAATTAGGCTGTCTCGTTGTCATTATCTGTTGTGCTTATTGGAGTGAGCCTGTGCTGAGGCAGGAAATGTCATAATTTAGATTTTCGAGCTTGCCAGATTATGCCAGATTAAAGTTGCAATGGTTCATCACTCATCAAACATTTTGTTTCTTTATCTAATCACTGGAATAAGTGCAATAGACTGTACCTGTATGCTGCCAAAGATATTAAATCTTGCAATAAATGTAGTTTTTGAGCCAAATTCAAATAATCGCTGCAATTATATTCAGTCATTTTCTTAATTTTATATCATAACTGGTGAAGCATGTGGATCATTACATACAGTATGTAACATAGACAGATCGTCCTCTGAAGGCAGTACTACATCTTAAGGCTGGAATAAACTTTTGCCCCGATTTTTTATTGATTTATACAGTCTGGAGAAGTTGATGTTAGTTTCTGAAAGTCAGAGCCAGTCTGCAGATTTGAGTTGACAGATTTCAGAGAAAATCGTGTAGTGTATGATGGTCACAGACTCATATTTTTAAGCTTCAGCCTTTGATACCATCTAGTCGGAGGATGTCAAACATTGATATTTTGAGCCGATTTTAGAACACCTATTGTTTTCCTTTGTCATGCATCTCTTAGTAATAAGGTGCTTGTTTCTGCATGAGTTTGTTGTGATCGGAAGTAAAAAAAAAAAAAATCTGTCAAAATAAAATGTACAATTCCCTGTTTCCATCAGGAGCCAATGTTGAACAACATTCAATAACTCAGTGAAGTCGGACAAGGTGAAGATTAATTGGATTGCCGTTTATCATCTTTAGCATGCAGTGTAAAATATTTCACTGTATTATGTATGTTACGTTCTCTGACATGTTGAAGCTCAGGTTGCTGTTTTCTCCTTTTACTTGGAAAGTGGATGATGTAGTCAAAACATCAGGTAGTGTGGGTTTTGCATGAAATGCACATACCCCCTGGACCTCTTCTTCTTGTAAATGCTACCAAGTATTGTGCATGTTATTTTTTGACAGACGTTGATGTTGTGATATTCAAATTTGTGGATTTGAAAACAGATGGATTGCAAGGTTATAGTTATTTATTTCTTAGCCGGCAAATATTCAGTGAAGTGATTAATGCCCATGAGTGTGTTATGTTGATGTTTTTGTCACGGTTCATGGGTCTGGGTGTTCATTCTGTTGGTGTTGTCTCTGTGCTGATTGCTTGTCAGCGTTGCCCTGCTGATGAGCTAATCAGAGCGGCTGCACCTGATATTCATCTCGGCGCCTTTATCTACGGCGCTGTTTGGTGTTGCTGTTGTCAGTTCGTTGTTGCTCATGCCTTGTCCTGTTCTCATCTGTGTCTAGCGTTGTTTGCTGTTCCTGTTTCTCTTGCTGCCTCATGAGGATGTTATCTCCGGGATTGGAGTTCCAGTTGTCAGGCGCCCAGGATTTCTGCTCTTGTTGGATTATCTCACGTGTTGCTATCTACGATATCTACGATCAGCTATTGTTGCACATTTATGCTTCCGATTACTGCCAGTTCTTCGTGAGCATCAATAAATCTCCTTATTTCACTGGATTTTGAGTTTTTTGCCGTGACAGAACGAACTGACCATAATGGATCCAGCGAGTGCTTCAGAAATCCGAGAAATTTGATCTAACAGCAATGCACATATGGAACGGCAAGAGGAACAAATAATGGCAACTGGACAAGCGGTACAGGCCCTTGTAACACAGGTTTCTGACCTAACTACCCAGCTCCAGCATTTAAAGACCGAATCTCCACAAGCCCAACAGCCCGCTGCGCTTAACCCACCTGTTGTCTTACTTGATGTTCACACCATTTGCCACACGGAGCCTCGTCTGCCGTCTCCCGCGGTCTACTCCGGTGAGCCCCATTTATGTCAATCATTCTTGACTAAATATTCTTTTATATATCGCCTTTCAGCCGTCACTTTTCCTTACAGAAAAATCCAAAGTGGCTTTCGTGACAACCTTGTTGTCTGGTCAAGCGGCGCTCTGGGGAATAGCTGTGTGGTATCAGAAACACCTGTGCTGTTCATCATTTATTTCCTTCATGGAGGAGCTGAAGTAGGTGTTCGACAGGATGGTCTGGGTAGAGAGGCAGCACGAGTGTTGGCGGAATTGCGTCAGGGAGATCGGACTGTCACTGATTATTCCATCGAGTTTCGGACTCTGGCCGCGGAATGCATTTGGAATATAGAGGTGCAGTGGGACATGTTTTTGCATGGATTGGCTGACCGCATCCAGGATGAAATATATTCACTAATTACCTCCTTCTTTGGATGGGTTAAACCAGGGGTGTCCAAACTACGGCCCGCTATCACTCCTGTGGCGGCCCGCGAGTGATTAAAACAATAAATAAATAAGAATCTGCAGAGGTGGGCAAACTACGGGCATTTTCATCCAGTCCGTGAGGCAGTTGTTCCAATATGCATTATCAGTAAAATCCAATAGATGGTGCTGTAGCCTGTAGTGCAGTATATAACCACTGATTTACACCATGATTTACACCATCCGGAGCTGATCGCGCCCACTCCAGTTGATCCGCGGCACGTTTCAGAAGTGGCTCTCCACACAGCTTCACTAAAGAGAGGCGCCTAGTCTATTTTTTGATGGACGCCGCGTTCAAGCCGCACAGCGAATACAAAATAAGAAGTCAAAATAGCTATATACACTACAAAACTGGCACAATAGTAAATAAGTTACATGTTTTAAAAATGGGAAAGTGTTCATTTGTTTTGAAAAATGCCTTGCATTGGAACTGTTTTAAAAATGCTTAAAAGGCTATCCAGTATCAAAACAAATGTTATCCTCCTGCTCACGGTACTGTAATTTTTTGGGGAAAACATGGAAATAATTTGACATTTTATCTTACAAAGATATGATTTCTTCTTCTGTTTCCCACACACATTTTTATGAAAATGGATATAGTACTGTTTTTTCTGGATTACAAATCGCGTTTTTTTTCATCTGAAACGTGCTGTAATTTCCAAGGTGACTTTTATAAAGCAATCAAGGTCAAACGCAAAGCGTGCACATCAGGATTGGTGATGAATGAGAAAAGGCAAGTGAGTTTAAATTGTGCATATTCCAGCAACCACGCCGCTAGTTTCAGTTTCGCTTTAAATATTTAAGGCTGGGCATTTATAATATATGTTTATGGTGAATGCCACTATAATTTGTGTTTGTTTTTTACTTATTTTTATGTTCTTTTTTCTATTCTGAACACTGCTAAATTTACAGGACTTTTTGTGGAGTGTAGGGAATATAAAAACTTTTTCTAATGTTTGTAAACGTTTCATTTATTTTACATTATTTCTGAATGAAATGATCAAATGCGTCTTATACATAGACTTGTACACCAATACAACTCATCTGTGTCATAAAGTGCTCATAAAAATAGGTAGAGATGGTACAAGAATAGAACTGCCATGTATGTACAAGTATACATACAGTACAGTAAGTGAGTGTCAATTTAAAATAAAAAATAAAAATCAAAGCTTCATTTGTCAAACATATTATGCGGCCCCTCACTTAATGTGGAAAATTTGATGTGGCCCTCGAGTCAAAAAGTTTGCCCACCCCTGGGTTAATCGATCTGGCTATACGAGTGGATGCAAGGTTACGTCGTCGATAGCAACGAACCCTGCATAACCCCATCACCAATAAGGAGGATTTTTGTTTTGCTCCTTCCAACCACGTGGTTGGTCACCTTCTTGATCCTGAGCCCATGCAAATGGGCAGGGCTCGGCTTTCCAAGGCAGAGAAGGAGAGGCGCAGGATTAATGGACTGTGTCTTTACTGTGGTACAGTGGGTCATATCGCTGCTCAATGCCCAGTAAAAGCCAAAGCCCGTCAGTAGAGAAGGGGTTACTGACGGGTGGACTTTCTTGTGAAAAATCCTCTCTCACCACCACTCTTATTCCTGTTCGTCTGCAGTGGGCTGAGTTTCATCATTCATGTCAAGCTTTAATAGACTCTGGAGCTGAGGGGAATTTCTTGGAGACTAATGTTGCTCTTAGATTAAAGATTCCCATCATTTGACTCACCCACCCTATTTCCGTCATTGCTCTTTGTGGCCAAGCTCTTTCGCCTGTCACGCATACCACCAGACTGGTGAGTCTCATAACATCTGGCAACCACACAGAAGAAATACAATTTCTTCTCACTGACTCTCCTCTGGCTCCAGTAGTGCTGGGACCTCCCTGGCTTTCATTCCATAACCCCAGTATAAACTGGCGTTCTAACACTGTATCCTCTTGGAGTGAATTTTGTCTTGCTTCATGTTTGTTGTCTGCCTGTTCTTCTGTGTCTTGTTCTGTGTTAAAGGATGAACCCACGGACCTATCTAACGTGCCCAGTGAGTACCTTGACCTCAAGGTAGAGTTCAGTAAGTCTCGAACTGCTTCCCTTTCTCCACATCGTCCCTATGACTGTGCCATAGATTTATTGTCAGGTACGTCTCCGCCTGAAGGCAGATTATACTCGCTATCCGCTCCGGAAAGGGAGCCCATGGAGAAATATATTTCTGATTCTCTAGCAGCCAAAATCATCCGTCCTTCTTCTTCGCCTGCAGGTGCTGGGTGGTTCTTCGTGGAAAAGAAAGATGGATCCCTGCGCCCGTGTATTGACTATCGAGTGCTGAACAACATCACGGTAAAGAATACCTATCCTTTGCCGTTGATGTCTTCATCCTTGGAACGGCTGCAGGGGGCTTCCTTTTTCATAAAGTTGGATCTCCGTAACGCCTATCATTTGGTCTGCATAAGAGAGGGGGATGAGTGGAAGACCGCTTTTAATACCCCCAGGGGGCACTTTGAATATTTGGTTATGCCCTTCGGGTTATCCAATGCCCCGGCGGTCTGCCAGGCACTGGTCAATGATGTGTTGAGAGACATGGTTGACCAGTTCATATATGTCTACTTGGATGACAAATTTATATTAGGCAAGTGCTTCAGAGGCTGTTGGAGAATGGGCTTTATGTCAAGGTGGAGAAATGCGCTTTTCATGCACAGTCTGTTCCCTTTTTGGGATACATCTTGTCGTCTGAGGGAGTGTGCATGGATCCTGCCAAGATTCAGGCTGTGATAGATTGGCCAATTCCAGATTCCCGCAAGGCCCTGCAGAGGTTTCTGGGCTTTGCCAATTTTTGTTGGCGTTTTATCCGCAATTTCAGCCAACTAGCTGCCCCTTTGACTGCCTTGACCTCCACCAGGATGACGTTCAGCTGGTCTAATGCAGCTGACGCTGCATTTTCTAAACTGAAGAGTTGCTTCGTTTCAGCTCCCATTCTTGTCGCCCCTGACCCTTCTCGTCAGTTTGTGGTGGAGGTTGACGCGTCTGAGGTGGGGGTTGGTGCGGTTCTTTCCCAGCGCTCTTCTGCGGACGATAAGATGCATCCCTGTGCATTTTTTTCACATTGTTTATCAATCGCCGAATGCAATTACGACATTGGTAATAGAGAGTTGCTTGCAGTCAAGCTGGCCTTGGAGGAATGGCGTCATTGGTTGGAGGGTGCGGGGGTACCTTTCATCGCTTGGACCGACCATAAGAACCTTGAGTACATCAGGTCGGCCAAAAGGTTAAACTCTATGCAGGCTCGGTGGGCTCTATTTTTTTGGCCATTTTGATCTTTCCATTTCCTACCGCCCGGGTTCCAAGAACATCAAACCCGATGCTTTATCTCGTGTTTTTGATCAATCCGAGCGCCCGTCGTCTCCCGAGTTTATCGTGCCACAGAGGATTGTGGGCTCTATGGTAACTTGGGAGATCGAATCGAAGGTCCGTACGGCCTTACAACGGGTAGTGCCTCCGCCTGGGTGCCCACTGAACCATTTATTTGTACCAGAGAGTTTACGGTCTGACGTCATCCATTAGGGTCATTGTTCCAAGGTGACTTGTCATCCAGGGGTGAGTCGTACCATTTTTCTCATTAAACAGCGGTTCTGGTGGCAATCTATGGCCCGTGACATTCGTCTTTTTGTTTTAGCCTGCTCAGTTTGTGCTACCTCCAAGACTTCCAATCGACCCCCTGCTGAACTCCTTCAACCGCTGTCAGTTCCTTCGAGACCCTGGATTTTGTTACGGGTCTCCCACCCTCTCAAGGGAACACGACAGTTTTAACCGTGGTGGACCAGTTCTCAAAGGCAACTCATTTTATTCCTCTGCCCAAATTACCTTCAGCCAGGGCAACAGCAGTTGCTGTCATAGACCACGTTTTTTGCATTCATGGCCTCCCGATGGACGTGGTTTCTGACAGGGGGCCTCAGTTCATTTCCAAATTTTGGAGGGAATTTTGTCATTTATTGGGGGCGAGTGTCAGTCTTTCTTCCGGGTTTCATCCTCAGAGCAATGGCCAAACGGAGAGGGCTAACCACGATTTAGAAAGGGTGTTGCGGTGTTTGGTCTCTCAGAACCCGTCCTCTTGGAGTCAGCAACTTCCATGGGTTGAGTACTCACATAACTCATTACCAGTGTCAGCTACGGGCCTATCTCTGTTTGAGTGTAGTTTAGGTTACCATCCACCTATTTTTCCGAGTCTGGAATCTGAAGTCGCGGTCCCCTCTGCCCATGCCTTTGTCGAAAGGTGCTACCGCACTTGGAGAAGGGCCAGAGGGATTCCACTCTGCACCGTTTGTAACAAGCTTGCTCCTAAATTCATTGGCCCATTTACTGTCACCAAGATCATTAGTCTGGTGGCAGTCCGCCTCAAACGTTCTCCAGCTTACAGGAGGATTCATTCCGTCTTTCATGTATCCAAATTAAAACAAGTTTTTCATTCTACCATTAATGCCCCGGTTCCCCCACCGCTGCGACTCTTAGATGGGGAACCAGTTTATTCGGTAAACCGTATTTTGGACTCAAGATGGAGGGGATGCGGTTTTCAGTATTTGGTGGACTGGGAATGTTACGGTCCGGAGGAGAGAAGTTGGGTTCCTGCGAGGGACATATTGGATCAGTCCCTGATTTGTATAACGCTTTTAACAATGCAAATTGTGTCAAAGCAGCTTTACATCAGCTTGATATCAAGCTGGGTGGCTTTGCATCAGCTTTACAACATTTCACATTTCTCATGTTTCTGAGAAAAAAAAAAAAAGTAAAACAAAAGGCACTGTTTAAATTAATGAGTTTCAATATCATAGAAAGTTATTTGTCTGTGTGCACATTGTTTCAATGAGCAATACTGATGTGTATGAGACCCATTTAAATGGTTACCACAGGAATGGTACACAAGGACAGTCATTACTCTTCTTTATTGCTTTGGTTTTCATTTGAGAAATGCTTCTACACTCCATTAGTTATTTGGCACAAACATGACCCAAGTAAAACTGACAACAGGCTTTGATTGTGAGTCATAATTTACTCTTTTAATATCCTATTAGACCTTATCAAACAAATAAATATTGTCCACTATGTAAGGGAAATATGCAACTGTTCAAATGCTCATTAGACAAGAGGAAATGAAAAACAATATCATACTGATATTACCGCACCTTAACAGGCTATGTTTCTTGCTAGCTACATTAAAATGCCAACATGATCTCTGATTAGTATCCATAGTTGTTTCTATGTAAACTGGGGTTATATCATAGACATTAGCATAGACAGTCAATATTAAATATGGCAACTTCTGAAATCAGACCAAGCTAGTCTCATGGCATTTACATACCTGGGTGCACTTTTTAGCGAGACATGAAATACGTACCAATAACTAAATATTACTGCAGTTTCAGTTTTCTAAAGAAACAAACACTAGAGGCAGTAAAACTCCAATAACCTTTTCTCCTTTTCACACAAATTTACAGAGTTTTGATTAATAAAGCATATTTTTTGCACAATTACTTTAAGAATATCATGTTACGACTTCAAAACAATATTAATATGCTGGGAGATTTGAGAACTGATGCTTTTGAATGTTAGCATCGCACATATCCAGCCTCGTATCTATGAGTTTTCATAGACGGAAAGTTTGTTCGGTAGCTCATGGAGTACGGAGCCATACTTAGAAAGTGAGGAGCTCCGGTTGGAATCCTGTTTAACTACGATTCTACAAAACAGTTCAAATCTGCATAAAAGGAAGTTGAAATGGCACGGTTGCATCAACAAATACGTTTTTATACCAGTTTTGCATTTGTCAACACTATCGGGTAGGTTTAAGGTTGGGTTTGGTGTAGGGCATTTTCCAACCCGATAGAGCATTAACTTTTAGGGACAGACCCCGGATATTTGAATTCTGAACCGCCACAGTATGAACCTGTAGCAAAATAATAAAAACACAGCAATACGTACCTATATCAACATAATAAAAACACAGCAATACATACCTATATCAACATAATATACACGTGCCAGGCTTCATGTATTTAACCTGTGTTTTAGAGCCACTCAGTGGACATTTCTCTTTGAAACTGCGGCGAAAAGTGCAGTAAGGTACGGATTTGATTATTACAAGCACACAGCTTTTCACTTCACAAGATGTTAAATGACAAACTTAATATTAGATGGAAGGAGTGATACTGTGGATTACTTGTTTTATCAGCTGTTTGGACTCATTCTGACGGCACCCATTCACTACAGAGGATCCATTGGTGAACAACTGATGTAATGCTAAATTTCTCCAAATCTTTTTCAATGAAGAAACAAGCTTATCTACATCTTGAATGGGCTGAAGGTCAGCAAATTATCAGTTTGGGTGAACTATTCCTTTAGGGTAATCAGCTTCTCATGTTTGTACAATTCAAACCTTCAGCATATTGGTTCTTTTCCACAATCTCAAACCTCCAGACCCTTTCTTGCCGCTCTCCACAACACCATGTTGAGCAAAGATCAACACTCACCTTTCTGATGTTCTTCGTGTAAATGAATTAGTTTGTCCTATTTGGCTCCAAACAAACCTTACAAAGGGCTCTTTTGATGAACAGAAAAAAAAAAAAAATCAACAACAACAACGAAAAAAAATTAAAAAAGACTAATTTGCTGTTTATAGCTATTTAACATTCATTGATCTCACCAGATCTAAATGAAAGCTTTTAAAGCTTTTTTTTTTCTTTTTAAGTCAGTCTCAACCACTGATGTCTTTACACAAAATCAAAGTGGTTTATCTTAGTATTGCAGTTTTGTTGTTGTTGTTGTTTTCCCACACTATCCTCAAAATTTCACTTCCAAACAATTAATCAGCCATGGTATATTTTTAAATATTAATTCCATAAGAGGTTTTGTAAATCTGTCCTTAGATTACATATTTATTTTACTGAATTATAGTCTTTGTATGAAAGCTCTTTAAAGCATTCTTTTTTTATTTTCTTTACTCAGTTTATGGTGATCATAACGTGGGAGGGCAACTATTGCTACAGCAGCATTATGGGAGATGAACAACACTGATAATGTCTGTATTACTGACAACACAGACCTCAACACAATAAACCTATCCAGCTTGTTCCACCGCAATACACATGTACCTGTGAGAGCTGATGGAGATGTTGACAGGATGAGAGCCATTTCCTTCCCACACTGGCAAGCTGCGCTTGATGTAATTAGTGAGATAATAAGTCTGTGGTGTGTGGGATCAATGGCTCCTTTAGTCGGCATGTTCATTAGCCTCTTTTCCACACCATCGATCAGACCAGCCTTATCTGCACAACCAAGCAGCAGCCTGAGCAGAGCTGCGATGTATTTGCAAGGAGTTATTACCTCAATTAAAAAAAAAAAAGAATTATAAAGAATAATTCACCCAAAAATTCTGTCATAATTTTTTCATCCTCATGTTGTTTAAAAACCAAAAGTGAGAAAAGCAAAAGGACAATTGGAAATTAGTACTGACATACTGTTTTTGTTGTTGTTGAAAGGAGATTTACTGCCTGTATATTCCTATCTATCTATCTATCTATCTATCTATCTATCTATCTATCTATCTATCTATCTATCTATCTATCTATCTATCTATCTATCTATCTATCTTTTGGGAAAATATAAAAATACTATATACAGTATACTGTATATATATATATATATATATATATATATATATATTTTTTTTTTTTTCTTTCTTTCTTTCTTTCTTTCTTTCTTTCTTTCTTTCTTTCTTTCTTTAAAATTAATTAGGTTGAGTGAATAATGGCAGCATTTTCCATATTATCCTAACATCTTGTTTGCAATGAGGTTCAGATTTTCTTCTGCGTTAAACTTTATACTACGCAAGTATAAATGCTTTGAGTGAGTCATGATTACCAATGCAAAACCCTCTGTCACGATGCTAGGGTATTGTGGGTGGTTTTAAGGTTAGGTCAAAAGAGCCCACCCTCAAATCCCTGTGATATTTTGGACTCTACATAAGATTTACATCAAAACTAACCCAAAGTATGAGCACTAATAGTGATGCTTGCTTCAACAACCAGCACTCATAATGAACATCATCAACATGTTCTTATTTATATGACCATATAGGTTACATACTGACCATATTCTTGTTTATCCTATTCCCATCCATCCTTCCGGTAGCTCTTTTGAAATTCATAGCTTACAGGCACATTTCATTACTGTATTTCTGCATTTAAGTAAATTCCAATTTTTTTTTGTTCTGCTGTGAATCAATATTCCAAACATATACTTGCAGAATTCCTCACAGAATCAATTAAAATACCCATTAAATAGTTCAGTCTTTAAAACTTTATCGGACAATCGAGCCACATTTAAAGAAAATATATGTAAATTTGCATCCTGTAACCTCACATCTACTAGACTGAAAGCTGTATTTAATATATAGAATGACATATTTTACCCCCAAACAGAGTAAACTCACATCTGTCAACCTCCTCTTTGTATTTTTCAGGCTTGTGCTATGCTCACAGTTTTCAGTTACAGGTTTAAACACATTTACATGTTTACAAAGTCACAACAAGCAATTCAGTTTGATGGTCCTTATCACTCTGACTTCCAAATTGCATCTGTTTCCACTAAATGAATTTGTTGGCTGTACTCAATTGAATGGGCAGCTCTGGTTGAGTGATTGATATATGAACTCATTTACTTGCTCACTGATGTATCACTGTATGATTTATTTTTCAGTGTGAGGTTGACTGGGTGTATCGTTCATGAACATATTTATTGGTGGACGAGTGAAATGATCTAGAATCTGCTCTGTGTATGGATGCACTCTATGTGCAGGTTAATGGCTTGATCGACTGGAAACTTGTCTGTTGAGAAGCTCGGCAAGTATGTGTGCGATTTGCTTGTGTATTTTCAACCTTGTTTATTTTGCGGTATCTTCAGAAGACCAAATAACTGTCATGATATTGTCCATTTTTCTAGGTTGCTTCCTAAAATAACGTTGTCTTATTTATGTGAATGTGTACATTATGTCTGACAAACTGATATATGTCACTATAAGTTGAAGGTGAAGTGTATAATTTATTTGACATTAGCGACACCAGACAGAATTGGAAAAATAATGGAATTGCCTGAGTATGGAAGCCCACAGAGGCCATGCATTATTATTTTTCTGTCCTGTTTTATGAAGAATGCTTTTATTGTTGCCCTGACACAACATTATTCAAATTATTAGTTAAATATAATGATAATAATAATAATGAAATTGTGCTGTTAATTTCTTAGCTGTGCTTCTTAATATTATGTAATATTTGATTGCTTTTTAAAATGTTTTATTTATTTTTTAATAAAACAAATCTTCTATCCCCCATACTTTTAAACAGTTTGTCCATCTAAAACCTTTGTTTGCTGCAAAGATTTAAGAAGATAGACATTGTAGTTTATTGTAAAAAGACAGAGCTTCTTTTTAAAATACTCTCCTTCACTTTTGTTCTGTAAAGAATCTGTCATGACCTGGATTCACAAGTGATTCAAAGTCTCATGCAATTTTGGAAAATTATATCTTAGCACTGGAGTCTGCTCAAGTTGGGCAGATTTACTCTGAGATGTCAAACTCACATGTTCTCAATGCAATTACATTGTCAATGTTGGTTCATAACTAACCATATACATCACAATACAAATAAATTGTGCTTATCACTCATGTCACTCAGAGCACAAACTAAAAAAAGTGAAAAGTGAAGTGACGTGTGGCGACCCATAGTCAGAATTTGTGCTCTGCATTTAACCCATCCAAGTGCACACACACATCAGTGAACACACACACACACACCGTGAACACACACCCGGAGCAGTGGGTAGCCAATGCTCCGGCAGCCAGGGAGCAGTTGGGGGTTTGGTGCCTTGCTCAAGGGTCTCACCTCAGTCGTGGTATTGAGGGTGGAGAGAGCGCTGGTTATTCACTCCCCCCACCAACAATTCCTGCTGGGCCTGAGACTCGAACCCACACCCTTCAGGTTATTCTGACTCTCTATCCATTAGGCCACGACTGCCCCAAACTAGAAGTTCAAACTCATCTGCTCAAGGTCTGCGGTGCTTTGTGATTTAGAGTTGACATATTTGTGAATGTATGTAAATATATGTGTGTGCGTGCGTATATCTCTGACTAATGAAATATAGCATCCCAGATAGCAGACGGATGTGGGCCACTTCAGGCATTGATGCGGCACTGGTGGCCTTCTTATGGCCCGCACCAAATGTGTCTGAGCCTGAAGTGGCCCACATGTAAAATGGCAAATATGGCCCAAACAATGTAAATCACATCTGGGCCATTTTAGGCAAAGATGCGGCACTCATGACAATGTGTAATCTGAATCTGAGCCTAAAGTGGCCCATATGATAGATAATAAACATGGCCCAAATATGACAAACCAAATGTGGGCCACCTATGGCAAAAACGTGGCACAATTGACAATGACTAATCTGGATGTAAACCAAATATGGCCCACATATGTTTCAGCAAATGTGGCCCAATTATCTTAAAACATATCTGGGCCAGGTTGGGCAAAGATATGGCACAGTGGCACTGGCTCATCTGGATGTGAGCCAAAAGTGGCCCACATATAATCCTGAAAATGTGGCCCAGTTATCTCAAAACATATCTGGGCCCGGTTTGGCAAAGATATGGCACAGTGGCACTGGCTCACCTCGATGTGAGCCAAAAGTGGCCCACATATAATCCTGAAAATGTGGCCCAGTTATCTTATAACATATCTGGGCCCGGTTTGGCAAAGATATGGCACAGTGGCACTGGCTCATCTGGATGTGAGCCAAAAGTGGCCCACATATAATCCTGAAAATGTGGCCCAGTTATCTCAAAACATATCTGGGCCCGGTTTGGCAAAGATATGGCACAGTGGCACTGGCTCACCTCGATGTGAGCCAAAAGTGGCCCACATATAATCCTGAAAATGTGGCCCAGTTATCTTATAACATATCTGGGCCAGGTTTGGCAAAGATATGGCTTAGTGAATACTGGCTCATCTGGATGTGAGCCAAAAGTGGCCCACATATAATGTCGCAAATGTGGCCCAGTTATCTTAAAACATATCTTTGCCAGGTTTGGCAAATATATGGCACAGTGGCACTGGCTCATCTGGATGTGAGCCAAAAGTGGCCCACATATAATGTTGCAAATGTGGCCCAGTTATCTTATAACACATCTGGGCCAGGTTTGGCAAAGATATGGCACAGTGACCACTGGCTCATCTGGATGTGAGCCAAAAGTGGCCCACATATAATGTTGCTAATGTGGCCCAGTTATCTTATAACACATCTGGGACAGGTTTGGCAAATATATGGCTCAGTGACCACTGGCTCATCTGGATGTGAGCCAAAAATGGCCCACATATAATGTTGAAAATGTGGCCCAGTTATCTTAAAACACATCTGGGCCAGGTTTGGCAAAGATATGGCTCAGTGACCACTGGCTCATCTGGATGTGAGCCAAAAGTGGCCCACATATAATGTTGCAAATGTGGCCCAGTTATCTTATAACACATCTGGGCCAGGTTTGGCAAAGATATGGCTCAGTGACCACTGGCTCATCTGGATGTGAGCCAAAAGTGGCCCACATATAATGTTGCAAATGTGGCCCAGTTATCTTATAACACATCTGGGCCAGGTTTGGCAAAGATATGGCTCAGTGACCACTGGCTCACCTGGATGTGAGCCAAAAGTGGCCCACATAAAATGTTGCAAATGTGGCCCAGTTATCTTATAACACATCTGGGCCAGGTTTGGCAAAGATATGGCTGAGTGACCACTGGCTCATCAGGATGTGAACCAAAAGTGGCCCACATATAATGTTGAAAATGTGGCCCAGTTATCTTATAACACATCTGGGCCAGGTTTGGCAAATATATGGCTGAGTGACCACTGGCCCATCAGGATGTGAGCCAAAAGTGGCCCACATATAATATTGAAAATGTGGCCCAGTTATCTTATAACACATCTGGGCCAGGTTTGGCAAATATATGGCTCAGTGACCACTGGCTCATCTGGATGTGAGCCAAAAGTGGCCCACATATAATGTTGCTAATGTGGCCCAGTTATCTTATAACACATCTGGGCCAGGTTTGGCAAATATATGGCTGAGTGACCACTGGCCCATCAGGATGTGAGCCAAAAGTGGCCCACATATAATATTGAAAATGTGGCCCAGTTATCTTATAACACATCTGGGCCAGGTTTGGCAAATATATGGCTCAGTGACCACTGGCTCATCTGGATGTGAGCCAAAAGTGGCCCACATATAATGTTGCTAATGTGGCCCAGTTATCTTATAACACATCTGGGACAGGTTTGGCAAATATATGGCTCAGTGACCCCTGGCTCATCTGGATGTGAGCCAAAAATGGCCCACATATAATGTTGAAAATGTGGCCCAGTTATCTTAACACACATTTGGGCCAGGTTTGGCAAAGATATGGCTCAGTGACCACTGGCTCATCTGGATGTGAGCCAAAAGTGGCCCACATATAATGTTGAAAATGTGGCCCAGTTATCTTATAACACATCTGGGCCAGGTTTGGCAAAGATATGGCTCGGTGACCACTGGCTCACCTGGATGTGAGCCAAAAGTGGCCCACATATAATGTTGCAGATGTGGCCCAGTTATCTTATAACACATCTGGGCCAGGTTTGGCAAAGATATGGCTCAGTGACCACTGGCTCATCTGGATGTGAGCCAAAAGTGGCCCACATATAATGTTGCAAATTTGGCCCAGTTATCTCAAAACATATCTGGGCCAGGTTTGGCAAAGATATGGCTGAGTGACCACTGGCTCATCAGGATGTGAGCCAAAAGTGGCCCACATATAATATTGAAAATGTGTCCCAGTTATCTTAAAACACATCTGGGCCAGGTTTGGCAAAGATATGGCTCAGTGGCCACTGGCTCATCTGGATGTGAGCCAAAAGTGGCCCACATATAATGTTGCAAATTTGGCCCAGTTATCTCAAAACATATCTGGGCCAGGTTTGGCAAAGATATGGCTGATTGACCACTGGCTCATCAGGATGTGAGCCAAAAGTGGCCCACATATAATTTTGCAAATGTGGCCCAGTTATCTTATAACACATCTGGGCCAGGTTTGGCAAAGTTATGGCTAAGTGACCACTGGCTCATCTGGATGTGAGCCAAAAGTGGCCCACATATAATGTTGCAAATTTGGCCCAGTTATCTCAAAACATATCTGGGCCAGGTTTGGCAAAGATATGGCTGAGTGACCACTGGCTCATCAGGATGTGAGCCAAAAGTGGCCCACATATAATTTTGCAAATGTGGCCCAGTTATCTTATAACACATCTGGGCCAGGTTTGGCAAAGTTATGGCTAAGTGACATGGCTCATCTGGATGTGAGCCAAAAGTGGCCCACATATAATATTGAAAATGTGGCCCAGTTATCTCATAACACATCTGGGCCAGGTTTGGCAAAGATATGGCTGAGTGACCACTGGCTCATCTGGATGTGAGCCAAAAGTGGCCCACATATAATGTTGCAAGTGTCGCCCAGTGATCTTATAACACATCTGGGCCAGGTTTGGCAAAGATATGGCTAAGTGACCACTGGCTCATCTGGATGTGAGCCAAAAGTGGCCCACATATAATATTGAAAATGTGGCCCAGTTATCTTATAACACATCTGGGCCAGGTTTGGCAAAGATATGGCTGAGTGACCACTGGCTCATCTGGATGTGAGCCAAAAGTGGCCCACATATAATGTTGCAAGTGTCGCCCAGTTATCTTATAACACATCTGGGCCAGGTTTGGCAAAGATATGGCTGAGTGACCACTGGCTCATCTGGATGTGAGCCAAAAGTGGCCCACATATAATATTGAAAATGTGGCCCAGTTATCTTATAACACATCTGGGCCAGGTTTGGCAAAGATATGGCTGAGTGACCACTGGCTCATCTGGATGTGAGCCAAAAGTGGCCCACATATAATGTTGCAAGTGTCGCCCAGTTATCTTATAACACATCTGGGCCACGTTTGGCAAAGATATGGCTAAGTGACCACTGGCTCATCTGGATGTGAGCCAAAAGTGGCCCACATATAACGCTGTAAAAAGGCACAGTTATCTCAGAATGTATTTGGGCCAGTTTTGGCAAAGATATGCTACAGTGGCACTGCCTCAGGTGTGAGCCGAAAGTGCCACCCATATGGCATGGCAAATATGGTCCATATAATTCATAATAATTTGGGCCACATTTGGAAAATATACGGCACAGTCAGCATTGGCTAATCAGGGTGTAAGTCTAACTTGGCCCACATTCGAAATATGCCCCCCAAAAATGTAAACCTACGTGGTAAGTCCATTTCTGGCTTAGATGCAACACTTCTGACAATGGCTAATTTAGCTTAAAAAGGACAGACTTTGAAACTGCCTTGAATTTTTTTTTAACAACATTTAACAATATTTTTTGGTATAGATGCAGCAGGCACTTAGGCTGTGTGTCGTGTCCACCAATGTTTTTTTTTTTTCACGCGACTGGTGTGTTTATTCAATTGTTTTCAATGGGAGTGCCGCGTTTTTAAAACGCCATGCATTTTTATGGCTATAAAGCGCTGAACACTCAGCGTTTTTTATAGATCGGCGAGAGTTAAAGAATGTTAAACTTTGGTTAAAACGCTCATCACTGTCACTTTCTACCAGACCGTCCAATCACAATGGAGGAGGGGTGGGAAAAATACCACACCGACCAACTGTCACAACATTCTTTCTGTACAACATCAAATAGCAGAGTAGATGGAAAAATTATATTTCTGGTTTCCGAACATACGTGTCTATACCATATGACATCCGTACTATACAAACATTATTAGTATTATACAAATTATCAGCGAAATCAGTTACAAGTAAACTGTGCTATATTCTGTATAGCAACAAAGCGTCTCAACAAAAAAAACAAAAAAAAAACAACAACAAATACGCTGCACTGCCAAAACACTTTCAATCGCCCACAGCTAGGCGTTTTCAGTAGATTGCCTAGCATTTTCGGCTGGCTAAAAACGCTTTGGTGGACATGTCCTTAGGCTGGATGTGAGGCTACATGTACTTACATCTATAACATATATGCTATTGCTGACATATGTTTTGTAGGTAGTGTCTCGAAAAGTTCAAGTGTCTAAGTTCAAACTTATGAAGAGTTTTTTATGGTTTTGGGATGTGCAAGAAGATACTTTAGTTGCTGTTTGTGCAAAGCTTGGGGCACAATGATTTTGCCAAGTACTGTATCAACATATTTTTGTTGATCTTGGAACATCATTCCTGTCCATAAAAATAGTCCTAACCCTAACCCTACAATCAGAGGGAAATCATAATAACACTGATCTAGAAGCATGGTTGAAAGCCTAAACTTGGCATAACTTCAAACTTCAATTCTAATTGGTCGATATGAATGCTGTTCCAGGATCAATAAAGATGTTGAGCCAGGAACATGTTGTAGCCTACTCGGTGAAACCTTGCTTATCTTGCTAGCAGTGTCATATAGGCCTAACTTCTAAAGCAGACACGGATAAACTTCCAATGAGGCCTCAAGATGAGTTAAAATTGTGACAAATTAGTCAATCAAGATATTTCTTATTATTTGGCTATTTTTATAACAAATGTACTGGATTTGTTGTGGAGAATAGGACTATAAGGAGACATTGAAGTCAAAAAGGTTGTGATTCACTGTTCCTATGTGTCTAAGTGACCCCACAAAGGGTAATATTTGAAACCCCCTTAAAATATTCAAATATTTAAAAATAATCCAATTAAAATATTCAAATATTGAAAATATATTAAAAAAATATTTAAAAAATGAAATAAACATTTTAAATAAATAAATAAACATTTAATTTTATTACATTCAGGGTTCTCAAGTTTTATCAAAATCTTGATGCGGTTAGGGGAGGAGCCATAATGGAGCCCCAATTTTACCCATTGTTCATAATTAACCAGCACAAATTGAAATTATAACAATTGGTAAATCTGATAAATGACAGAGCAATTCATCACATCAAAAATACTCTTTAATGTTATATTTCAAAATGACAAATATACACAAATTACAAAAATATAACAAATTGCTCAAGAGTACACACTCCAGCTTATGAAATGTGTTTTGTGTTGTAAGTGTTTGTTGCACATTTTGATGCCTTGATAACAGGGGTAGGGGGCTCCCAGACATTTTCACTGTCATAATGGATGACAGTGTTCCGTCCAGAGCCAACCTGTTTCTAGTTTTGGTTTTGTTCAAACCTATCTCCATCAGGACGTGTGTTCGCGCGATGTTGTTGGTTGCCTAGTAACGAACGTACAGTGGCCGAGAATGTTCCGTCAACTTTGTTCGCGCATCTATGTTGCCTATACGTGCTGGCAGCAGGAAACGTCACTTTGGCTGTATCCGAAATCGCCCCCGGTTGGCATTGCCTTTTCAGCGTGAGAAATACACAGCGTGTGAACTGGTTGAATTGCGTGTGTCTCACGCCCACATTTCTGGCTTAATATAATTTACATTTATACAACTGTCATTTTTAGGCTATAAATAATCTTTCTTAAAGATACAAAATATATAATTTTAATTGACATTATAATTGATGAAATACGATTAAATGAACGACAAAGATCTTGTGAGAAAATATTATTATTTTGATAATTAACTTTTTCAGCCCCCTGCATTCATGAAAAAACTGTCACATTTTTTTGCTTCAGCTTACTTATTTATTAGAGATACGATCTCTATTTTGTTTATAACAAAATATTTACTGCATTTGAAGTTGTCTTTGAAAAAAAAAAAATCAAACTGATTCGGCCCTTTAAATTTAAACAGCCGTAAGGCGCGAAAAAGGCGCTTGAAACCAAAAGGTCAGAGGATTGTCAGTTGGAGGGAGGACGAATACTGCAAACAAACAATCAAGGTAAGATCGATACATTTATATTTTCTTAGCGATTGCTTCGTTATATCCATGTTGTATGAGTTAATGGAATAACTTCTAATTTCGAAGTAACATTATTTTGGCAGTTTATAGCTCTAAGCTAGATCTATTATGGTTATCGAATGCGAAATGAACAAGTATCGATTGAACGGTGCGCCAATACATTTAGATTTGCTCATGTTGCTCCGATCTTGCCAATCTTCAGTCAGTTCTGCACGGTGAAAGTATTTAACTCTTGTCTTATTTTGGCACAACAATGAAAAATGTATATATAATAGCCTATAGTGTAATTTTTCATTCATGTTTATACATTGGCCTACAGTAATACTGCAGTAACTGCACTAGTTTTATTACTTTGTGACAGCATTTTTCGTTATCTAGCAATAATGCACAAATTACTACATGCTTTTTCTTAAAATAATAGCTTTTATGAGATGATTACAAAGTAACAATAGCCTAATAGATATTATTGAGCAAGTTGGTTCAGGTATTATTACTCTATGTATTTCACATTTTTAGTATACCCTAGTAATTTTAAAATTAGTTTGCCTGCTTTTTTTTTTTTTTTTTTAAATGTTTTGAGTCAGGATGTTTTTCACCTTAATAACACATGTCAATGTGATTTGCTACAGAAAACTGCTGGTGGGAATAAAATGCTACAGTTTAGAGTTCACTGTCACCATTAAGGTAAGCTGCTGATACATTTCATGTGGTACAAAATAAAAAAGTATCAAGGAATTTTTTTTTTGTTTTGTTCGTTTATATAAGCTACAATTTAAAAGTGTAATTTAAAGTGTAAAACTTAAAACTTTAAAGTGTAATTATTATTTTTAAACAGTTCTTATAAATACATACAGTATGTAATTCCATCCAAAATTTTTTTTGAGGTGACTCAATCATGATCATGAGGTGACTAAAGATTCCCAGTTCCCAGCCATATTATACAATGATTTATTGCTTGTCTTTGTTGAATAATACAGAAGATAAAGAGCTTAAACAACTAGTATATTAAATCGCATTATTAGTAAAAAAAAAAAAAAAAAAATTAATTTTTAAATAAAAAACACATTTAGATTATTTTCCAAAATCGTTCGACTAACATTATTACTTGTTCGGCCTCAAACTCTGACCATGATGACATTGTGTCACTACTAAAAGAGATTGAATCTGATCTTAGATTTGTTAGTCTACCTCTACTCCGTGTGTTTCTCTGCACAGACCCTGTGCACCCAGAATGCGATCTTCCCAGATGTCCTTCATCTCCACCCGAAACCGCTTCGCCCCCCTCCGCGAGACGGAACGCGATGATGTGATCGTCGGAGGCTCCATCGTCCGGCACGTCCGTGCTACGTCAGCTGAAGGTAGAGTGCACACTCACTGTTTCCCCGGTGCTCGTGTTCTCAATGTTTCTGCGAATGTTTACCCGCGATCCTGAAGGGCAACGAGAACATCGGTGCTGTCGTGCTGCACGCGGGGGCAAACGACATCAAGCTGCGGCAGATGGAGACACTGAAGAGGGACTACAGGAGCCTGATCGAGACGGTACGCAGCACATCGCCCGCGGCGACGATCATCGTGTTAGGACTGCTTCCCACGTATCGACAAGGAAACGAAAGGTTCAGTAGACTGTTTGCTTTAAACGAATGGTTATCGTCATGGTGTAAAGAACAGAAACTGCTCTTTGTTAATAATTGGAATCTTTTCTGGGAGCGTCCTAGGCTTTTTCGTGCTGATGGCCTGCACCCCAGCAGAGTCGGAGCGGAACTCCTGTCGGACAACATCTCCAGGACGCTACGCTCCATCTGACTAGTAAGACAATTCTCAAATAACTGCCATGATGACTTTTGTTCTACCCACATAAAAGATAGAAGTACTTGCGTTGTCCAATCTATACAGACTGTGTCTGTTCCCCGAATAGCGAGGTCTAAATATAAATTTAATGCAGGATCTAGAAAAAATCTGACCGTGATTAAACCAGAAAAACGCAAAATAAACGAACAAAAACTATTTTTAAAGCTTGGGCTCCTAAATATTAGATCACTCGCACCCAAAGCAGTTATTGTAAATGAAATGATCACAGATAATCATTTTGATGTACTCTGCCTGACTCGATAAAACAAAAACAACAAGCAGCCGAAAATGAATAGTGGAATAAAGTCGTTATTTTTGTTTGTTTTTTTGCGCACAAAAAGTATTCTCGTCGCTTGATAAACTTATGGTTGAACTAACATGAACAAACAGTGAATGACTGTAACATTAAAAAAGCTTAATAAATAATGCAGTTCATGTTAGTTAATACTAGTTAATACATTAATTAATGTTAACAATTAAGGCCTTAGAGTTACCAAACTGTTTAATGCACTGGTAGTTCCAGTCCATTTTTTCCCCATTCAGTATTAATGGGCTATTGCTATTAAAACACTATTGTAAAATCAGCATTCAACAGTGTATTTTGTTTTTGTGTGTATCCAATAAAGGCTTGCAAGATTGCCATGATGACGCAGATGGGCCCAGCCAAGGTGGTCAAATTCTTTAATTTTGGATGGCTCCATTTGCCAATGTCTTCTAGTGTGTTTACTTCTGCGTTGTCTGTTTTTTTTTTGGATGACCAACTGGAAACATGTTTTGTTTTGTTTTTTGTTTAGTTCTAAGATGCTTTATATGCACATATTTTGTGTTTTTATTATTATTGCTATTTTTTTTTTTTTAGATTGCTTTCCAGTTTTGAAAATGGAAACTTGCACTTGGTTGTTCTTTGACAATATTAATAAATAATGCAAATGTTTTCAGAAACGTGTTTAAATCATCTGTTGTAACTTCTCTTAACATAAAAAGGGGGCATTTTTAAATTTCTCTTTAGTTTATATCTCTTAGTGTCAATGATATGGCACAGCATGCACACACAAAAACACACAGTTATGGTTTATTTATGTAATTCTTGGCTAACATGTGGCTGAACAACTGGCCTACTTGTGGAGCAGATCTGGCAAACAGGAGTGCATTGCAAAAGTGCCACCATTCCATGCTGCATGAGGAATGTTGGGAAAGACCAGGGTTTGTATAAAAATCAACTGTGGCCAGGTGTGGTTTATTTGGTTTGTTGTTGGGTTACATGTGGCATTGCTATGGCTTAATTGTGGCCCAAATCTGGCAAACAGGAGTGGACTGCCTTAAGTGCCATAATGTTCATCTGGCCCACATACCGCGTGGAATGATGGCACTTGGGCGGTCCGCTCCTGTTTGCCAGATTTGGGCCACAATTAGGCCAAAGCAATGCCGCATGTCAGCCATAAACAAAACAAATGAAGCAGAACTGGCCCACATCTGGCCCAGACACCAAAATTGCTGTGGCCCAGATCCGGCCCACACTTTACGTTTTCATCTGGCCCACATACCGCGTGGAATGATGGCACGTGGGCGGTCCGCTCCTGTTTGCCAGATTTGGGCCACAATTAGGCCAAAGCAATGCCGCATGTCAGCCATAAACAAAACAAATGAAGCAGAACTGGCCCACATCTGGCCCAGACACCAAAATTGCTGTGGCCCAGATCCGGCCCACACTTTACGTTTTCATCTGGCCCACATACCGCGTGGAATGATGGCACTTGGGCGGTCCGCTCCTGTTTGCCAGATTTGGGCCACAATTAAGCCATAGCAATGCCGCATGTCAGCCGTAAACAAAACAAATGAAGCAGAACTGGCCCACATCTGGCCCAGACACCAAAATTGCTGTGGCCCAGATCTGGCCCACACTTGACATTTTCATCTGGCCCACATACCGCGTGGAATGATGGCACTTGGGCGGTCCGCTCCTGTTTGCCAGATTTGGGCCACAATTAGGCCAAAGCAATGCCGCATGTCAGCCATAAACAAAACAAATGAAGCAGAACTGGCCCACATCTGGCCCAGACACCAAAATTGCTGTGGCCCAGATCCGGCCCACACTTGACATTTTCATCTGGCCCACATACCGCGTGGAATGATGGCACTTGGGCGGTCCGCTCCTGTTTGCCAGATTTGGGCCACAATTAAGCCATAGCAATGCCGCATGTCAGCCGTAAACAAAACAAATGAAGCAGAACTGGCCCACATCTGGCCCAGACACCAAAATTGCTGTGGCCCAGATCTGGCCCACACTTCACACTTTCATCTGGCCCACATACCGCGTGGAATGATGGCACTTGGGCGGTCCGCTCCTGTTTGCCAGATTTGGGCCACAATTAAGCCAAAGCAAAGCCGCATGTCAGCCATAAAAAAAAAAACTAATGAAGCAGAACTGGCCCACATCTGGCCCAGACACCAAAATTGCTGTGGCCCAGATCCGGCCCACACTTGGCCAGTTCTGCTTCATTTGTTTTTTTTTTACGGCTGACATGCGGCATTGCTATGGCTTAATTGTGGCCCAAATCTGGCAAACAGGAGCGGACCGCCCAAGTGCCATCATTCCACGCGGTATGTGGGCCAGATGAAAACGTCAAGTGTGGGCCGGATCTGGGCCACAGCAATTTTGGTGTCTGGGCCAGATGTGGGCCAGTTCTGCTTCATTTGTTTTGTTTACGGCTGACATGCGGCATTGCTATGGCTTAATTGTGGCCCAAATCTGGCAAACAGGAGCGGACCGCCCAAGTGCCATCATTCCATACGGTATGTGGGCCAGATGAAAGTGTCAAGAGTGGGCCGGATCTGGGCCACAGCAATTTTGGTGTCTGGGCCAGATGTGGGCCAGTTCTGCTTCATTTGTTTTTTTTACGGCTGACATGCGGCATTGCTATGGCTTAATTGTGGCCCAAATCTGGCAAACAGGAGCGGACCGCCCAAGTGCCATCATTCCACGCGGTATGTGGGCCAGATGAAAACGTCAAGTGTGGGCCGGATCTGGGCCACAGCAATTTTGGTGTCTGGGCCAGATGTGGGCCAGTTCTGCTTCATTTGTTTTGTTTACGGCTGACATGCGGCATTGCTATGGCTTAATTGTGGCCCAAATCTGGCAAACAGGAGCGGACCGCCCAAGTGCCATCATTTCACGCGGTATGTGGGCCAGATGAAAGTGTCAAGTGTGGGCCGGATCTGGGCCACAGCAATTTTGGTGTCTGGGCCAGATGTGGGCCAGTTCTGCTTCATTTGTTTTTTTTACGGCTGACATGCGGCATTGCTATGGCTTAATTGTGGCCCAAATCTGGCAAACAGGAGCGGACCGCCCAAGTGCCATCATTCCACGCGGTATGTGGGCCAGATGAAAACGTCAAGTGTGGGCCGGATCTGGGCCACAGCAATTTTGGTGTCTGGGCCAGATGTGGGCCAGTTCTGCTTCATTTGTTTTGTTTACGGCTGACATGCGGCATTGCTATGGCTTAATTGTGGCCCAAATCTGGCAAACAGGAGCGGACCGCCCAAGTGCCATCATTCCATACGGTATGTGGGCCAGATGAAAGTGTCAAGTGTGGGCCGGATCTGGGCCACAGCAATTTTGCTATCTGGGATTGATGCACCTTTTTATTAAAACCTAATTTTTTGCTTTCAGGGAATCATATAAATTATGTAAGTATGGAGAGCTGAATAAAGTGTGCAAGAAGGTATTCTTGGACTTGCCAACCTTGGTATGGGTCTCAAAGATTCTAGCTTCAATTGAATTCTCTGTCTCTGTCAAACGCTGTTATTAAATACAAGCTGAGATCTCCAGAGCAGAACACCCACAGATCCATAAAGAAAGCTCTTGCAACACAAAGCACATAATGAGAGGTTCTTCAAGCAGGAGGCGAAATCACAGAAAGCTTGATGTGGATGCTGTGCTGGAGATATTGTTTGCCAGCTAGCGGCATCTCCCACAGTTTAGCTTGCAGGTGGAGGCCGTCTCTGGACTTTATTCACCGAGTGCCGTGTTCCAGAGGTTATCGGTTCTTTAAATCATCCGTGAGATGATCCTACTGTGTTCACCCGCTGAGGCGTCACCTCTCGGGTCTCCTCTATTGCACTCTATTGAGGACTGGATGCTTGATATAGAGTCTAGGGTCTCTCTTAGCATGTTTAGAGAGGCCACAGCTGTTTCAAGAGGAATCCATTTCAAAAGCTCTTGTACTCACACAGGTGACCATGTGCAACATGACTAGGGAACTGCTGGGAAAATTACATATTATGGTGCAAGGGAAAACATCACGAAGAGGATTGATGTTATTTGTTGAAGGAGAGAGGAGGATGTTTAAATTCATCAAGGGTGGTTTGTCTTTTCGATTTAATAAATCTTTGGTAAATTTGTTGCCCGCTACTTCGTTTAAGCTTGTTGAGAGAAACCAGCTTCATGATAACTTGTTTTTAGCATCAAATGAAGGACCTACATTGAACCAAATTGGCATTGCAAAGCTAACAATAAGAATAGCTGTCTAGTTATGCTTGTTAGAAAGCCAGGTAACTATTTTTATTCCCCCTGCACTTTTTGTGTAAATCTTCTGGAGCAATGCAAATATCTAACTATATATAGGTGCATCTCCAAAAATTTGAATATTGTGAAAAAGTTTTTTTTTTTTTTGGTAACTTATTACCATATTTTCTAGATTCATTACATGTAAAGTAAAACATTTCAAAAGGTTTTTTTTGGTTTTAATTTTCAAAAATCAGATAAGTCAAAAATCCAGTATTTCAAAATATTAGAATATTTCCTAAGATCAATCAAGAAAAAAGGATTTGCAAAACAGAAAAAAACGTTTAAACAAAAAAAACTTTTGAAATGTTTTACTTTACATATTATGAATCTAGAAAATATGAAAGTTTAACTTTTTGAAATAAGTTACCAAAAAAAAAAAAAATTGATATTCCAATTTTTTGAGATGCACCTGTATAATATATATATATATATATATATATATATATATATATACAGTATATATATATATATTTTGTAAAATAAAGGAATGCTCGGATATCTGTGATTTCTGTGACATTTTTAGTTTACATACATATCAGTGTCCACACAAAAATACACAATTAAAAAAAAATGCATATTATGACAATGGAAAAAATACAAAAATTCTGCAAGTACTGTATGTGAGCGAGTGCAAGATAAGTTTGTTACTTCATTGAAACAGCTGTGAAAAAAGGCAGAAAATCACGGATCTGCAGGATCTACAGGATTATTGTGATGTTTTTATCAGCTGTTTGGACTCATTCTGACGGCACCCATTCACTGCAGAGGATCCATCGGTGAGCAAGTGATGTAATGCTAAATTTATCAAAATATGTTCCAAAGAAGAAACAAACCTTGAAAAAGGAATAACTTGCATCATAATTAAAAAAATAACAATACTAAAATTAAGAGCAAATCTATGGGGTTAGGCATTCAGGTTTAAAAGCAGAAGCATTTTGTAAACACACTCTTTCTATAATCCTTGAGCATATCACATAAAAATGGCAGGGTTCACCAGCTTTACATGATCATGAAAAATGCTACAATTTATATATACTGTACGTTTGCAAAGGGTTGTATTACTACCTTATGACTAGACTTTCAAAACAGTGTTAAACACTGATCTCAAAGCAATGCCTTATTGACCTACATAGTAAGTGCAGTACAATTGTTTGTGTTTTTACAACCTTGAGGATGAATAAAAATGTATTTCTGTGATTTTATCAACAGCATTGATTGCTTCAATTCCAGGACATTCAAAGTCCTTTAAAGTGGGTGTGTCAGCTCGACCAGAAATATGCTGGTGAATGCTGGATCATCATGCAGAAATCTGTTTCTAGAAAAATACATGATTGGTCTCACTTGAAGTCCTAATCAGACATTCTATCTGATCATCTGTCCCCAATAGTGACGCATGTTCCTATAACAGATGCACTCATACATGCATGAATTATAGTTTAATGTAAAAACATAAATAAATGAATAAAGAATACGAGTACAGGAAATAAATATGAACTTTATGATCAAATAAATCCTAAGCCCCCTTCACTATGACCTATTTAAACACTTGTGTAGGCTGCTGGATACTGGTCTATTAGATGCTGCAAATAATTTTCACTGAAAACATATGGGGAAAAAAATAGTAATTGTGACTTTTTATCTCATAATTCACAGTTTATATCAATTCAGATATACAATTCAGATATTTTGATTGTTTATATCTCCCAATTCTGATTTTTCTCTCAGAATTGCAATAGAAACAGAATTGTTTCAAGCAATAAAAACATTTAAAAAAGGTTGTAGCTCAGAATTCACATTGTTCTCAGATTTGCGAGAAAAAAGTCAAAATTACTTTTTTATATTTTGTATTCTGTGGCAGAAATAAGCTTCCATAGAATCACCTATTTGATCCAGCAGCCTATAGGTTTAAGTGTGGAGCTTTAGCCATTATACCTGCATTTATTCATTAATATTAGAAAAAAAAAGTTATTAGGATTTTTTTAGGATAAAGATTTTCACATTAGAAGCATGGAATGTCCCTTTATAACTTCTTAGAATAAAACACTGATGTGCTGACATGACCAAAAACAGACTAGAATATTTAGTAAGGGAGTTATGTAGATGAGCACTGCAGTCTTCCAATTACCAAGTGGGATCAGCTCTACTAGATGCATAAGGTTGGGATCCAGGGACTAGATTTGGTGGATTAAACAGCCTGATTGGATTGGTCACCCCTTGATGGTCCGTTATGAAAAGAGTTGAGGTGTCATGCTAGAAGATTCGAGTGCAACAAGCCACAGAAAACAGCCAAAAACATTCCCTGTGTGGGGGGTAAAATATTTAATCTTCGTTTTTAATGAAGTAAGCAAAGGGAGATCTGCAGTGTTATACATGTTTTGGTTTGAATGTTTTCTATTTAATTTCGATGGTACATTCGTCTGAAATTATTCAATTTAATTTAATCAGCTACTGTCTCCTTCACAATGAGTCATATTGCCTGTTTTGTTTTGTCCATCTGTTTACAATTTTGCAATTAAAAAGGGGGGTTTTGGCAGCAACATTTCTAATGAGATTACTATTCAATCCATATTTTGTGAAGCTTTTTTTAGTTAGACCATTTATGATTAGTTCTTTCTTGACCAGAAGGGACTGAAAAGTCTTTAAAAAAAAAGAAGCAAAACAAGACTTTAAATGAACAAAACTGTAAGCTATGAACAAACGTAAATACATTATCACATGGACAAGTATTCAGCAACTATGATTTAAATCTCATGGTTTGTTTTATGCTGTGCATGTTCAATTCACTAAAATGAACCAGTGAGGTAAATCCGAATGAGTCGTATTTGTGAACAGAAACAGAGAAGTCATGGGCTGAATCAAAAGCCCTTATGTAGTTGTTAAGGCTCTTCTGGGATGTGTAGTAATTCATGTAATTGATTCTAACTTTTAAAATCAATTTTCAATTAACAACATTTAAAAGAATTTATTATTTTTGGCATTGACTCCTAGGTTTAATAATATTGTCAATAGTAATTGACCCTATTGTCCAATAATATCAAGGTCAATGTTACCTAATAAGGAACCAATAATTGTACAACACATTCATTTTAAGGGAACTATATATGGCTATACAGCTACATTATAACTTATCAAATGGTCAGTTTGTGTCAGGTATCAAGCATTCACTCATGCTTATTCTTATTTGTTGCAGATTAAGAAATAATTAGGAAATTACAAATATGATTCTATATGGCCATACTGAGTTTTTAATTTTATTTATAAATAGGGGTTAATCTTTGCTCTCGATTGCAAACACTCTCCATTTCATCCTAATCTTTGTCCTTTGTGTGGATCTCTGGTGAAAACAGGTGGGATTATTGACATTTACTCATGTAAATTTTGTGAAAGGTAATGTTTTATGCTTAAGTGGTGACATTTCTGAGGATGTTGTGAAATTGCTTTATGAAACAGCAGAGAGAATAGAGGATTCTTTTTCTGTTCTCCAGGTCTGGGATATTTTGACTCCCAGGTTAAAAGTTGGTCAGCGTTAACTTAGGAAAGCCTACGGTAAATGTCAAGCCACATGATTAAAAAAAAGGTTGTAATTAAGAGAGCTTTACACACATACACATATATTGTGGCGGGAAGAGCAAACGACAGACACAGTGGGTGTGGCGTCAGGCCTCGGAGAGGCTTTTATTAAACAGAAATAATAAAATAACGTGTCCAAAGGGGATAAAGTGTCCAAAATAAACAGGGGATCTGGTGATCTTGTCGTGCTGCGGGGTTTGTGAAGGAGGGCAGTGTTCTGAAAGTAAGGGTCCAGGTAAGGGGCGGAGTCCGGCGGCCACACCCGCTCCCCTCTGAGGTCCGGGGTGCGAGGGACGGTGGCTTCTCCAGCGTCGTCGTCTACCTCTAGGTCCACGGCGCTCGACGGGACTAGTCGGCCTGGCATCCTGGCCCGACGGCCGTATCACGGGTGCGGTTTCGTCCAGACTGCGGGTCCAGCAACTCACGTCTCTGGCGGTGCGGGAGTCCCTCTACGCTCCCTTCCTGGACCTACGAGGACAACAGTGTGCATGCACGGGAAAGAGACCGATCTCTCGAGGAGAGGCGCGCTCGGCATTTAAACAGGCCGCCAGCCCTGGCTGATTCAGCGCCCCTCCTCTCTCACACACCCACGGCGAATAAGGGACGGGGTGGTGATGATAATAAGGGGGAGGTCGCCAACTCATCACTATGTATATGTACAGTATATATACAGTCATGGCCAAAAATATCGCCATCCTTGGTAAATATGATCAAAGAAGGCTGTGAAAATTAATCTGCATTGTTAATCCTATAACAATCCTATAACCAATAACAGTGGGGCAAAACATTTGTTTTGGCCCACTGTTATTGGTTGCTGTCTTCATTTGCCTCACTGCCAAGAAATTGATAAGGATAATTTGTGCTTTCTATACAATAGGGAATTTGGTCCCTAGAGCTCAGACACATCATCAACTCTTATGGAAATATCTGAATTGTGCACATTTTTAACAGCACAATGACAAAGTGACCACTTGAATTATATCAACCTCTTCTCACACGGCTTGTGTACAGCGTATTTCAACAACAATGTTTTCCCAGTGTGCATTTTGTCATCCATGGCGGCTGTGAATGAGTGACAACTGTGCTGTCAGTCACTTGTCAGTTTGAAAAGCTTTGGGGGAGAGAGATAGCTGCTGATTTGAAAGCCCCTTGTCTGAGGTATCTATTGAATACTATTGTACTGTCAAGACTATAAGTACAGAATGAGGATGAGGAAATATTCATGCTTATTGGCACTTATTTGTTACACACATTTTGCAGATAGCATCTTTAAGTACTATACTACCACCTGAAAAACTGTAACAATGTGAAATAGTATGACAATTTCAAATCACTGTTTCCTATTTGAATATTTTAGAAAATGTCATTGATTTGTGCGATGCAAAGTACAATTTTCAGCAGCCATTACTTCAGTCTTCAGTGTCACATGATCTTTCAGAACTCATTCTAGTATGCTGATTCGCTTATTATCATTGTTGAAAACATCACAGTCATAATTTCAAACTTTCTGGAAGTGTAGATTGTACTGTATTGTACAATATATTAACTATGTTTAAGGTCTTTTTGCTCATGGATGCTTATGATTACCTTTAACATGAGCAAATTATCAATTATCTCATTGCTTAATTGTCTTGAAAATGGCAAAATTACAAGGTAGAATTCCAATTAAAATTTCATATTCCAGTGCTCATGTACTTACCATGACTCAGTTCCCTCCATTAAGCATGATCTTTGTTAAATATATTTTTCTTTTTCTTTCTAGAGGAGGCAAAATGGCACAAACCTGATTAGAAATATCTGTGAGTGTTGGAAATTAACACACACACATACACACACCCACAAAAGCATATTCAGTTGCCATAATTGGTTGAAAAAGTTGACCCCAATATCATAAATGAATATCTGGTGATGCATTCTAAAGAGCTGTCACAATTTCAGTGAGTGCCCTCGTACACCTTTATATCCATCTACCCTCCTCTAAACGACTCACAGTCGCATTTTAATCCATGATTAGCATAAAGCCATAAATCATTGAAGAGGAGGCCAACTAAGTATTATGACACAGTGACCTAGAGATGCTGTGAAGGTAGTGAGCAAGATGAGAGGATGCAGAAAAGATGGAAGGTAAAGTGGAGATGCCCTTACCTTTACCCTCTCTAACACTTCACATTCTGATTAGATGTCACACACATTTAAGTCTGGGAGGGAATGTAACTAGACAGGGCCCGACACGTATCCCTGATGCACACCCCTACAGAAATGCCCTTGAGGAAATAATAAGTGGGCATATACAATGTGTATGTTGCATATGTAATATATCTATTTATCATTTACAGTATGTGCATATATTAGAGCTGTCAGTAAACTTTTACTCAAAACATAGGAGTTTGGGCAGAAATTGTTCAGTATTTGAATGTAACAAAACATCTATTAACTATATTTAAATTAACACATTTATTTATTTATTTATTTATTTTTAAATCATTAAATTAAATGATTATGGGTCAAAGATAAAAAGGGATTTTCAAGCATCAAACGAATAAAACTTTCATACAGTTTCATTTTTTCCCTACCTACATACATTAAAATATACCTTGTTTAAATTATTTATATATTTTTTTTTTCTGAGGTGACATTAAAATACCCTTATATATTTGATACAAATGATCTTTTCTCAGAGGCATTCATATAGGGGTGTGCATCAGGGATACATGCTGGGCCCTGTCTGATTTTCTGAAGTTGTAAATAAAACAAATATTTATGGAGTACATTTTGCAAGAATATACTATTTCAGTTTTTCTACTTTAAAATTTCTTATTCAGTCCAATGTGTTACTTGCCATTGCTGAATTTATAAAAAAATAATTCTTCACCATTTGTTTTTTATTCTCTCCAAAAACAAAGCATGACATCTAATCAGAAGTTATGACTAATACTAACTAATATCTAATCTATGTCACTGAGTCATATTTACCATGAGAGGAAAATGGGGATTTTCGTCGAGCATAAACTTTCCAAGCATGTTAGTGAAAGAATCATAGCAGTTGAACATTTATATTTATCATATTAAGGTTTTCATTTTTCTTACAAATGAAGTACATTTTTTTATGTTGATGGTGCACCTTTTGTATGCTATTGAATAACCAAGATGTTTACTGGAAACACTACTAGCCACATTTAGGCTCATGCAATTACAGCACAGTTCCCATCATTCTCTGTGGCAGCATGATAATGAGAAAATACTAAGAAAAAGCACAAATTAAACACCTAATGTGTATCCTTTATGCTTCATTTTGTTGCATTAGTGATAAAAAGCCCCTTGTTTTTTGTCAGGTGGGGAAATGTGAGGAAAAAATATGTAAATTGCTTAGTGCACTTTGCACATCACGCTGTAATTATGATTTCCACATTGATTACATCACGCAGAATGCTTTATGGGAGTGGGCGGTTACTGCTGAACTTTTGGTGATTCATGTTTCCATGGTAACAGGTACTTCTCTTTTCCTAAAGCTTTCTTTAAGATTATGGGTAGTGTAGATTTTATTTTATTTTTTTCTTTCTGGGAATTAAACATAATATTTGAAATCATTAACCTATAGGGTTTCTGCAGCTTATATTATTGCTTACTTTATCACGAAAACTGTATTCTCTATGGCGAAAATGAATACGATTTTTCCTTCCATGATAATTAATCTGTTAATATACACCCCATGATAATCCAGAATAAATTAAACAAAATGTTCTTTGTTGACTTGGATGACTGAGTATCTTCACAGACATTTTTGTGTTCAGTGTATAACAAAGTATCACAAAGGGACCTGGGGTCCTTTCTTTTAGGGGATGGAGATGACGATGTGTGGGGTCCTGGTGAGAGAGGTTCTCAAGGCTCTGATTTCCATTACAACTGCCCCTGTGTGCAAATAGCAAGTTCTCCACCAAGACAGGGTTGATGTTTGCTTAGAGACAAAAAGCCAGACTGGTTATTTACTCTGCTCAGCACTGTACTTGGTCTGTTCCTGACTGTGCATCTTTTATATATTCCATACTCAGATCAGACTCTCAGCCCCAGGTTCCTTAAGGTGTTTAAATTTTGTATCATATAGTTTTAACATCAATAGCCAGCCTGGCTCAAACAGCTGAGACCAGATTTGTTGGATATTCTTGGATATCCAGGCTACAACATTTTGGTTTGGATTCAGACAAAGGTGCCATAGAATGCATTGATATAATATTTTAAATTGTTCTCTGATATCTACATAGAAGGTATGTAAGGGCAAAAATTCTCCAGAAATGTTTTTACATGTGCGTTTACAACCCTATGATTTCTGCCTAGAATGAAATGGTCTGTTATTGATTTGGAAGGGTCATGAATAATAATGTTGAGCTCTGCTCTGATTGGCTGTATCACAGTGCGGCTCATTTCAGTAGCTCACACAGCAGGAAGCAAACACAGGGAGGAAAATATATATTTCAATACTTTCTCTCGCAGTTTTATCGTTGGGTAATTATACTGTATATAAAATGCAGGCATCAAGGAGCAGCTATTAATATGCGGGGCACTAAATCTGCTTTCAAATGCACGATCGCTTTTTATTTTCACTTTTGCTTTCGAGATTTGCGATCTCAGGTGCTCTGTTTATACTATGGAGCGGCAGTACATACCACACATTTTACAAGATCAGATGTTAGTCAGTGGTAAGGATCTGTAAATTATTCGCCATCATCCTGAGTCATCTCTTCTTACTCTGTTTATGTGGTAAGTGAAATCTTATGTACTGCAATGTAACAGGCTACCGCTAGCAAGGAGCTAACCATGTCCCTTTAGTGGCTCACGTTATTTTGTTAGAACGCATTATTTGCTTTCTGTGCCTTTCTGAATAAGACACCAACCCATCCCTGCACATCACATCCCCTGCACCTGGAACACACCATTTATTTCCATGATCTGCCATTTTCGCTGTTGTTCTTGCTTGTTTCTTCACAATACCTGCAGAACTTCTGATGATTCGGCTGGCGGCTGGCCTAGAATATGGGTGGGTATGCACCTGTTGGGGGCGTAACTATTAATGATCCCGACTGTTACATCACAGTGGGTGTAATGTTCTGATTCGCCTATTTTTCAGTAGTATTTTTTTATTAATGAGATTTACATAAGAAGGATGAAACAATGGTGTTTGAGTGTCACGGTATGTTATTTCCATGTACAGAACTCTTATTATTCAACTATGCCAAGGTAAATACAGTTTTCCATTCTATGGCACCTTTAAAAGAATATTTCTTCCAAAAATTATCATAATACAAAAAAATGTTGGATAAAAATCTGTTGGATTTTGAATGTTTTGAAAGAAATCTCTTATGCTCACCAAGGCTGTTTATTTGATCAAAAAAAAACAAACAAACGGTCAAATAGTGAGATTTTAGTACAATTTGAAATAACTGTTTTACATTTTAATACATTTTAAACTGTAATTTATTCCTGTGATGGTAAAGCTAAATTTTCAGCATCATTACTCCATTCTTCGAACCTTCAGAAATCATTGTATGCTTATTTGGTGTTCATGAAACATTAAATTGTATTATTAATGTTGAAAAAAGTTGTGTTGCTTCATATTTTTGAGAAAACCATGATACATTTAGGAAAGTTCAAAGGAACAGCATTTATTTTTAAATTTAAATATTTTTGTAACATTAAATAAATAACATCAAATGCCATTGGTTCATGTTATGTAACCAAATTTTGTGACATGCCAAGTCTAAATAAGCAATATTTCTGTAATTAGAACAAGACTTTCTATACTTCCATAGACATAGACTGTCTATGAAGACTCAGTTTCAAACGGTTTGACATTTCTTTCAAACCATAATTGAGACTGTGCCTTCTAAGAAATAGTGTATAGAATCATCATGAGGGTGTTCTAGTAGATGGAATAGGTCTGGATTATATACAAATATTATAATAGTAGAAAACTGAAGACAAATATTCTCCTGCAGCAATATTCAGTACTACTTCAAACACAACTTAGATTGGCAGTAAGTATAAATGCATATGGAGAACAAAACCCAATAACAGAGAATGAAAATTAATTACTTATATGTTCTTCAGATACAAACTATAAATACAGAATACCAAATATGTCTTGCAAGAGTAAAAGCAAACATTATGCTTTGAGCATAATTAAATTCATAAAACTTTGCTTTGAGAGAATTTTGAATACAAAATGATACCAAAAGCAAAGGAAATCTGAAGTCAAGGGTGAAGAAGATCAATAAATAGGCTCTGGTTGTCTTTACAAACCTTGCCAGTAAATGTGGACTTCTCTCGACCTTCACCTCTGAGTCTTAAGAGCAGAAAGTACCAAGGAATTACTGGCTCAGAGCCATTCATCCTTGTGTGAATGCCCCCTGTTCTGTCCTAAAAGGAACATTGGAACATATTGATCTGATAGAACTGCAAAAAAAAACCCACAGTGGCCTTCTGCAGTTCATCATGGAGCTGCTTTTAGAGTTTCCAGAGTGATTTACACTAGAGTGTCGACACAAGTGTGTTTGGCTGTTCGAAATAATATAATTGTAGTGATATATGTTGCTTGCAAAAAAAACAAATAAACCAAAAAAACATACAACAACAACAACAAAACATAAAGTACAGTTGTTGTTTTTTGAAGCGCCATCAATGGAAAAATATGTTTTTGATGCCAGATGGTGTAGTTACGTTATCTAGCTCCATGCTAACCACAAAAATAGACATTCCGTATGGAAACCCATAATTTTGCCCTCAATTAAAAAAGGGCAAAAACAATTTGGCCTTAGTTTCTTCTGAGAAGGAAAATCAGAATGGCAAAATATTAATTTTTCTTTGAATTCTGAGTTTATATCTTTCAGTTTCTTTCCTTTTTTTCTGCCACAGAATTAAAAAATAAAAAGGTAATTGGGATTTTAATCTGACTCTGAATTCTGAGTTTACATCCCGCAACTTGTTTTTATTTTATTTTTATTTAGTTAATTTTTTTTTTCGAGAGAAGATGCTACAATACCCTTAAAAATACCCCTTTTCTTTGACAGGTTTTCATAATTCCCATTGCTGTCTTTCCACAGAAGGAATACAAATCTGAATATTTTTTATTTGGAATCACATGAAGTTGAGTAAATGAAGACATAATTTTTAAGCGAAAATCCTTCTTATTGGTTTATATTATGTGTTAAAGTCTAACCACCCACTGTCAAATACCTGCTCTGAAGGAGATTATGGCTTACAGAGGAACTGGTTTTGATCATGCTGAGTCACCATTAAGAATGCATTCTTGATTGTAATGTGAGGGCCTCTAGTGGTTAGGGACTGAACAGGTTAATAGAGTTCATCCTGACACAGATGCTTACACTTATGAAGTATCAGTGTCACAATACCACATTATATATCATAACCATCATATATAGAGAGGTCATAACTCAATTAAATGCTATCATTTTAATAGCATAGTCAATATGAATAACTAAAGTACTGTAGGCCTCTGTTCATAGTGTCACTAGAGCATGGTAAGGCTATAAGAGGAAAATGTGTTACTTTATATTATATTAGAACTAGTATTAGAACCTATTTGGATATTAATATTAGAACATATTTGGATGTGACTGTATGCATTTTTCAGTTATTATTTTGCAGGTTTTAACTTGTGGCATAATTAATTTTAATAAATATATTTAATAATAAATTGAACCTAAACAATGGTTCTATTCAGATTTTCACCTGGAAATAGTTGTGGGTTGCCTTTTGTGCATATTATCATATTTATCCAACACATACATTTTCTAATTGAGGAAGGAAAAATGCCAGATAGACTTATTTATTTATTTACTTATTTTATTTATTTTTTTATTCAAAGACTGAAAATCATGAAATTAAGCAGAAAATTAGGCAGGAAATAATCATGCTCAACAGACAGACAGACAGACAGACATAGATCACACTACTTTGCAGATGAGGCTATATTTTATGATGGGAGTCCCTCACAGGAGGATCATCCTTGGCATGAAAGTGTTTAAAAGCCGCTGACATAGCAGTGAAAGCAGGTGTATACGCAAAGCAGTCGCGGGTGGGCGTGGCCTCGTCTGTTAAAGCGCCTCTTTTGACCATTCATAATTCAGGTAGGCGGTGTTCAGCACAAGGAGGGGCGTGTCTTGACGCTCAAGCCGAAGTTCCGATTCCATCGAGATAATGAAATGGTTACAAGTCGTTCAATCTGGATAATCAGACACAATTGCTTTACAAAAAAAAAAAAAACAGTGCAAAAGCAAACCAGTCCAGCTGTGTTTATTGTAACAGAATGTACTGTGGAACGAAGACGTGAGTGTGCGCGCTGGAGACGCAGACGCTGGACTGTCAATGCCCGGATTCTCTATTGATCATGCTATTGTATGGAGATATAACTTCTTAAAATAAGCAGAAATGTGGTCGGCTCGTTTTCTTCTCTTCTTCTGCCTCGTCTTCATAACTGTGGTGGTTCAGAGGAGCAGCGGGCAGTCAGGTGAGTGATAATACCGGTGCGTAAAGGGTCTTGGCAAGCTGCGCACTTGTCCGGTGTGCTCTGTTGTTATCGACTACTTTGCTGCACTTAAACAACCGGAGATTGAAAGATTGTGAAGTGTATGCTTTAGGCACAGTGTATCCCCTCGTCTTTATGACGGCCAGAGGAGGAACTCATTGGAATCACACACAAACTTGAGGACAAGATGCAGCATGTACCATCTCTGTTTGTTTATACATTTCGTCCAGTGTTTATTTTGTAATATTACCCAATCGGTAGTCAGGATATGGGACGCCAGGCAATCTGGTTTCATCGATAATTATAATTTCCTGAAATTGATTGGCTCATATAAGTATAGCAGCAGAGTATATTTAATATCGGGATGATGGTGATGATATAAAAAAATAAAAATAAAAGAATTACACATAATACACATGCCCATAACGTTTGACCAATAGTTAGCACTGTCACGGAATGTGTAAGGTATTGTCAGGACATTGTACCAATGCCACGCAGAAAGTTTCGAGTCAATTCACCAAAGCATTGCTGAGATACAGCCTTAGTCTGGCATGCTTGCTGTCAAACTTGTTGATGTTATATGAGAACTTGGGAATGTAAAAGAAAACATTTGATATCTCAGTCCAGCATGGTCTGAAGATGATCTGACCTTAATTTGGTGAACATCAAATGAACTCTGAGAAGGAATTAGAAAGAAAAAAAAAGTTTTTAAATTCATTTCAAAATGGCTGATGCCCAATATGGCCGACCTTGGGTCACGACTTTAGGCCAAACAATTGAAAAGTTCTAAGCAAAAGCAGTAGGCCTAGTTGGTTTAGTCCACAAAATAATCACATGCCAGTGATATCTACCAAGTTTTGTTTCAATGCAAAAACATTGCAAAGATTCCCCACTTCCTGTTTGGCAACCTTGCACAAAAATATGTTGTTGTGTTACATGTGAATGGTTTGGTTAATCCGATTGATTTTATTCAGTTTTGACAAGAATAGACTAACAGTGATCTGAACCAAATTTGATGAAGAAGCACTGTAGGTGTATTTTGATAACATGCTTTTTCTGAAATTGAAAATGGTGGAAATTTCATGACTTAGCATGTTCCAAAAAAAAAAAAAAAACTTTTTAGACGAGTGTTGAAGGTTTAAAAGAAGAAACGTAAGTGCAACTTTGACCTGTTGGTGGCGCTTGAGAGAATGAGATGGAAACACCAGAATGGCCATCGGGAATGTTGAGACTCTTCCCAGTCTCTGTGATAAATTTCACAACTTTAAATCACGTCGTTCTATGTGCTGTCATAGACTTCCAGTCAGAGTAGAGTCTATTTTAATGTGTCGGTGCGCGTAAAGGCGCTTAGTGGAATGCAGCGCGAGAGCGCGCTCAGGGAACGAGCATATCCAGCGCGCTTGGCATCGCGCTGCGGACCCCTACGCTGTGTTCAAATAGCTGCTCAGCATATTTCTGCATCCCTACTGTGAGAAGCGAACTCAGCGTTGGTGGTGCATGAATTAAGTATTATTGTGCAGTGTATGAACAAGGAGAAATGTGGAAGGAGTTTATCATGACACAAATATAAATGAGCGTTGTGACGCCTTCATCCAGAGAGGCAGACTTGTAGCTACTGTTGATTTATGTGTTTTAGTTCTTATAATAAATATAACTGTTGACTGAATCGGCAAATATCATCGAATCATGTTCACAGTTTACCTCAAAAGGAAATCATGTGATTATAGTGACTAAGATTATCGGTTTATTTCTGAGTTTTTGATTTTAATTGCTGTTCTCAATAGTCATTCTCTTTCAGTGTACTTCAGTAAAATAGTTTGACTTTATTTATTTATTAATCTAAACATACTTTCATGATGAATATATATTTTACACATTAAAAAAATATAAAATTAATTTAAATTAATTAATTTAATCAATCATTCATTAGACACACAGGCTTAGTGAGATTTGCACAAATATGGATTAAATGTTCTGAGACTATAATATAATCTTTACTCTAAAGTTTGTAGTTCAAATTAATAACATGACTGAATTGTATGAGTGATCGATTAAATTAACAAGGCTCATGGTCACATTGCATTTAAATCGTGGTCAGAATGACATCCTAATTGATTATCTATAATTTAAGTTGATAAATCAATGTACATTAATGATTATTTGTATAATGATGAAATTACTTCAAACAATTAAATGCATCTCTGTTTGGAGTCGCATCTTGTATTTATGACTGAATTGATAAGGTGAAGGTCAATTTGAGGATTGTAAGATCGCTATAGTATCGAAACATTTTTAATTTACTGGAGGCTATTCCCCATGCAGAAAACTCTTCACAAATTATTTCAGGGTCATCAGGTTTCATATTTTTGCTGTTCTTTTTTTTTTCATTTCCCTTTATATCTAATTTCTGCTTCAGCTCACTCAGTCTGCAGATAAATGACACAACATCTGACCCAGGCTGAGATGTGACATTTAAGTTCTAAAGGATATTGACTCGGGAATGCATTCAAATTATTACTCAGCGTCAACTTGGATTAAGCCCCATTTGAGAGTCCCAATGAGTCTCCCAGTAATTAAGCTTGTCACTGATATGGTGTCTAGACATGAATATATTTTTTATTTGTTATTTTTATGAGCAGGAATTTTCAGCCAAGCTTAATCCTCTTATTAGGAATTTGTTCGTCATGGAGTCATAACTTTAAAATACACTTGTTCATGTCTTACAGTAGAATGAGACTTATTGCAGTTTTGTGGACATTTAATGATTAATAATGTTTCAATAATAATATTTTGTTATAACATTAATAATTATTATATTCAACATTTTCAGAACTGCAAATCGTGCAAATGTCAAAATATCACGAAACCTGCCAAATCACACAAAAAAATGTAATTGATTTTAATTGGCCGGTTAAATTTACTTGCTTACGACTTTTTGTTATTTACTTTTGATTTTAGGGTTTAATTGTGACCTGGACACACACCTGTGAGAATCATCCGCATAGTTAAAAATATGAATTTTTAAGATTTTTTTTTTCTTTCTTCAGAAGAGTTACCAAGTATCTTATTTTCTACCTCAAACAACATGGACGTATCAGTTCTTTGGTGTGGAGTAAACCAATAAAGCTAATTATAATCTATGGGATTGCCCTTTTTTTCAGGGAACTTCAGAGTAATCAAAATAATTATCCTTTTCACTAGCTTAAGGGTTTGTTTTTTCCACCACTTGACATTATTCTCTGAAAAGAAACGCCTGCTGGTCTCTTTGTGTGATTGTGGCATGGCTTCTGTCCGTTTGCCTCTAAGACATCGTCCCCCTCCTTCATCCTCAATGTCTCCTCACAGTCTCTCAGTCTTTCTCCATTCTCTCAGAACTGTTTGGCTCGGCGCCTCTTCGTCAGCTGTGATCCGTTACTTCCCATACTAATGTGGTCATTTATACAGGCATACAACATCTGAACCTGAAGCAAGAAACTGCATCTAAAGACAGCTCATGCAAGTTTTAGCCTGGACTTGCATGAGCATGTAGGTTATTTCTGATGTAGCACAACCTCCTTGGCTTTTATGTTTGCTGTTGCTCTGGCCTTTTATTGTTATTCTTCCTCCACATTTTGAACAGCCGTGACAATTACTGAAAACACTACTAGACTTTGCGTGCATTAAGGATCTGTGGCTAATTATATTTTGTGTAATTATCGGATAAATGGGATGTGTGGTTGCCTAGCAACTAGCAGTTAATTTGGCAATATTCAGAATGTTCTTTTTGAGTTTGAAACCTGAAATTTCAGAATAAGTCCCTCTCTTGCAATTTGCCTGAAGAACTTAACTTCTGTTATGATTATTATTATTTATTTATTTATTTTATTGTCTTAAGCCTTGAGTTTTCGTTGATCTAGAAATTCAAATGTACGACAAATGCAACTTCATAGACTCCAAGATAATGTTGGTTTCTTGCAATTGGTGAAAATTGTACAATGGGATTATTTTTACACAATTTGAATATATTCATTTTACCGGTGATTTCTTAAAAGTGGTTTTAATTAAAGTTGTTGTGCAACTTTTCTGTGTTGGCGTCTACTTAATTTGACTAGCTTCTACAAAATGACTGATGAATTTGTGACAAAAACTATGCATGATTAAATGGTCACTTGCATTTTGTTATTTGTATTCAGCATTGCTTTTTTTTTGTTGTTGTTTTTTCTCTCTGCTGTTGCCATTTTTGGGTTGCGACTCACCATTTGAGAAATGCTGGTGTAACAGGAAAGAGCAACGATTTGTTTTGTTTTTTTGTGTGTGTGTGTGTGTGTGTGCAGTTTATTGTGGATATGCGTGCTACTGTGCAGGTTGGAAACACTGGTCACTTTGTCCCCTTAAACTCTTCCTTGTGCGCCAGTGACCTGTAATAAATGAGCATGTGCTCAGAAATGGCAGCTGTGGTAGTGGATGGGAGAGAGAGCAAATGGGAGAGAGCGATAAGCGATTGTACTCCAACATCCCTGTGTCTTCTTGTGTCCATCAAGCCCCATGGCCTCTCTTCTCTTGCTCTGTTTAGGTGCGATAGAGGGTAGATGTAACATGCTATAGAAATATCACTGCAGTTTCTCTCAGTTTAAAGGTTCATAAAACTCCTACTGTGAAGGTGGGGTGATAGTATGTCACCTTGGATTACTGGTTTAAAAAGACCTTGTGAGAATCTGTAATCGTTGCTTTATGTCCACAGTGGAGAGCTCATCACTTATTTCCTTCAATGCAGTGAAAGTTTTAGATTAAAAGAGGCCAGTTAAACTTTACCTTGAAATGAGAGGTTTAACCTTACTGTCACAGATTGGTCAGGCTCACTCACCCAATCACAACGCACTCCATCACCTGAGTATTAACCACATGCACTTGCAAGTCATCAACTCCCTCATCAGCCAGCATTTATAAGCACACACCTCACTTCACTCAATGTCCGATCTCGTTCAGACATAGTGGACTCTCTCCATGATATCCTACCGATAAATTGAGATACCTGCCTTGTTTACTTACCTGTTGTGTCTTCTCCAGAGTTACCTTCTGCTCCTAGCTCCAACGTCCTCTCCAGTCTCCATCGCATTGTGGATCATCTCCATACTCATCATACGAGGTGTGTGCTTACTTCCATCTCTGTCCCACGATCTCCTGCGAAACAAGAATCAAGGTTACAAGCTACTTCAAGTCAGGGAACCCTTCATCACTCAGGACACTCACCTTTTATCTGCACCGCAGCCATTGCTGATAATAAACTCACCTGTTATACCATTATTCCTTTGTCCGAGGGTCATTCCGTGACAGAAGATCGGACCTACAAAGGAGTCAGCATCATGAGTGCACCCTACCCTCTCCAGGAGATCGTGGATGCCCTCAAGTGGGTTCTCACTCCACCACCAGTTCCATCACCCATACCGCCGGACACCAGTAACATCATTACTTCTCCTCCAGTAATTTCCAGTCCCATGGCCAAACCAGCGCCTTTCTCTGGCTCGGCGGAGGAGTGCAACGGATTCCTGCTTCAATGCTCGCTGGTTCTCGAGATGCAACTGCAGCTGTATCCAACCTAAAAAGCCAAGATTGCATTTCTGATTTCCCTGCTGAAGGGGCGAGCGCTCCAATGGGCCGAAACCATATGGGCACAAGCTGGTACTGTAACCCTTTCCTTCGATAATGTTGTTGCTCATTTCAGAGAAGTGTTTGGCAGACCGGCAAGTGACACCACTGTCAGTGAACAACTCTATCATCTCAGCCAAGGCTCCCTTCCTGTTAAAGATTATGCTCTGAAATTTAGAACCCTTGCAGCGGCCAGCGGCTGGAATGAGCGCTCGCTCCTCACTACTTACCGACAAGGCCTTGAACCATGGTTGCGGCTCCAACTCGCAGCCTATGTGCCAATCGCATGCAATCTTGCTTTAAAGAACAGCTGCAATCTTCCTACACTCCACTCCTTCGCCGGCCAGACTGCATCAGCCCTCCAGAACCAGGTCAGGAACCCATGAAAATCGATAACACTCAACTGTCCTATTCAGAGCGGCAGAGACGGCTGACCCATGGTTTATGTCCATATTGCGGTTCCGGTGGGCATGGGATTGCTACATGCCCAATCCGTCCACCAAGACCTATGGTGAGTGTCATTAAGCCTAATATATTAAATATGCAGCCCCTCACCGCTATTGTGAACCTTACTGCTTCTGGTGTCTCCCTTGCAGTGCAAGTCCTCTTCGACTCCGGGTCAGCCGGTAATTTCATCTCCGGGAATCTCTGCTGCCAACTCAGGCTCTCGACCCCCTCCACCAAAACCATCTACCAAGTCCAATCAGTGACCGGCAAACCACTCAGCCGAAGACAGCGTGGGACCTCTTCACTTGCGTGTATGACAGTTACACGAGGAAATGCTACATCTTCTGGTTCTGGAGGATTCCACCGCTGCTGTGATCTTACGGCGCCCCTGCTTTGTGCAACACAATCCCATCATCTCCTGGAAAACTGGTGAGGTCCTGAAGTGGGGCAGTAACTGCTTCCCTGACTGTTTTCCACATACACCTCAACCCAAGCCTCCTCGATCAATTACACTCCCAGTCAATTCCACCTCCATTGAGAGCCCCGTCGACAAACAGTCAGTGGAGATTCCTACCTGTTATGCCCCCTTCAAGGATGTGTTCTGCCCGGAGAGGGCCTCCCAGTTACCCTCGCACCGACCATGGGACTGTGTCATTGATCTGCTTCAGGGTGAGTCAGTGCCCAGAGGGAAGATATACCCATTATCACTCCCTGAACAGAAGGACATGGAGGAGTACATTGAGGAGGCTCTGCAACAAGGCTACATTCGCCCTTCCACGTCCCCTGCTGCTTCGGGTTTCTTCTTCATGGCAAAGAAGGACGGAGGTTTGAGTCCTTGCATGGACTACCGGGCACTCAACAAGGCTACGGTGAAATTCCGGTATCCACTTTCCCTCTTCCCAGCGGCACTAGAACATCTCCTCGGAGCCCCTGTGTTCACCAAGTTAGACCTCCGCAGCGCGTATAAACTCATCCAGATATGTGAGGGGGACGAGTGGAAGACCGCCTTCATCACCCCTACTGGCCACTACGAGTATCTCGTAATGCCATATGGATTAGTAAACTCCCCCTCTGTATTCCAGGACTTTATGCATGAGGTTCTCCGGGAGTATCTCCATCGATTCGTCCTCGTCTACATTGACGATATCCTTATCTACTCCCGGAGCATGGCCGAACATTGCGGAGGTCCTGCAACACCTAAGATATTTCAATCTCTTCCTGAAGGCTGATAAATGTTCCTTCCACCAATCCTCAGTGCAGTTCCTTGGATACATCATCGATCACAGTGGCATCCAGATGGACAGGGGAAGGTAGAGGCCATCAGTAATTGGCCAGTTCCAACTACCATCAAGGAACTTCAACGATTCCTGAGATTCTCCAACTTCTACTGAAGATTCATCCACAACTACAGCTCCATAACCAACCCACTCACCAGTCTGTTGAGAGGCAAGCCCAAATCTCTGTCCTGGTCACCAACAGCCACAGAAGCCTTTGACACCCTCAAGAGAGCCTTCACCAGTGCACCGCTCCTTGCCCATCCAGAACCCAATAAGTCCTTCATAGTTGAGGTTGATGCCTCCACCACTGGGGTAGGAGCGGTGCTTTCTCAGCAGCAGGGGACTCCAGCCAAACTCCATCTATGCGTCTTCTTCTCCCACAAGCTCAGCCCGGCGGAGATAAACTATGACATCGGCAACAGAGAACTCCTGGCTATCAAGTTAGCCCTAGAGGAGTGGAGGCATTGGCTGGAGGGTGCTCAACACCCATTCATCGTACTCCCTGACCACATGAATCTCCAATACTTGCAAGATGCCAAGCGACTTAACCCGCATCAGGCTAGATGGGCGCTATTCTTCACCCGATTCAACTTTACCATCTCCTGTCCACCCGGCCATCAGGATCTGCCTGCCCTGCAAGAAACTCAGTCCCAGATACGTTGGTCCCTTTAACATCACGAAGCAGATCAACCCCGTCACATATCAACTCCAACTTCCCTCACATTACAAGATTCATCCTTCCTTCCATGTCTCACTACTCAAACCAAATCACCCTCCTGTTTCTGTTTCCACAGAGCCTGGCCCGACAGTGGAACCCCCTCTCCTGTTAATCCAGGAGGAAGGTGCCATCTATATGGTCCACGAGATTCTGGACTCCCGGCGCCGTGGTGGTCTCTTAGAGTATCTTGTGGACTGGGAAGGTTATGGTCCAGAGGAGCGGTCATGGGTCTCCAGAAATGACATTCTCAATCCCGCGCTACTGGATGACTTTCACTCTATCCATCCAGATCGTCCAGGATCCCGAGGGAGAGGTAGACCACCACAACGTCGGGGTCCTCGGCCCTCAGGAGCGGGCCGTGGGGGGGGGTTTACTTACCTTGTTTACTTACCTGTTGTGTCTTCTCCAGAGTTACCTTCTGCTCCTAGCTCCAACGTCCTCTCTAGTCTCCACAGTATTGTGGATCATCTCCATACTCATCATCCGAGGTGTGTGCTTACTTCCATCTCCGTCCCACGATCTCCTGCGAAACAAGAATCAAGGTTGCAAGCTACTTCAAGTCAAGAAACTCTTCATCACTCAGGACACTCACTTTCCATCTGCACCCGCACCCACTGCTGATAATAAACTCACCTGTTATACCTTTATTCCTTTGTCCGAGGGACATTCCGTGACACTTACAATGCAGACTTGAATTAAATTATATGCTATATTTACTTAGACAAAATTATTATAATTGTTATTTTTTTTTTAACTAATTATTTTGTGCCAAATGGCAAGGTTTTATGTTATTGTGCAGACTTTAAAGGATTACTCCACCCCAACATGAAAATTGTGTCATTAATCACTTACCCCTTTGTTGTTCCAAACCCGTAAAAGTTTTGTTCATCTTCAGAACACAAATTAAGATATTTTTAATGCATTCTGACAGCTCTATGACCCTCCCATAGACAGCAAAGTAATAATCACGATCAAGGTCCAGAAACGTAGCAAGGACATTGGTAAAATAATCCATGTGACATCAAGGCTTCAACCATAATTTTACGAAGCTGCGAGAATACTTTTTGTATGCAAAGAAAAAAAACAGCAAAAAAAAACAACTTTATTTAACAGTTCGTTTCCTCTACATCAGCGTAGCGCCATTTTGGAGAATATCCGCTGGACGCGAACTGCATACTCTCTTCTGTGTCAGGCACACCGGACAGATACGTCTTCTACATATATGTACGCTTTAATTTGAATGAAAACCACGCATCCAGTGTGCGGCTGACGAACTGCTGAATAAAGTTGTTATTTTTGTCGTCTTTGCATACAAAAAGTATTCTCGTAACTTCGTAAAATTATGGTTGAACCCTTGATGTCACATGGATTATTTGTCTATGGGAGGGTCAGAGAGCTGTCAGAATGCATCAAAAATATCTCCATTTTTGTTCCGAAGACGAACAAAGCTAAAACGGGTTTGGAACGACATGAGGGTAAGTGATTAATGACAAAATTTTCATTTTTGGGGTGGAGTAACCCTTAAAATAGAGTAGGTGATATATTAGATACAATTATGCTGTATATTAATAATAATAAACAACAACAACAAAAATAATCAATAATAATAATATTTTCAGTAGAATGAATAATACTAATACCAGTATTCTTTCTTTCTTTCTTTCTTTCTTTCTTTTTAGAACAAGACAGGAATGCAGATTAAGAAAAATCTAGTTACAGAGCAGAGCACTTTTACTGGCTCACTTGCTTTAAGTCTCTAAATGAACAGATTAATCATTTTTGTCATGCTCTTTCAAATCATTCTGTATTCGATTGAGTCTCTTTAATACTGGGGTCTACCATATGGTTTTACTACCTATAAATAGCTGGCCACTGGTAAAGTCTTAGGGTTGGGCAGTGAGTTATTGGACACCCCCCTACTATTTGAATTCATTTCTTATTTTATCTCTCTGGGATATCCAGCACTTAGAATGATGGGAATTACATGTAGCTACTGGGAATGGGTTGTACATTGCAAGAATGTAATTTCACACAAACATGAACAAATGATTGTTTCACAGAACTATGATAAACTGACTGAGGGCACTGTCTTAATCAATGCTGGATGATATGATTGTATGTACCATGTAATAGAGAGCTGGTATACAACTTATACCAAAGTACACAGTATGTGACCTTTAAATTCAAGTGTTACATAATTTATAACAAATAAGTCCCACATTATCTTTAGATTAGATGAAGCGTTTGTCATTCATTGGATTACCCAAAGTTATCATGACCACATATATATGTGTTGGTAACACTTTACAGTAACTGAGATTAATAAATGGTTTAGATTTGTGGTTAAAAAGTAAATACATTTTTATTGTTTAAGAAAATGACTGATCGTTTCGCTAGAGACAACCCTTATTCATTGGCTGGGATCATGTTGAGCCATTTGAAGCTGCATTGAAACTGCAATTTAGACCTTCAACCCGTTGACCACCATTGAAGTCCGCTATATGGAGAAAAATCCTGGAATGTTTTCCTCAAAAACCTTAATTTATTTCCGACTGAAGAAAGAAAGACATGAGCATCTTGGATCACATGGGGGTGAGTAAATTATCAGGAATTTGTTTTATTCTGGAAGTGAACTTTTTCTTGAGCATCACTGATAGCATAGAAACAAACCGGAACTCTGAAACCTCTTTGCATGGCATTTTATGTGTCATGGAGAAGTGTCTTCATCATAACTGTATAAAAACATCACATCTCAGCATGCAAGACATACTGGTGCTGTCACAAAATTATATCCCTAATGGCATCAGTTTCTGTGAAAGATGGCATTTGTGATTTACCGGAACATCTTAAAATGTGCTCTACTTATGTCTAGCTGTGCAGAAAGCATTACAGCTGTATTCTTTTTTTTAGTGTTGAGAAATATTACATAATGCACTGGTTTCTTTAACCATGTTAGGAGCTTAAACCCGGATTTGTAAGGTGTATGGATTTATGTAACTGTGTGGTTAAACTAACAACTATCAGATATACTGATATTGACCAAGCCCAGTAGTTGAGCCTGTCAGTTAAACTGAACACCTTTATTTATTTGTTTCTTTGTTTATACTTTTATATATATATATATTTATTTGTTGATTTATACTTAATTGTCTTTCTTTCTATTTCTTTTTGGATTTGTTGGGGAAATTATGAAAAAGTTTTCATTGTGGAAAAAAGGTATTTTTATTTGTTTATTTAAAAATAAAAGTAATAACTGCACACTTTTGTCTCTTTTGATTTACTAATTTTTATTTGGATTACTCCTCCTCTTGATATTAACAGAAGGAGGGTTCAGACACGAAGACCTGCAAGGCTTTGAGGATAAAGAGGTTTAGGGTGTTTGGTTAATAACATCTTTCACCCTCCATCTGCGTCTGCCTCATTTTAAGAATTGGATCAAGTCCTAAGGATTCTTTAGTGAGGGTTTCTGCAGAAGAAGGCAAGAAGAGAAAATGTAGGGAATAAACAGAGGCACATTGTACAATTTGAACTCACAACTTACTGAGAAGTGGTGACTTATTGTTTTATGCCACTAAATAAATAAATAAACAAACTCTAATTGATTAAATTACTTGTGCCAGATTTAGGGAACAAATAATCTTTTGATATTTGGTGGCCACTTTTGACTTTGCAACCCATCAGAACACCTTTATAACTGCATAACAACACCCCTTCAACCACCCATGGACGCAACGAATGGCGGCAAATTGTAGTGTCTTCACTGGTCAAATTTTAATAAGAGTTTTGGTTATAGTCCAACACTGATTCCCTGGGCAATGCGATCTTCATATGACAATGCTAATTATGATAATGGTGATGATGATAGTCATTATTCTGTCCTTTGTGGATGTGCTGTGACTGACGGTTCCAGCTGTTAGAATGGATTTGAGCAGCCCTGAAGGTGGCTGAGGGAAGAAAAACAATATTTGGGCTTGAGATGTAATTGGGATAATAATGATCAATTGATATAATAAAGGGAAATAAATTCAATATTACAGTATTTCATGGTTGTAGACTGGGGAAACTAATGCATTTACTTTTGAGATTAATTCAAAATATATTTGATGCTGTTAAATGCTAGCTTTTTTTATAAAGTTAATTGTTTACTGATTTTTGGGATATGGCACTCCAAAATATTAGTCAATGGATTATAGAAGTTACATAATGAATGAATTAAAAGTAAGGTTTTGTAAATAATTTTTAGAAACATTTTTTATTTGCATTTTAGTTTTTCATACCAACCGAGTACAGATTTTGAGGAATTTATGCCTAATTGTAGTATGTGTACTGATTTTAATGAATGCTTATATATATTTATATATATATATATATACACACACACCACCTACTCATTTATTATTTATTATTAAAATAATAAAATGAGAATCACCCTTGGTTGTCACCCTTGGAATTAATGGGAAATAAAAAAAAAGGACACAAATTGTCCGAACACAGTAAGGTAATTAGAATTTAGTAGAAAAATGTACTTAATTATCATAAAAATAATGTCACAATGTAAAATGTTAATGGTCCTAGAAATAGGCCTTATTGTCTTTATGAAAAACATAATTTATTATATTTGCCTTTAATTTGCAAGTGATGTGATGTTTTTTGTGAGATTCACCCTAATAGCTTTCTGCATTTATCTCCACTTTAGTAAAACTTTACGGGTCTGTGTGTGTGCACGTGTGCTTGTTTGGATTAAAATTGCTGCAGTGATATTTTTAAAAACATGATATATTGTTGGTATATTAGAATGGAGTGTAAACTCCCTAACAGAAGAGTCCACAATGAAACTGCCTTCCTAATTAAATCAAAAAGGAAAATTAGTAGCGCAGCGCCACATGTTTTGTGCCGAAGTAGCCTGTGCTCATTTGCATGACAGCACATGTTGGCTGCTCATTATGAATAGCCCTGACAATATGTTGCCTGATTGGACAGATTGCTCATCAGGACAATCCAGGTCTTGCTAGCCCACCTGGGACCCAGTAGCATTTTAACGATGCCTTTCAGCATTCAAGAAGAAAACACGTACGTTCTGTAATCTTAAACACATTTGCACAATCATGCAAATCCTCATAAGTATACGTTTGAGGTTGAGAAGACATGCAAACAGATATAGAATGACCTTTAGTGTGAATACACAAACACAGCTCTTTGTGCTGGCTAGATTGAGCCTTTAAGTTGAGAATTACATTTTTCTTTGTACAGTGCAACAGCAGCGATTCAAAAGTAAAAATCACATTCATTTTATCCAAAGAAATTATATATCAACTTATTTTGTTCTCTGATATTACGCATTATAAACATAAGGTTCTGTAGAAGCCTCAAGTCAGTTGTGTTAAATTGCCCATAATGGTATCCCAGTGAAGAACTACATCCCCTATGAATCCTATAAAGATATCCACCAATTTCAGAAGTCCAGAAGAAATCCAAGAATTCACAGAAGTCACCATTTCCATGGAAATTAAAAACTGGATAAAAAAAAAAAAAAAAACTATTGGCAAAATAACTGTGCTGTGACCGCCCATTCCCATGTGTGTGTGTGTGTGTGTGTGTGTATGTATATATATATATATATATATATATATATATATATATATATATATATATATATATATATATAAAGCATATATTGTATATACAGTATATTGTATACTAATTGTGTACTGTAGCCAATGACTATTATATTTATAATATCATCTTATATAGTTGTAAAATCTTTTTTGATTGTCATTTGCAGTGTTTCATTCATTCACTGTCTATTGTCCAATTTGAATTTTCGTTTCATCTTCCAATTAAAGGTTGAAACTTTGTGATTTATCTCTGGTTGGTTTAGTCTGTGACTTAAATCTTCACTGAAGAATGTTTTTCAAGCCATTGTGGAGAAAATGAATGGGAAAAACACTTCCAGAACCAGGGCTGCTGGCAAATATGTGGTCACCATTATGCTCTATTGTGCCATGGCAGGCCAGTGTTTCTGTCATCACACGCAGTTCTGAGCCACAGTGCTCTTTTATAGTCCTATATTTTTCCAGTGCAAGTCAATTAACACTAAATCCCAATTTTGTAATTAATATTAAAGCGATTAATGGTCTCAAAGGCATGTTATTGTCTTACATGCTGCTTTCTGCCATATGTGGCCTGTGATTTGCCCGCTGTGAGCTCAGTCGAGTCTTACTCTGGGCTGTCTGTCACACTGGATGGCAAAAGAGCTGTTCTTTGTGAAATGAAAGTGTCCAGCTGGATGTGATGTTCAATTCATCAGCTCCAGCCCAGGTTGGTTTGATAAATGGCATGGATGCTCTCCTCCATTGCACGCGCACACACAATGACACAGTCTAAGCCACCATTGTTCTCCTGTGTCAACCGTGCAATTATATGAACTAAGACATTTTTAGGGCACAAAGGCATGGAAATAAACTGACATTTAGCTTTAGTTTAAGCTTTGTTTTATATATTCAATGTAAGATATGCAAACGAGACACAACAACAATAATGTACCAAATGTACAGAAATAGAAGATGAAGAAAAAGTACCGTTAATGCTATAACCACTTATAACATATATGTTGTGCAATATGGTATCACGTGCTCTTTCTTATAGCTTTGACATTTAGGGAAAAGATCTCATCCCATGGAGATTTACTTTGAGCAGTTTAATCATTCAACAAAAAGAGTTTCATATCATTCATGGAGTCATGTATCTTCCTGGGCACTTTGGGAAATCTAACTAAAATCAGACCTTATGGTGTATCTGCCATTCTTTAATAGCATATTCTCAGATATTATGAAAGTTTTTGAAGTCATCTTTCAGTTGCAAAGAAAAGTTCAGTTGCTATTATCGAGAGTAATGTTACCGCACTAGTCAAGCAACCATAGTCAGATATTGTAAGTCACCTACTGTACGATCCTTCAGAAATCATTCTGAAATGCTCTGGAAACATTATTTATCAGTGTTGAAAATGGTTGTGCTGCTTAATATTTTTTTGTGAAAATTGTGATGCATATTCTTCATGATTTTTAGAATAATAGAATGTCTTTGAAATGTGTTGTAACATTCTAAAAGTCTTTATTGTCACTTTGCTGAATATAAGTGAGTAAATAAATAAATACATACATGAATTAATGAATGAATTAATGATATATGCTCTCAAGACTCATGGAAAGTGTCCATCCATGATTTGGATAACTTTGGTTTGGTTGTTTTAATGATAGAATTTGATGATAGAATACTTCAAATTTGTCAGTGGAGTATTAGACATCATTAATTTCATGTTGTGAAATTTATTCTGAAGAATGAAATATTGTGCTTCAGATGACTATGAAGGAACTGTAAAAAACGAAATGAATAACTCTCTGTTGGCAAGAAGCATTCAGTGTTGGCAGTATCACAGTGTATTACTTCTGCTATCCATTATAGTTTCCTGACAAGTAACCAGTGCTCCCTTGGTTTTGTCTTCACCTCGTAATGGTGTTAACCTCAGCTCTCGGTTTTCAGGCGGAGGGAGGTTTGTGAGAGGTGAGGCAGACTCTTTAACCATCCCACAGATAGAAAGTTACCCTTGACCTCTGAACAAACTGGCAATGTGCTATTTCGGTATTCCTGCCTTTCCACAGGCTTCATAAGTCAGAGTTAAAATCACTGTCTCAAAGTGCATCATGACTTCAAATCCAATAACATAATTTTTCATAACACAAACATGCTATACTACTACTACTGTAATTGTAATGAATTGACTGCTTTGTAAATAAATGTAGAGCTTATGCAATAAATGCTAGCTTGTTTTTCATTTGTGCTTTGTGTGTGATTATTAATCAGTATTACCACTCATACATAAAGGTTTATCTTAGTTTTGGTGTGGTCAGTCTATTTAGCCTCCACTTTGTGCTCTTGTATACATTACTGTTTTTTCCATATTATTTTACTCTTCACTTTTAGTCTATTAGCATAAAATACATTACTGATTTCTTTCAACGACAAGTTCTCTTTATTAGTTTTTCAAGCTCAATCCTTGAAAATGTAACTGTTATCATGAAAGCAACAGCCACACTTTGTCAGCATTGATAAAGCAGTGCGAGTCTTATGAACTCGTCAGATATAACATGCGCATCTTACAATCAAAACAAACACATTTTTCTTGCCGTTTCCACATTTGAACCATAAAAGCCCAAGTAGCTCATTTATGCTTTGATATAGTGCTTTCATGCCTTGTGTTGTTTTGAGTGCGAAATCACACAGCCACGACTATTTTATTTCATTTTATTTCACTAGGATGTCAAGCTCATGTGCATTCAAAAACTGTTTTGATATACATCAGTATATCAAGTAGAAGTTTTATAGTGAGGGACTTTTGATATTGGGCTGGCAAAACATGGTATTTGAATAGTCATCAAAGGAGAAAGGTGTTTTTTTGGTGTAGTTTTGACATCTACCAGCAGAGGTGTAAGAGTTACTGTGCTAACCAAGCAAACTTTGACCCCTTTTATATTAGCATGCATATAAATACAGCTTGAAAGTTGACACAAATAGGACTCTATGGTGCTAAAGTACCATCTCTGTCTGTCTGTTAACTCTAATCGGATGGCCACTGACTGTGGTGAATGCCACGAGCATTAGCTCTAGCTCCTAATTGGCTCGGCTTCGGCTAATTGCGCACTCCACTGGGAGGCAGAGCTGCTTATTTCAATAAGGGTAAACAAGCTCTAGCATTCCTCTAACAGTCGTGTTTTAATTAGAGGATAGTCCAACACATGTGCTGACAGAGCATGGTAGAGAGGCACGGCAAAACAAAGGGTGAATCAAAAGGCCCACGAACAAGTCTATCTCTGAAAGCCAGCCCACTCTATGTGCATTAGCACATTATTACTGATAGGGTTTGCATGCAAACATCACACCATTCACATCACAATTTGTCTGGTTTGTTAACTTGATCAAATTATGTTCCTCCCGTCCAATATCACGGTTATTCGTACATATTTTACGAGGTGGCTAATTCGTACAACCTCACTCATACAAATTCATGTGATTTTTGCTAAATCGTACGTAATTTACGAGTTGCCAGTTCGTATGAATTTGTGCGAATGACCTACACCTAACCCCGCCCCTAAACCTACCCGTCACTGGGGTTTAGACAAATCATACAAAATCGTACAAGTGAGGTCGTACGAATTAGCCACCTCGTAAAATACGTACGAATTGGTCGTGAGGTAGCGTTAATTCCTCTTAGAGTTTATGAGTAACTCTGAAAAATATTACCATAAACATATACCATGGTAATACCTTGGTGATAATGGTGGATAATCAATATGGGTTTTTCAACTCACAATACATTAATAAATTAAATGTATGTAGTTTTATCCAAATTGAATCAAATTTGACAAAATTACTGAAAATTTAATTTACACAATATTCAAAACCAACTCAATTTAAAAAGATAAATTTTCTTTGAAGTATTTTTTATTTTATTTTTTTAATGTATATGTATCCTAAAGTGCCATTTTTATTAATATGGTAGTCAGGCAGTACCGTAGTATACATTGCTGTCTCTTACATTCACCTTGGCTATAAATAAATATGAACAAATTAATAAATAAATAATCCTGTGAAATATTATTACAATTAATAAAAAATAAAAAAATGTTTTCTGTTTTAATATATTTTACAATGTAATTTATTATCTTGATGCAATACTGAAAACCAGCATCATTACTAAAGTCTTCAGTGCCACACGATCCTTCAGAAATCATTCTAATATGCTACTGTCACTTTTGATTATTTCATGAGTGTTTGCTGAGTAAAATTATTGATTTTTTTTTTTGATTTTTTGTTACAGACTCCAAATTTTCAAATGGTATTGCATATCAAAATACTGTGGTTTTACCATGTGATAACCTTACTCAAGTGGTACCATAACACCACTTTTTATTTTTTTGCTTCTTTCTTTCTTCTTCTGTTAAGATACTCATCTTCAAGTCGACTGTCATGTTTTAAGGGTAGTTAGAATGTGTGAGAGAGAGAGATGTTTCTTATTATTCTGTATTGGTTTCTTACTCCTCCCACCTGGCAGCAGCTGAGTCTCCCATTAACCTGCATGTTACCGAGGAGCTCTTAAATCTCTCCTCAGCACTTACTGTGAAATACTTTTAATCTCTTCTCTCACTCTATTGTTTAAGACTGATATACTGTAGTAGTGCTAAAGCTCTGTTTTCTGTTGGCAACATAATTTGCTTGTCAGCATTTAAACTGACTGTTTTCTAAATGTCTTCTCAATTTTTCAGTATACTAACTGTTAGGACACACCTTCAGCACTGATGAGAATCTATTAGAATCTAACTGTGGCTGCTATAATTAAATACTCTCTTATTAAATACCTTTTTTATATCAGAAATACATCATATTAGGAAAGTGAAACATGCAAATATTAACAGGGAGTACATTTCCTGGTGTTAAATCAGCACTGCTCAGTGTACATATGAGAACTGGTTCCCATATGTACACCAAACAGTGTTGACTTAACACTAGGAAATTTACTGTGTATATAGCATACTTAAAAATAAAAAATATCCTTATTGCAAAAATAATATACTTTAAAAAGTGGAAACTGAATGTAATTTGTTCAAACACCTAAATACATGTTAACTGCAAAAGAGTGAACATTTATTATGGTTTATATTATATTTATATTAAATGCAATTAGCTGAATTTTACAGTGCTTTTTGACCCACTTAAGCAGGACTTAAGTCTTTTATGTAATAATTATAATTATTATTTTTTTATTTATTATTATTATTTTTAAATACTTATAATTACTTCTATTGTCTTTGACATGTGGTTAAAATGTGCTGCCAAATGTACTGACAAGCATTTATGGTACACAAAAAAATGTCATGTATTTAAATATTTTTGTAATTGCATATTTGTAAAGTCGCAATTTAGCACACATAATTTCAAATAACACATTACAGTTAAAATTTTGCATGTGCTTTTCTATGTTACTTAACACATAAAAATAGTGTACTACTTTAAAAGCTCAACAAAGTATTATTGAAACATAATTTAATGTACGTTAAGGTGAAAATTTAACTTTTTTAAAAATATGCTTAAAGAGCCATTTTATTAATTAATATCATTTATCTGCAAGTACGTGTGTGTCTGTGTGTGATTTAACCACTTATTTAAGATTAAGGAAAGGGAAAGGGGAAAGGGAAGTGGTGTGTGGCCAAGTATGGTGACCCATACTCGGAATTTGTGCTCTGCATTTAACCCATCCAAGTGTACACACAGTAGTGAACATACACCCGGAGCTGCGGCACCCGGGAAGCAGTTGGGGGTTCGGTGCCTTGCTCAAGGGTCTCACATTAGTCATGGTATTCAGGGTAGAGAGAGTGTTGGTTATTCACTCCTCCACCTACAATCCCTTCCAGACCTGAGACTCAAACCCACGACCTTCGGTTTACAAGTCCAACTCTCTATCCATTAGGCCACGACTGCCCCATAAAACTTCATTCCCTGACCGGGAATCGAACCCGGGCCGCGGCGGTGAGAGCTCCGAATTCTAACCACTATTCTAACCACCAGGGAAAAAAACACTGCTAGTGCACATTCGATACAATTAAGTGCACTTAATTTTTTTCACAATCTGTGTTTGTCGATTTGCATGATTTATTTTATTATTTTACTATTTACTTTTTACTTTTTTTCAGAACATGGCTACCATGGTCAATTTTTCTAACAATCTTGTTGAGACAATGCTCATCCAACAGCAATATTGTCTTTTTTTTTCCAAAAATAAATTTCTGGTGAAGTATTACTTTTGCTATAAACTCAAACATCTCCCCGTCGCCAACTAAGTTTTGGAAGATGAATGGGCAAAATTGCCATGGGTACAAATGCTATATATTAAAAAACATTACTCACGGGCAGTCACATATGTTTGGAGCAATCGTCATAATGCACTGTAAGGTATCACATCATATTTGGAAGTTATCGTACAGCTGTGCTCTATAGATGGAACGCTGATATGTGGGTTGGTGTGTGTCGAGCGCTTCCATGCGTGTTTGCCGTGCAGATTGGAATCAGGATTTATGGGCGTAATAATGGAAGCTCAGTGTCTTCATTGAAACACACCGACATGCTTTCTCTGTCATCCTACACATTTATCTGTCTAAGCAGCATCTAATGGCCAAGCGAAGGCTGTTTTTGTGCAAACATGGGTCAAAGATAAAAGAGATGCTGCAATCTGCACACCCCCACCGTGACCCGACCCTTCATCATCGCGTCCTCATGAACATCAGGGCATCCAAGCAGTCTAATTTCTTATCTCAGACAACAAAGCAAGCTTACTCCAATGTTATGAAAACGCACCTTTAAGAAATGCATTTTTGCAGGTGTCTTTCGAAAACAAGCGCCTCAGATTTCTCAGACGTTTATGTTTACGTCTTGTTCAGTAGATTTTTGTTACACATTTGTTTGGTCTCAAACTGCCGCTACCGCTTTTATCTCTGCTCGGCACTGGTTGTATCAACCCCCGTCTTATTCGTTCCCTATTGTTTTCTCATTCTTTGTCATTTCTGCTTTTCATCTCTTCCCCGTTTCATTCAGCTGGTGATAAACGGTTCCATTCACGCTGAGTTTGTAGTAAACAAGACATTCATTTCTGTTACTCAGCTATCCGCAGTCTCGCTATGTCTCCACATCTGCCTTTCTCAACTACATTTCAATCATATTCTGTCTCTCCCACAATTCCTCAGTCTTTCTTCCACTGCTGATTTTTCCTTCCGTCAGTTTAGAGAGAGGAGCATTGCTTATTAAAGACATGTTTCGATCAATTCTAATGCTACTCCAGTTTTAAGTGGTGTAACAATAGCTGTTTATAAGACCTTATAATAACAAGCTACATTCTCAATAAATGAGCAAACACAACATAATTCCTACAAGCTCAGAAATGTTTTTTTTTTAGTTTTTAGTTTTAGTTTTGTAATATCCCTGTTTAGCATTTCTTTATATATTATTTAAGTTTTTCTAATTACTTAAGTAACTATATAAGTAACAACTATTACTTTTTCTTTTTTTTCAGTGAGTTGCCAAGGCATTTTTTTTTTAAGTTTAAGTTGTTCATCTAATATGTATAATTATTTAATTTCAACTTTTGATATTAAATAGTCTTGGTTAACAACAACACTCAATCTGTTCACACCCTAACTAAGATTGCTAAAGTTCAATTATTACATAAAAATGAAATATTACGTAAAATATTTACACAAAATTCACTACATATTTGAAAAATGTACATACTGGTTTTCGCTTACTACATAGTAGTACTACATAGCAGATTTATGTTATTTCAAATGCAACCAAAGGATCATTCTGACTGACTACAGAATTTTTCAATTTGTGCCTCTTTTTTCCAAAATTCCTTGTCTGAATTGAAAGTTCTCATAATCCGCTTTTATATTCTTTTATTCTCAGTTAGGCATTTGAATGTTTCCATGGTGCCCTGGATATTGATGGATTACAAGCATGGGTGGCCTCCCCATCAGCGAAGCAGTTCTCCTGCTACCACGATGGTGTTGACTTGCTAATGTGCAAAAGTATCAGTATGAAACATGATGGATTTATTGTCAGCTGTGATGCAGACAAGTGGTTAAGATGGAAAAGCAATTGCACCTCGGAGACTGTGATTCTGGACTAATAAGGAGAGCAGAGACGTTTACTTATCACAGTTTTTAACGTAAGAACACATGAACCTAATAAAGCATGAGCTCTGTGTGTAGGCCTACTGTACAGATGCTTGTTTTCCCACTTCACCTTGTGGAAGGGTTAAAGAAACTAGGTACAGTAAAACTGTCTTTTTTGTTCATTAGTAAGGGATTTGTTTGCTTTGTTGGAGTTAACACACATAATCATCCACATGACTCTAGTCCATCAGTTAGCGTCTTGTGAAGGAAAAAGCTGCATGTTTGTAATAAAACAAATCCATCATTAAGACATTTTTAACCATTGCTTCTGGCTAAGAATTGCGCTCAGATCAAGTTTATAAGTGAAAACAGTCTGCAGTTCTAAACAAATATGTTGTAGATTTTGATATGAAAGGGCAACAGGAGGTGGACTTTCTGACTGGAGGAAGCATCGTTATGCATTACAAACTGGCATTTTGGCCAGAAACAACTGTTTAAATTTAAAATGTCTTAATGATTACATTGTTTCTTATAAACACACAGTTTTTCACTTCACAAGACATTCATTGATGGACTGGAGTCATGTGGATTACTTGTGGATTACTGTGATGTTTTTATCAACTGTTTTGACTCTAATTCTGACGGCACCCATTCACTACAAAGTATCTATTAGTATGTAATGATAAATTTCTCCTAATCTGTACTTATGAAGAACTCATTTTGGTTGGCCTGATGGTGAGTAACTTTTGAATACATTTTCATTTTTGGGTGAACTATACCTTTGCGTTCAAAAGACAAGAAAGGTAGATATACACAACCACTCAAGGGTTTGGTGTTTTTTGGTTTTTAAAATAAAGTAGTATTATTCAGCAAGGATGCAATTAATTGTTCAAAAGTGACAATAAATACTGAAAGAATGTCTGTTAAAAAATGCTGTAAAAAATGTATCACGGTTTCCACAAAAATGTTAAGCAAAGCAACTGTTTTCAAGATTGATTTACAGTGTATTATACAGTGATTTTTCAAGGGAGATCAGTGGTTTTAAAGGTATTTTTATAGGTCATTTTTAGGTGCAGTTCTTCGTCTTCTTTTTGCTGTTTTGGAATGTCTTAAAGCATTATGAATAAAAATTAAATTGATAATGCAGAAATGTAAATATTGAAAGCTTAACGACCTAATGGTACATTCATATGTCACATAATACATTACACATACATGTAAAGAATCATGTGGGGCCTGAAGCCTAGTGCTCTATGTAGTGAGGAATGACATTTTGGGCCTTTTTGTAAACACTTATTTGATCATTAATAAAACAAACATTTCTGAGATGCATGAGAGTAATATAAAGTTAGCAAACATATACACAGACAAATAGACACAGATAGTGAGAGCAAGAGTGAAAGAATAACCCCTTTATGGGATCTAATATCATTGGTTTATGGTCTCATAACACTTATCTGCTGTGAACAGACCTTACTCAGTGTGATCCAAGCCAACTGAGTCTTTATTAGTACATCCACCTGGTCCCTATAAAATCTCTTAAACAGAGAACATTCTGTCTGATGGCAGGGTTTACAGATGCAGCATTAATGTTGATGTTTATTGATGACCTGCTGACCCCTGTTGTCCAAGCATGTGTTTTTTTGCTTTTGGCATGGTACTGCATTCACACTTTTCACCATTTAGTTTAATTATTCAAAGCACATTTACCAATAGCTTAGCTTCTCTACAAACAAGTCAACGCATTTTGATATACCTGCTAATTACAAAATGGCATGCAGAAATGTCAGTATTTCTTTTTCATACTCATTTTCTGGGGGGAAAATATGCTCCAACATGTCATTTCTGTCACTAGAGTTGTAGCTGAACTTGACAGCCAGCTATATAACCACCATATTATGTTTTTTGGATGGAAAAAAATGTTTTTATAAACCCATTTTAGTTATGAATTATGCAAGCTATGTAGAAAGCGCAGACTGACCAAACTTAGACTTTGATTTAGATTTAGACTTGAATGTGTGGTTTCTAAAAATTGTTACTGCATGATGCAAGTTTGTGAGATGTATTGAATTTACTGAAAAAAAAGACTTTTACAACTTTTTCAGCCTTTCTACTTCAAAATTTAAATGTGTTACATACTGATTCTTTGTAATTAGTTGACATTTACTAGCAATTTATGAATGAAAACTTGTTTTACAGCTTTTTTCAGCATTCGTACTTGTGCTTTTGTTTCTTTCATTTTAATAAAATTAATAACTCTGGAGTTTAAAAACTCTTTTAAATCTAAATGCACACTGTAAATGTTTTCTTTTTGGTTGTACATACTTTAAAGCAATGCCTATTGGAGTGCATTTTCCAAGAAAATACTCTTTCAGTTTTTCTTTTTCAAAATCTTAAAAAAAAAAAAAAAAAAGTTTATCTCAGTGAATTACTTGCCATTTCTTTGTGATGATTTGTGAAACTTACTAGGAATTTCAGAGTTATTTGTTTTTTTTTTTTAATTTTCAGCCTAAGCCCAGTAGTGTCTAAAATAATTTTGGAGAAAAGATACTTGAAAAACATGTGCCTGAACAAATGACTCTCTTGTGTGTGAACTTTTATGTGAGCTCTCTGTACATCCTAAGCCATGAGCCATGTGATCCAGTTATTCACTGTTCTATCTAAGCATGCTTGGAATCTAGGCATGCACTTTAAATAACATCTTTCAAGTGACTGTAGCGGGGAGAGTGAACACTTGTAATAGTCACTCAATAGTGATTCACTCTGAGGAAATTCTCTGCTGATTGCTCTTCAGAAATCTGGAGACTCAAGCTGGGAAACCAAACTCCCAGAGTAGCAGTTTGAGTTTCCTTCTTTTTGATTAATATTTAAAAAATTTTTTAAGATAAATTGTTATTTAATTAATGGCATATATGTGCTCACATTGAAATAGGACTCGCATGTTCTCGGTACATGTGATGGCAGTGAAACGAGCACAAACTATTTCCATAATGTTTATCTGAACTCTGAACAATTTACCTGGCAGGTAAAAAAATAAATGTTTTATGGATGCCAGCCAAGCTGTTATAGTGAACTTAAACTTGGAAATAAATTACTTGAAATAAAATTAAATGCAAACTTATTTACGTACTTATAGCAATAATAATAATTAGTATTATTATTATTACTTTCAGCTAGTTGGCAAGACATAATTTCGTGTTTTTTTTTTTTTTTACTTAAAATACTACAATAATAAAAAATTTAAATAAAAAATTTAAATGTATAAACTACATAAATAAATGTAAAAATAATAAAATGACAAAAATGCATACTAAAACTTAAAAATTCAAGTGAAAAAAGATCATATAAATATAAATATTAACATGAACAAATTATTATTATAATAGTATATCCATATTAGTAAAATAACACTGCAATTGTCAAAGAGGACATTTTTGAAAGCTTCTGCCATTCTGCTCTATTTCATCTTTTAGCAAACTTTCAATCACCAAAAAAAAAAAATAATAATTTTCACACTACTTAATAAAAACAGGTTAAAAACTATTACTATATATGGAAAGACACATAGCTTGTTGATTATTTCTTCACGTTGCAGGGTTTGTTTTACTCGGAACACTAGCTGGCCTACTGTATATGGATGATCCAGGACAGGATTATTGACCCGTGATCCTGGGATTTATGCTCCGGTGGTCAGGCTTGGCAAAGGAGGAGCTCTCAGTGTGAGATGTGATTAAGTTTTGTGACTTGTGTATGGCTGAATTGCAGGAATGATGGATCTGGAAAATGGGCAGATCTTATTACACCACCTGTCCTTTAAATCACAAAGCAACAACCCCCCTGCATCCAAGGTCACCAGCAAGGACAGAGGTTAATGTCTTAACATCTGGCCTGGAAAATTCCTATGCTGGAAACGGGAGAATCTAGAGCTGAGTTAGCGTGATTGACAGTTTTATAGGCATGTGGGTTATACACATGTGATATAAATATAGCATCAGTATTTATGTGCTTCATTCATCACACTATCATGCTGTGCTGTGGTTCTATGTGAAGAAATCATAAAATGTAACACTCGTTCCACAAGGGAGTATCCATTGCTCATTTGGTTTAATTTTAGTGAAGAATGCATGCTGTTAGTGTCAAAGGTGAAGTGTCTTGTCCAAGAATGGCAGTAAATAAAGTGACTCTTCTGATATATAGTTTAGATCACCTTTGATACGTCATTGAAAAGCTTGAGGTTGATAAGATTTTTTAAAAGCTTTTGAAAATGGATGTCTTTTGAAAGCAGCACTTTTTTAATAGTAATAATAAAAAAATACAGTTAAAAATAGTAATATTGTGAAATATTATTACAGTTTAAAATAACTGTTTTCTATTTTCATATACAGTATTTTAAAATGTAATTTATTCATGTGATGCAAAGTTGTATTTTCAGCAGCCATTACTTCAGTCTTCAGATCTTCCTTTTTTTTTTCTTTTTCTTTTTTTTTACATAACTGTTTTTTTTGGGTTATTTAAATTATGTCATGCACTGAAACATGTAATGCTTTAATGAAGATATGAAGTAGATATATCACATACCTGCAATGCAACAGGTAAAATACAATTTTGAGAAAGCAATGCAGATGTACAACCAGATATGTATCCTTAATTATTCATTTTGTTGACTAAAGTATATGGTCTTGAGTGCATGTGATCCTCTATGAGCCCTGCATATATAAATATTTCAGCTTTCTATCTGAAATAAGAAAAAAAGGTCAAATCAGTATTGATTTGTATAATTATACAATTCTGACCAGTCTCTAGGAGGAAAAAAATATTCACTCATGAAGTGCCTTGAACAGATAAAGGGTGCTGCTAAAATTTTCCAGCACTGCCTATTTTTTAATTAACCACAAACTGGCACTATGGAGGTGAAGTCAGAGCTAGACAGAAAATCCAGGAGGCTTTTGTGTTCTCAAATCAAATTGTGTTGCTATGGATCAGAGTTTTAGTTCTTGGATACAGGAGTCCTTGCTAATTCAGCAAGGATTTTACCTGAACCCCATAACCCACAAATGCAACCTGTTGCTCCATGACAGCTAACACAACACAAACATTCAGAAATGGCTGATTAATGTCTCCAGAATATTCTGCAGAGAAATGATAACTACAGAGACAAGTGTAAAACTACCATCAGTAAAACTAAGTATTGACATAAATGCAATACGAAACCCTTTTATTTTCTGCTTTAACGTCTTTTCTATGTACTGGTGGTCGGTGGTGGAAGCAGCTACAAGTTGAATTTGGGGTACTGGATATTTTAGTAGTTTTGCTGCAATGCTCTCACTTATTTAAACATTGTAATGTCATGACTATCCAGTTTGCCCATTTAAAGAGGCATTCATGAGAGTTTCCCTCAATATAAATTTACAAAACATTGGTAATGTATTAACTATAGACTAAACAGATGAACTGTGTTATGTGTTTTCCATCTCGTATGTTGAAACAGGAGCATTTAATGCTCTGGACATGAATTCCCCACCACTTAACAGTTCAACAACACTATTACAGTCATTACGTAAAGGTTAAGGGTAATTCACTCTGGTTTTCCATCATGATCATGGATAGTAAACATAGTAAACTTTTCTCATGATTATTATGACATAAGGGCTCAATAATGAGGGAAGCCTCCAGATAGCTGAACATAAATCATGGTAAGTGGTGTCTTTTACTTGCTGGTGACCTCTAAGCTAGCTAAAATATTCATGATACTCATGGCTATGCAGAAAGGATGTCTATGTCCTCTGGAGTAATAATGACAGAGTCTGGTAATGCAATAAGAATGAATAGTGCCTACTGATAGTGTTGGCTATTTGCATGCGCTCTATGTTGTTTTAGGACCCAAATACCTACAAGGGTTGTGTGATATTCAGTGGAAAACAGGATGCTGAAGTAGATTTGTATTTGAATGTAAAAATGATTCAAATTCAACACCCCCCCCCCCCCCCCCCCCACACACACACACACACACACAAAATGATTTAATTGTTAGTAATTTCCATAAATAATCACAAAAAATGGCAACACAATGACGGTTGAAGCAGACTAAAATAGTATTTTGTGTGTGTGTGTGTGTGTGTGTGTGTACTCCCTGTGTAATGGTAAATTGCTAATTTTAACTAATTTTTAGTAAAGCTGAAATAAAATATGAATATTAGATGAAAAGCTACCACACACACAAGTTGATATACAAAAATTAAAATAAATGAAAGCTAAATAGAAATAATAAAAAAATAAACTGTGAAATTGAGAGTGACATTGAATTGAAAAATGTTACAAATTTAAAAACGTCAAAGATGTTAAATTTAAAAATATTACTAAAATAACAAAAAATGTAATAAAATATAATAATATATGTAATAATATATATTTTAATTTTTTTTTTTTCAAAATAATAAACGTATACTGTAATGCTAAAATTGCACTGTTCCTGTCCATATGCAATTATTTTAATTAGAAAAAAATATATATTTTGAAAAACAAAATGCAAATCTAGTTTATACAATTACTGTAACATCAAAAGAGCACAGATATCAAGAGCCACCATAATATACAATGCCCTCCAAAACTATTGGAACAGTAAAGATAAAATTGCTCTGTTGGCTGTGGAGTCAATATCATTTACAAATATGATTAAAAGATGAATATACGACAAAACTACAGAATATCACATTTTATTATTGGGTGATTCAACACAGATGTTTTACCAGCTAAGAAGTTCAGCACTTTTAGAGTTCATCCCTCTATCTGATGTGAGCATAAGTATTGGAGCAGTTGCCTCACAGGTCTTTCTAAGTGATCAGCTGTGTCCTGTTGCATTAATTCTTCAGATATTAAAAGCAGGGAATGTGTTGTATCAGTTATATCCATTACTTCTGCATTCTGAATCTTGCGTTCGATGATGACACACACAAACCAGGATGAAAACGAGGGAGCTGACTTTGACAGAAAAGGAAGCAATTTGGATGCTAAAAGAAAAGAGGAAGTCAGTTAGAGCTCTAACAAAAACAAAGGGCATGGAGAAATCAAGAGTTTGGAAACCACCAGTGACACCAGCAACCAACAATGACCTGATCGGCTGAGAAAACAACAGTAGTTGATGACAGACAAATCATAAAAGCTGTGAAAATGAATCCTAAAAGACATGTCTGTAAAATCACCAACAACTTCCAGAAAGCTGGGGTGATGCTCTGACAATTTACTGTCCTCAGGAGACTTTGACACAGAATTACAGATGCTACACAGCAAGATGCAAACCTCTGACCAACACCAAAAATAGAAAGGCAAGATTAGAGTTAGCAAAAAAGTACAAAGGTGAGCCAGAAGAGTTTTGGAACTGTGTTTATGGACCGATGAGACAAAGATGAACCTTTATCTAAGTGATGGGAAAGCAAAAATGTGGAGAAAAAAAGGGAACTGCAATGATCCCAAGCATACAGCCTCATCTGTAAAGCATGGTGGAGGTGGTGTCATGGCATGGGCATGCATGGCTGCCTCTGGAACAGGCCCTCTCATCTTTACTGATGACTTAATGTATGATGACATTAGCAGATCGAATTTGGAAGGGTACAAAACCATGCCTACCAATATTCAAGAAAATGCCGCCAGATTCATTGGGAAATGCTTTATATTGCATCAGGAAAATGACTCAAAACACCCTGCCAGTTCAGTCAAGGTATTTATAAGGCCAAAGAAATGGAAAGTCTTAGATTTCCCAAGTCAATCTCCAGATTTAAATCTGATTGAACATGAATTTCACCAGCTGAAGAGGAGAGTAAAGGCAGAAACTCCCCAAAACAAGCAACAATTGGAATTGGCTGCATTAAAGGCAGGGAAAACCATTTCAATGGATGAGACCAAGAGTCTGGTGATGTCTATGGGTCACAGACTCACTGCTGTGATTGTGTGCAAGGGATCTGCAACTAAATAATAGCTTTTAATCTTTTATATCTGCCTTATGTTCGACTGTCCCAATACGTATGCTCACATCAATGAGTGGGATGAACTCTAAAAGTGCTGTTCTTTTTATTTGGTAAAACATATTATATAAAATATAATATAATTATATTATATATATATATATAAAACATATATAAAACATACATGTGTTGAAACGGCTAATAATAAAATGTGACATTCTGTAGTTTTGTCTCATATTCATCTTTTAATCATATTTGCAAATGTCTTGACTCCACAGCCAACAGAGCAATTTTGTCTTTACTGTTCCAATACTTTTGGAGGGCACTGTATGTGTGTTTTAGAAGCTTTCTATTATGAGCTGCTAGAAGCCACAAACGCCTATGGCTGTATCCATGTCCAGATTAAGGTGCTGAACCCTCTGAGAACAATATTTTTTCTTGTGCCGTGGGAGCTATTTTCCCTTAGCTTATGCAGTGATGCAGACTCCTCCATATATGCTGCGACACAAAAGAATGCCGGTGCCTGAAGCAGCTCATCAAGATACAGTAGCTGCTTTAGTGCTGCCTGTCAGCCAAGCAACGTCTTTATCCTCACCTCCCGCCCATTTACAAGGCTTCCTGGGACTTTCATTATGTACTCTGACACAATCCAATGGACAGATGAACTGACAAGGCCTTTAATATGACTGTAGCAGTGCCTCGGGAAAGAATCTTCACACTCCTCGACACAGAGAGCTGGAGATGGACTGAACTAAAACCCACAGCTAATTGTAGATGTGTCATATAGCTCAGCATGAGGGAGTCATAGTTGCATTTTTACTGATGAAACCATAGTTCAAATAATTCTAATCTCTTTATTGATTAACGTCTTACAGTATGGAGCTGATTTATTTTTAGCAAATGTAAGATTTAACAGCATGATTTCCTTTTTTTCTGATTTAAGCAAGACAATTTATTTGCCCTGTGGCCACACTGTCCAGTGTCCAGTGTTAACTGAAACTGATTAAAAAACTGTTTTTGGTAACTGAAATAAACCATGAATATATATATAGCAACGCTATTGTTACAAATATATATATACAGTGTATATATATATATATATATATATATACTGTATATATATATTTGTAACATCTGCGTATGATCCTTGATGGTCGTTGGGACTTTATGTCTTAAGAGACCCCTTTTAGCCTTTTTACATTTGCATATAATTCACAGACCTGGCCCCACATCCAACGTTTATATGGGTGCTAAATTGCCAATGGTTGCCACCCCCCCCCCCCCCCCCCCACTGTCAAAAAGATGCTAAACAGACTACTATCTTTTCTCTCCATCGGACTTCAAACACATTCCAGAGAACTGAATGACCCTCGATACCAGATACCAACGGCCTGGCTGACCAGTGGACTACTTCCACGAATACAACACACATAACACACATGCATAGAGACATTTCCTTTATTTAGACCATAATTAATCAGTTACAAGGGTATCTGCTATATGCATGTGTTGTTTGTATGTTTCCTTATTATATTAGCCTAGTGACCACTCGTTATTTGTATTATTAAGCTCTAAATACTCATATTCAGGTGTATGAATGTATCTCTGGTTTAATATCTTTTAGATGTCTCTTTCTTGATATCAAAATTATCTGCTCTTTATTTATCAAACGATGTACACTATGTGATTGTGAAATGCATAATACTATTTTTACTGGACTGTGGGAAGAATTACACAGATTGAGCAGAACAGTCATAAAACATGCAAATGAGGTGTGAAGTGGAACAAAGAAACACTTTCCCGCTGAAACTATGTGCCTTGTTATTGGTCAAACTAACCAAAATGGGTGTTACAGGGAAACCAGATAAAACTTCTCCCACACCCAAAAGGCGAGGTCTTCGTCTCTTTTACTTTTCGGTGCCCTGGAGACACACATATCACCTTGGAAATCTCAAGACTCCCCTTGCGGGGGGAGTCCAAGCTTCTGGCAGTTTTAAGTCCAGTAACTTTGTCTATTCACTTCGGACCAATCAACCCATGGCTGGAATGACGAAGCTTTCACGCCTAAAGGAATTCATCAGGAATCTACGCATTATACATACAGCAGGACACTTTACTCAGCATCAACAAACCAATGCAAGTAACCGCTTGTTAACTGTTTAGATACGCTTCTAGGCATCAACCCCTTGTAATTAAGGTGATGTGATTCTCTGATGGTTCTAACAGGTTGTGATGAAGTGATGGGTAAATCCTGCCATTACTCTCTTGCTTACACCCTCCCTGTTGCTCCTGGTGTGTAGAAAGGAACCCAAATGCACTGAGCCTCCATCAGTTGCCATGGTTCTGGAAAGGCAGAAACTGTACTCAGAATCTACCAGTTGAATAAAATGGTAATGCTTGCTTGCTATTTCTTAAGAAGTTTTTTTGTTTGTTTGTTTTTTGTCTAGTATGCTATACTAATGCTGCCATATGCTTTGCTCAAGCTCAGACACTTTTTTTATTTATTTTTATAATTTGTTAATAACAGTATACCTTGATTATTGACATAATGACTTAGATTAGCATCAGGATGGTAACAAAGAGCTAAATTTAGCTGCAATGATGTTACTTGAAGTAAAAAAAAATAATCTGGTAATTGGGGAAATATATATATATATATATATATATATATATGTATATAAACATTTGATGAAAATTAGAAACGTTGCTGTGTGTGTCAACTAAGCAAAATAAAGTTACTAAAATTACTAAAACTGAAATAAAAATAAATTAAACCTGCAGTATATATAAATATTTTAACCTAATTAAAATGTCCAAAGCTCAACAAATTAAAACTAAAAATAAAATTAAGTCCAAAAATGTAAAAATATAATTTAATTTAAAACATTAATAAAGATTACATTGAAAGAATGGTGTATAATTTACAAAAAATTGTACAGAATTTCACTACTGGTGCATTCAAGTCATGTCGGATACATGTCATATTTACGAGTTGAACGTATATGAACACCACCACGAAGTCATTATTACGAGTGGGAAACTCAAAATTTTCTTTAAGCCCTGAGTTTTTGACTTGGGGGCGTATCAGTGAAAAAAAAGTGTCGGATGCAATGGACACAGCCAAAGTCTAAAGATATGCAGCATCGGAAAAGTTGTTTAAATTAATAAAATTATTATTTTTTTTTTATGTACAATAAAACTATATAAGTTAAATATACAAAATATTATTGTATTGTATAATTATAATAGAATATATAATTATTCAGTTCACATCACCTTCATAAATTAAATAAAAATGGAAAAAAAGAAAAAACACAATCATGCACATTCTTCATTCAATATTTTGTAGATATAGTTTAAGAAATCGTTGAATTTTATGTAGGAAAGTTTAATCGCCATCTTTTTTCTGACCAAAGTTACAGTGACAAAGTGACGCACCTGACGTCATAATAACGACTTGTCAATTCGTAAGTACAAACGTCCCAGGAGGACTTGAACGCAGCATACAATTACAAAGAAGTAACAAGTAGCGTAACATTTTGAAGTATAAAGACTAAAATACTTTCTTATGAAACACATTTCAACAATATAACAATCAATTGTTAAATTGTACAGTTGTAAATAAAACATTGCATAATTGTATATAATTAATATTGAAATAATAATGACAGTTAGCTTACTTAAGTAGGTCAATTTGAAACCCATGTTGACCCTTTATGCAGCAATATTGAAAATATCATACAGATTTCTATAATGTTATGTAATTTTGCAAAAAAATATAAACATTTTCTGTGAAACAAACCAACAAACTGTACAAAACAGCACCAAATTGCTTAGATCCACTGCTAATATTTTGTGATGTTTGTGCTACTACAAGTTGTCTTTTTGGTTGGTCAAACAGCAGTGATCTTGTCCATTTGTTCAGTGGGAGTGCGCTTAATCCTGCTCTCCCAGAATTCCCTCCTGCAGCTTCCTTTGATTCGGCTCTTTCACGGCTCCTCTGAGACCCAGCAGAGATTCTACAGATCTTTTGATCTCAGATGGTATTAAGGGCCACACAGTTTGATATACTGAACCATTTACAACCACAAAATCCCAGTTTCACCCTAGATTTTTAATGGATGTTGTCTAGACCTTTATCTTTCTTGCTGCTTGTTTCCAGTGCTTGCTTTCTTTGCTTGTGTCTTGTCAGGCAGCATTCATAGATAGAAAGGCATCAAGGTTTGTGTGACATGCTTTCTAGAGATGCATCCATATGATTGGATCCACAATCCTACTACCCAATCTTACTGAGTGGTTGAAAGAGAGTTCCTCTTCAGGAACTCGAGCTGCGTCAGGAGACGCTTTGGGGAACGCCTACAGCGTAACCGGCTCTGAATACCAATGAAATCTGTCCAAAGAATGGGAGGGACGTCACGGGCGAGGTGACGTAATGAGTCAGCTGGTATAAAAGCACGTGCGGTGAAACTGGCGGCAGCTTTTTGTCATTCAGCAAGCGCTCTGTGTTTCTGTCAGTCTTATTTACTGTTGTCTGTCTTTAGCTATGGCTAAGAAGAGCCAGTTTAAGGCTTGGATTATGGGAGAAGCGCAATACGAGCTGTGTGTTCCTCCCTGCAGATGTTTTTCGTGTATGCAGAGGATACACACAGCTTGTGTGTGTTTGGCGTTCCCCGCGGCGCTGCCCGCTTCCGCTGAGGCAGCGCTCGTGGGGTTTGCGGCGGGATCTGATGGAGGGATCGGAGACGAGCGAGTCTCTATCTCCATCCTCACCTGTCATATCCCATGACCGCTCCTCAAGTTCGGAAGCCCGCCTCGCGGTTACTTCCCCTCGGGCAGCGGCGTCAGCGTTTCTCGTGTCTTCCTCCGAGGAGGTTGACATGGGAAGCGTCGAGCATGTGCACCCACTCTGTCACCCCAATATGAGGAGCTTGTGGAGTGGCTTGTCGAACCGCAGTGAAGGTTTTCTGCATTTCTGCGGTTTCAGACTCGCCTCCACATCCGAGCCTGCCTTTTTTTCCCCGACCTCCACACTGAGGTGTCGAGGTCGTGGGGAAAACATTCGGCCCACCTCTTCGTCCCCTCTTTGAGTGCTATGGTAATTTGATGGGGACGAGTGAGCGCGGTCACAGAGCGATGTCGCGTGTGGAACAGACGCTTGCGAGCTATCTGTCCCTTGACGCTGCGTCGTCTCTGAAGGCAAGGGGTACGCGGCAGCGGGTCGGGCTTATGTCTGCACGCCATGGTGGTGTTGCGGGCATGCTAGGCTGACCTGCTCAAGGAGTTGGATGAAGGCGGGGTTTTCTCCCTCACCACTCTCTAGCTCACGGGGCTGCTGGGCGAGAGCAGCCCCTGCCGCGTGCTGGCTCCTCGTATAGGCAAGCTCGCCCGTTGGAGCGGGTCGGGGCGGTAAGAAGGGTGCGCGGTCAAGGACCTCCCAGCCAAGCAGGCGAAGAGGTCTTCGGCCAAGAAGCCCTGATGTGAGTGGGATCAGGGCTTATGAGGGTAGCCCCGGTGGGGTAGAGCACGATTCAACGCAGCGTACAGTGCTCGTCTTCCCCCAGTGCCCTCAGGAGATCGTTCTGCCAACCCTGCCACCTATGGTGCTTCAGGGCGCAGCGGTCTCCAGCGAGCGTACATCTCAGTCTCTTCCACTCGGTACCGTAGCGGAGCTGGGATGCTCGCCACTCCTTCGGGGGTCTCTAGAACAGTTAGTTCGGTCGTTCCCTGCCGGTGCGCCGCTTCAGGGCACCGAACTAGCCGCTCCGGTTACACCAGAGGCCAGTCTCGAGAGACTGGTTCCCTTAGTAGACTATTTCGCAGCATGGGAACTACTGCCAAATGTGTCTCGATGGGTCCTGCGCACTGTAGAGAGAGGCTACAGAATCCAGTTCGATTCTCGTCCGCCTCAATTCAACGATGTGAATTCCACGTTCGTGGGCCCCGAGCAGGCTCTGGTAATGGAACAAGAGGTAGATACTCTTTTAAGGAAGGAAGCCATCAAGGATGGGTCCTCCTTACGAAGAGAGTCCGGGTTCTAAAGCCGGTACTTCATAGTTCCAAGGAGGATGAAGGATTGCGTCCCATTTTAGATATGCATCATTTGAACCGCTCAGTCTGCAAGACTGAAGTTCAAGATGCTCAGCTAAGTATCTCAGATCAAGTCCGAGGACTGGTTTGACACGTAGATCTAAGGAACGCATACTTCCATGTCTCCATCCTTTGCACTCACAGGAAGTTCCTGAGGTTTGCTTTCAGGGGCAAAGCTTACCAATATCGGGTACTTCTCTTCGGCCTAGCACTCTCACCCCGCACTTTTACGAGTGTCTCGTTCGCTAAAAGTGTTGGGGTTAAGACTGAACCCCAAGGAAAGTGTGCTGTCTCCATTACAGAGAACCACTTATCTGGGGGTGGTGGGGATTCGACCACGGTGCAGGCACGTATGTCTCCTGCCCGGATCGAGTCAATCCTCATGACAGTCAGGAGAGTGAAAGAAGGCCAGTCACTCACTGTCAAGCAGTTTCAGATACTGCTGGGTCTGTTGGCAGCTGTGTCCAACGTGATACCTATTGGCCTGCTGTACATGAGACCCCTACAGTGGTGCTACCGAACTAGCCGCTCTCACTACACCAGAGGCCAGTCTCGAGGAACTGGTTCCCTTAGTAGACTATTTTGCAGCGTGGACTGCAAAATGTGTCTAGATGGGTCCTGTGCACTGTAGAGAGAGGCTACAGAATCCAGTTCGATTCTCGTCCGCCTCAATTCAACGGGGTGAATTCCACGTTAGTGGGCCCTGAGCAGGCTCTGGTAATGGAACAGGAGGTACATGCTCTCTTTAGGAAGGAGGCCATCGAGGTGGTTCCTCCTCACGAGAGAGAGTCTGGGTTCTACAGCCGGTACTTCATAGTTCCAAAGAAGGATGGAGGGTTGCGTCGCATTTTAGATCGCAGCATCTCTGAACCGCTCAGTCAGCAGACTGAAGTTCAAGATGCTCCCACTCAGGCAGGTCGTGTCTCAAATCAGGTCCCAGGACTGGTTTGTCGCGATCGTTCTAAAAGACGCATACTTCCAGGTCTCCATCCTTCCCTCTCACAGGAAGTTCCTGAGGTTTGCTTTCGGGGGCGAAAATTACCAGTTCGGGTACTTCCCTTCGGCCTAGCACTCTCACCCCGCACTTTCATGAAGTGTGTGGATGCCACGTTAGCTCCGCGGCTACGGGGCGTACGCATACTCAATTATATCGACGATTGGTTGATTCTCGCTCAGTCAGAGTGGAGGGCGGCTGAAAGTGTTGGGGTTAAGGCTAAACGCCATGAAGAGTGTTCTTTCTCCAGTACAGAGAACCACTTATCTTGGTGTGGTGGGGGATTCGACCACGATGCAGGCACGTATGTCTCCTGCTCGGATAGAGTCGATCCTCATGGAAGTCAGGAGAGTGAGAGAAGGACAGTCACTCACTGTCAAGCAGTTTCCGAGACTTCTGGGTCTGATTGCAGCTGCGTCCAACTTGTTACCTATTGGCCTGCTGTACATGAGACCCCTACAGTGGTGGCTCAAGACCAAGGGGTTCTCCCCGAGGGGAAACCCGCTTCGCATGATCAAGGTCACGTGGCGGTGCCTACGTGCCTTGGACATGTGGAGACAACCTTGGTTCTTGTCCCAGGGCCTGGTGTCAGGAGCTCCTTGTCACCGCGTAACGCTAACGAGGGATGCATCCCTCACCGGTTGGGGAGCAGTCATGATTGGCCGCCCTGCCCACGGTCGGTGGAGAGGTCATCATCTCGCCTGGCACATCAACAGGCTCGAGATGCTGGCCGTGTTTCAGGCTCTGAAATACTTTCTCCCAGACCTGAGAGGTCACCATGTGTTAGTTCGCACCGACAACACATCGGTGGTCTCTTACATCAACCACCAAGGACTGCGGGCGCCCCCTGTACAGGTTCAAGAAATCCTTGTGTGGGCCCAGGGCAAACTCCTCTCACTGAGAGCTGTTTACATCCCTGGGCATCTCAATATGGGAGCAGACACCCTGTCGAGGCAGGGGCTGTTATCCGGGGAATGGATGCTTCACACCGAGGTGTGAAGCAGATCTGGAGAGTGTTTGGTCAGACTCAAGTGGACCTCTTCGCCACTCAAGAGTCAGTGCAATGTCCCCTCTGGTACTCTCTACGTCATCCAGCTCCGCTGGGGCTGGATGCCATGGTACAGACATGGCCGAGGCTTCGTCTGTACGCCTTTCCCCCGATCGCTCTGCTCCCTGGAGTTCTGGAGAGAGTGCGCCGGCCGGCTGCTATTAGTAGCCCCGTTCTGGCCGGGCCGAGTATGGTTCTCGGACCTGATTTCCCTCCTCGACGGTTCTCCGTGGGAGATTCCAGTCAGGAGGGATCTCCTTTCACCCTTGTGCACCCCCGCCCGGAGTTGTGGAAGCTGTGGGCGTGCCCCTGAGGGGGCACAGCTCATAGCTTACGGTCTCTCAACCGAGGTTGTTGAGACCATTCTCCAATCCAGAGCTCCCTCTACGAGGAGACTGTACACCCTGAAGTGGGGACTCTTCACTTCATGGTGCGGAGATCGCCAGCTCGACCCAGTTAACTGCCCGGTTGGTACAGTGCTGGAGTTCCTGCAGGCTTGACTCTCTGCAAGGTTAGCCCACTCCACCTTGAAGGTCTATGTGGCGGCAATCTCGGCTTACCACACCCCTCTTGGTGGACTGACAGTGGGCAGACAGAGTCAGAGCTCATTCCATGAGGAGTGTGGCGGCCTCCAAGACCTTTCTCACAGGTGTCCCTGTCCAGGACATCTGCAATGCTGCGGGATGGTCTACGCCCCTGACCTTGTCAGGTTTTATGGCCTAGACATACGAGCCACTCCAGGTTTTTCCGTTCTCTTGCCCTAGCTGTGGTCTGTATGGATACACACAGGGCAGGGATTTGGAAGTCTGGTGCCGTGGGTATCTCGTTCCCCGAAGTGTTTCCTGACGCGGCTCGAGATCCTGAAGAGGAACGTCTTAGGTTACGTATGTAACCCCAGTTCCTCGAAGGAACGAGACGCTGCGTCACGAGCCCACACTTCCGGCATCCCTGCCAGCGCTTGCTTCATTCTAGAACCTGACGCCGGTTTCACCGCACGTGCTTTTACGTCCCTCCCATCCTTTGGACAGATTTCATTGGTATTCAGAGCCGGTTACGCTGTTGGCGTTCCCCAAAGCGTCTCCTGACGCAGCGTCTCGTTCCTTCGAGGAACTGGGGTTACATACGTAACCTAAGATGTTTGTTTATAAATGTATGTCTATATAGGTGAGTCTCTTATGCTCACCAGGGCTGTATGTATTTAATAAAAAAATACAGTAATATTCTGTTTTTTTTTTTTTTTTGAACAGTTTAAAATAACTGCTTTCTATTTGAATATATTTTAAAAGGAAATTTATTCCTGTGATGCAAAGCTTGAATCTTCAGCATCATTTCTACAATCTTCTGTATCACATGATCCTTCAGATATCAATCTAATATGTTGATTTGATGTCTCTGAAGATCACTTGATTTTTTTTTAGCTTGTCAGATGTGATGCAATGGTGCCTTGGAAACTGCATGAGGCAGAGGGAAGCCTGATATGGAGGGAAATAACCGTTGAACAAGTGTGTGTGTTCTGTCACCAAGCATGATGATAAGTTGGAGACAAATATGGCTTGTGATGGCAGCTCCAATCTTGGTGATGGCTGGAGGCATAGGCTCATATCATGGGCGATCACTGGATATATTGGTCTTGTACTTTGACAGAAATACTCCACACATCACAGCTGAGCACAGATCTATCCATCCATCCATCCATCCATCTATCCATCCAGCAAAGAAAAATAAAAATAAGGAATTTATACTTAATTTTTCAAACTTCTTTTGTCGTAGAACATCGATAGAGGTGGTAAATCCATAATGTCTTCAATCAGACGGAGGATTAATCTGTCATTTCACAAAGCTCGATGGATAGCGGGAGGCAAGAAGAACACAGTTGGCGGCTCGCTGAGGTCTGGAGTTCAGGGTCAGATATTTTTAGTTTGAGTGCCACGTAGCACCTGCTAGACTGTATCAGAAGCACAACCCAAGCCTGAGATTACAGGCTATGTTCAAAATAGCTCCCTACCATACTTACTATTACACTAGTATATAGTATGAATATTTTAAGCAGTTTGCACTTTTTTGTCAATATTTTCTTTTTAATAATAAAGCCAAAAATATATAGTTTGTCATTTATTTATTGAGAAAAATTATCCAGTGGTACACATCAGTAAGTGGCAAAAGTATGTGAATCTTTGCTCTCGATATTAAGGTGGGACCCACTTTTGCAGCAGTAACTGCAGGTAATGTTTCTTGTAACTTCTGATCAGTCCTGCACAACAGCTTGCAGGAGTTTGAGCCCATTCCTCAGTACAGAACAACTTCAACTCTGTGATGTTGGTGGGTTCCCCCCCATGAACTGCTTGACTCGGGTCCTTCCACAACATTTCAAATGGATTCGCAGTCTGGACTTTTACTTGGCTATTCCGTACATTACCTTTGTTCTTCTTTAACTGATCTTTGGTAGACTTGTGTGCTTCGGGTCGTTGTATTGCTGCATGATCCACTTTCTCTTGAGATTCAGTTCTCAGACAGACATTTTTCCTTTCGAATTTGCTGGTATAATTCAAAATTCGTTGTTCTATCAATGATGGCATACTGTCCTGGCCCAGATGCAGTTAAACAGGCCCAAACCATGATAATACCACCACGTTTCACAGATGGGATAAGGTTCTTATGCTGGAATGCAGTGTTTTCCTGCACACTGATGGTGGACTCATGAACATTAGCCAATGCGAGAAAGGTATTTAGTTGATTAGAAGCAGTGTTGGACTAGTTACTCAAAAAATGCAATATATTACTCATAGTTACTACTTTCAAAAGTAATATTATTACTTTAATTACCACTTTCTTGCAACAGTAATTAGTTACACTACTAATTAACTTGGGAAGCTGTGGCCTAATGGTTAGAGAGTCGGACTCGTAATCCAAAGGTTGCGGGTTCGAGTCTCGGGCCGGCAGGGATTGTAGGTGGGGGGAGTGAATGTCCAGCGCTCTCTCCACCCTCAATACCATAACTGAGGTGCCCTTGAGCAAGGCACCAAACCCCCAACTGCTCCCCGGGCGCCGCAGCATAAATGGCTGCCCACTGCTCTGGGTGTGTGTTCACGGTGTGTGTGTGTTCACTGCTGTGTGTGTGCACGTTGGATGGGTTAAATGCAGAGCACAAATTCCGAGTATGGCTCACCATACTTGGCAGTATGTCACTTCACTTCACATAATTGCATTACGTTTTCTTTCACGCCCCACATAAATTGCATAAAATGTTACTAACAATATATTTATGCTTCATCGTTTGATCAAAATCCACATTGGATTAGTTATTTCACTCACTCAGTGGTGATAAATAGTAACATTTAAGTAAAAGTTTTGTAATTGTTGTGTGTAGCTTGAAGCTAATTGTAGCTATAATTTCTATGTTACACCCATATAGGATTATATTCCATGATGATTTTTTTCAAAATAAATCATAGAAGTTCATAAGAAAATCTGTCATTCTCTGAAAAGATTTTAGACTATTTATATCAGGATCAGAGTGATGTGGGTGGGCAAGCCATGTAATGCCAGAGTAAAGTAAAGCCACAACTTCCATAATGCCCCAACTTAAACATCCGTGTTCAGATCATATTTTCTCCTGACAAAATCAATGTAATGGCAATATTTTCATCCGTTGAAAGTAAGCTTTTTCATATTCCATATGCTTGCTGCACTGGTGACTTCATGTGCCTGTGCAAATTGGGAAAATTATGAAAATAAATCTAGGAATTATTGGATTGTTGACTTTAAATCAGTAGGGGTTGAGGCATCCAAAGTAACTAAGTAACTAGCTGTTTTATGGATAATAACTGTAATATTATTACTGAAATCTTATTAATTAGTTACACCATAGTTACTGCAAAAGTAATATTATTACTGTAACTAGTTTCTGCCCAACACTGCTTAGAAGTTACCCTGAAGTCCTTTGCAATCTCTTGGACTTTTACATGTTTTGCTTTTGAAGTGATATTTATCGGTTAACCACTCCTGGGGAAGGTAACAGTGGTCTTGAATTTGCTCCATTTGTATACAATCTGTCTGACTGTGGATTTGTGGAGTCTAAACTTTTTATAAATGGTTTTGTAACCTTTGACAGCCTGATGAGCAACAACAACTCTTTTTCTGAGGTCCTCAAAGAGATCTCCTTTGTTTGTGCCATGATTCACTTCCACACACATGGTCAAACTTTGATAGGGCAGACACTGACACCTGATAGTCATCTCAGTGACTGAAAACACTTCTGAAAAGATGGGCTCTAAGTTCACCTTTAAATCATTATTATATCATTATATATCATTATTTTTGGAATATTAATAGCATCATTTTTTAAATACTTAAAATTTATAGTATGTATTTATAAAATAGTATTTATAATAATAAATGTATTATTTATTAATTAGCCTTTATTGATTTTAATGGAGCAAAAATCTATGTTCGTTGGACAAGAGGCTCTAAAATACATCTTGCTGGATGTCAGGCTGTACTGGAAGTAACTGAGACCGTTATGAGCACTATTTGCATTGGAAAAAGCATCTGATGTTTATTGGCTTTCCATTACTGTATTTTTGCTCTGCCTGGAGGCTCGGATTTAATAATTGAAACAGCAATACATGTGACTAACATGATTTGAAATTTAAAAACGCAATTGTACGTGGTGTATTTGGTGATAGAGTCCGTCTACATGTAGATTATCATTCATAATCTTTTTTCTTGCTATATTGTAAATATACAGTTCTGAGAGTGGTCAGTTTTATTGTTTAGAGGTAGTTTTGGAAGTACAGTAGCTTTAAGGAGCAGAATTACACACAACAAAATAATAAAAAAAAAGATTTACATTTTACACCGTTGGAGAGTATGCTGTTTCAAATATAGTCCCAGAGATGGGAAGAGCAAAAAAAACAAAGAGAGATTTAATGCCTTATAATTCTCTATTGTCCACTTTCATTAATCCTATTTATATGTCTCATATCTTTTTAAACCCTTTAAACCTACTAACAGGACATCTTCAAACCTTTTAAATGACAGATGCAGGTTCAATGTTTGGGCATCCCTAAAATGAATTGCTTCATCATGTAACAGAGTCCCAGCCTGTTGGGTGTTTGCTTCCTCTGACGACCCTGAAGATGTTTTGAACCGTAGCAGACAGCCTTGCAGCGGGAGCTCTGGGACTCGATCAACCTCAAATGGTGGAGAATGAAAAGAAAGCGAAAATAGTTGATGCAAGATGATGTGCGGTGAATCACTAGTGAATTGCATGGAGAGAAAATGATTCCCTTTAAAGCCTGGATACAGTTTTAGGCTAGAAGGGGTGATAGCGGAATAGAAATGACAGGAATCATAAGAGATTTTATGATTATGGTTACGATTCTAGTTCCTTCATTGTATAAAAAAAAAAAAAATACATTTAAGTTTTTACAAATTTCAAAACTTTAGAAAATAATGTGCACACATAGTAATTATGTATATTATTATTATTATTATTATTGCTAGTATTTCTCTTCCATTTCTCCAATTTAAATATTGTAAATATTATAATACTAGTGTGTGTGTGTTTGTGTGTACTGTTTTTAATTGTTGTTAAAATAATTATTGTTTATTTTATTTTTTGAATGTGCATTGAATGTAATGAATTTGCTGTCATTCATAACAGATGGTCAGTGATTTTAGCTTAACAATAAACTAATGTGCAGTGGGTTTAACACTGAAATGAGAGCTTCTTCAATGGAGTCATTAAAAGAACTGGATTTTTAATTTGTTAATCAAGCTAAATTAGTCACACTGTATATCAATTTTTTTAACATGCAATTTTGACAATAATATAGTTACAAAATAGATGATTTGCACAATAATATATATATATATATATATATATATATATAGGTAGAAATCTAGGACAAGGTATTCCCGTTTCTCTTTCTTTGATGAGGTCAGATGGAAAAAAAATGTTGCTATTCTAACCCTTACTAAAGTTAAAGTCATAACTCTGAGAGTTAAAAACGGACAGACACTCTGGGTATGTGGAGGGGGTCAGTATAGGTTGGGCACAGTGTTTGTGAGGGGTTATTAATAGGAGGAACAGCAGAGAAGGATAAGGGCAGAAAATCTCTCACTACTGGTTTATGTATATCAGTGACACCCGCCTCACCCACCCACCGCCCGGCTGCCAGCGAGCTGTCTCTGGCACTCGGGAACTCTGATACTGGCAAAGCACATAAGCATGTCGGGCAGCTTTGTGTAAGCACAGCTGTGTTCATATGATGATGGGCTAACAGCTCGTGGCTGTTTTCAATTCAGATAACTGGATATGCACTAAAATCTTATTTTTTTCTTTTTTCATCTGGAGTGTGGTTTGGAATACTTCATCTGTAGTTATGATGATCGTTTCAGAGTTAATTTAAACTTTACAGAAAGTGTATTCCAGGGTCATAGTTCACCCAAAAATTGAGAGAATGAATGAACGAATGAATGAATGTAGGCATATTACAACAAGTATATATTTGTGCAAGTCACCTATATGAGAATATTACACAAATGCGAATACATATTTATTTATTAGCTCATTACCTATTTAAAAGGTGTTTAAATTAAGATTAATTATAAATAGTGAATGTGTAGCTAAACTCTATATTTATCTGTCTGTATGTTGCTTATATCTAACTGGGCCTTATGAAAACAGAACTGGAGAACCATAGAGGAGCTACCTGATTTAGCAAATACCCTCCATGCACCACTCCATGCGTTTAGTGCCACTAAAATAGACTTAAATGAATTGAGTAAACAGTTATGGTGAATAGTGCCATTCCACCATAACTGCACAGCAGTATCTCTGTATTTGTATTTAGTCTAATGAAGAAGTTTAAGAAGACATAGCTTTACTCATGCATGCCCTCTTACAGGTGTTGTAATCTGAACAAATGGATTATTTGCATGAATACACTGTTTGTACCCACTGAGGATTCACTGATTTGAATTTAAACCAAAGATTTCCAACACTAAAACCTCTATGGAGAGAATTCAGATCCATATTTAAAATGTTTAAAGTGATAGTTAAATTGAATCCTTCTGAAGATGTCTTTAAATTGCTAGTATATCTATTATTATTTAGTATTATCATTAACATGATAAATCATTATAATAATATTACACATGTATAATATAATACATATTGAACCATGTGAGTATAAAGACAGTTATGTTACAAAATATCTCTATTTTAAATAAATGCTTTTCTATTGTACTATATACTCACTAAAGAATTCTGAAATAAATGTGTCACGGTTTCCAAAAAAAGTATTAGACACCACAACTGTTTTCAATATCAATAATAAGACATGTTTTTAGAGCAACAAATCAGCATATTAGAAATGATTTCTGAAGAATCATTTGATTCTGAAAAAATCCAGCTTTGCACCACAGGAATATATTTTAAAAAGGATTCAAGTATAAAACAGTTATTTTAAACCAGTAATATCTGAGGGTTTTTTTTTTTTTTTGGACTGTATAAATTCGGCCTTGGTTATCATAAAATAAATTTCAAAAACATAAAAAATTAAATAAAGAAAAATAATTAATGCCGAACCCAAATTTTTGAAACATCTAATACCCTATGTGTATATATGTATGTATGTTTGTTTGTTCCAGATCAAATGAAGTAGTCATAAAAAGATTTTATGCTTTATTTTTGCTACTGGCACCCATTGGTTCAATGAACTTGTGAGCAAAAACTCCATGTATGATAAATAAAGATCTATGGACTATTAATGAGATACTTCAGCATTATTGAATAGATATGAAACTCTGGCAGTGGAATGAGGCCTTAGGGACTTGTACTCTGGGAGCCGAAAGATGACTGCCACATCTTCTGAAGATTTATTTACACACTGAACGGCTGCCAGCTTCTGTTGCCCTGGCAGTTTTTTTTTTTTTAAAAGGGCCTGTTTGCTCCTCATAACTCAAGCTCAGTCTATCAAATCAATAAGCAGCATGTTTGAATGTGATCTAGAGAGGTAATTAGAGCTGTTAATTGTTTTCATTACTCAGACTTGGCTGATGGCTGTCTGAGGAGTTCTCAGAAAGGGTTTTGTGTCTGTCTTCGGGACATGGAGGCACTTGTAGGTGTTAGACAGGACTATTTTTGCACATTTTAAGAGGGTGTTGGTGGTGGACTTGTTAGTTGGGTGACAGTGACTGATGTACTCTTTTCTTGACATCAACCACTCAAGAAAACTGATATCAAGGCAAATCAAAGGATGCTGTATGAGCTTCTTTTTTCCATACAATGAAAGCGTATTATAACCAAAGGCTGTCAAGCTCATGTTTGATTCGTGTCATAAAGAGTGATAGGATTTGTTCTCTGAGTCTGACTGCATTGTATAACCCTGCAGGATCTGTGAAAGTTCTGTAGTGGGTTTGAGAACGGCCAGCAGTGATCCTCATGGTGACCCTATTCAGTGTGACAAAGCTCTCGAGAGGGATTCAGCGGCCACATCACAGCCAATGGCATCTTTTCATGCTCTGGTGCCTCGAGTGGGACAAATGAGGGTGACATTGAGCTCAACTAATGCCAAAGCTTCTTTTAGACCAAGTGTCAGGTCTGAATCTTTGCAATTCAGAGTTCATAACTGCTTTAGTTTTTTCTCGCATGACCAATTCACCTCTTAACCCTTTTCCAGTGTAGTTGAAACTGTAACTTAAGAATAAAGCCACTAATAAGTGAATGCACTTATCATGCTATTTTGGATGGGGGGGGCAAGATTCAGTTAATTATCTAATCACTGCATAAAAAAGAAAGAAATCATAAAAAAATAAGATATATACTTGATAGATAATATTAAACTTAAAAATCAGAAAACAGCTTATACATTAGCTATATTTTATTAAATGTGCATAGTGTTTTACTGGGACAAACACTAAACCAGTGATGTACAGTACTGTATGTAATATCAATATTATTATTATTATAATCAATTACATAAAATAATTGATATAGTGTTTTAACTGTGCATTTATATACAGTAAGTGTTGAAAACACAACATATATAAAACACTATCAGCTGTATTGAATAATATAAATATATAGTTGTTATAATATTTTTTTTATATATATAATGTATTTTTTAATTTCTTTCTATCTTATAATTATATACTGTATATATATATATAGTCACAACACACACTCTGGAGAAGGGAAACGTGGAGGCGAGGAACTTCTTCAATAACGAAAGACTTTTATTCAAACTCAGGGATCGCTGGAGACACAGAATAAACACTGAATGACGATTACTGACAATAGAATGACGGTTAGACTGGACACAGACACAGGGAAAAGCAGGGCTTATAAAGGGCAGACTACACTAGATTACTAACAACACAGGGCTGGGAACTAATTAACTAAAGACATGAAACGAGGACCGGGACGGGAAGACCAAATATGGGCATGGAAATACAGGGAGCACGTGGAAACACAAGACACGGGGAAACAAAGTGTGACATTACGCCCCTCTCCGGAAGGCGCGTCCTCGCACAATACACCATCCAACGGGGAGGGGGGGTGGGCGCTCTGGAGGCCTCCAGGGCGGCGCCTGTTCCGGGAGCCATGGCGGGTCAGGGGACTTGGGAGGCCATGGTGGGTCAGGGGACTCAGGAGGCCATGGCGGATCCAGGGAGCTTGGGCGTCCATGGCGGATCCACCTCCGAGACCGCGGCCCAAGCGGTCTCGGAGGTGGATCCGCCATGGACGCCCAAGCTCCCTGGATCCGCCATGGCCTCCTGAGTCCTAGGGGTATGTAGGGGCTTGATCCAGCTGGCTCACTGGAGGAGTGGACTCTTGGGAGTGCTCGGGAGGTGCGGACTCTTGGGGGCGCTCTGGAAATGTGGGCTCTTGGGGGCGCTCAGGCAGCACTGAGCTGGACGGGACTAGCGGAGACGTAGGATACGCAGGAGGGCTGGACGGGACCAGCGAAGACGCAGGAGATGAAGGAAAGCTGGACGGGACCAGCGGATTCATAGGAGGGCTCATGCGAGGAGCTGGCACTGGAGGGCACTTGCGAGGGGCAGGCACAGGTTTGGAGAGAGCATCATCCGGAGGGCTTGCCATATTCTCTGCCGGAGGGCTTGCCACACTCTCATCCGGTGTTAACCTCTCCACGGATGGTGAGTTTGGGAGAGCCACGGGCGGCTGATTTGCGTTGGCTTTTTTTTCCCGCGGGCTTGGGAGAGCCACGGACGACGGCGTGAATTTCCCCGCGGACATATATATATATATGTTTATATATATATATATATTTATTTTTTTGCATTTATTTTGCATTTATTTATAATGCATATGTATAGTTTTATATTATGTATACAGTGCTGCTGGAAAGTTTGTGAACACTTTAGAATTTTCTATATTACTGCAGAAATATGACCCAAAGCATAATCAGATTTTTGCACAAGTCCTGAAAGTAGACAAAGAGAACCCAATCAAACAAGTGAGAGAAAAATATTTTCTTTTGTCATTTATTTATTCAGGAAAATTATCCAATATTGCACATCTGTGAGTGGAAAAGGTATGTGAATCTCTTGGATTAGCAGTTAATTTAAAGGTGAAATTAGAATCCATCTGCGCAGAGGTGTTTTCAGTCAGTGCAATGACTATCAAATGTCAGTACGTGACCTGTTTTATTCAAAGAACAGGGATCTATCAAAGTCTGATCGTGTTTGTGGAAGTGAATCATGTCACGAGCAAACAAGATTACTGAGGACCTCAGAAAAAGAGTTGACATTGTTCATCAGGCTAAAAAAAGGTTACAAAACCATCTCTAAAGAGTTTGGACTCCACAAATTCACAGTCAGACAGATTGTGTACCAATGGAGGAAATTCAAGACCACTGTTACTTTCCCGAGAAGTGGTCGACCAACAAAGATCACTCCAAACCAGAACATGTAATAGTCTGCAAGGTTGCAAATGTTCCCAGGGTAACTTCTAAGCAAATTAATAAAATGAATCACCCAACACGTTTGTGCTCGTCAAATTTCTGGTATATGTGCCCCCCCCCCCCCCCCCCCCCCCATATCAATAAATGTCCAATGAAGAGTTTCAGTCTATGTTTATTTAACCTGTGTTCACACAACTAAGGCCAACAAGCACAGTTATCTACAATACCAAACTGTCCATTTTATCGAAAAACAGACATGTGAACTCATATCTCTTTTAATCCAATGTTCTCTTGCTACATCCAAATAAAACCCAATCTTGAAATAGCTTGTGTTCAGCTTCAGATAAATTATTAATTTGCATATTTCTCTTCGTACCTAAAGACTTCAGCTTTGGAAGTGATTGATGAGGTGTGCTTGAATAATTTAGACTTTTAGGAGTCTCATGGATCTGCCAACTGGACCAGAGGCTCGAGAAGAGAAGAGACGGGAGGATAGCAGTCTGCCACAGATAGAAGAAAAAAAAACAATTCTTACTCAGATATGAGAGGACAGAACAGCAAATGTGTTTCTGCTGGAAGCGTGCAGGCTATTTTCGAATCTCAGCCAGAATTTTGATGTCTGCATGAGAACTACTGTCTGTGAGGATTTTCGTGATATAGTTGTATACAAAATGACTATTTTCACAGCGAACATAAAAAAATATTTTTGAAAAGGATGATCTCATCCACCATATGTGGTTGCAGGCAAAGATCTGTAACTAAAGCACACTGTGAAAGCCAGAGAGTCTCCTGAATTCTCATATTGTCTCCTATTTAAACAAAATTACCTTTAGCAGCCAACTTAATGATTCTGATAATTTGTATTTTAAATAGGCGATTTGTCTCAGGCACGTTAATGTGTGAACAATTATGGTTATTTCAAAACAAATTACTCACTCTTTCATTCAGTTTTGAAAGGAAGGCAAATGTTAACTCATTAATTGGAGAGCCCTTAAAAAGACAATAGTTAATTGCTGCAATTTGCATAGCGTTGGTAGCAACGCATGAATAAATTCAGACAGTACAAATGCGCTTCAGATGTGATGCATGTGCATACTTTAAACAAACATTGGCTGATGCATTGCAGTTCTCAGGCAAATTAGCCAATCAACTTGTTCCATGCAATCACACTTTCCATTGCAATTACTTTTTAGCATTTTGTGAAATAAGAATTTACCTTGACTGTTTCATTCAGGTGTACTCAACTCATTCTGTTTTTCTGGCATCTAATTAACATGAAATACCTCGAACTGAGCTTGAATTCCCTTTCTTCTTAGCCTCTTGTTATTTTTTTCTGATTATGGTGACTAGTTCAGCAATAAGACTCACTGCAGAGATCCATATTAATCATGTCTGGAGGGCAGCTTTCCTCACGCTTTTGCTAATCACGCTACTCTAAGGATTCACTCAACCGGAGGCAGCATAGAAAAGACTTCCTGGTTCATAAGAGGAAAACCATGGAAGGGTAAGAGGGCAAGGTCACTGCTTTTGAAAGATTTGTCCTGGGAGCTCAGGCATAATTGCTGCTCTCAGATGAATGCCGTCAGCATAAAATGAAATGCAAAATGACAAGTAGATTTTTACATTTCTTAAAGAAAATGTCAGTGGTGCTTGACTGTGCAAAACTCATCACAATGCTATAATTACAAGGTTGGCATCACTTTAAGTCCTTTTTAAATCAAATTTAACAATAGTGATATTAATATTATGTGAAATTAAAAGATGCCGGCAAAATATCAGCTTTAAATTGCATTCCTTCTTTCTTTCTTATTTATGTATTTAATTAATTATTTTTATAATGTTTTTTTTTCTCGATGCACATTATTAATGCTAGCCACCCTTATGAAGACTGAGAAAAATTACCTTAAAATTAACCTAGCATAATTGAAAAAAAAAAAAACTAGTACCATGTAGTTTCGGACTATTTATGCTTACATTTCAGAATATATGTTCAATGCATCATTGTATTGCTTGATATTAGTGTGAGATCATATATCATCAGAACAATGAAAGCAAATCTGTGTTCATCTGAGATGTGACATCTCACCTTCTCAGTTAATTCATTATGACTTGACATTTCCTCCTGTCTGTTTTCAAAACATTGAATCTCTTAATATGCCCGAACTCATCTCCATCTGCTCAGCGGCATTACGTATGCGCTGTCACTGCTGCGGTGAAGGACGCGAGCACATGCTGCTTTTCTGTGTGTCCAGGGCCCTGCACTTCCATCCACTCTCTTAATGCACAGGCACACCGAGGGCACACTGAGCTCTGCATCCTTATCCACTGCTCCTCCAACCGATTTTTGAATTTCCTTGGTGTCTATGGGGAATGAACCAATGGTTTATAATTAAAGACAAGCTGTCAATGCCCAATTTGAGTTGCAACCTTGATGAAAAGAGCAGCATTGCAGGTCACTAACAAATGTTGTGTTTTGGAAGGTTGGTCTTCACTAGCTTAACCACCAGTATTTTTCTTGGCGAAACCATTTTGTTGATTTTGTTGGTCATGTTTTGGTAGTAAATAGCAATGCAACGCCTCCACCAGCTACATCTAATATATATAAAAAAAGCATCATCTCTCAGTTTATTGTCTTTTGAGAGTTGGGGGGGGGGTTGGCAGCTGTGTAACACTCAAACTTGCATCCATAATTCCCTGGCAGGCTGTCGTGCCACTTTGCGCTGTGGTCCCATCACATTTCAAACAGATACCAGATGTAGTCACTCCTGTGTAGTAATTTAGTTAATTATTGCCTGTGCATTGTCTTATTGGACCTTGGAAATGCTGTTCTCTGTAGAAGCAAATTTTGAGTAACTTTCAAGAATGTAAAAAGGGGAAAAACCTTTTTCAAAGAAATCTTCAATAAACTCATGTCTCAATATCCTATTTTACTTATCTATTATGTTTACCATACAAAAGAACACAGAAAATGAGTAAAATAGCATCTGAAGAAAGTGTACGGGTTGTATAGAAAGTCTAATTCCACAAACAACTGCACCAAGCTATAATTTTTCTGTCAGAGAAGGAAAAAATATTCCTCGCACACACCACCAAGGCCATCAAGAATCACCACCAGCGTCACTGGTCACGGTCCATTACAAATTCAGCGGACATTTATTTTCAGTGGTTTGCAATGAACTCTTTTCAGTCTGTTCTGACTGTGTTTTTCATGCACTTTGTTGAAAGAAAGAAAAACAAAGATTTTATGCAGTTGGAGCATATTTATTAAATTAAGATTTATTACAAGATGGTAGATTAGAAAATATCACTTGCTAATGCCAGTGCTCAGCCAGAGGAAATATTCAGTTACAGTAGATTTGGAAAATGGCTGGTTGCATAAAGATAGCAAAATATATTTACTATTAAGTAAAGTGCTCATATAATATAGACTACTGGAGTTTGGAACCTTATTTACAACAGAATATCGTTGCATGCTTTTATTACTCTAAATTATACTTAGCAACTATCCCAGAGGACATTTATTTGCTCAGAGGTTGCTTCATCAGACTTATTGTTCATTTAAGTATCAGTTTATATTAAGTCAGATGTTTTTTGCGTGCAAAACTTCTAAAATTTTTATTTTTCTAATTATTATTTTTTTCTACAATAGGTAAGGTTGCCATTTCATCCTGTCACCTTTGCATTGGTAATTTCCACAAGAAAGAGTAGGCCACTATTTTTTCTCATTATCATTACAAAGGTATATAAAGTTATGTTCTAAAAGTCTTCATAAAAGCTGTCCACAGAGAAGTAGAGTCATTTAAAGACTCAGCAGTGAAGCATTTAGCATGATAAAAACTATATATTTTGGTGGTACTGACAGTTAATGACCATGTTCAGAATAAAATACAAACTAACTACTTCTGCAATATATTATGAACGCCTGTTTCCGCCACTGAAAAAAATAAAGGTAATTGTGACTTTTTTTCTTGCAATTCTGACATTTTTCTTAGAATTGGGTGAGATAAGCTTGCAATCACGAGTTACAAAGTAAGCATTGCATGATATAAACTAGCAATTCTGAGAAATAGTCAGAACTGCAAGAAAAATTGTGAGAAAAAAAGTGAGATGTGAGATTTAAACTTGTAATTCTGAGAAATAAAGGCAGTTTTAAGAAATAAAGTCAGAATTGCGAGTTTATGCCCCTTTATGCCTTTTTTTCTCAAAATTGTGAGTTTATGTTATTATTATTATTTTATTATTTAGTCATTTAGCAGACACTTTTATCCAAAGCGACTTACAAACGAGGACAACAGAAGCAATCAATTGTAGTATTAAAACAACTAAAAACAGATCCAAAATTAAAAGCTAAAAATGTATAAATACTATCTATACACATTTTAAAAATAAAGAAATTAAATAAAAATGACAAATGAATGCAACAAAATTTCAAAACTTAACACTTAAATGAAAAACAAAAAATAAAGCTAAAAACAATTTAAAATATTAATGAAAAAAAGGTATGAGTATAATAATGATTCTAACATAACACTAAGCCAAACACCAAAAAAAACTATATATATGTATATGTACAACCACACACACACACACACACACACATACATATATATATACATACATATTTATTAATTCAATATATATATATATATATATATATATATCATTTCCATTTAGTTTGTTGAAGTATTAAAATAACTCAAATTAAATCAAACTAAAACGTAAAAGACCTATACAGACTTTATAAATTCAGACATTATTTAAACTAAAATTAAAATAGATAAAACATACAAATCACGACAGTATAGTTTATCAGTAATCCTAAGAAATAACACTATCAAACACACATGCTAAAAACAACAACTTAATTACACATAGTAAGAAATGGTTATAAAAACTGAAACAGAAGTGAAACAAGTAGTAGAAAAGAGGAGAAATAAAAAGCAATACACAACAACTGCCGCGACCGCTGCCGTGGTAAACGAAACTTTTTTATACCCATCTAACAAAATACTAATTGAACTTAGCTGGACACACTTTCCTTATTTTTTCACAACAAATGGCCAATCAAGTGCAGACACTGACAAGATACAATACATCTATAGATATAAGATACAATTTTAAATTTATAACATGTTGATGCTAGTTTACATGTCACGATTCTGAGGAAAAAGTCAGAACTTGCAATTGAAGAAAAAAAGTCAGAATTGTGACTAAAAGTTGCAATTACCTTATTTAAAATAAATAAATAAATAAAATAAAAAAATCAGTGGCAGAGAGGGTTCAATAGAATTGTTTTTTTTTTTAAGAAATTAACAACATTTATTCAGCAAGGATATATTAAGTTGATCAAAAGTTACAGTAAAGACATTTATATTGTTAAATGATAGCAAAGCTGGATTTTCAGCTTCATTACTCCAGTTTTCAGCGACACATTGTCCTTCAGAAATCATTCTAATACGCTGATTTGCTGCTCGAGAAACATTTATTATTTTAATGTTGAAAACAGTTGTGCTGCTTAATAGTTTTGAAGAAACTATGATCTGTAGTGATATTTAAGAATATACAGGCTTCTGCTTTATATGTTTCAGGGATGAAAAGTTTTTTTTTTTTTGAAAGACAGGAGCATTCTGTTTTTTTGGATGCCTAGATGAAAACCATAGATGGTGCTGTTATATTGAAGATGTTTGTGCGTGCTTGTCTAGCCTAGAGCTTTGTGGGATGTTTTGAACAAAAAGCCAGTCTGGCCTTTGAGCCACATATGATGGTAAATGATACTGTCTGCCTCCTCATGTCAGACCTCCAGGCACGGTCAGCAAGGCACTGGCCTGTGGAGAAATCCGGAGAGGTCACCATCATCCATAGAGAAGAGTCACCCATGAACTGAGCTGATGTTAGTCACAGCAGGGCAAGATCAAAAGCTGTTCAAGTTTTACATTTACTTTTGAATTTAGTGAATTAAACATTGCTTGTAAAATCTTTTAGAAGGAGGCATTTTGGATTTATCTTGCTTAAATAGAGCATGATCAGCTATTCTAATATTCACAATACAAAACACAATTTATAAGATAATTTATGCAATGACAAAATTATGGACACAATTTAATTCTATATTCATGCTCTCTATTATTTGTAGGACCAATTGTGCAACAATTATGCAACATTTTAAATAAAGGGAAAGTTGGAACTTTATGTATGTACTCGAGGCTAGAAGTGCTTTAATAACCAACTTGAACAAAATGGAGCAGATATTTGAAAGAAGTTTTAATAAAATTACCTCTTAAAGTTAAATCAGATTAAAGGACATTTTTATTAGCATTTAAGAATGTTCAGAATTCAAATAGAATATGTAAAATATGCAGCCATAGATAATATTGTAATGTGAAGTTCAGTAATGGAATCACCACATCTTTGAGACAAATTATAAAAAAATTATAATAATGTAGCATTATATCACTTGTTCACACTCTGCAATGAATGGGTGCCGTCAGAATGAGAGTCCAAATAGCTTATTAAAACAACACAATAAACCAAACTCCAGTCCATCAGTACAACATCTTTTGAAGTGAAAAACTGTATATCTTCCAGTGAAAATGTCCAACCTCTCTTGTCCTCTCACATCAAAATCCACAGATATATTTGTTTAGAATTGAATTGGCCTGTTTTCAATTGTAAATGGTGCTTGATCTGTGAATATTTCTCTACTGATTGAGATGAGATGACATTTTCACCACAATATTTCAAGCAATATTATGGAAAAGGACTTGTTTGAAAGTCTTTATTTGCTCTGAGAGACGTTAGTGTATAGACTGAATTAATTGTGGATTATTGTGATGTTTTTATCAGCTGTTTAGACTCATTCTGACAGCACCCATTCACTGCAGAGGATCTAGAAATCCCTAAATCTGTTATGCTGAAGAAACATCTTGGATGGCCTGAGGGTGAATACAATTTCAGCAAATATTCAATTTTTTGGTGGACTATTCATTTAAATGATTCAAACATGTTAACCCCCGGTTTCACAGACAAGGCTTAACCCTAGTCCCAGACTAAAATGTAAGTCTGAGCTGTTTTAACTGAAAGAAATGTGCACTAACTGATCTTAAAATATATCAGTGCCTTTGTTTTGTCTAAAGATGCACACCAGTAATGTTTTTATTTTTTCTAAGGGACATTTTTAAATAAATTACTTAAATGTCCTAAATAAACTATGGCCTAATCCTGGTTTAGTCTAAGCCCTGTCTGTGAAACCAGGCCTAAATGTTTTGAATTATTGAAATGCATTTTTAAAGTTGTGTTAGAAGAAATTCATCCACACAGTGTGAAAACAAGGCCCAGTGTCCATTTTCAGAAGTCGCATCTCCTGTAGATGTAGTAAGAAGACAGACATGTAAAACTAAATTACGACTGGTTTAACATTTAACAAATGTGTGGAATAGCAAAGCTGCAGAAAACATCTGTTATTGTGCATATATTAATTTGTTATGCCACAAGCTGTGTATTTCTACTCCTTTTGTTGAAGAGTAATTGGAGTGATCTACATTAACACTGAGCAATGTTGCTTCTAACTTTGTTTAAATGACTGCAACATCACTTTATTCATTATTCACGGTCTTTTACTGACTTTTCCCACCATTGTGCGGAGGTCTTCACTTTCCTAAGCAAATTACAGTGTTTATGTGTGGCTCATGTCACAGTATTTAAGCTGTGAACACAGCATTTAGTAGTCCTTTTCATCTCATTCAGTGCACGGCTAAGTTGCTTCTTCACAGGAAAAGCCCCATGCGCTGACCTCTCCTTCCCCTTACACTCATATCTGAAATTAATTAGCGGTTGAGGCGCTGTTATCTTGCCTCTCTTTTTACAGCTTAATTGACTAATTATGAAATCACTGAAGTTGCAGTGAAACACTAGTGGGTTTTAGTTTGGCTCGTTTTTAAACGTGCTCTCAAGAAAGCGACTTGTGAGAATGGACATTGGGTAATTAAAGGCTTATTTTCGTACCGTGTGGATGGATTTCCTATTTTTCTGAACTATTAAAGACATACGGAGACTCTGACCTGATACTGAACTTTCTCAGATTACTGTCAGTGCCAAGTGACCCAGTGCAAAATGAGAGCAGTTAACCTTCCTCTCAAGCTCACATACAAATACACTAAACAAAGTGATGCAAATGAATCCATTGCGCCTTGGGAAAAGGTCATACTTTGCACACATGTGGAGTAAAAATATGGTGGGGATGCTTTAAAAAAATAATCCTTTTTTATCGACTGTTTTGAAGGGTTATTTCACATGAAACACTGTTGTCTGACTTTTATTGGAATTATTTCATACATGGATCATGACCACTGAATGCATCTGAATATATTAAATCAATCTCTTCTGCCGAATGAAGGCTTTTCCTCTAGGTTACGAGTTGAAAACTAATTGACCCCAATCTTAGATATACGTTTACTGTTCCTTACCAGTATCCTTGATTATGTGATCATGTGGCTATTCAGTTTACCACAGCCTAAGTGAGTTTTAAAATAGACCTACCTGGATAGAGTGGTCCATTGGTATGGCACTTTCTAGGTTGGTATGCACGCACTTGATATATGCAGTCTGGATGCTGCAATCTTTCCTTCAAGGACACTCTTGTAACATGCTGTCATGTGACAGTTACTCTAGAGCTACTGTAGACAGTGATTAGAATTTCTTCCAACCAGTGTTATTTTTCCCTAGTTTTTTGTGTATATATATATAGGATGCAAATATGTGTATGATGATGATGATGATGATGACAATGATAAGTGGGAAGTCGTGGCCTAATGGTTAGAGATTCGGACTCGTAATCCAAAGGTTGCGGGTTCGAGTCTCAGGTCCAACAGGGATTGTAGGTGGGGGGAGTGAATGTCCAGCGCTCTCTCCACCCTCAATACCACGACTGAGGTGCCCTTGAGCAAGGCACCAAATCCCCAACTGCTCCCCGGGCGCCGCAGCATAAATGGCTGCCCACTGCTCCGGGTGTGTGTTCACGGTGTGTGTGTGTTCACTGCTGTGTGTGTGCACTTAGGATGGGATAAATGCAGAGCATGAATTCCGAGTATGGAAGTATCACCATACTTTGCTGTATGTCACGTCACTTTCACTTTCATAATGATTACGATGACGATGATTATTATTATTTTAAAATAGCTAAAACATATACACAACTTTTTATTATTTTTTAGATTTATTTTATTTTTATTTATTTATTTTTACTTGTAGTTATATGTATGTATGTATTTCTTTGTTTGTTTGTGGAAATTGTAGATACACTACAACTGAAAAGTTTTGGGGGGGGGGGGGGGTAGCAAGAATGTATTAAATTGATCAAAAGTGACTGTAAAGACATTTGTAATGTTTTTATTTTGTTTGTTTTTTTTCAATTTCAAATTTTGAACTTCCTATTCATCAAAGAATCCTGGAGAGAGTGAGAAAAAAAAGTATTACAGTTTCCACAAAACAATTTTAAGCATAATAATGAAAATCATTGTTAATAATGACCACTGTTAATAATCGATAATAATTTGTGAAGGATCATGTGACACTGGAAACTGGAATAATGGCTGCTGAAAATTCAGTTTTGCATCACAGGAATAAATTATATTTTTTAAATATATATAAAAAATAAAAATAAATTATTTTAAGTTGTAATATTATTTCTCAGTTGTATAATATTGCTCTTTTCATACTGTTATTGACAAAAGCAGATTTAGCCAGCATAAGAGACTGCTTTCAAAATCATTAAAAATTCTAAATTATTCAAATAACCTGCAAATTAAACTTAACTTGCATTTCCCCTGTTAAATCGCTTATGTATATATAAACAATTTAACAAAGAAAATGCAAGTCTGTTGTTTTACTTATTAATCCTTTTTTTTTTTCAAAACAAAAAACAACAACAAACATGTTTAATTTTGAATGGTCGACAGTGCTTAGATTAACTTTCCAGATCAATTGCAACCAATTATATATTCTCAAATCCTCAAAGGTCACAATGACTATTTCAGTTGATCCTTCCCCCCACCAACGAAGGGCAGTTTAGACTGAAAATGAGCACATTTAGAGCTGCTTGTTTGTAAAAAACTATAACAGAAGACCAGGTGTTAAGGAAGCGAAGGATATAGAATGAAGAAAATGGACATCAAGACGATAAAGTATGGCAGCAAAGTGGGATGAACATGATTTGTGTGGAAATCTTTTACAACCCTCACATTGTCCTCTAAAGGATGACTTCTCTAGGCTTGGGGATGACATGGCTAGAATGTTAAATAAGCTTGAAGGAGTTTCACATTGTCACACTGTGTCACTGGAGCATCTGGATGAAGTTAATCTCGAGGGCCATTTGAACAGCATTAGCCTGCTGAACCCTCCAAGCGTAGTGACTTTCCTTCCCAGTTATTTTGCCCATATAGTTTCCATTGCCAGATAACATATCCTTTTATTTTATTTTTATTTTTTTTTCTCACATTTTATTTAATTTTATTTTTTATTATCTTTTATTTTATTTTATTAGAACAGTGTTTACATGTCATTTTTAAGAAAAAAAGCATAATTTTATGAGAATGAAGTCATAATATTACAAGATTAAATTTATAAATTTGAGAATTCATATGCATAATTTTATGAGAATAAAACAATGGAGTAAGCCATGAGATATAGTGAATTACATTGATTTTATTGTGAAAAGGTTTTCTTAGGCATAGCATCAAGTGGAGTGCACAAAACCTTTGTCTAATTCCTTATGACTTTTTTCTCCTCTTTTTCCCCCATTCTTAGCTTTCGAAGCATCCGTGAGACTAATCCAAATGTACTGTTGGAATATTCAGTCTTTATCTGGCCGAGTGTCAGTATGTGCTCATAGATTCATCCCTGCTGGCAGAGTGCAAGCAAAACGTGCTTTAATGCCTGTTTAAATAAAACATCCCAAATAACGTATGTTAAATCTGGACGTTATCTGGCTTTTTTGGGTGACATGCATGGTGTCAGGCTGTTTGCAAAGAATGAATGACAGGTGGTGTGTGCATATGTGTGCAATATTGCTGATGGGGTTGGCTGTCAGAGTGTTTATGCTGAAGGAAACTGATGGTAATTTATCTGCATCACTCTGTTGCATCTAAATAGCATGCACAATTTGACTGTTATCAGCATCTGTTACATGCATCTCTTCATAGCTTGGTGTGTTTTGAGTTTGGAAGATGGCTTCCTATTGCAGCACTTGTCTAATGTGGATTTGCTTGAATATGGTATTTAAGATGCAAGCCAATAACCCATTTATTAAGCAACATGTCACAATGTTAAGCAGATATATGAATTTTTATACAGAACTAATGAAAACAGTGCTATGAATATTTTGATGAATAGAGATCAGCATCTGTACAAAATAGTAATTTTAGTGTTTAATATAAATTGCATTTTTATAGTTGCCATGTTATGAGCGTTAATTATCTTTAATAGTGACTTTATAATTGCAACATCTCTCCATTAGAGCAATTAGTGCACTGTCTTAACTTTAACAAGAGTGGAGCGCGTGTCCTGCTAAACAGTGTGTTCCTAAACGTGGGTGCTTGGGAGCAATAATGAGACAGCATCTTCTCATAACGAAACTAGTGCTGGCAGAGATGGTGACAATTTAGAAACTCAGTGTGCCTGCAGATGGCCAGGCATCCAGCGAGAGCCAGGAGTATGTCCACTTGCTGTTGGAATAGTGGATCTGCAAAATCTGTAATCTGTTCTTGAACAGCACCTCATATTTCTTTTGTTTGCAAAATATTGAAGGGTATATCAAGATCAAGACTCTCACACAATATGTGTCTTAAAGCAGTGTCGAAGTTTAGATTAGGCAATCAACAGCATTTCTAGCATAATGTTAATTACTGAAGAGAATAGTTTCAACTCATATCCCAGTTTATAGTAAAACACTTACTAATGGGGTGATGCAAAACATATACGTACTCCCCAGTTTCACAGACAAGGCTTAATCTAGTCCCAGACTAAAATGCATGTTTGAGCTGTCTCAACTGAAATTATCTTGCTCTGACATTTTTGTTTTCATTAACAACTGTTTATTGAATTTTATTCTGTGGAACAGTAGTACAATGGTACAATAGTAAATGGCTGCAGGACTGGATGGCTGCTTGTCGGAACTGGATTACCCCCCCCCCCCCCCCCCCCCCCCCTCATCCCCCGTTGCAAGTTGTGTGTCTCCCTTGTTACTATGTGCTTTTTGTTGCTGGGGTGTTTTTTTCTGTTCTCACACTGTACTCTCATAAGAATATAGTCTGTGAATTATTTTTTTTTCCTCATGTCAAGCTGTATCTTTTCTATAATACCTACATTTACCTACATTGTGTGAGGAGAATTCCAACGGTTGACCAGCAATTTTTTTGCTGCTGTGAGAGCAGCTAACAGTAAAGATCTTTGTTGGACGGACGAGGTGAAGTCCCAAAAGTCATTCATGAAAAAATGGCGTGGAGGAGGTGCCTGGCAGTTTTAAGATTCTGGAAGGATTTTAAACCACGATATCTCCCAGAGTGTTTACTTTACTCCATTGTAAAGTAGTCCATTGCAGACAATGAAATGGAGTACTGCCTGACAAAAGGTTATTATTGTGGAAAATAGGCGAATGCCTATGCCATTTTGTAGCTAGTTGTGAACGTCTTTCAACATCCCTCCATGTGGAGAGGAGGTGGATTACAATGGGACCAAACCGAGATTTACACTGCCTAAGCGGAACTCCCGAAAAAACAAGATGCATCAATTTATAAATATATTGTGGAAACTTAAATTCCTGTAGAGCTGCTTTGCAACGATTTGTATCGTAAAAAGCGCTATACAAATAAACTTTGTATAAAAATTGAATTGAATTGAATTTATTCAGATAATCAATAGATTCCTCAATTGCTCTCCAAGACACAGAAGCGTCAGGATCAAACCAAACTGCTAAAGGGCGGAGGGAAAAGGCTTGAGCATACAGTCTAAAATTAGGGAAAGAACGACCTCCATGTAATCTACATCGTTGTAAGGTAGTCAGTTTAATACGAGAACGTTTCCCATCCCATATATACCGTGAAACACATGCATCTAGTATATTCCAGTAGCCAATCGGTGGAGTGAGAGGAATCATGGAAGAAAAGAAATTGATACGTAGGAGAACATTAAAGCTTTCATCGCATCTAGAGATAATACTGCGCAAGGGGAGGATAAACTATTATTTGAATTAATAATATGATATAACCTGCGTAAGTTATCCGAAGATGAGCGAGATTTAATGAATCTTGTTTGGTCATGATGAACTAGCATATTCATAAATTTCTCTAGACGACGAGATAATACTTTAGCATATAATTTAACATCAGACCCTATCGTTTTTTCTGAAGGAAAGAGGCATATGAAATTGAGTTATTCCTTATAAATCCTTTAACTGCATTCCAAAGTGTTTGAGGATCATCCACTGAACCTTGGTTAATTTCAATAAACTCAGCAAATTTATTTCTGAAATGACTGCAAAAGTTTTCGTCCTGTAACAATTTAGGATTAAATCGCCATCTAGTGGCACGAGATGGCCGAGGGTCAAAGATAATCTGCACAAATTTCCATCATGATCTGACAGAGATAAGGAACAGATATCAGCAACACGAACAGCTGAAGATAAAGAAGTAGAAATGAAAATAAGGTCAATTCGCGAATAAGATTTATGAGTAGCAGAAAAGAAAGTGAAAGACTTAGCAGAAGTGTTTAATAAACGCCAACTATCCACCAATGAGGATGAGGTTACACATTGCCGAAGTTTGTCAGAACACAAAGCTTGGGAGTGTGATTCCTTTGGTCCAGATCTATCTAGGATATGCAACATTACAGAATTCGTATCTGCACCCAATACAATTTCAAAATCTGAAAACTTCAAGAGATAGGTTGACAAAACAGAGAAAAAAGTAGGGTCAGGAGAACAAGGGGCATAAACTGAGAGAAATACAATATTCCTATTCTCCACTATTGTTTTTATATGTCTTATTCTACCATATGTATCACAACCTTTCTCTAAAATAGCAATATTTAAAGTCCTCCGCACCAATATTAGGACACCCTTGGTTTTAGTATCTGAAGATGAGTGAGATACCACTTCATAAAACTTATTATTACACCTGTGTATATCCTCCTCTTTCAAATGGAATTCTTGAACTAACACTATATCAATCTTTCTTCTTCTCAAAAATCCAGAAAACCTGTACGTTTGTGAGGGCCATTTAGCCCATTAATATTATTATAATATCATATTATATAAATCTCTTTGCCCGCCAGAGACGGGAGCCACGTCGGTAGCAATCTTTTCAAACAGCCCATAGGGTCGTCCTTTTTGGAACCTTCAGTCAATCCGACCAGACGCAGATTGCTGCACCTATTGCGATCCTGCAAGTCCACAACCTGTTGCTCGAGCACGGCAACGTGTCTATCGTGATCTGCAACAACTTTCTTTTGTTCTCTCATCTCCCCTGTAAGAAGATCCAGTTTAGAGCATAGCGACTGAACAACTGACGTGAGAAGCGAACTCGTTCCGCATCGCCGTCAACTGAGTTCTTAGAATGTCCTCAAGGTGTGTAAAAGTGTTCGCCATCTTGTCCATCATATCACTCGTGGTCGGTCGCTTGGATTTCTTCTTAATCGGAGAAGCCGATGGAGACAACTCCTGCTGTTTACGACTGCATGCCATCAGGTAAAGCACCACCAATGAATAAAACTTACAACAAAAAGAAAAAATGAGCAAAAAGAGGCCAAATGTACGGAGCTCTACTCGAGTGCGACTAGGTTCATGAGCACGTCACGTGACTCTTCTCTCTGACATATCTTAAAATATGTCAGTGTCATTGTTCTGTGTCAAGATGGATACCTGTAATGTATAAGTCCTTTTTGTAAAAGTTGCTTAAATATTTGAATTTAACTAAGGTCTAGCCCTGACTTAAGCTAAGCCCCGTTTGTGAAACCGGGCCATAAAATATTTGAGAGTTAAGACATAAAACATACTCATTATGTGTGAAACCCACAATTATTTAAAGGAATAGTGCACCCAAAAATGAAAATTTGCTCAATATTTACTCACTCTCAGCTCATCAAAGATGCAGAGAAGTTTGTTTCTTCATCAGAACAGATTTGGAGAAATGCAGCATTACATCACTTACTCACCAATGCATCCTCTGCAGTGAATGGGTGCCGTCCAGGGTGCCGTCCTTACATCTGATGAAAACATCACAGTAATCCACAGGTAATCCACACAACTCCTTGTGATGTGAAAAGTGGCCTGTTTGTAAGAAACAAACCCATCATTAAGGCATATTTTAACTTTAAACTGTTTCATCTGGCCAAAATAAAAGTCCCTAATTCAAAAATAATTCTTCCTCCAGTAAAATAAAAGTTCATGTTGTCCTCACACATCAAAATCCCCAACATATTTGTTTACCTGTTTTTACTTTTAAACTGCACTATATCTGTGCATATTTCTCTCCTGATTCAGAGGAGACAAGTTTTTCACAGGAGAAATACATATTATTGGAAAGAGCACTCATTTTAGCTGGAATTTTGAAGTTAAAAATGCCTTGATGGATTTGTTTCTTGCAAGCAGCAGCTTTTCGCTTGACAAGATGTTAATTGATGGACTGGAGTGATGGGATTACTTTTGGAATATCGTGATGTTTTTTATCAGATGTTTGGACTCTCATTCTGACGGCACCCATTCACAACAGAGAATCTATTGGTGAGCCAGTGATTTAAAGATGAATTTCTCCAAATCTGTTCTGATGAAGAAACAAACTCATCTACATTACATCTTGTATGGTTTGAGGGTGAGTACATTTTCAGTAAATCTTCATTTTTGGGGTATTACTTTAATTGCTTTTTAACTTTTTTGGGGGGAGCAAAGTTACTGTACATGCAAAATTTTCCAACAAATCTGGTAATCCCTGTAATTTGCACATGCAACACATCAGAAAAAGACTATTTGCATGGAGAAAATGACAACTTTTCATCTGCCTAGAAGCTTTGAAACTAAACTGATGATTTGGCCAGTTTTATAGCTCAAGCACATTTTTGAAGGAAGAATTCATTCAGGTGCTAATACAACAATAAAACTTCTGCTTTAAAAACCTCAAAGTGCTTCCTCTGTAAATACCTTACTGTAACTGCCTTTTTTGCTTCACAAATAAACAGAAGAGGAATAGAATGTCAAGTTTTTTTATGTTTTTTCTTTTTTTGTGGTAATGAACATTGACACAAATGCTGACGATAAAGCTTAGCTTTACCCAGATCTTCCCTTTAAAGCTGAAGGATCTAGCCACAGGCTATAGAATGTGACAGTAGGGTAAGAAATATCAAACCGGGTTTCTTCTATGTGTGAGATGTGCCCCCTCCTAGTACTTGCTTCTTCCTGTAGGATGACACCTCTTTATCTTTCTCAACTATCAAGTATTGCCAAGGGTTATTTTTCCATGCCAATTTTTAATACTTCCTTTTTGCACCTCAAAGGGAAACATCAGAATCTCAATCAAACTGAACTGTCAGTTGGCTATGGCATTGAAAAACAACATACTGGCTTCTAAAGCCATTTTTATAATGTATATATTGCACTACACTACAGTAAAAACATACATTTTGTGAAATATTATTACAATTTAAAATAACTGTTTTTTTAAATATATTGAAAAATGTAATTTATTCCTGTGATGGAATGCTGAATTTTCAGCATCATTACTCCAGTCTTCAGTGTCACATGATTAAATCACATTTTGGGGGATTCTTTGATGAATAGAAAGTTCAAAAAACATTTTCTATTTATTTATTTTTTGCTTATTTTTTTAGTTAAAAAAATATTATACAAAAAAATGCTGTAGTCTTTGTTACTTTATCAAATAAAATTATTACTTTCAAAAAATGCATGCAGTAAAAATAGAACATTTCTAGCTGTAATTTTATTTTATTTTTTTCTGCATGCACTGCAGTTGAAATGAGAAGAGAAATAAATTGGAAGAGAAATAAATGGCTGATGGGAACAACCCCAATAAAGTGAAAAAGTGAAAAGTGCACTGTGACGTGACATGTGGCCAAGTATGGTAACCAATACTCGGAATTAGTGTTCTGCATTTATCCCATCCTGAGTGCACACACACACCGTGAACACACACACGGAGCAGTGGGCAGTCATTTTTGTTGTGGCTCCCGGAAGCAGTTGGGGGTTCGGTGCCTTGCTCAAGGGTCTCACCTCAGTCGTGGTATTGAGGGTGAAGAGAGCGTTGAACACTCACTCCCCCCACCTACAATCCCTGCCGGTACTGAGACTCAAACCTGCAACCTTTGGGTTACGAGTCCGACTCTCTAACCAGTAGGCCACGACTTCCCCACAAACCTGTATCCCATAAACCTGTAGCTGGCACAAAGCAAACAGAAATCCTACTGTTTTCCAAACTGCTCCTGCTGGTTTGCCATGGTTGAATGCTAATCGCCAATCTTTTTTCTGCCTGTTTGTCAGGGAATTGTTCCCCCTTGCTATACTCTGTGTTTCAAAGACTGTGGTGCATGCGGAACCTGTTTAGATTCTGTAGACATACTGCAGTTAGAATCACAGGCCTGGGGTCAGTTCTGTCAAATGCTTTTATCATTCAGATTTGGCTCTGAGTGAATGAGAATTCCATAATCCTCTAGCTGAACTTAAGTGAGTATCAGATATCACATTTTTTCACAAAGGTTTTAGTTTTCAATATAATGAGTAAAGCAATGCCTTTTTAGGCAGGGAAGACAGACACAATAAGAATGGAAGGGTTTGGGCTGATATGGAGAAGGTCTGTCTTTGTTTAGTTTGTTTTTAGGCTATCATTGGCAGTAGTGGGCTGGACAGAAAGCAATAGGTGAGCTTTTTACTCTCTTTTTATTATCAAAAAAAATTGTTACTGGTAAAATAGAATTTCTTCTTGAAATTATGTAATTTTGTATTTATTTATTTATTTTTATTGAGGGCAATGCATGTAAAGTTTTGACAAAGGTCTGTACAAACTTTTGTTATAACTTTTTGGTTTAGGTCCCATTGCAAAAAATCTAAACTATGAAAACATGGAACATTCTTGTAAAAATCAGCCAAAAAAAAGAGTAACCTTTGACTCTTAAATTTCATATTTAATATAATTTACTTCATATTTTAGAGGCTTTTTCTCTTAAGTGTCAATTTTTGGCAAATTACATGGAAACCAATGGGACCCCGACAGAAAAAGTTATAAAATATGTACAGCCCTTCTAAGACTATGATACGAACTCACATTTGTTCTGATAAATTTGTCACACTATTTGTCATCATGGGAATATTTAAATATTAAAGTAGAAGACTTCATGCCAACTCACACAGAAGTGCACAGCAATAACATGCCAGGTCCAGTTCCAGCCAGATCTATCAAACCGCTGCAGATAATCCATGCTGCAGCAGCAAACCCGAAAAGAGCGCATGTCACACCTCTGTTCATCAATTTGCACTGGATAACAATTGCCACTCGCATAAAATTCAAGGCATTGATGTTTGCTTACAAAACAACCACTGGCTCTGCAATCGTTTATCTAAATTCCCTACTTCAGATGGATGTGCCCTCCAGAAGCATAAATTCTGCAAGTGAACGGCGCATTATATTGACATCCCATAGAGCAGGCATCCTCAAATCTTGCCCACTCCTGCAGAGTTTAGCTCTAACCCTATCAAGCACACCTGAGCATGCTAATCAGAGTCTTCGAGATCATTAGAAAATCACAGGTAGGCGAGTTTGATCAGGGTTGGAGCTAAACTCTGCAGCAGATTGGCCCTCCAGGGAAAGATTGTTCCCTGCAGGTGAAATTAACTGCCCAACTCGATCTGACCAGCTAAGTCTTTAGCCATCTTCAAGAAATGTCTACAGACACATCTCTTCCATCTACAATTGACCCTCTAACACTAGCTCTATCTATTCTCTGTCTAACTCTTTTCTGTCTAATTTGTATTATTTTTATTATTAAATAAAAAACAAAAAAACATGCAACTTGAATCCAATATTTCTTTATATAAAAAGTCTAGATGAAAAGCCTCATGTAGTGTGTGTCCAACCTTTCTTCTTGGGCAACTGAAAGTCTGTAGCACATTCAGGGCTGAAGTTAGCATTAGCAATACGGTTTCTATCAAAGATGTGCTAATCATGACCTGTGGTGATTGGCTTGCAAAAAGTAGTCCTGCTATCTTCCTGCCTTAAGCTCTGTGCTAATCAGAGATTTGTACTGCATGCATAGTGCTATGCAACTAGTGGAGAAGAATTTAAAATTTTAAACGAAAGAAGCCTGAAAGGGAAACAAGCCGATAAGGCGGCTCTCCCAGAGTCACTCCAGCAGCATCGTCCCACTGAAAAGCAGATTTAGTTTTGTAAAATATTGAATACATCTTTAAACATTGCTTGCTGAAAGTGCTCAGTATGTCCCTCTGCATCTAAAGACCACCGTTGATGGTTCCTCTCTTCTTCCAGTTTACTTCCAGGTTTGTGCTTCCCCATCACAACACAGCGGTAAAGTAATTGTGTTATTTAACTCTTTTTCAGCTGCTGTACGTACGATTTACAAGTCAATGTTAGATAAATTTAGATTTATATTAGATAAGCAAATTATATTTTCTGTGTATTATATATATTTAAAATTTGTACATATCCAAACTTAATTTTCATCTGATGTGGATTTGGAATACGGTTAGGCTTAGGGCTTGTTCTGGTAAATATTATATTATAGGATTTTATATCAATGTACTTGATCACGCATTTAATTCAATATGGGTAATAATTTCTTACTTGCAGAGATTTTCGTTTTTTGATGCATACATACATAAATACATAAGTAAATGTAAATAGGCCGGTGTTAAAATATTATAAGATTTATATTGCATGTATTATATAGAATTAAAATAAGATTTTAGAGGACAGTTTAATCAAATAAATAAACCTGTGTTCAAATATATATAGTGGTGTGAAAAAGTGCTGGCCCCCTTCCTGATTTTTTTTTTTTTGCATGTTTGTCACACTTTAATATTTCAGATCAAACTAATTAAAATATTAATCAAAGATAACACAAGTGAACACAACATGCAGTTTTTGAATGAAGTTTTTTTTATTATGATGGGAAAACAAAATCCAAACCCACATGGCCCTGTGTGAGAAAGTGCTTGCCCCCTAAACCTAATAACTGGTTGGGCCACCCTTAGCAGCAACAACTGCAATCAAGTGTTTGCGATAACTTGCAATGAGTCGGTTACAGCGCTGTGGAGGAATTTTGGCCCGCTCATCTTGGCAGAATTGTTGTAATTCAGCCACATTGGAGGGTTTTCGAGCATGAACCGCCTTTTTAAGGTCATGCCACAGCATCTCAATAGGATTCAGGTCAGGACTTTGACTAGGCCACTTTTTCACACAGGGCCATGTGGGTTTGGATTTTGTTTTCCCTTCATAAAAAAACACCTTCATTTAAAAACTGCATATTGTGTTTACTTGTGTTATCTTTGATTAATATTTAAATTTGTTTGATGATCTGAAACATTAAAGTATGACAAACATGCAAAAAAATAAAAACTCCGGAAGGTGGCCAGCACTTTTTCACACCACTGTATATAGTATACAATATATCAGGCCCTCCTGAGAACTGATTTTTTTTTTTTTACACTAGTGCCCATATACACTATGGACTTTTAATGATGTAATTAGAAGCAAAACATCATCAGACTGCTGATGCATGGATAAAGACTCTTTGACCGCTTTGTCCCTTTTTGTGTAATGCTGGCTGCTTTTGCACATACATAGTTAACATGACTGCGAAGGATGTTCAAGAACGTTTCACTTTGATTGCCTCTGGGTTTCTCTCGTGTACTTGCGCAATAATAGTATTAGCTCTTCTTTTTCCATTAGGATAATCACTGTGCTTAGCTTCTCATTCACAATGCCATTCTCTTGAGGGGATTGCGGAGGTTTCGGTTGTTACATTAATGTTGTAATTACATTGGGAGGAATTTGGTTGATTGCCGTCATAAAGCCATTGTTTACCTCAAACCACAAGCCTAAAGACAGTACATATTAAAATAGTCTACAATAATGAAGAAAGGATGGGCTTTTAGGCGCAAAAGGAAGCAGCTCAAGGACATATTGATGCTCTCACCAAGTTTGCAATACACCATAACTCAAAATACTCAAAGCTAAAGATCATAAGAAATCAAATTCAGCTCCCAATTTGATGCCTGCATAGCAGCAACTTCTATAGAACACTGAATTGTATATCTTCCCTCCACACCAACAGCTGCTGTCAATAAATACCAGATCAATATGATTGGTTCAACAGGAGAGGGGCATGCTTATAAGTAACTAGAGGTGGATCTCCAACTTCTTAATACTCTTGATAATGTTTGATAACGGTCCATAAAACATTTCAGTATTCATATAGAAATGGGATGTGTAAGAGTTTGAGACGGAAGCTCAAAATGGAGCAATTCTCAAATTCTGAAGAAAGAAAGAAAGAAAGAAAGAAAGAAAGAAAGAAAGAAAGAAAGAAAGAAAGAAAAAGCAATACTGTAATGCCTGAAATCATGGGTTACTATTGTTATTGTTGAACAAAATATTGGGGGAAAAAAGAATTTATTTCAGCTAGTTGCAACATTTCTTATATTCATTTACTTTTAGTATTATGATTAAATAAAGTAAAACTAATACAAATAAAGACAAATAATGAAAGCTACAGTATGTAGATATATAAAAATACAGTTAGTAAAATGCCAAAAACAACAAATCACTAAAACAATTTAAAGTGAAAACAGAAAATATTAAATCATATTCAAATTTAACAAAATGTATAATAGTAAATCAATGATACCATAATAATAGTTCAGATAAAATAATATTTATTCATTCATCCATTCGTTGGAGCTGTTTATTGGACCACTAACAACATATACCATGAACAAAATAAAAACTAAATGTAATGTGTCAAATATGATATAGGGTTAAAGACACATAACGTTTATTGATTGATTGATTGATTGATACAAAGTCATTGAAATCCAGGTTTGAGACATTTTTTTAACAAACAACTTTAGCATTATCTCTAACTATTTTTCCCCCATTTGTTTTGTTTTTATTGTGTCTAATGACTGTTTCATTAATATATTTCCCTTTGTTTGCACTGAGTAAATGTTACATTCGTATCCATCAGTTATGTTTTTAATACGATAAACTATATATGCTGCTTCCTATAAGGCTTTATCAGCAGATACCACACATCTTCATGTTATATGTTAGAGGACAAATGTTTGTTGCTCTTGTAGGCAGGCACAGGTTGTGCTAGATAGCTGCTCGGTATCAAGCCTCAGTCTTGTTTGTTTAGTATGCTGTCAGAGATAGTATGAGTATTGATAGTATGAGGATAAGGTTTGGTTGGCAGGGGTTGTGCTTTAACATCAGCCTCTAGCTGCTATTAAATTATCCAGCATATTTATATCCCTGGTAGCTTTTAAATGAGCTATTATGCCTTTTGAAGCACCCATCAAAATAAGTATTATCTTCTTTATAAGCTTGGATTTTTGGCCTGAAAAGGCCTGTGAGTGCATGTCTCTATGAGTCTGTTTGCATTCATGTATATGTATATGTCTATATGTGTATATTTATGGAAAAAATGCAGACTCAAATTCACTTCTTAGTAAATGTCAAATAGAGCTGTTTATAAGAATAAACTAAAGGCAGGTTACAATTCTATTAATTAGTAATTAAAAACTAGCTTAACAAGAAATATGTAGTTGCCTTGACAGTAACTAATTGCTGAACAAGACATGTTCCTAAATCAATTGATTCTAATCAAAAATATTATTTAAAATCACTGAATCAACCTAAATACATTTGATCATAATTACAGGATTGTTTGTTTATTTATTTATTTATTCTTCAGTGCAGGACATGATTATTTTATTTATTATATATTTCATTATTTGAATTAGATATTTTTCTTAATTAATTTGTATGGTACCTGTTGGTCCAGGAACATATTTGGTAAAATTACTGTCATGCAATACATATAGATCTTTTCAGCAGGAAAATGCTTTAATTTAAACTTAGATGTCCAAAACAGAGGACATCATCATTGTAAGTGTTTTTTTTTGTTGTTGTTGTTGTTGTTTTAACAACTAATGTATTTTAGTGCCTGTTGGTCCAGGAGTATGTCCTGTTTGGCAAAATCCTTTCAGCAGGGAAATGCTTTTTCCAAAACAGAGGACCTCATTGCTTTGAGTGAACGTGTGCTGGTATTGTTGTTGTTAAGGTTGCTGTAGCAGAGGGGCGTTTGGGTTCTTTCCTATTAAGAAATATCATGTTTTAAAAACCCCTCGGGCATTCTCCGGGGTTACTGTCAACAGTCCCCAAGCCGTGTGGAGAATTCCAAGGTCAGAGGCAGAGCCGTGTTCTCTGGGGAGTCATTACTGCAGCCTGTCTGCTGTGGGGGCAAGATGAATGGAGCTGCGCTCAGTGTACTCCGCCTCGCCTTCATCACCGCCACATCAAGGCCTTCTCTATCAGCGCTCATCTGTGTCTATAAACGCATATCTCTCTACTCTTTAAACTCTAAACTCCCCCTCCCATTGTTTACCTCACCACACCGTGCGCTGCGTTCCCAGTCCGGCACCTGTTTCGGTTCCATATGTGTGCAATCTTTAGCATTTTGGGGTTTATTCCTTTGTGTTTACGACTGACGCTGTTGTCGTTTCATTTTCTAGGAAAAATACGGAGGTGAAATGAGATAAATCTACTCACCGTCACCTGCAGCCAAATGTTTTGCATCCTTGACTTTACTGCAGGGAATAGCATCAAATATGCACAAGCAAAAACGTTGGAGGGAGAGCGAAAGGGAAAAGAAAGTCTTTAAGTGAGCTGTTACATATCTTTGAGGTGTGAGTGTTTCTTTTGAAAGCCACCCCCATGTTCATCTTCATCCTTGAAAAGGGAAGGAATATGGAGAGAAACCGACAAGAGGTGAGCAGGAACAGCTGCCCCGTTTGAACAGGACACTTGCTTGACATGTTTGAGTGGGCGAATGGGAAGGTTAGACGATTCTTTTCACTATTTTCAGCCCTGGAGAACTGATTTACCTTTCTCGCATCTCTACTGCCACCTTTTTTTTTTTTTTGAGTGTTTAGTGTCACAAAGGGTCTTTTTTCACGACTGAATTTCTGGTTTAGAAAACAGCAGGTTCCTCACGTTGTAAAAGACCTTGCTACAGAAACTAAAAGTTGAAACACAAGTTGAGAGTTTGTGTGTTTGTTGACAAACTTAGCATTTTTGAAGTTTTAAGTTTTAAATAGCTTCTTAAATAGCTTATATAGTATTACAATTACTTTTTCATTAACTGTTTTAATTTGTCATTATGCACAGAACAAAGAGTGGTCATGCCCTAATTTAGCATTTTACATTCATTTATATTTTAAAGTATAATATGTAGGTTTGGAGTGAGATTTTTTAATTAATACTTTTATACAATAAGTATTCATTAATTTAATGAAAACTGTCAGTAAAGACTTTTATAATGTTAGAAAAGACTTTAAAAAAGGTTTTAAAAAAATGTTTCTGTTTTATTTCGATGCCCTTAACATCGATTCTGACCAACCAGTGGAGACTTTCTGGAATGCAATCACCACCCAAATCCATAAAAGGTCCATCAACGCGCGAGGAAAGACGAGGCAGGGAAGGCGTATTCATATTCTCAGGATATGAATTCTTGATATCAACAATTCAACTTTTACTAGTTAAAATGCTAATTCTTGATATCAGGAATTAGATTTCTACTAGTAACAATGGCTATTTTTTATATCAGCAATTGCATTTCCACTAGTAACTATGTTAATTTTTGATATCAACAATTCAATTTTCACTAGTTAAAATGCTAATTCTTGATATCACCATAGGCTGCCATTCAAAATCAATAGTTGACATCAAGAATTAATTTCTTACTAGTTGAAATTCCAGTTTCACATATCAGAAATACAATTCTTACTAGTAAACATATATATTCTTGACATCAGCAATTTAATTCTTGATATCAACAATTTAGTTATTGATATCACAAATAAAAAAAAAAAATCGTACTGCATGATACGGTATTCACAACCACAAATGCTACAGTAAAAAATAAATGAATAAATAAATAAAAATAAAAAAGTTTGGTTTCAATCTTGCTTTTGTGTTTACCGTGCATGTTTAATTTCTGCCAATTACTCTCAGTCTTGTACAGAAATGTACATAGGAGCTCAAGAGCCTTAGGTTTTGAAAAACTGTGTGTATATGATATATACACAAATGTAATATTATGGCAAAGGTGTTTGCAACATAAGACAAATATTTGCTTTTATTAATAATGTTCAAAAATATGCTGAAGACACAATGTAAAAGTACACCGGGGTCATGAATTGGATATTTTTGGATACGAAATTAATTTACATGTTTTTTTGTATTTATTTATTTATTTGATGCAATTTTCTATTCACTGTCAAATCAATAGATTGTGATGCATTCACATTTTTACACCGCTAATATAGAAAGTCAAGATAAAAGGATAACAATTGGTACAATACACAGGACTGGTTGAAAACTGGAGCACATGCACTCACTGACTACTATCAGAAAATGTGATTTAACTGATGTGGTACTTGACATCGTTTTAGGATGTTTATTCTACAGTTGTCATTGGATGGGTCATCACTTTGACTGTTGGTCCACAAAACCAGCCATAAGCGTAAATTTTTGAAATTGAGATTTATACATCATCTTAAAGCTGAATAAATATTATTTCCATATATACAGTAATATAAACTATACGATATATAGTTTGTTAGGATAGCACAATATTTGGCTGAGATACAACTATTTGAAAATCTGAATCATAAAATAAGAAAATCGACTTTAAAGTTGTCCAAATGAAGTTCTTAGCAATGCTTGTTACTACTAATAAAAATAAAAATAAATTTGATATATTTACAGTTGGAAATTTACAAAATATATTTTGCATGGGAGGAGTGAGCATGGTACATAGAAGAGGCTGTTTTGTGTTTTGTGAGGGGAATGTGTGAAATCAGTGTGGTGTTAATTTCTTTGGAGCAATTTGAGTCAGATGTTCCTCCCATAAACATTATGACCATGGGTCGAGGAGCATTGAGGGTAGCAAGTAATGATATCTGAACCAGTAGTCCCCTGCTGCCTGCTCAACAACAAAAACATTAGAAAATCCATTGAATTGTTATATTTATATCAAACTTTTCTTTGTTTTTCCATTCCATGGGAGAAAACAGCACAAGCTGATTGTGTCAAACTATCTGGCCTTGTTGAACTACAGGGAATAGAATATCAGAAGGTCAAATCCATATCTAAAAGCAGTTTGAGATAATGGCGATGCCTGACTAACAGGACACACTGGGGCCTGCTGTAAATCTGCAGTATTGAGAATTCTGTCAGTGTCAGTCATAAATTGATCCACACTCCTCACGCACATGCTTTATGAACGAGAAATTGTCCACTAAATGAGCAAAAGAGAAATGGCTCGTAAATTCGATGAAAGGAGAGTGACCACTCATCCCTTCGAAATGACAAAGGACAAAAGAAAAAAAACTATTTTACTACTTATTATTATCAGTTTTGAAAATCGCTGTGCTGCGTAATATTTTTGTGGAAACTGTGATAGATTATTATTATTATTATTATTATTTTACAGCAGCCTTTAATAGAAAGATTGAAAGTAGAAACATATAAATATTTTTAATTAATTAAATTATTTATTATTATTATTATTTAAATAATTAATAAATAATAAAACTTACTCTTTTTATTTCAGTTAGTTTTCAAGGCTAAATTTCTTATTTTCATTTAGTTTAACTTGACATACTGAAATAACGAAAGCTAAATCAGAAGCAAAAATAAAATATTTTTTGGAGGTGGTGTCATGGCATGGGCATGCATGACTGTCTCTGGAACAGGCCCTCTCAATTTTACTGATGACTTAATGTATGATGACAGTAGCAGAATGAATTTGGAAGGGTACAAAACCATCTTGCCTACCAATATTCAAGAAACTGCCACCAGATTCATTGGGAAGTGCTTCATATTGCATCAGGACAATGACCCAAAACACCCTGCCAGTTCAGTCAAGGAATTTATAAGGGCAAATAAATGAAAAGTCTTAGATTGCCCAAGTCAATCTACAGATTTAAATCTGATTGAACATGAATTTCACCAGCTGGAGAGGAGAGTAAAGGCAGAAACTCCCCAAAACAAGCAACAATTGGAATTGGCTGCATTAAAGGCTGGGAAAGTATTTCAAAGGATGAGACCAAGAGTCTGGTGATGTCTATGGGTCACAGACTCACTGCTGTGATTGTGTGCAAGGGATCTGCAACTAAATAATAGCTTTTAATCTTTTATATCTGCCTTATGTTCAACTGTCCCAATACTTATGCTCACATCAATGAGTGGGATGAACTCTAAAAGTGCTGTTCTTTTAATTTGGTAAAACATATATGTGTTGAAACGGCTAATAATAAAATGTGACATTCTGTAGTTTTGTCTCATATTCATCTTTTAATCATATTTGCAAATGTCTTGCAAAAGCCAACAGAGCAATTTTGCCTTTACTGTTCCGATAGGAGTGTACTGTGTGTATATATATATATATATATATATATATATATATATATATATATTTCAAACAATGCTGATACTCAAGTCTCTTGAGGTTTTTTTTTTCTGAGCTACACTGTGTGCGAAGCAGTTGGGTTGGGTGTAATGAATTGAATCCTGTTCTTCAATTGATTAGCAACAGTCGACCTGCGGAACTAAAGCATCAGCAGGACTAGAGTCCATAATCCTCTGTCCTGCACTGCAGTAATTGAGGTATTACACCTACGCAAGAGTGAGAGTGGAGAATAAGATTACTTTTTTATCACTTATGCTGTAGCACCTCTTCACTTGTAAGTGGTTTTAATAAAAGCATCTGCTAAATCCTTGTTACATTTTTTAAAGCAAACCAAGACAGTATATATATATATATTATTTTTTAAAAGCAAACCAAGACAGTATATATATACTGTATATAATTATATATATATATATATATATATATATATATATATATAAATATCATGTAAAACCACCTTGTGGTTACAGCATGTTTTTCTGTGTTTGCAATTGTAAACAGTGATGTTTCATGAAGTTTAGGATTAATTTATCTTACTTGATTGATAATAAATCTTGTTGACTTTGCTTTTACAGTTAATAGTTGAGCGCTGCCAAATAATTCTTATAATACAAATGTGGCACCGAGAGCCACACACACATCATGCACATACAAACACTTCCAGGCCTCAGGGGAAAGCAGCAGAATAATGAGAATACACCTCTGGCAGCTTAATTACTGCACACATCTGTCAGCATCACATATGGAGCAGGTGCCATCGCCCGAGACAAAGTTATTTTCAGTGCTTCTGATATTAAAGAAAAACACAGGAAAGAGTGTCCCTGCTTGGCTTTGGGAAACATTACTTTCTGGTCTTTTTCTGTGAGCTATGAGCTAATTGAGAAGTATTAAAGTGGACAGAGCTGAACTGTATTTGGGGCAGTGATTTTGCTATCTATCTATCTATCTATCTATCTATCTATCTATCTATCTATCTATCTATCTATCTATCTATCTATCTATCTATCTATCTATCTATCTATCTATCTATCTATCTAAACACCCACCTACCCATCTTTGATTTTTCTGACTGACACATAAAGCAACCAATCATGATTCATTTGGTTCTATATCATGTTTAAGAGTGTGAAAATGTAAAGTCTGATAACTCACATACTCAATATTTTGAAAATCCAGCATTTAGTTGATACTGATTAGTGTTTATTGTTGTATAAATGTGATGGCTTCTTCTTCCATGAGGGGGTTTGGTGTTTTGTGAGGGTTTGGCCCATAAAAATAACGTGACACACATCTCCTGAAAATACTATCAGATGATTTCAAAACTCCTGAAGTGTTTCCAATTTTGTATGCCATATGCATCAGCCATTCAGCCAATGGTCCATGGCTGTGACTTCTGAGGCTGAGATGTCAAGAGATATCGATAGTGCACAGATTGCCAAAATGTTAATCAAAAGTCTGAGGTTTCAATATTAACACATATTTGCATCAAATTCTCTCAAGATCAGTTTATCTGAGCTATGTTGTCCACATTTATTGTATTTGATATGTCAATTGTTCTCTCACGTAAATCTATCTTTATTTCCCAAACATTTGGAGAATACCTGAGACAAAACTGGTCAATGAAACATAACCGTGAGCTCCATTAATTCTCTTGTCCTCTGGGGGATCAGAACATATAATGTAGGCTTTTACAAGATGCTCTTTAATTCATTTTGAATGCATGCTTAAAAACTATAGCGCTTGCTGCTCCTACATCATCCAAGCACAAAGAGTGGAATAAAAAAAGATTTTAAACCGTTCATTCAGACAGTCCGCTGATGTGACCTTGCTTTTCGTCTTGTGCCCTTGATTGCTAACTCATTTAGTTTTGTACAACGGCACCGCTTTAACCACAAGATTATCAAAGAGCCCATGGCGACAAAGGTGATGCAATCCATGCGACATCCTTCAATCTTCATGCATTATGCATAGGAAACTGTCAAAAGACAACCAGTAAAATGCAGAAAACAAACCATAAAATAATGTTTTATAAGATATATATTCTATTCCACAGAAAATATGAAAGCTTTCATTTGTTGTACATCTTCAAAAATGACACTTTGAAGAAATTGATGCCATTGTTGTCTCGCAAATTGTGAAATAGGACCATGACCTCCTTCCGACTTCTCTCTTTGACACACTTACGCCCTGAAGCACTAAGTGTTCCAAATCTGGATAAGTTCTACAATGGGGAAGTCAGTGACCAAGGTTAATGTGGATCAGTGATATCCTGTGATTTTCTCACAAAGCACTGGCTATAGACAGCTTTCAGGGATTTAATCATCTGTCCAAGCGCACACACATGAAAGCACTCCAGCCAAGCAAGGGGCATAGAGCACAATACATTTCCAAACTCCAAACTCCCAATACAATTATTCCCACATGCTGACTTGTGAGAAGTTCTTGCTATCAATGTAAAACGTATGGGAGTTTACTGTATGTGTAATAAGATAACTGCTTTTCTTTGGTTTGGGGTCAGATGGATTGGATTAAATGGAAAAGAAAGGCATTTTTATTGTATGTGTTCATGAGGTTATGCACTAACAAAGACAGCATGTGATGAGTGAAATAACCATCCTACAACAACAAGGGCACCAAAATTGTAGTAAAGTAGAGTAGTAAATTCAAATGCCTTAGGGAACTTTGGTTGAAGGTTGGGATTTACTTGTTATTGAATGGCTATGAAAACTGTTTATGCAAAGCCAACATCAACCTTGGCGATTGGCATAAAAGGTAAATTCATCCATGGCCATCCCATAAATATTTCAGTTATTTTCTCAAGGTACGGAGCAATGCAATGCAAATTGTTTTATTTATCTACACAAACTGATGTACGAAATGTCCTTACTTGACTTGTTTTAACCTTTTTATTTATTTGTTTTTTCTTTCTTTCTTTTTGTACTGTTTTTAAACTGCTCTTTGATATAGATTCTGATATGGTCATAAGGACTCTCCACTGTTTTATAGGCTCTGCAGGTTTTCAGATGGTTTCAGAAGAATCCATGAGTGAATATTGAATAATGCTTGCAGTTCAGTTTTTTTGTTGTTGTTTTTTCAGACCCACTTGAGAGGACAGGTTGCAGAGGAAACTGTAATTGCTCCAGAGTTATGCTTTCATAGCTAAGAGGAGTTTCAACTTAGTTTTTTTCATGATTCATCTAAAAGAAATTAAATGGTTGTTGACCGCACACACTAGTTTGGGGTCAGAAAGACTTTTTTATGTTTTTGAAAGTTTCATATTCTCACCAAGGCTGCATTTATTTGATCAAAACTACAGTAAAAAGTGTGATATTGTAAATATTATTTAAATTTAAAATGAGTATTTTCAATTTGAATTTATTGTAAAACATGTCAGTGTCACACAATCCTTCAGAATTTTTTCTAATACAGTATGCTGATGTAGTTCTGATTTAGTTATCATCACAGTGAGCATGTTGAAAACAGTCATGCTGCTTAATAATTTTTTACTTTTTTTTTTTTGGACAGTCACTTTTGATTAATTTAATGCATCCTTGCTGAATAAAATTAAAAATATCTTACAGACCCCAAAGTTGGAACTTGTTATCTCTGACTTTTGATAATTGGCTATGGTCTGGGACATAAATCTCTTCTGAAACACTAGACGAGACACATTTGAGTTTACTGGGGCTTAGAGAAGAAACTTAATCATTTGTGATTTTTATTGTTTCTTTCCCTTCCTACAGAGTGACAAATGTATCTATCTATCTGAAGAGTTCATTTGCAAAAACAGAAGTTTTTAACAATTTGTAAAAATCGTGTTTTTTCCAACCAGGCTCATTTGAAATAAGTGCCTCTAAATACATTTCTGCAGTACCGTTATTAGGTACCCTACTGCATGTTTCGTGGCAGTGAAACGTCCAGTGAGTGGTACTAAAACGTGGGTTCAATACGTGACCCTGGCCCGTTTTTGTTATGTTGATATAGGCACATATTGCTGTGTTTTTATTACGTTGCTTCAGGTACGTACTGCTGTGGTTCATAATTCAAATATCCGAGAAGTGTCGCCAAAAGTTAATGCTGTGTTGTGTTGGAATTAAACACTCATATAAAAATGCATATTAACACTCATATAAAAATGCATTTGTTGATGCTATTTTAACTTCCTTATGTGTATTTGAGCTGTTTTGTTGAACCGTAGTTTCACAGGGTTCATACCGAAGCTCTTCATTACCTAAGTGCAATACCGTATTGCGTGAGCTTTAATCTTTAAAAACACTCATTTAATCAATTTAGTATTGACCATTTACTTTTTACTGAAAATAACACGAATCATTATTATTGGCTTGCTGTTTCAGACAGATATTTAAAGTTGGTTCACCTTTAACATTTAGATTGATTTACTGGTTAACGCATGTTATCTTTATGTTTGTTACGGTTGGATGTGAGTCCTGGTCTGAATCAAAAACTTAAGACAACGACTATGGCTGTAGGCCAAAGAAGTTGGAATCAGTTCATATAAAAAGGAGAATTGTTAAGACTCTTTAAACTCTTAGCTAAAGTCAAAAAAAGGTTATTAACTACAGCCTTAAATGTCATCCATTCATTTCCATAATTTCTGGTATGGTTTCAGGGTTCACACTGTTCACTGACTCACCCAGCTTTCGACTGGCTGTTCGCTAGTCAGAGTCAGGCCCGTTGGGTTCAGCTGATAAGGCTGTAGTAGCAGGCTGATAAATGGCACAGGCTCAGTGTTGGTCTGTATCTGTTTTGACAGCAGCCTCCCACTTCTTCCAGGATTTGTGAATGTGTGGAGATAACCACAACATACACCTATGAATTTTAATCTACCTGTCTTCTGCACTCCCCTAATGAGAGGCAGGCTCCTGTGTGCATAAGCAGCTCGCCGAACCATGGACATGACAAACTCCAAAAATATCACATAGAATATTAACTGTTTGGGAGAATAGTACACAGTCACACTCATCTGTGCTTAGAGCAAACTCAAAATTGTGGCCTTCACATGTCAGGATATCATGTGTAATATACATAGTTAAAAACTTAGTGCTTATTTATCAATAGTTAAGAGTTGTAAGGTTTTCTGTCAGATATCTGGCTGTGAAACAGGTTTTTTAGAATATGTTTGATTGTCATTACCAGATGATAACCAGATGCCATTACCGACTGGTTAGTTTCAGCAGGACAAGCCCCTGTTGGTAACTACACTATTATAGCGTAGGGCAGAAAGGATGTTTTTTGATTTACGGCATTCAAAAGAAGAGGGAATAAGTTTTTACAGACAACATATAAATAGCGCAAGTAATTATAGTAGACGTGTCATTCGTGCACATATGTTTTTAGGGCTCTTAACAGATTTTTCCCTGTTTGCTCCAAGAGTGATCAATCAAATGTGTGGACACATTCACGAAAAAGTATACGAACTGTTTGTTTTTTTCATAAGACAAATTGTAAAACACACACACACACACACACACACACACACACATGCATACATTTGAGGTCTTGTGGTGGAGAAAAGTGCACCAAATGTAGAATGGTAATATAAATGTGGATAGCATAGCTCAGACCATTTTGTCTTGGAATAATTTGATGAGACATGTTTGAGTTTATACAGAATTTAAGATTTTAGCAAATGTGAGCACAGTTTGTTGAGATCTCCTCTAAAACTTGACAGGCTTTTTCTCATGAGAAACTGGAGATTTTAGCAAAAGTCTGCTTCGTGGAGAAACAGTTTAGATCCCAGTTGTGATTTTACTATCTTGTGGAGGAGGAAAAGTAATATCCTTTTTGTTTTCGTTTAACATGAGCAAATTGATCTAATTGATCTCAATTTGGTCAACTCTTTCTTAAGCATTTTTTTTTTTATCTCTTGACTTCATCATAGCCTCTTTTTTTCAAATTCCACATGCACCCACTTTTCTAGAGAGTGTTTATATTCTTCCCATCTAAATGTATGTGAATACACATCCTCTTTGTGAATGCACTGTTTTTGCAGTCATTAGTAGGCAGGAGACTGAGCTACATTTGCAAACCATCTCAATGAAATTCCCTTTCAATCTAGTAGAGGTCACTGCAACATATGGATGTTGAGAATCTATCAGCCTCTCACATTTATGAATACATTATTTCTGTAGGTGGCATCTCATTAGTTATCTGCAAGAGCTTCACCTATCGGGCAAAAATTAGGATATTTCACTCTATTGTAGATTGTGGCTGGACCAAAAGTTTAATGTATTTAATTGCTATGTGTGTATTTTATCCATCATCCTGTTTCATACAGAGTATATAGCAGTGTCAAACCTGGTTAAATCTGTGGTGCTTCTACTGATTGATTTGTAATCAATACAAACTGCCTGACAACTGCACATTTACATCGTTTTCCTTGTAGGAAAACGTGATTAGAACAAGTAGTTGGAGTTGTCCTCTAACCCAGGTGTGCTGATTAGTAATCTTGAGTCACAGCAGTCTCAGGTTCTGATTTGCTGAGAAGATCTTCTTGTTATGGAAATTCCTGCTGTTCTGAACTGACGGGATGCGTTCCAGTCGACGTTAAAGTGGACTTCATAGAGTATTTGTCTAAGAAATATCCCAAACTGTACATTTTTCTGGACCAAATAACATTTATTTTCAGGGATGTATTAATCTACTTTTAGAAATATGATTATGACATCATACTTCTGACTGTGCGATCCAATTAACACATTTTAAAGCTGCATCTGTTAAGCTACGGATTGATTTCGACTCTAGGTGTTCACATTGCCTCCTGTGACAAACTTTTGATTATTTTACCCTCTCTCTCTGTAATGTGCTGAACTTGTGGTAACAGAAGTGAAGGCAGTGTCAAAGTTTTAATGTCAGTCAATGAGTGATAGTGAAAAGAGTCATTACTCTCAGTCCATTGAGTTCATTATTGCCTCTCGCTGTAATAACCATATATCAGAGACTCTGTAGTTTGGAGCTCCGCCACTCATTCGCTCCCATTCTGTATTTATTGATTCATGGTGTAAGGTCAGACGTCCAGGTCAAGTCATAAAGCTCATAATGTTTTATTAGTATGAAACCTTGCGCATGCAGGAGAAAATCTATTTATTCAATGATGCTGGTGTCATCCCAAATCTAAAAACCATATTAAAGGATAATTGCTGATCAGAAAAATTTTGCAGTTTTCCTTTGTAGCAAATCATAAAACAATATCAAAGTATATATATATATATATATATATATATATATATATATATATATATATATATACTGTAAATATATCTTTATTGGGTTGCAAATAAGTATATAAGTTTTAACAGAACAGAAATAATAATAACCAGTTTCTGCCACCGTTGGATAATTTTTTATTTGTTTTTTATTTGCTTTACTTTTCTTTACTTGCTTAAGTGATGACTTGACATGTAGGCCAAGTACGGTAACGCATACTTTTTGCCCTTTGCATGTACGTATATATTAGAAGTCTATTTAGTTGCATAATGTGAAATCTGAGACATAAAACTATACAGAATAAAAACCTTTACTCTAAGGTTTCTGTGGTATAGGGATTACCCTCAAAAAGTTATTTCAGTTTACGGGTCATTTAGGGTTCCGACTTGGGATTTGGCCCGTGTATGCATCCGTCAGTCTCAAAGACCTTGGATCAAACCGGATAAAGTTCACCGGTAGAGTACAGCTATGACTCAGAAGTCCAATTTGTGAATGGCAGTCTCTGTCGCAAAACCTGCCGATGAACTCAGGTTAGATAGTTTTAGCCTGCTGTTTGAGGGTCTCCTAAAACTTGGATAAGCCATTTTGCACAGTCTGTCTCCACTGTTTGTCTACACTATACTGTGTATTTGGCCTACATTTCTTGTTCTGTATATTTTAATACTGTTGGTGGACAGCCTGGTGATGATATGCCCCTTTTGAGTCACACTCTCAGACTGGAGACAAGATTAGTGGACTGATTAATATGGCCAGTATAATACAAAACAAATGGCTTGCAGAATCTGCTCTGCAAAGCAGGAGTCAGCATCATGCTTTCTGTTATGCTGCTTTTTTTAGGACGGCATTCAGCGATCAGAGGCAATGAGCAGCAGCTCACTGACTCTTAGGGCATTTTCTATATGAAAACATTTTCATATCACAAGATATGAAAGACTCAGAATACACTGAACTGTAAGTGCAGCATGCTTTGTAGCTCTTTTCACCGGACTATATCACCGCAGTTTTATTTCGGTTCATTTTCCTAATATAATCCACCCTTTAATGGCATCACATTGTGCAGTAATGTTATGCTGACGTATCCCCTGATGATAGTTATGGAATAATTTGTAGTAAACTGTTTTTCCCCCTTAAAACCTATAATGTGTGATTTGCAGATAAATTACATCTTTTAGAAAGGCAGCAGCCATGTAAGTAAAGCATTATGGTCGCTGCTTTGTTTTCATCTTGTGTTCTCAATGGCCTTAATCTTCTAGTAAATGACATAATAGGATTTGGAAATCAAAGCAGGAGACTGGCGTTCAAAGGATTATCTAAAAGTGCTTTATAGCACCTCACAGTAATCAGATGTTTAGGTTACTCAGCTGTTCTCAGTGAGAGGAAAACCAGCTCTCAGAAGTATTTCAGTACACAATAGCATTATTTCATAATGAAGAAATCCATATAAGTCACCTTTATTTATATAGCCCTTTTAACAATACAGATCGTGTCAAAGCACTTAACAGTATCAAATTGGAGGATAGAGTGTCAGTAATGTATAGAAATAAGATTAAACACTAAATTTTCAGTTAAGGCATTTCATTACTGAATTCAGATATGTCATTGTCTAGCTCAGTTTAGTTTAAATAGTATCTGCTAAATCAAATTGACGATAATCACTAGAAATTAAGTGTCCCCAACTGAGCAAGCCAGAGGCGACAGCGGCAAGGAACCAAAACTCTCTCTGTGACAGAATGGAGAAAAAAACCTTGGGAGAAACCAGGCTCAGTTGGGGGGCCAGTTCTCCTCTGGCCAGGAGATTATTGTTTATTTATTGTTTACTTATTGTTTTAATTAAAATTTTAAATATATAAATGTATTATATTTCTATTTTATATTGTTGCAATTTCTAACAATAATAGTATTATGTAGTTAGGTATTTTATTATATTTTTAGTTATTTTCTTTTCTTTTTAGTTTTATTGTATTTAAGTCGAGGTCTTCACTGGGGATATGTCCCCAGGGCTCATCCAGGTGTCCCGGCCTCCGCCGACGATCAGGGAAACATCATCTCCCGGCGCCGATCCACCATCTGATCCGGACACGGAATGAGAAACAGAATAAGAAAGAAACAGACAAATATTAGCATAGATGCCATTCTTCTTACGATGTAACGAGTACATTGTGTGTTATGGGGAGTGTTCCCAGTTCCGGTTGATCTAATTGATGCAGCCTAACAATTGATTTGAACCATGCTAAGGCACTTCCACTAATGCCAACAAAGTGTTCTAGTCTATTCAAAAGAATGTTGTGGTCGATAGTGTCGAACACACCGCTAAGATCCAGTAGCACTAATAAAGAGATACAACCACGATCAGATGATAGAAGCAGGCCATTTGTAACTCTAATGAGAGCAGTCTCAGTACTATGATATGGTCTAAATCCTGACTGGAATTCCTCACAGATACCATTTTTCTCTAAGAAGGAATATAATTGTGAGGATACTACCTTTTCTAGTATCTTTGACAGAAAAGTCAGATTTGAGATCGGTCTGTAATTAACTAGATTTTTGGGGTCAAGTTGTGTTTTTTTTAACGAGAGGCTTAATTAGAGCCAATTTGAAGGTTTTGAGGACATATACTAATGACAATGATGAATTAATAATAGCCAAAAGAGGATCTATGACTTCTAGAAGCAGCTCTTTTAGTAGTTTAGATGGAATAGGGTCTAACATACATGTTGTTGGTTTAGATGATTTAACAAGTGTATACAATTCTTCCTCTCCTATAGTAGAGAATGAGTGGAATTGTTCCTCATGGGAGCTATAGTGCACTATCTGATGCGATACTGTAGCTGACGGCTGTATGATTACAATTTTATCTCTAATAGTATCGATCTTGGAAGTAAATTAGTTCATAAAGTCATTACTGCTGTGCTCTTAGGGAATGCCAACACCTGTTGATGCGTTATTTTTCGTTAAATTAGTGACTGTATTGAATAAATATGTTTTCTTATGTATGTCTTAAAATATGTCGGTGTCATTGTTCTCTGTCAAGATACACACCTGTAGTGTTTTCTTCTAAGGCATTTTTGTATAAGTTGCTTAAATATCTTAATTTCACTAAGGCCTAGTCCTGGTTTAATCTAATCCCCGTTTGTGAAACCGGTCCAGTAAGTTATAGCAGGCTATTAAGTAAATATATCTTATTTTAAGGCATTTTAGATTAAATAAAGACTAATTAAAAGTAAGTTCACTGATATTCAGCTCAGCTCTTATAACATAGTACAGAGAAGACAATAAAGTTGGTAAAGTTTGTATTGAAATGCTTTTGTGAATTTTTTACAGTTGAATGTCTTTATCTACCAGTTTCATATGTGGTTGGCTATATTTCGTCTTCTAAAACACTTAATGCCATGTATGAGGGGTGCATTGAAAATCAAATCACATATTATTCCTTTACGAAGATGATCGGCATGGGATGAATGATCATTTCAATGACTGCGAGGCATCACAGCGTGAGTTCTGTGAACATCTGTGTCTGATTTCAGAACACAGTCAATGCAAAGGCTCTGAGACACTGTTCATTAAATGCTATAACACTCAAAATTCATCAAAACCACACAGAAGCTGAGTGTTTATCAAGAATCTGAATATCTTCACTTACCATAATGCTCCTCTAAATAACACTCCTGCAGAAGGGTGTTTTGTGACATACCTAATTAATAGTGCAGTTTAATTTCATTGTTGTGTGTTGAAATATCTCTATACTACAATATTGCAAACATGCAGCCTCATTTGAATCAAATAAATGTTTAAAAATATTTTACTGTTTTGAAAGTTTGACACATTTTCACGCTAATAAGTGTTTCATTTTTACAGTTTGGTATAGAAAGGAAATGGAAAGCAACTGAAGCCATCCAAATTGTAGATGAGTTTGTTTCTTCATCAATTCAGAGAAATGTATCATTATATGCTCATCAATGGATTTTCTTCAGTGAATGGGTGCCATCACAATGAGAGTCCAAACAGCTGATAAAAGCATCACAAAAATCCACACCACTCCAGTCCATCAATCTTGTGAAGTGCTGCGTGTTTTTAATAATTGATCTGTTCATATTTCTCTCACTCCAAAGGATCCATTGCTGAGCAAGTGATGTAAAGCTAAATTCCTCCAAATCTATTCAGATGAAGAAACAAACTCATCTACAGCTTGGATGGCCTGATAGTTCAGCCAATTTTCATTTTTGAGTGAGCTACTCCTTTAATTCTTTAAATTAAACCACATTCCTTTAAATATTGTATAGTGGCTACTCTGATATTATTTAATTTCACAAGTAATTATAAAGAAATGTCAAGTGAAATTGTGCAGAAGAAATTGTATTTTCTTGTAAAACACTCTCCAATTATCTACAACGTCGACAAATCATTTTTACAGTGTAACTGCTTGTAACTCCTCTAGATGATACATTCTATTTCACATACTCAGCTCATGCATCAGCATTCATCAAGAATATCAGCATATGTTCTCTCAAGCTGTTTATCTATATGCCGTCTACATGATCAGGCGACATGAGCTGTTCCTGCTACATTAAGTGCAAAACTCTTTTCAGGGTTAGAAGGAAAGAACGGTGGCAGAAAATTGGCTCGGGACGAGTCATTAAATCCTCTTTCTGCTTAATAAAATTCACTTCCACCTGTGTCTCACCAGCAGGCAATGCCTCGCTGCCCACTGAGAAAATCCAAAAGAACGAGCTAATCAATCAGATGAAAAAGGTTTTGTATTAGAGAGATTATAGAGAATCACAGTAGGCCAGAAAACATTTATGTCACTGTACATTGTAGGAATGATTACATGTACTGTATTTGGGCCTATTATATATTTTATATGTCAAAACTTATTTTTTATGTTTTTATATATTAGTTACTATATTGTTATAATATATTTTACATATATATTTAAAAAATATATTTGTTATACAAATAATATCATGAATAACAACAAATATAGCTTTCTGGCATGGAACTCTAAATGGTGCAGTTCGATAGGTCTAACTCAATATGACCTAATGACATCATTATCACATGGCACAGCTGATTGGTTCTCTCCTGTATCGGTAGCCAATGAGCTCTCTGCTCGGCATTCAAATGTATGACTTGTGCTTGTTGTAGCAGTTTTCAGTGTGCTTTAGAAACCCTCCACTTTCCCCAGCTCCACCTGTATAGATTAATGGATGCTATAGGGAGTAATTGCATGTATGTAATATTTGCAGCAGCAGTTTTTCTTACATGCTCACACCAGCAACATTGTGGATGTTTTGGCAAGTCTCTGTACTTGCTCTGCCACAGCAGCATCAGCATAGCAGATCTATTCCGCCAAGACCAAATACATTAACATTGTATGTATAAAAGCATCATAATTTATTTAATTACTTTAATCAGTTGCTTTAATCTGTAATAATGTTTCATAATATCAGTTTTTCTTTTTTTCTTTATTTGCAATATACTATAATAATACTATGTAATTTGTTGATGAATGGTACAATTATTTCATATTAATATTAATATAAATTAATGTATTATTTAATATGAATTAATATTATTATATTCCATGAATGTCAACGTACCATTTAACACCTTCACTGTATATGGTGATGCCACATTGTTTATTGAAAGCAATTTGTTATATTAGAAGTAAATGTAATATATAGACCTTTTTTGTTATGTCAAATGGGATTCATATCAAGTTACTAAATGTGTGCATATGTTTTCCGATCACATAGTCAAAGTGTGTCTAATGGTTAATACTTGTGCTGACTGCAAAGGTGACACAGACATTTGTGTGGTGAGCTATAAAGGCTTGCCATTGGTATGAAAATAAGAAAAAAATTGTTGTACCATCAGGTTTGAGCTATAGCTGATGAGGGGCATTATAATGAAATCAGCAGTAATGTTTTCATCTGTCAGCCCATCAATCCTGGTGTGGTGCTCAGTTAGCTTTTTAATAATGTCATGAACATCCTTACTCACGGATCTCTCAGATATCAGGGATTCTGAATGTCATTTTCATTTCTGACGGTATGCAGGGTTAAAAAGAGAAATAAGAAAGAGAACAAGTTTTTACATTCCAGTTTTAGACAGCTACATCAACATGACTACTTTAGTAACAAACAAACCAAAACTTTTAGGGCTTATTTCTGAACATAGCTCAGAGTAAAAAAACAAAACAACTCTTAAAAGTGTACATTCATAGGTACATGCCCACAATAAGATGAGCAAGACAAGTGTTTCTTCTTTTGTCAACTTGATGGATGCAGAAGTATTTTTTTCTACATCTTGAGTTTTTGTATCTCACACTGAGCATATGGATTCACCAAAAAGTTGAGGCAAAACCTCTACCCCCCGTGGTCCTGATCTCCATGGTCTAACAACGTCATTACTGAAATTACAATAAATTAAAGAAAAAGTGTCCTCATTTGCCCATCGTTCTGCTTTCTTTGAAATAAATTAGTTGAGACCTCCATGAGCAGCACAGCAGTAGGCTGTATAATATTGTTATAATATAGGCTCTAATATTGTTTCTCTTGGCAGCGACTCCATGCAGAAATTTCAGGAGTCAATGGGACAGACATGCCCACAACATTAAATACAATAGGCAAAAGATTCACAGCGGGGAATGACTGTGTGTGTGTGTGTGTGTGTGTGTGTGTGTGTGTGTGTGTGTGTGTGTGTGTGTGTGTGTGTGTGTGTGTCTGTGTGTGTGGGAAATCACAACTGGCAGTTTTGTAAGTATCTATGCATACACACATCTCTGCATATTCATATATTTAGAGGATTCTGTGTAACATTATAAGTTGTGAGAGGGATACATAACTATCATGAATGGATTTATTATCTGTTTGTTCCTTTTTTGTTTGTTTGTTTATTATCTAAATGCTATTGTAGTTTAATGCTGTGAATGACTCTCTTTGAAAATTGTGGACTGTCTTAAAATAGCATGATTCATATTAGGAGTGTTCTGTTTATTTACCAGATTTTCTTCTGAAGTTTCCCTCCAGGGTTCAATTTTTCCTTATTTCTATTGCCTTGACTTACAGCATCACCATCTACCCTGTGGCCACATAAAGTTATAATCACACCACAAATATATAGAATATATTGATTAGCCTTTAAATACTTTTTTCATATTTCTTCCTGCGACTTGAGCAAGCTTTTCTTGCTTTGCCTCAGCACACATTACTTCATCTGTCCATCTTCATTATTGCTATCAACATAATTGTGCATGATTTTTAATCACTTTAAAAATATGTATTTAAAAAAATGTTTAATATATATTTGGATATTTTGTTAATGATTAATAATATATTAATTACTATATTATCATTTTATAATATATTTGACATATATTGTTATATTTGTTATACAAATAATAACATTAATAATAACAACATTAACAACAATAATAATATGAATAATTGTTATGCTACAGTTACTTTGAATTCAGTAAATATAAGCAGTACACGAGCTGACTTTCATTTAATTGATCTTCATTATTGCTGTCAACATAATTTCATATTTTTATTTAGTATTGTTTTCATTTTGTTTAAAATATTTTGTATTTTATTGTTAATTGCTATATGAATTAATATTAATCATATATAAATTATTAAATTATTTTCTTAAATCATTTATTTTTTATAAATTACATTGAATATTTTATATTAGGCCTATATATGTATATTCTTATACTGTGGTCAACAACCTCAAAAACATGAAATGTAAAAGTGGTTAAGAGACACTTGAATACTGATTCACGAGAATCATGAATACTGATGCAGAAGTGACATAGTGAGTATTTCCTGCCAAAGGAAACCAATGGCCATGTGTTTCATACAGGCACTAAGCATTCTCACATGAATCATTGGACATGTACTTTCTACTCACACACAATAATCGGCTTTGTGGTGCTCGGCAGGCATGGGCCAGCTGATGTAGCAGATGGTTCAGGCTGGACTCAGGAAGGTGTTTGATGAGTGGAAATAGGTGTATTTAATTGCTTGTCAAGTCTGACACCTTTGCCGCGGTTAAAGGGGTCTGTCTGTTCCTGTGCCTGTTAGCCCTCACAGCTCCTTCAGCCAAGACTCATCACTGTCCCCGGAAAGCATCGCTAATAGCACACACACAGACACACATACACACACACGAAAACAAAATATCTCCACTGGGTCTACACAGAGCCTTAAAATGTACACTGGACATCTCAAAACATCACAATTAACATGCAAAAGTAGGAAAAATTACATTTCTAGTGACCTTTTTTCAAATGACAGATTTTGTCTGTCTGTCTGAACCATAATAGTTCGATCTATCTATTATTAGAGGTGTAACGGTATATGTGTTCGTCTGGAACCGTCATGGTTGGATTCATGCAGTCAGACGAATACAGTCAGTCATAGGTAATCAATCCAAAAGCAGACTCACATGGTAATGAAACAGGAGAGAGCAGAAGAAGAGATGATCTAGTACATACCAACCCTAAAAAAGAACGGTTAATTCAGAAGCATTCAAAAGCTCGAAGAACTGCCTACTTGGTTTAAATCAGCAGTGTGGGAAAGTTTAGTGTTCTAGAGATGCACCGGTCCACTGGCTATAAATCAGAACCGGTTTTTATTTTTATTTTTTCTATTTGCAATAATTTCCCAAAATATAATTTCTGATGAATTTATGAATTTATTTATTTACGCCTGTAAAGAGGAGAAAACCAGGCATATCAAGCTCACTGTTCGCAATGCTATAAATATGGGAAGACACATATGTGGGGGTTTATATAAAAAAATATCTCTCAGAGGAACTGATTTCTTCAGAAATGTTTTTATGGCATTTTCTTTTCCTCTTACCTTCAAATAATGCATATCAATATAGTATTTAACAGCGCAGCTATACTTTGTTTACAGTGGTAAGCAAGGAAATGCTATATTGCTGCTGTTCCTTTAGCACTATCTGCTGTCAAAGAATACATTTGCATTTTCATTCAGTCAGTCTGCTTTTTTTGTTTTGTGCAGGTGTCTTATGTAGCATAATTTCACAAATCTAAAGTCAGCCTATTCTGTTTTTGCTTTAAATCTTGATTTTACACAATCTAATTCAAAGTAGCACTACTGTCTATTCAAAATAAATGAAAAACCCAAAAACTTAGGTGCGCACTGAACTGTGACTTATGTGTTCTATCTATCTATCTATCTATCTATCTATCTATCTATCTATCTATCTATCTATCTATCTATCTATCTATCTATCTATCTATCTATCTATCTATCTATCTATCTATCTGTCTGTCTGTCTGTCTGTCTGTCTGTCTGTCTGTCTGTCTGTCTGTCTGTCTGTATGTATGTCTATCTGTCTGTCTGTCTGTCTGTCTGTCTGTCTGTCTGTCTGTCTGTATGTATGTATGTCTGTCTGTCTGTCTGTCTGTATGTATGTCTATCTGTCTGTCTGTCTGTCTGTCTGTCTGTCTGTATGTCTATCTGTCTGTCTGTCTGTCTGTCTGTCTGTCTGTCTGTCTGTCTGTATGTATGTCTATCTGTCTGTCTGTCTGTCTGTCTGTCTGTCTGTCTGTCTGTCTGTCTGTATGTATGTATGTCTGTCTGTCTGTCTGTCTGTATGTATGTCTATCTGTCTGTCTGTCTGTCTGTCTGTCTGTCTGTATGTATGTCTATCTGTCTGTCTGTCTGTCTGTCTGTCTGTCTGTCTATTGTCTGACCAATGCAACATTCAAAACCTTCACACTGCAACCTTTTAACTACTTCAAGCTGAAAAACCTTCAGATGTCAAGCTTTTAAAACTATTTCAAACTTTCTAGTCAGGTTTATTATTCTAGTGCGTTTTATTATTCAATTTATGACTGCTGCCCAACAGATCTGCAGGTAATTTTGGGGGCATTTTCTTACACTCCAAGACAGTTTTGAAAATAATTAAATGGGGAAAAAATGGAATCATAAATTAAAATAAATAAACAAACAAATAAATAAACTCCTTTGTTCCTACTCTGCACAAATAATCAGTGTTACTGCTTTTTAATATTTAATTAAATTTGAGAAAGTTCCACAGTTACTGTAAGAATATTCTGCTTTACATGGGAATATGGAAGTTACATGATTTACCAGTTCATGTTGCCTTTGGGCATAAAATTATATTAAAAATACATCCCATAGCTTCAGAGAACATGTTGGTTGTAAACTGTTTTTGCATCATCCAAAGCATCTTGTGTCTTGCAGTTTTACACTCTACTTTACCTCTCATAAAGGCACATGAAACCCCATGCAATATCCTTCATTAAGAGCGAATCTTACTGGGTCACCTCAACCTGACTTGAGATGCCCGAATGAAGCCTGGCGTCACTGAGATTCCAAGCCAGGATTAGTCTCCAGGATCAATGGAACAATCACTCATCAAATACTTCATTAAAACCTGCCGTACAGCCCTCAGTGCTCAGCTGGGCGAAAATAAAGAGACGCTGACATTAACACTGTTGCCAGGCACATAGGCTTTTTTAATTGAAAAAGCGAAAAATGCCTCTTTTATCTGGTTGTTGTGGACGGCAGATGTTTTGTGTTGCAAATGCAGGTCAGTAGAAGCGTAAACGCACATGAACCTTCCCTCAGTAATTTGGCTAATTACTTTCTTGAAGTAATGACCTGTGTCTTTTCACACAATATGTGCGATTCTGAAGCATCCATATGGAGAATAAGATTTATGATTGTGGCCTAAGGACACTGCACACATTGTTTAGAGAAGCTAATGTTGCTTTGGAAGGTTTCCAGTGACTTACCTTTTTTATTTTTTACTTCTGTACCTCTCACCCATCTGCCTAATTTTTGTTGGCTTGCAGAGCTGCTGTTATTTAATGCTACTATTTATTCAAGACTATAGGAATGTTTTGATCCATCTTTTATTTTTATGATCCTTACCTGTTTTCTCTCTCTTTTTCTCCTCTATAGTGTGTCCTGGCACTGATAACAAGCTCAGCACGCTGTCGGATTTGGACCAGCAGTACAAAACTCTTCGCAAGTTCTACGAGAACTGTGAGGTGGTCATGGGTAATCTGGAGATCACCAGTATTGAAAGAAACCGCAATCTGTCTTTCCTCAAGGTGAGATTATCATTGCAGTTTTTAACAGCCTTTTATGGATGTCATTATAGGTACAATCAAGGAAGGGCTTGATGAAGGGCTTCTCCAATGGGCAAATTATAGATTTTTGTCAGAGTAAATGGCATATTTAATTTGATGCATATGAAAATGAGGTTGTAGGTTTAGTGGTGCAGTCTGCTCACTGTGTTGCAAAGACTTTCAGTCATGTGTCATTTCACAACATATGTTTTCTCCATACAAAATTTGAAGAAAAACATATTTTTTTTCAATGTTTTGTCCACTGAATGCAAAAGTTCAAAAATTATTCTATAAAATAAACTCTTTTGCTATAAAAGAAGCTTGTCTCTCCCGGGGAAAAAAAATATAATAATAGCTTATTTATTTGTTTGTTTATTTACTTACTGGTCCGTAAGTTAGTAAACCAGTGTTTTCAAGGGAGCCCTAGGATTACGTAAAGTGATAGTTCACCCAAAAATTCAGTCATCATTTACTTATTCTCAAGTTGTTTCTAACCTGACAGCAAATAAGTTTGTTTCTACTGTTGATGAAGAAGACATTTTGATGAATGTTGGTAACCAGACAGTTGGTGATAGCCATTGACTTCCAATGTATTTTTTATGCACTATGGAAGTCAGTAGCTACTAACTGTTTGGTTACCAGCATTCTTAAAAATATATTATTTTTTGCTCAACAGAAGAAAGAAACCCATACTCACACTCATTTGAAGCAACATGAGGGTGAGAAAATTATATAAAAAAAAAAATGGGTGAAATATCCCTGTAAAGGTACTTAAGTTATTAAATTATTATTAATATATTTAAATTTTATTGGAAAACCTTTGGTCTTGATTTTTTGGGGATATGTTAAAATCTTTGTTCTTTTTTCATGTTGCTCTTACATATAAGGGTAATTTTGGGTCCTGCAGAGAATAGGGGCTGATTTCCTTTGATTATCTCAAAAGTAATGTAGTGTAGTGATCAGGGATGCGGGAAATTAATCAAACCCCTCTCAAGTTTCTGTATCTTTCTTAATAAATTCATAATCAGTGAAAAGAGGAAGTTTAAAGTTTTAAGGAAATAAAGTTGAGTATTTGTTTTGTTTGTTTCCGACAAGCTGTTTTGAGAAAAGTGCAATATATTTAGATGCAGTCTAACACACAACCTTTATCAAAATTTACATAATAATATGTATTTTTCTGGTATTGCCTTGTCTGTTTGTCTCAATTACATAGATGGAGCTTTTGAGATGTGGCTTACTTTACAGTGGTGTGCAGATTTACATAGATTACTGTTCAAAAGGTTATTATTTTACTACATTTTAAAATATACTTTATTCCTGATATTTTAAAGCTGACTTTTCAGCATCATTATTCCAGTCTTCAGTGTCACATGATCCTTCAAAAATCATTCGAATATGCTGATTTGCTCCTCAAGAAACATTTCTTATTATTATATGATAATAAGAAATGTTAAAACAGCATCATAGCATCCTGTGGTAGGTTCGAGTGCTGGAGACTTTGATTGACAGCTCATTAAAGTCTCATCAAGCCACCTGATTGTTACATGCCAGCTGAGTGGGAACATCAAGCTCATTGTGCCTGTAAACGCGGACACATAATCGCCTTTGTCTGCAACTGAAATATTTGAAAAATGTAAACCGTGTGGGTTGATGTTGTTCAGTCGTGTGTTTTTTTGCAGACCAAGCAGGATTTGCAGCACAATGGGGCTTTACTCCGGTGTAATAATGCTTCAATTGTTCTGGGTGGCTCTTGTTCTGTTACACGGGTCATTCACTCCAGTCTCCACGGTCATTGTGAAGAGTGAAGTGGTTTCGGGCAGTAGTGAGGAAGTTGAAATTGTCTTGAATATTGGTATTACACGCATACAACAATCTACTGCTCCACAGTCTCAGAGGAATGGTCTGAAGGTTTAGGGAGAATTATATATTTGTTTCACATGTTAAGTTATTAGTGGAAACCTAAATGAAATTCATCAAGTACTAAAATTCAATATCCAGCCCTTTGATTATTTTTGGTCTGTTTTTAAGTGAAAATTAGGAGTGAAATTAGGAGTGCTTTTGTGTGTATTTGCTTAGAATGTTGATTGAAGTGATCTGTATCATTTTCTTTTTATAGATGTTTGCTTGTTGCCACATCAACAAAAGTATCATAATTTGTCTTGAAATTAAGCTTCTGTGAAGATAATCACGATGAGATATGTAATAAAATATGTTCTAGCATCTAATTTTAAAGGTTACATGGAAACTTATAATAGACACATTTAAAGTCAACATTAAATAAAAATTGACCTATGTACTTTATTAATACTCATTCTTGGTCTTATCTCATCCGTGTATTTTTTTGATTTTATTTTTTTTCCAAGAAATATTTTTCACAAAAAAAATAAATAAAAAGGTCATTAATTTGAGGTCTGAAATCACTTTTGACTTTTGAACCCATTACAAATTGGTTGGAAACATCATTTAATGTTGACTTTACTGCATTTCTATCTCCATTCTCTTTAAAATTCAACAGATTTACTTCAATTCAAATCCTTTCGAATAAAATTGCCTTCCTGTACAGAACGAACGTAGGCAGGAATGTTGTGGTCATTAATCAAACTCACCCATATGAGAGCTGATTGTTCTTGTTCACTGGTTTTCTCAGGGATGTTCACATTTCTATTTGAGAGTCAAATTCAGCTTCCAGAGAGTTATTTTATTTATGCTGCTCATTCTGATTCTTTTCTGTTATTATATTGTATTGTTTGAACTCAAATGACCAAATTCTTATTATTTATTTATTATTTAGTCATTTAGCAGACGCTTTTATCCAAAGCGACTTTCAAATGAGGACAACAGAAGTAATCAATTGTAGTATTAAAACAACTAAAAACAGATCCAATACTAAAAGCTAAATAAAAATGACAAATGCATACAACAAAATTTCAAAACTTAACATTTAAATGAAAAACAAAAAAAATAAAGCTAAAAACAATTCAAAATATTAAAGAACAAAAGGTATAAGAGTATAATAAGGATTCTAACATAACACAAAGCCAAACACCAAAAAAACAACTACATATGTGTATGATTTGTATGTGTTAAATTGAACAAAAGCAGCATAGGCATTTCTAATATTACAAAATATATATTTTTTTAAAATGCTGTTTTTATGAACTTTCTATTCATCAAAGAATCCCGAAATAAATTAAGAATAATTGTAAAAATATTATAGCAGAAATATTAAGCAGCACAAATGTTTTCAACATTGATAATAATAAGAAATGTTTCTTGAACAGCAAATCAGCATACTATGATTTCTGAAGAAACGCAAGACACTGAAGACTTCTGGTTTAGGTGTAGAGTTCTCAGGCACAGCCTCTGGCAGATATTTCAACAAAACAATAATGTATATCATTTAGTGTGATGAGGAAAGCATTGAGTTATACATTAAGGAAACCAAGCGGTAAAAATGTACTGTAAGCCGCTCCTTCTGGTCAGGATTCTGCTTGAGGTGATTCCCTAAATAATCATGATTCAAAACACCTACATACAAGTGGTATGTGATTGCAGTGTGTCAAACTTGAATGTCAGGGACATTCCCATCATGTTTACTGAAGAAGTCTTCCAGATGATGACGATATGATGACATCTAGATTTCATGTGAACAATAGATACACTTCCCAATTAATTCATTTGAAAGGTTCCACTGTGTTTGAGAAACCGGCCTACAGGATGATGACGGGATGCTACCTGTTGCATTTGAGGATGAAACCGCACCGAGGCTGAGACATTTCCAACCAGAAAGGATGATATTCTTGGACCAGATGCCAGAATAAACGCAGGCTGAAACATTACATTACAGATAGTTCCATCATTTAAGAGCATAATAAGTATACGTATAAACTGAAATATGACGTGAGAGGATGAAATTATGCTTTTAAAGGCATCATAGAATCATATTGCAAAGTATAATTGCTTCTAGTCCATGTGCCTTTGAAGTCTGATATAACTTGTATGCACATTTATAGTTTGCAGTCTTTCTCTACCTGGAAAAAATTCCATTCATGGGCATCCAAGTTTTTGCCCAGTCAAATGCGCTCTAGAATGAGAATGTCCCTTCTGTCCCTGACTAACAAAAGCAAGTGGAAAATATATTGTTCATGACTGTGATGTAAATCTATTAGCTATTTTAATAGAAACATGTTTTCCGTCTGAACTTCCTGCATCAACAGGAAATACATAAACCAAGGATGGAAAACAGTGCTAAATGCCAAGTGATTTATGCATTTGCCAAATGATTTTATTTGAAGCTACTTGCATTGCGTTCAAAGTATGCATTCATGCATCACACAGGAATACATGATATGATCCATGTTTTTTTTCATTATTTTAACTCATTAAAGTTAATCAACTAATTTTGACTGAAGTGTTAAAGTTATATGAATGTCAATTCTATGTCAATTCAGTTTAATGAATTTTAATATGAAATAACTTGCACAGCCAATTTGATTATATTTACATAAATGTATAAGTATATACTGTAATAGTTGATGCTCCATGCAGGAATGAATTTTCATATGGTCTCTATTTTTTGCATTTTAATTAATTATCAAAACATCTATTTATGTTTTTCTGTACCCTTCCTATCTATAGCTTTCTGTGTGACTCGGTAAGTGTCACTTGCACACTTACAAGCGAATTTAAATGGGGCTTGTAATTTAGCTGGTGAGTGAGACAAAAAGCCACTTCACTCCTGGTTTTCTGCTCTTCAGTTTTAGACATCCTGCATTTTCACACTGAAATATATTGTAGAAGAAGGGTTTTCAGTGATATAATGTCCAGAGTAAGAGTAGGACTGTTGGAGGAAGTATTAATCACTGTGATGTGTTAACAGCTCTGCCTCATTATCACTCTGTCACTGTGAGAGGTTCAGGCAGTTTCAGTGCAGAGTCGAGTGTTACTGCGAGCTTTAAGTGAGTCATTTGTTAAGGCGTGCACTTCACTAACTCATTGCTACAGTAATTTAACATTAGTAATTTAAGCGTGTCTGAGTTGTATTTATGTTTTGATAATTATATAGTCATTTCTTGAATATGCATGCAAGATTTTGTATGTTTGTTTGTCGTTTGCTGATTTGTATGCTTTATGATTCACAGGCAATTAATGTTAGAAAAAGAATGTTGCAGTGTAATTAAAAAAAAAAAAAATGTTTTATCATTGTCACTTTCTTACTTGATTGGATTTTTTTAAAAGAATAGTTCACCCAAAAATAAAAATTGCTGAAAATTTACTGACCATACTTCACACAATGTTAATTGATGGACTGGATGAACTTTTGGCAAATTTGCATTTTTATGTAAAAAAAGAGGGCTGGACAAAAATAAAATACTGTATTATATAGCCTAGTATTTTATGACACTACCATATAATTGTGGAATGATAGAATATATGTTAAAGTACCGGTAGTTTCTCTTATCCTAGAATATGAACCACAACTGTGAATCTACTTTACTGTGGTAATTGAGGCTGACTCAGCTCAGTGACATTGTGTATAAATAGCTACATGGAAAGCCCATATTCTAAATTGATAATACATTTCATAAATAATTTTTTTTGTGTTAATCTATGCAGAACTTTGACAGGCACAGCCTGATATACTTGGCCTATGCACTGGTTTACTGGTGTCCCACGGCCCTGTTTATGTGACACAATGGGTCTGTTCCAGCATTTAATGAGCTGCCTTTTGCCAATATAGGCAGCTGTCTTCTACAGACAGCATCCAAACAGAGATGGAACCTCATAAGTGACTGATTTTTGAACCCTCTACATAGGCAGCAACCCAAATAGTGATTTACACAGGAGATTCTACTCACAATTGACTGCAGTAGATCTGCAAAGTTCTTGCTTTACAGATCTATTGCTAAGCAAACAATTATCCTAACTATATTGCACACTCAAAAGATATTTCGTAGTATTTTATTTTATGTTTTTCATTTATGTATGTATGTCAGTATGTTTGTTTGTTAGGTATATTACCGTCCAAACGTTTTTTTAGGTCAGCGCAATCTTTTTTCTTGCTCCTGTTTCTTTTTCTCTCTCTCTCTCTCTCTCTCTCTTGAAAGAAATTAATGCTTTATTCAGCAATGATGCATTAAATTGATCAAAGTGACTAAAGTGAGTAAAGACTTTTACAAATTGTTCTATTTGTTTTAATGCTGTTCTTTTCATCTTTGTATTCATCAAAAGATGTTGGTTTCCACAGAAATATTAAACATCACAAGTGTTGCATATTAGAATGATTTCTGGAGGATTATGTGACATGAGTAATGGCTGCAAAAATGCAGCTTTCCATCAATGGAATAAGCCACATTTTGAAATATATTGAAATAGAAAATATATATTTGAAATTATAATGATATTTTACAGTTTTACTGTATTTTTGGTCAAATAAATGCAACCTTGATGAACATTAGAGACTTTTTTTCAAAGCATTTTACCAGCAGTTTATATTTACTGTGTAATCTTGATTTCTCTGTACTTCATTTTTTTTTACCCAGCTCATCGCAGTGCATTATGGGATTGCCTTGTATTCAAAGGATGCATGAGGATGCATAGGATGCTGGTGCCTTTGCCAAAACAAATTATCCAAGCTATCTTATAAGTTGTGTTCCATTTGGAACAGGACATGTGCCTGTGCTGTCTAACTAGGCAGCTCACTAACTACTGAAACAGAGCTAATAATTAACCGCTGAACAGGCAGTAAAAAGCTGTTTCTCTAACAATTCCATTCTTCAAAAGTTATGTTCAGACAAAAAAAAACAAAAAAAACAGGGCCATTGAGTGGACCATTATTGCTATCCAGCCTGGAATTTCCTGCTAGATCATTATTACTTTCCTGCTTTTTTATCTACAGCACTTCTAAAACAGGAAATATTATGATAGACGCAAGACTGGGTAATATTTGTATCATTTCGAGGATGTGTTTCCTACAGCAAATATTCGAGCACAGGCCAGGGCTTTGCTAAACTCTTCAGTTTGTGATAATGCACAGGCCATATATATATAGGGTCAGTATGAACCCAACTGTATGATGGATAGTTCTGTGTCCAATGCCCTGCAGCAGTGTGGAGTTGTGTCCTTATTAGTGGGTAAACAGATGGGAGGATAGCTAAGGTGAGCTGATGTTTGAGATGCTGCTGGAAACTGCAGCCCAACAGCTTGTCCTGTACTATTAGAGTTCATGCATGGCGACACGGCTATACTGTATATTGGCTTGGTTATAAACTCTAGTAAGCTACCTACCTAGAAAGCATTTTTAGACATCACAAGTGTGTTTCTAATATTGTGTGCTGCTCTAAACCGTAAGATAATGTCACTATAAAGGCAGCATTGCATACGGTGTATTCTTCACATATTACGCCATCCGAGAATGTGGCAATATTTTTATCCAGTTAGATGCTAAAATCATGCAATAAGCACTCATTGAGTAACAAAGATGTAACATAAAACCCTGATTGTACATAAAAATAAAAAAAAACATTAGCTGTAAAGTAAAGTGTCTTTCAAAGTCTTCCAAAATCTGTAAATGTAATAGTATTATTGTCACGGTGCACACACGAGGAGGACACTGGAACAGGCAGACGAGGATGCAACTCAAAATATAGTCTTTACTGATGACATCAAGGCAGGGCAAGACATAGACAGGGACACCAGGGAGTAACGAGTAGACCAGACCAAATCTAACTGAACAGACAGGACTATAAATACACAGGTAAATCATAGATAACGAGACAAACACAGCTGGACAAGAATTAACTAATGATTACAGTTAACAAGGACAGGAAACAAACCAAATATGGACACAAGAGGCAGGAACATATGACACACACGACAGAGGACTGACAATTATACTGTAAACTTAGATTAAATGTAAGGTACACTTACTGTTACATTTACTTTACTGTTAAAGAAACTTGCTATTAGCATATCAACAGGTTTTTACCGTAACATTTTTACAGTCTTTTACAATTAAAATTACAATCATTTTTTACATTGTTGAATTAACTGTGAGTGTTGAGTCTCTGCACGCAAATCTTTGTTGTAATTAGTTTTGCTTTAAAAAGCAAATTTTTTTAAGAAATAGATTTTTCAAAGGAAATTAATACATTCAATCAGCAAGGATGCATTGAAGAGCTCAACGTGACAGTAAAAACATTAATTGTTATCTACATTTTGGATCTTTTTTATTAATCAAAGAATCTTGAAAAAGAATGTATCACATTTTTCACATAAATATATCACAACTGTTTTCAACATTGATAAGAAGGACCATGTGACACTGAAAGTTCAGCTTTGCATCACAGGAATATATAAACATTTTAAAATGTATTAAAATAGAAAACAGTTAATTGAAATTGTAACAATATTTCCCAATATTACTGTATTAATATTTACTGTATAATATGTAAATATAAATTAATAAGTGTAGCCTTGTTAAGACTTTTTCAAAAGCTTTTGAACTGTGTTGTCCGTAGCTGCCTAGATAGTAGACTGCGAGGCAGTTTTGAACACAACCCATGTGTAGTCCTGATAAAATGCATTAGCTAATATGGAAATAAAATACAGGCCTTAATTTTATTCCGGCTCTGAGGGATGTTATACTGCCAGTCTCTGACCTGATTGCACTTAATCCCAACTCTTCTGAAAGTAAAGGGCAAAACTGATCACGTATCAGCAGTTAGTAATAACTTCTGCCCTTTTTTAGAAAGCCACTGTTGTTTCCCATTCTAGCCTCCGCAGTTTCTTATTAGATCCGACACAGCACTGTGGCAAGGTCTCAGAGGTGAAATAATTTCCTGAGAGCAATTACAGGCACCAGGAATTCCCATGATTGCTATTATATTAAAAGGTATGACTATAAAAGTGAATTATAATTGAACGATCACCATTTATCTGAATAAGGCTCCATCTTTCCCTGCATCACAAGGGGAAATGCTGACCATTTAAGCTACCAATTTAGTGTACATTCATAATTGTTTGAAGCAGCTTCAGTCTTCTTCTTTGCGTATGTCCGCAAACACTAAGTATATTACTGAATCCACTTTTTTCTTCCATCTTAAAGGAGACATTTATAGGATCTTGGAGGCGTTAAAGTTGTTATGTAATGGAAGTAGCAAAAAAAAGTAAATAAAATTAAAAATCTGTACTGTGATCTACATTACAGTACACACTACATCACAGTACAGCTAATTTCTCTGTTTTTGATTGGATGGAGGCAGATTTGAATGCAAGTGGAATGTAAAAAAGGGGTGGGGTTTACACAGACTAATTGATTGGAGAAGTACTCAAGACTGATTGGAGAAGGACCCAAAACTGTTTGGTTACCAACATTTTCCAAATGCCTTGCATACAGTACAGGATTAGAATGACATGAGAATCAGTATATGATGACAGAATTAAAATTGTTGGGCACACTATTCTTTAAAATGCATTTAGAAAGTAGATAGGGTGAATTTCTATTTTGTGTCCACTTTAAATGAATACCAATTTTCCTGCTTTTAATCCCATTAAAAGACTGAAAAAAAGCATTTGAAGTGTGTCTGTAAATTGAATGTAAAACAGGCCTCCTAAAGGATGTAACGACCCCATTAATTTAATATAGTTTCTGTTAATCCATGCATAGCTTGAATAAACGATTTAAGATCCTCCTTTTGAGAGAGAATCTCTGAAAGGAAGATGATCCAAAATCAGCATAATGACTGACACTCACAAATCCTCTGACAAAGTCCTATAATGAGAGTTTGGTGAAGCCTCCTGTGTTCCTGATATGAGTATTCAGCTGTTCCACTGAATTGTTTCACTCCATGCATTTTTAATATCTACCCTGTCACAGCTGGTTTTGATCAAGCACATGTGTTGTTATGTCACCTGCTGCTAAAGTGGAACAAATAGATTGCATTTAACATTGACATTTATATTGTTTGCTCTTGGGCTGGAATGCAAAACTGGTGATTGTTGCCCTCTCAACTTTATCATTACCACATTCACTCAGTGGTGATAATAACAAGTTAACATTGCTGGCTTCTCTCCAGTAAGTGTGTGTGTGTGTGCCATTTTATCTTTTGTATACTGTTAATACAGAACATTTCAAGACTAGATGAGCTGTAAAATGACCAAAAGTGAATGTGAAGACATTTGTATAATGTTAGAATCAGATTTTAAATAAAAGCATCAAATCAGCATAACAGAATGATTTCCATGACAGGAATAAATTATTTTAAAATATAATAAAATAGAAAACAGATATTTAGAATTTGAATAATATTTCACAATATTAATGGAATATTGATCAAATAATTATACCCTTGGTGAGCATAAGAAACTTTTTTGCTGCGTCTTGAATGTTTTTGGTGTACAAAACCTTGGCTAACATTTAGAAGTAGACTGCAGGGGGAAAAAAGAAAAGAGCATTAAATGCAGCAAAAGTACAGAATACTGCAACGTTAAAGTGGCAAAATCATCCGCCCATTTGAACTTGACTTTAAAAACATTGCTCGGTTTGTTCAATTTGTTTCCCACAGCCTAATGTACAGACAAGTCCAGGCGGAGAGACTGAGTCATGCTGGCATTATTTTGTTTTTTTATTTTTTTCAGGCAACACATGAACGTCAGTGTGATTAGTGTGAAGTTGAATATATAAAACTGGACTCCATGACGTGGTTTGTTTCCCAAACTCATGAATACCCACTGAAAAATGTACAATTCTAATGATGCCCGTAGGAAGAATACAGGTGCTGTGAGCGAGCATTTGGGATGTGGGTGTGTTTGATTCTGTGAGTCCATTTGGTTCATTACTGCAATTTGAGCTAAAAGTATCCGGAGGGAGGCAGTTTCTCTCCGTGTGAGGTGAGAGATTGTGATCTTTCTTTGTGTCTTTGCCGCATGACAGCAGCTTAGGCCGAAAGGTGTTTGTACTTTAAAGTATGTTGAAACAGTGTTACAAAACCCCAGGGTTTTAATATTACATTTCTAGGTAAAAAAGTAACCATCAGTGATGTTTTGAAAGTAATATAAAAATATGCAGAGTTCTAAATATGCACTTTATATATGTATACTGTTCAATGTCACATGTTTGAGTTCCTGCTTGTCCTTATTTGGTTTAGTTCCTGTTCTCATTAGTTAATCATCCTTCATTCAGATCACCTGTGTTGCATTAATCATCTCGTTTGCTCCTTTGGTTTGTCTGTCTTTATAAGCCTTCAGTTTCTAGAGTTTCTTTGTCCTGTCTTATGTTGTTTGAACAGGTTGTGTTTTTTCTTTCTGTGTAGAGTTATTAAAAGACGCTGTTTATTTGTATACCTGACTCCTTCGTGTTCTATTGAGTTTCAAGCCCCAACAACCCGTGACATTCAAAGGTTTTATTTAAATTATTATTATTATTTTTTTCAAATCTTTGGTAAAGCTGAATTTTCAGCATCATTACTCTAATATTCAGTTTCACACGATCCTTCAGAAATCCTTCTAATATGTTGATTTTGCTTCTCAAGAACTATTTCTTATCAATTTTGAAAAGAGTTGCGCAGCTTAGTATTTTAACCATGTAGCCATGATGCACTTTTCAGGATTCCTTAAAGAAATTGAAAGTTCCGAAGAACAGCATTTATTTAAAACGGTCTTTAGAAAAGACTTTTGTAACATTATAAGTGTTTTACTGTCAATTTGATCAGTGAATGCATTTTGAATGCGTCCTGGCTGAATTAAATAATTTCTTATAGATCCCAATTTTTTTTAACAGTAGTATATATTGAAACAGTCAAGTATATAAGAGAAATATTAGGGAAAAACATCTGGCACATCAATTATGAGTTGTTGTTTTGTGGGGGGGGGGTCCTCTATTCGAGTCATTCAATTTGTTTTTGTTTTTCCATAGTGTGCCGCTTTTGGTTTATTATTTGTTCCTCATCAGTCAGCCCATTTGAAAAGTATAATCAAGATAATTACTGATTACAGACTTCTTCCTTTTTTATTGTCTCTTATGTCATGTGAGGACAATGGGAATCGTAGTTTCTGCCCACACTATTGGATATGCTGGATGCAAGCCTACTTTATCTACTAACAACTACTACTTGAAACGCAGATGGCTTGTATTGAATGGACTCCTCCATAATAATTATCCTAAAACTTGACTCACAAAAAGACAGAAACTACTACAGTAGTATTATAGTACAGTGATTGTATTAGATTCAAATTACCTTACTTTGAGAAAGCCCACAGTACTGCATGTTTACAATGGAAATACCATGCTGTGTGTCCAAAAAATAGTTTCTTCTATAGAATTAAAGAGATAGTCTGTCTTCCTTCCTTCTTTCCGTCCATGTGTTCATCCATCCATAGAACATATAGTACAAGAAGATATTTTAAACAATGTTTGTGACGGTTCAATTTCCATTGTCATTATCCATATGGAAGTCAAAGGCAACCAAAACTCTTTGGTTACCAACATTCACAGAATATCTCATTTTATGTTCCACAGAAGAAAGAAAGTCATACAAGTTTGGAAAGACATGAGAGTGAGTAAATGATGTTGGGCTGACTATCTTTTTAATGGTAAATATTTAGAAGTTACTTTAACATTGACCAATCAGAATCCAGTATCCAAGAGTGCAGTATAATAATGATCTCCTGTGTTGTGTTCCTGTATGGACTAATAGTGATCCTGACTGGCAGGTGACAGCTGTCGGCGTGTGCTTGGTCAGCTCTTCAGATGGATTTCCATGACTATAGTGCCAGTGTGTGTGTGTCCGATCAGTACACCTATATCACATTAACTTCTTCTGCATGAAATAGACCTGTCCTCTGTGCCTGCTAATGATACGCAGTATGAAACCGTGATTGGATGTCAACATGATTGATGTGGGTGGAGAGGGAGGGTCCAGCGCTCTCTTGGGCCATTATCTCTTCAAATTATATCAAGGCTGTCTCGTTAGTCATTCTTTTGGTGCTGCACAATTGCCGAGATGACCGAGGGCATCGAGTCCAAAAGCAGAGGACAAATCTCTGCCAAAAGAGCTTTAAAGTGATGTTATGTGAGAATAAATTCTGCCGTGTTTGGCTACATTTCACATAAAGGACAAATTATTTTCAATGAATTTTGTTTAAATTGTGAATCGTGTCTAACAGAAAATATTTATCCCTGCAGTCCATCCGTGAGGTGACGGGTTACGTGTTGGTGGCTCTGAATCAGTTCGACTATCTTCCTCTGGAGAACCTGCGGATAATCCGAGGCACTAAACTGTATGAAGGACGCTACGCCCTGGCCATCTTTCTCAATTACAGACGAGATGGCTACTTCGGCCTTAGACAACTTGGCCTCAAGAACCTAACAGGTATCTCTGTCTCTCTGTGTGCCTCTGTTTCTCACCAAACAAATTCCCATCACACTTGGTTTTGTGCAGTAGACGTCTGATAGAAATACGCAGGAAAACATATCTTGGGCTCACAGCAGATATCATCAGCAGAAAGGATGGATCAGGTAGCAGCATTTTTTTACTAAAACATATTGATCAGCTAATTTTATGATGTAGATGTGCATTGGACATTTTAAAAATAATGTTTTTTTTTTTTTTTCAATTCAGTAAAATAATTGTTATTACATACAATTTGTTTATAAAAAAGTGCAGACTTTTAGCTTTATTTTAAAGTTACAGCCATTTTAAGCAAAGTACCTCCATTTTCAGGGGCTCAATAGCATTGGGACAGTTGACTAAGTAGAGGTTAATTGTGCTGTCCGTTCCCTCGTTACTTCAAGACAATTTAAGCAGATCAGGAGTTGATATGAGGTATAAAATTGGCAATTGGAAGCTGTTTGACTGGTGCTACCAATATGAAGTCCAAGGAGATCTCGATGAAAGTGAAGGAGGCATCATTAAGCTGAAAAAACAACAAATCTATAAGAGAGATAGCAAAAACCTTAGGTGTGGCCAGATCAACGGTTGGCTACATTCTTCAGAAGAAAGAAAGCACTGCTGAGCTCAACAAAATCAAAAGGCCCGGAAGACCGTGGAAGACAACTAAAGTGGATGATCGCAGAATCCTTTCCTTGGTGAAGAAAAACCCCTTCATAACATCAACAGAAATCAAGAATACTCTGGAGGAGGTAGGCATGTCATAGTCAAAATACACAATCAAGAGACACTTTCATGAATGTAAGTACAGAGGGTTTACAACAAGGTGCAAACCACTGGTAACATTCAAGAACAGGAAAGCAAGATTAGACTTTGCCAGAAAACATCTAAAAAAATCCTCCCATGTTCTGGAATAAGATTCTTTGGACTGATGAAACCAAGATTCACTCTAAACCAAGATTGTACCAAACTGATGGGACGAGAAAAGTATGGCGAAAGTAAGGAACAGCTCACAATCCAAATCACACCACATCAAGTGTCAAATATGGTGGGGGCAGTGTTATGGCATGGGCATGTATGGCTGCCAATGGAACGGGCTCACTGGTGTTTATTGATGATGGAACTGCTGACAGAAGTAGCAGGGTGAATTCTGAGGTCTTTAAGATTACTTTCTGCTCACATTCAGCCAAATGCTTCAAAACTGTTAGCACACAGCTTCACAGAGCAGATGGATAATGACCCTAAACATACTGAGAAAGCAACTCAAGACTTTTTGAAGGCAAAGAAATTGAATATTCTTCAATGGCCAAGTCAGTCGCCTGATCTCAATCCAATAGAGCTTGCTTTTCAGTTACTGAAGATAAGACTGAAGGTAGAAAGACCCACAAACAAGGAGCAACTCAAGGTGGCTGCAGGAAAGACCTGGCAAGGCATCTCCAGGGAGGAAACTCAGAATTTGGTGATGTCCATGGGCTCCAGACTACAGGCAGTCATTGACTGCAAAGGATTTTCATCCAAATATTAAAATTGTGCTTATATTTACAATTATATCTCTTTGTCCAAATACTATTGAGCCCCTGAAAATTGAGATACTTTGCTTATAATGTAACTCTTAAATGGTAAATGTCATATTTCTGTGGAACCTCATAAAGGGATAACTCACCCAAAAATTTAAATTATGTCATTAATTACTCACCCTCATGTCGTTCCAAACCTGTTAAAATACAATTTACACAAATTAAAATATTTTTGATGAATTCTGAGGGCTCTCTGACCCTCCCATAGACAGCAAGGATCCTTACACGATCAAGGTCTAGAAACATAGTAAGGACATCGTTAAAATAATCCATGTGAAATCAGTGGTTCAACCATAATTTTACGAAGCTACGAGAATACTTTTTGTATTAAGAATACAAAAATAACGACTTTATTCAACAATTCTTGATTGTTTTATTTCAAATCCATTGTAGTGGTGTATAAAGGCAAAAGCAGATAAAGTTAAAATAGAATGATCTGTTTCAGTTCGGCAGCGAGTGAAAAGCATATATTTTGTTTTATTTGAGTTTAAAACCAATTTTAAGTTGGACAATGACAGTTGCAATAACTGAAAGGATTCTTGCAAGAGCTCTATGACTTGATTCACCGAATGTGCTACTGTGTAAATAATTGTGTCATCAGCATGTATATGAACTCTAGCTGAGGCTATCCCACGACCAATGTAATTAATATAAATAGAAAATAAAACTGGTGCTAAAATATAACCCTGTGGAACACCTTTTATCATTTTTAGTTCAGTTGAAATAATATTTTCAACTGAAACACACTGAGTTATTTCTGACAAATAATTTTCGAACCAATTTAGAGCCATTTCACTAAAACCTATACAACTTAGCGTCTGCAAAATAAGTTTATGATCTACAGAGTCAAATGCTTTAGAAAGATCTACAAATAATGCTGCACAATGTTGTTTACTATCCAAGCATTTAACAATATCATGTGTAACCAGCATAGCTGCTGTAATAGTACTATGACCTGATCTAAAGACTGATTGAACTTATTTTAAAACTTTATTTTCAGTTAAGAACTGTTTCACTTGATCATTAACAAAAGATTCAAATACTTTTGCCAACACAGACAACCTACAAATTGGCCGATAGTTATCCAAAGTTGATGGGTCACCACCTTTTAACAAAGGGAGAGATTTCCATGCACAAGAAATAACACTTGAAGTTAAACTCAAGTTAAAAATAGAAGTGATGGGCTCTGCTATAAGATCTGACGATTTTTTTAAAAAAAATAAGGTTCTATTTTATCAGACCCTTCTGATTTTTTAATATCCAAATTTGATAAAACTTTATGAACTTGTGTGGCTAAAATGGCAGTAAAACTGAACAACTGAGTAGTATAACATGAAGTAACTTCGACATTTTCTTGTTCCCTTAAATTAGTAGTTTTGGGTTACTCCAGCCGAAATAAAATGGCTGTTAAAAGCATTTACAATATTCTCTTTATCTTTAATTGTACTCTCTTTTAATTTCAAATAGTCAGGTAGCTTGGTAGAGGTTTTTTGACAAGAAACTGATTTGGTCAATTTCCAAAAATTATACGGATCTTTAATATTCTCATTTATCCTATATAAAAAATTATCACATTTAGAACTTTTTACTAATTTGTACAAATATTCCTTATTGTTCTATAATTAATCCAGTCCATGTGATTATTATTTTTCTTTGCTTTAGCCCATGCAGCATCTCTGTTTTTTTTATAAGTGAAGATATGGTCTCATTAAACCAGGGATTATCTCTATTTCTCACTCTAAATCTTTTAAAAGGTGCATGTTTATCACAAATAGTCAAGAAAATGCGTTTAAAATACTCCCAGTCTAAATCAACATCAGGTATCTGTGAGACACTTGCCAATTACCAATATCTTGCAAAAAGCTTACTCATTAAAATATTTAATTTGACGTTTCAAAATAAAGCAAGGTTTACCCTTTGGAATCCTACAGTTTCTCACACAAACCACAGGCCAATGATCACTAAAATTGTTACAAAAAACACCTACTGCAGAAAATGTATGAGGAGAATTAGTTAAAACGACATCAAGCAATGTGGATTTAGTTGGATTTTTGTGATTTAACCGTGTGGGTAAACCTTCTAATATGAATGTGCTTAGAATTATTCCAGTGTTCCAAGTAGAGATGAAAGCGTGCATCTTGCTAAGACTTCTAAGACAGAGCACCCTGATGCTTAATGGATCCTTTTGTTGTTATGTTCGTCTCTCTCATGTTCTTACTCTCCTTCACTGTTGGCAAGTAGCTTTCATATATGTGGTCACTTCAGCAGATATATAACGGTTTTGCATCTACATAAATCATTCAAGCAAACCTTTGAATGTTAAGGTTGCAAATAATTTAATTGTTAATAAATGTAATCAACTTAATTTTGAAAATGTATTTTATTTATTTATTTATACTAGATTATGCTGATATATATTATTTAATAAATTGTAATATATTTGCCTTAGATTTAATGTCATTTTAAACCGTTCTGCTGTGGAACACACATGAAAGTCAATGGGGTCCAATGTGGTTCCCTATCTGTCGTTCACTACGAGTTATGTTGTGACGACATTAGGGGATTCACTTGGGAGCCCCAATCACCTCTGATATTAAGAGAAAACAGCAATGAATATTGGCTAGTGGATTTTGCATACCTGAGCCACTCCCCGTGCATACGGGTATAAATAGGCAACAGGTACATCCTCTCATCAGATTTTTGCTTCGGAACCGAGTGGATGAGAAGATTGCTGATCTCCACAAAGCCTTTCCACCTCTTTATTTTGTTCCCGGTTGGCGTTACGGTACTGCCAGCGGTGTCCCTCCAGCAGTGATTCCCCTGTGCACTTCAACTGAAAGAGAAAATTCTAAGAGAGCAAATCGCGTCTTTTTAAAGATGCCGTTCCATCTGTGTTCTCTTGGTTGCGGTCGTTACCTGTCCGCGGATGACGGACATGATCGTTGTCTTCAGTTTCTGGGCATCCAACACGCTGAAGATGTGTTCGTGGATGATTCATGCACCTGTTGTGGGCATATGAACATGATGGCGCTGCAATCTCGCCTTTCTTTTCTGAAAAGATTGGCACCCTCTGCCGCCACCCGTTCCGGTCTCTCTGGCTAACACAGTCTCATCCCAACTCGTCACATATTGACGCTTGGTTTTGCGTCGCTTTTTGACGCTCAAGGTACCCCTTTAGCGTCACTTTTCGACGTGAAGGGAAGGTAATTTTTTTAAAATAGGAAACACTTAGCGTATATTAATCATTTTTAAATAAATTATGTCAGTACTTGCATCTGCCTCCTATATCTTGCGTTTTCTTCACAGATGGTAGGTTTAGGGGCAGGGGTTGGGTAAGTCACTATTTTGACTGTTTACATTCAAAAATCACACCCCTACATATATGCAATAATGGCAACCTTATTATGACGATAAAATTCCCAATAGCGCGTTAGCATATCGACGCCGAAAAGTTACGCTTCCCTTCACGTCGAAAAGTGACGCTAAAGGGGTACCTTGAGCGTCAAAAAGCGACGCAAAAACCAAGCGTCAATATGTGACGACTTGGGATGAGACCGGGTTACTCTGGCTCGAGCAGAGGACCGCCGGCTGGCGCTCTCGGAGATCTGAGGGTGACAGTAAGAGCTTCTCCGCCAGGCATGTCCCCACGGACCTCTTACTCCTCACACAGCGATCGTCCCGTCCGGTTCCTGAGTGATCTCGCTGGTTCGTCCCACGGGGCTGCCAGCATTTCATTCGAGGATCAGATGTCGATCGCAGCATCGAGGAATTGGCTTTCGTCCTCCGAGGATGAAGGTTCAGCAGGGCGGCCCCCCTCGGGTGCTGTCGCCACTGCCGAGCCAGACCCCGAGTTGACGGCCATGCTTGCCCGGGCAGCCATGAGTATCGGGCTGGAGGTCAACAGACCGCCCATTCCCGAGCCTTCACGGCTGGATGATTGGTTTATCAGGGCAGGACGCGGCTCACAACCACGCTCTGCCCCGGTGCCTTTCTTCCCGGAGGTGCATGAGGAGCTGACGAAGTTGTGGACGGCCCCTATCACGGCCAGAAGCTGCTTGTCTCCCTCCTCTGTCCTCACTACCCTCAATGGCGGGCGGCTAGGGGGTACGTGGACATTTCCCAGGTGGAGAGAGTGGTTGCGGTGCACTTGTGCCCGCAAAACGCCGCCACTTGGAGGAATCGTCTGTGTCTCCCGTCTAAAGCCTGTAAGCTGACGGCTGCTCTCGCGGCTAAGGCTTACAGTGCTGCGGGCCAGGCCGCCTCTGCCTTGCATGCCATGGCTATCCTGCAGGTACACCAAGCCAAGGCTCTAAAACAAATGCACGAGGGTAGTACCAACCCTGGGTTGATGCAGGAGCTGCGCATGGCGAATCCTGTGTTTCTTTTTTTTCTGTTAATAGAAGAGCAATTTCCCTTTCCTCTGGGTTCTCAGGTTTGCGGGCTGACAGTGTGCGACTCGCTGCCTCCTCACTCTCGCCCGCGACCCATCTTGCCAGCAGCCAGCCGAGATAAGGCAGGGGTTTTACAGCCCTTACTTCATCGTGCCCGAGAAAGGCGGTGGCCTTCGACCAATCCTCGATCTGCGAGTCTGGAATCGCCCTCAGCCAGTTGGGGCTTACGGTCAACTGGGAAAAGAGCAAGCTCTCCCCTGTGCAGAGAATCTCTTTTCTCGGTGTGGAGTTAGACTCCATGAGTATGACGGCACGACTCACGGACGAGCGTACCCAATCAGTGCTGAACTGCCTGAGTTCCTTCAGAGGCAGGACAGTTGTTCCGCTGAAACAGTTTCAGAGGCTCCTGGGGCATATGGCTTCCACAGCCGCAGTCACGCCGCTCGGGTTGCTTCATATGAGACCACTTCAGCACTGGTTACACTCATGAGTCCCGAGATGGGCATGGCGCCGCGGTACACATTGTGTGACCATCACGCAATCGTGTCGCCGCTTTTTCAGCCCCTGGACGGACCTTGCTTTTCTATGGACCGGGGTGCCCTTAGAACAAGTGTCCCGGCATGTTGTTGTCACAACAGGTGCCTCCAGGACGGGCTGGGGCTCTACATGCAACAGGCAGGCAGCCTCGGAGCTCTGGACAGGGCCTCAACTGCTTTGGCACATCAGCTGCTGGCAGTGCATCTGGCCTTGAGGCAGTTCCGGCCACTGCTGTTAGGCAAACATGTGTTGGTCCGTACGGACAACACAGCGGCTGTTTTGTACATCAACCATCAGGGAGGTCTACAATCACGCCGCATGTCGCAGCTCGCCTGCCATCTCCTCCTCTGGAGTCAGACACAGCTCAAATCGCTGCGTGCCGTCCACATTCCGTGGGAGCTCAATCGTGCAGCCGACGCACTCTCACGACAGCTCACGTTCCCCGGAGAATGGCGACTCCATCCCGAGACCATCTGGCTGATTTGGAGTCGATTCGGGGAAGCTCAGGTAGACCTGTTTGCTTCCCGCGAGTCCTCCCACTGCCAGCTGTATTACTCCCTGTATTAGGCCCCCCTCGGCACGGACCCACAGGCACACAGCTGGCCTCAGGCTCTGCGCAAGTATGCGTTTCCCCTAGTGAGGCTGCTCGCACAGACTCTGTGCAAGGTCAGGGAGGACGAGGAGCAGGTCTTGTTGGTTGTGCCATATTGGCCCACCCGGACCTGGTTTCCAGAACTCATGCTCCTCGCAACAGCCCCTCCTTGGCGCATTCCTCTGAGGAAGGACCTCCTTTCTCAGGAGCTCGGCACCATATGGCACACGCGTCCAGATCTGTGGAACCTCCATGTGTGGCTCCTGGATGGGACGCGGCAGACTTGAGTGGCCTACCCCAGGCTGTGGTGGACGCCATCACTCAGGCTAGAGCTCCTTCGACCAGGCAAGCCTATGCACTGAAGTGGAGTCTGTTCACAAACTGGTGTTCTTCTGCAAGAGCGCCCCCGAGAGTCCGCGCTGCAAGAGCGCCCCTGAGCTCCCTGTGCTATCTCGGCCAACCCAAAAAATAGTCCCTCCCCTCCCCGATGTAACTGTTACGGTGCGGGACGAACCTTCCGGGAGGGGGGCGATATCTGTCACAGTTTGGTTTCTGTTTAGTTTCCCTTTTGCCCTTATTTGGTTTTTCCTGTTCTAGTTTCCTGTCATTAGTTAATCATTGTTCATTTTCATCACCTGTGTGTAATTAATTATCTTGTTTCCTTGTTTGGATGGTCCCTTTATAAGTCCTCAGTTCTCCCTCAGTCTTTGTCTTGGATTAATGTTTGCAATGGTTATAGTGTGTTGATGTGTATTAAAAACTCCTTTTCGTCCACTCCTTGTCGTGCGCCTACCTCTACAACCACTACCGTTACACACACATATATGGCAATCTTCAGGGTGTTACAAGACCTGTATGCAAGTTTATTTATTTTGGGGTAAGCTGTTCTGATAATACAAATAAATAAGCAAATGTGCATTAAATATTTATTTTGAAGTGAAATTATTATTACGTATTATTACAGAAGAAAGAGGTGTCCGAGAAATATGTTGTGGTCATATTTATGGCGTTTTCAAGGTGCGTGTTCACGATTCAGAAATATTTACCGTGGAATAAAGTCAAGTATTAAGTATTCTAGAGGTCTGTGTAATAATTTATGACATTTATGCTAGAAAACAATTATAAAGAGGACGCATTCTATTCCTCCATGCCAGTATTTGCAGACCGCCTGATGAATAGAGAGCTCTGATCACACACTACTCTCATGCCAGTAGGTCTCAGTATGTGCCATGAAAAGCAATTAGGACTGAACTGTTAATGCATACAGATTAGAGTCCATATCAGATCAACTAATCCAGCCTGAATAATGGTGATAAAATTCCCATATTTGAGAAAAACAGCAGAATTTAGAGAGCAATTGCCTTCTCCTGTATTTTATAATTAAAGAATATCAGAAGCTGAATTTGAAATAGATGTAGTCTGACCCTCAGTAATATCTATGACTGATTATTGTGAAATGATAGACATGGAAACATTTTCATAGAGAAAGTTGTGTAAAGTACAATTAGCATGTTTACCAAAACTAAAATTTTGCAGAGATACAAACAAAAGGCTTTTTTCCCTTTACTGACATTTAGAAAACACATATCCACGGGCTTTCATTTTGTCCTCTTCTATCTTGTTGTCTATTTGAAAGCATGCCAAGCAGCTGAGCGCAGTCTAAAGAGAACGTGTAATTTCTCTCTCCATCTGCTGGCTGTGTGTTCACCCAAATGCTTGGTAAACAGCAGTGGCATTCGTTAGATCAATCCTCGTCACATTAAATCTCTTCTCAAATGCAACAATTTATGAATAAGGACATATAGAAAATGAGAGAATGTAATATGATTGAATTACATTTTCATTACAGCTCTTAACACACAAAAACACTAATAGTAATACATATTAAGATAATTCATTAAATTGATTATTAATAATTTCTTAAAATTATAAATAAAATAAAGCTATTAAATTCTTATAATTTCTTAAAATTATAAATAAAATAGAGCTATAAAGCTAAGATATTTTTAATTTTCCACCTCAAAAACCATTGTTTTTTTATGACGATTGTATTAATATTAATTGTAGGTTACAGTAAATATATTTGAAATATATGTGAATAATAATATCATTTTAAGTCACCCTGAGGCTGGTGGTTGAGAACAACTGTGCTTCAGTGTTCAAAACTAGACATTTTAGAAAGGCTCTGGTTGCTTCTTTATCGTAGATCTATGTGATCTTTATCGCCCAACAGGTGAATATTTATTTTCATGTATTTATTGCTGTTTGTTTGTAGTAGCAATCAACATTCATTTAAATGAAAGCCTACGTACGTAATAGTGAATGTGTTTGTTTACAAGACAGTGTGCCTAGACACATCTTTACTGCCTCTGTGATTGTTAAGCCCTGTTTATTCTCCACGCTACTGTAAACCATTACATATTATTGATGGTTTACAAGTCTCATCTCTCAGCTTGAATCCTCATTGAATCCTCAATTTTTTTATTTATTTTTTTTTTTATTTTTTTTTTATTTTATTTTTTTTTATTATTATTATTATTACTTTGTTATAATTGTTTAATGTTATATGTTATTCAATGCATCTGAATTAACAGTTAATTAAAACAAATAATAATAATTACACAACATTAAGAAAATAAAAATAAAAATATATTTTATTTTTTATTTTTTTATATGTTGTTTAAATCTATTTAAGTTTCATTTAATTAAGCTTATTTTGTCCAATTAATTTTAACATATAATGAAGTTATAGTTATAGCATATAATGCATGATCACTTTTGATGCACAGTGAAGAAATAAAAACATTATTATTATTATTTTACCTGCAGTTTTATTTAATTTTTATGTTATTTAAATTTATTATTATATCTTATTATTATTATTAATGAAGCTTATTTTCTCATGCTTGATTCTTTTAAATAGAGAAGTCTGTTTTTAAAGTTATAAATGTAAGACAGTCTGCAAAAATACTGGTTTAAATCTCACTTTTTGAAAGAATAATAATACAAAAATTTAAAGAAAGGTTTAAACAAACTGATTCAGATTTTATTTATCTGACCCTCTCCACTTGCACATTGCAAGTCAGTTAAAACCAACACTGATATTTAATTTACGTTTGCCTTTTTACTGATGTTATATACTTTGGCCATGTGGTCACTTAGCCAAGGTGATGCTGACAAGTGCACATATATCTGTGTCTGTCGTCACAGAGAATATAGTTTAATATGGTCTAAGTGGTATCATTCCTGATAGCAGATCATTGGCACAAGCCCAGATTCTATAGACAGCATACTGGCAGCTGGAATGTTCCTAAAGGCTTATATACATATGAAGTAGAAACATTTCACTTTCAAGGCCCTTCAGACTGTGTCCGGGCACCCAGAACAGGTAAACATGAATTTTAAAACTCTGGTTTGAATTTTACAATTTGCAAGTCAGCCAAGGCAAGCTAAGAATATCTTGGCGGTTTGTCATCTAACATCTTGACATGTACGAGAGGTTGGCAGGGGTTGCAGGAAATATTCAATATTTTAATATACTCTCAGTCTGTGAAGTTCCTGGCAGCTCCTGAATCCATAAGGACGTGACGTGTGGTATTAGAAATCTGGACAGTTATTTGGCACTGGGGAACACTTCACTACACTCGTCTTTGGACGGATTGAGCTATTGTAATACGGACGAGATTTATGACAATGGCTGAATTGACCACAAAATAGATACATCTCCATTGCTTCAGAAAGTCAGATATTGGTTAGATCTTAAAGAGTAAAACTTAAAATGTAACGAGGAAAAGGCTGATATTTAGAGATTACTAAATTTTTGGCATTCATGGTAAGGATAAAATTAGATTATCAGGACGGGATAACAAAGTGTCCTGTTGATGGTCTTGTTTTTGATATTTCTCTTTTGTTGAGTTGGTTTGAGAGCTCTTTAGTGCATTGCTATACAAACAAACATATGTTTATCTAGCTAGCACATATTTAGCTTGATATATTTAAACCGATAGTTCACCCAAAAATGAAAATTCTATAATTTTCTCTCCCTCAAGTAGTTCCAAACATATATGAATATCTTATTCTCCATATTGTGGGAAACAGAGCAGTTCTGGAGCAAAACAGCCTCATTACAAACTTTCTTCAAAATATCTTCCTTTGTGTTCGGCAGAACAAAGAAATTCATACAGGTTTGGAACTACTTGAGGGTGAGTAAATGATGACCGAATTTTAATTTTTGGGTGAACTATCCCTTTAATGGTGCTTAAAATAAAACATATAACAAAACATTTATCATTTCAGTTATTACTAAAACTAAATAAAGTAAAACAAATAAAATAATAAAATCTATACAAATATATTTTGTAAAATAAATAAATGACAAAACACAACAAAACATTACTAAAACTTTTAGCTAAAATTAAACTGAAAACAGAAAGGATAAAATAAAATCTAATTCAAAATATAAACAAAACTCAAAATAGCATATAGTAAAATAACACTGATCTAAAATTACATTTTTGTGGTGATTAACATTGTCATCATTTGAAGCCTCTGTTACCTTTCATGTTATGAAAATAAATATGAAGAAATAAAGAGACCAACAGAAAACTAATTGACTAATTGAATCTTGATTTAACAGCATAAAGCTATTTTTGTAAGATTTTAAAGAATTTTAGCTTTATTATAACATATGAGAATTTGTAGTACCTTTTATGTGGTACATGCAATTATAATTATGTAATATATTTGAGTAATTATGCTTTAATATATCATACAACATTATAATGCCACAATAAAAACTCATGCTGACCACGTTATTCCGGGAATTTATAACTTATGTGTGAAAAGGCTGAAATGAAATGAAGAAAGCAGAGCTAATGCCATCTCACCGGTCTGTTGCTCAGAAGGCTGAGAGGGGAACAGCTCCATTAATAATGAATCCAGTATCATCATTATGCAGCAAAATGTTTAAACTACACAGAATCTCACAGCTTCAAACACAGCTTTACTTTTTAAAAACATTCCCCCATGAAACTCAGCTCATTTCAGCAAATCTTGAAGCAAATACCCAGTGAATGTTTGAGGGAGGGGTTATTTATTTACTTAAAAATGTTCAAGTAAATATTTACAAAACAATAAAATAAATATAAAAAGCATATCTTCAATGTTTTTTTTTTTGTTGTTGTTTTTTTGCATACAGCAGCTTCATTGAATAAGTGTATTAAAAAACTCCATAATGTGCCATGATGTGACATTTATGAATAATGTTGATGTTTCTAATGTAGCATTCAATTTTTTTTCATGGTACAAAAAAAAAAAAAAAAAAACTGCATGTGCAAAATCAGCAGTTTAATAGAATGAATACAAAAAAGGAGGACATAATGATTTATTTATTTATTTTTTATTGCCGACAGCGAAAAAACAGGCATCTTGAAAATAAAAATAAAACATTTAATGAGGTTTATGCTCAAAACAGGTAAAAAGAATATTCAAAAAGAATAAAATTATACTTACAATTAGAATTTTGTTTCTCACGTGAATTTATCTTGTTTTCAGGACATTAATTATTTTTCTGGAAAACAAGAAATGCTAAGCATATGTCATGGGTTCATTTTGGATAAAACCATCTTACATTTTTTAGTACTTTTATCTTGTTTTCTAGTACAAATATCTAAACATTCTTAAATCAAGATGAACATGCAAAATGACATAGATATTAAGTCTTGTTTAAAAATTTAGTGATATTTTGCTTAAAACTAATATATTTATAATAAATGTCTTGTTGTTTTAGACATAAACTCACTTATTTTTAATACTTTTTTTTCAGAAAACAAGACTTGATATTTTATGTCATTTTCCTTCTCAAGTAAAAGTATCTTGATGTAAGAATACATATTTGTTGTAGAAAACAATGCAAAAATACAATACAATTAATGTAAATTACATTTGTATCTGTGCATCTGGCAGACACTTTTATGTAAAATTCCCTTGGAAATGAACCCATGACTTTGGCATTGCTTAGCTCTATGATCAACTGTTTAACTCTCATTCTAGTTTATGATTTCTCTTTTATTTTGCCTAATGGGAAGTTTGAGGCAACAAGTTTTAGCCATTTCTTCAGGTACCATGAAGTCTTGCTTCATCATTGTATGCTATAAAATGAAAACAAGACAATGTCAAGTTCACATTTGAAGTGGTGCTCTTCCCCTCTGTGAGGTTGTATCATGGCTCCACCAACCCTCCCAGCCTGGCCTCCCGAGACCCTGCTGCTGGCTGTGATTTTTGGGAGGCTCTGCTATCTCCACCAGCCAAGCTCTCCTCCGTGGCTGAATAGTGAGACGCATCGTGAATGGGGAGGGCGGCCGAATGGCGGAGGGTTGTGGATCATGATCTGAAGCTACAGTAGAGGATATTAAGAGCCGTTCACTGACAGCGACAAAGCGAACAGAAGTCCGTCATTTTCAAAACGACTTGTCATTGTAATGTGGGCACATAGTGCGCAAAGTTGAGAAAGTTTATTGTTTTTTATTGGTGCATCATTTGTCTCCTGTAAGATGCGGTAGTCAAGTTTGGGCTGAAGAAGTTAATGGTTCTCTGAGAGATGTCACTGTTTTGTTTGATTTGTCTTTGTCCACATAAAAAAAAAATGGTGCATGGTAGATGGTGTCAGAAATTATCATCATTTTAAGTGATTTTGATTCATCCGTTCTTGTTCATGAAATGCTATTGTTCAAATCCAAACGCTTTCCTTGCATGTTAATTTCTAAATGGATAAAACCTGATTAATTGTCAAAGTAGAATGGCAGAATCGTGTTTTTATATCAAATCGATTAAACTTGCTTCAGTGTTTTAAAATAATTTTTGCTTGTTATGTGACCATTAAGGGAACATTCAATGTGATAATTTTGCAAACATTATGGGAATTTTCTGTACATTATGAAAAAAGTAATGACATAAAAAAAAAAAATATATATATATATATATATATATATATATATATATATATATCAAATGACAACTAAAGAAAAAAAAGTTTCAGAAAAATGGTGCATAAGCAAATATACATTTTAAAAATTTGATTGTTTTCAAAATGTAATTTTTTTTTTCTAAATATTATGTTTATAACATAAACCTATATCATAAATCTATGACATCAGTGATCATAGATTTTACTTTAACTTCACGTCAATTTTTTTTCAATTATTACAAATATTAAATTCAATTTTTATTTTATTTATTTTTTTAATTAGAAAACTGGGTATTTGAACCTGATTAACTGATTAGGATTTTTTTTTAATGACATATTCAAAAAAGGAGGTCTTGGAGTGTTGTGAATACTTTAAATGAATGCAGAATTCCGATTGATTGCCTGGTTTCGTTTCTTCATATCTGCACTGGTGGCCCAGCCTTCAGATTTTCCAGTCTCATTTGCATCTCACTGATTGTAATCTGTCATTTGGAGATGATTTGTCCGTGTAAAAATGGACACAGACAGAATGAAACGAGGATTATTTCTCAAATGTTAGTGGTTTTGATGCGGTTTTAATTTGGCTTCGATATTGAATTCTGCTTCTCGTGAGCAAAATGATTTCATTTTGTGTCAGTTCTAAACAGATAAATAATAAAGTCAATATGAGGTGCATATTGTATCACATAACAAGGCATCTTAATAGTCTGTCAATGAGGGTTCCTCAATTTGCACTGAGTTAATGAACAAAATTTGTGCTTGTCTTCTGTCTTATAAACATTAAATGGTTATGGCACAGCTGAACATTCATTTAAATATAGATTAAATGTATTCTTGTTCTTTTTTTAATTTCTGATTTTGTTTGCGTTAAAACGGTAAAATATCATATTATATTATATTATATTATATATTGAAGTAATGGTAAAATACATTTTAAATATATGAATTTGAATTAAGATTTAAAGTTGCAAGGCATTTAAATGTTATTTATAGTGTAATAAAGTTGATTGATGTTAAAAATGAACATTATGACAATGTGTGACCAGTTTTACCAATATTTCAGTATTGCTGTGAAATAATATGATATAATGTAATATACTTTATTATATAATAATAAATCTGCTTCAGTCGTCAGTGCTATACAATGCTTGTCAATGACTTGCAATATTAAAAGGTTATAGTTCATACTTGCGACCAAGTTAAAAAGCTTAAGGATTTTTTTAGCTTATATATTTATTTTCATATATTTTTTTGTGATTTACACTTGATATAGAAATGGTGCACTGTGCTCAGCTTTGACCCCAAGTTTATTTGTGCCGTTGAATTGATTGAGTTATGTTTACAGATGGAGGCAGACAGTTAATTTTAAGAGGGGTGCCATAATGTCGCTCAATTTCTCCGGCTGATAAGGATCGCAGTACGTGCCATGAGTGCTTGCCCTTCAGATGACTTTATAAAATATTTTTTGGGGCAATTTGATTAACTCAACTTTTTTCCCCTCTTAATTTTCCTTCAAAGGCCCTTTATAATTCTTATTCTCTCAAATTCATAGCATTCTCATTTAAATATAGATTTATTACATTTGTTGTTGAAAGGATTCCTGCTTTTTCTCCACCTTCTTAGCGAAGGAATTGTGTGCAGATGAATTAATCAAAGAGATGTCAATGACGTGAAATGTATTCATATGGTCTGTTGTTCCATTCACAGTCTCAGCCTTTCCCCATCATCATGGAAGTGCTGAAAGAAAATTAAAAAATTGAACTAGTCATGTTTAAATACCCTTGATCACATATGGGTTCATTTTGAATGCAGGGATGAGGGATCTGGGACCTGCTGATCTCATAATGCTGGTCAGTCAGGGTTTTTGAGATATTGAAAAATACAGTGTCAGAAAAATTACCTTTACCATGTCACTGGATCAGCACATTATATTTAACCCTAAAACATGTATAATACATCTAAAACATTTAATCTAATGCTCTCCCTGGCTATACAGTAAAACACAGTAATGCTGTGAAATAGTATTACTTTTTAAAATAACTCTATTTGAATATATTTTAAAATGCTATTTATTCCTGTCATCAAAGCTGAATTTTCAGCATCATTACTCCAGTCTTCAGTGTCATATGCTGATTTGCTGCTCAAGAAACATTTCTTATTATTAATGAATGTTGAAAAAGCTGTGTAATATTTTGGTGTAAACCCTGTGGTGTTGTTTTTTCAGGATTTTTTTTTTTATAAATAGTGCATAAAGTACAGTATTTATTTGAAATCGTATTTAATCAGTTTATTTCTTCCTTGCTGAATAAATGCATTGATTAAAAAAAAAAAAAAAGCAAACACGCACACAAACCTTTGTCATACAGTGTACTGTAAATACATTATCATATTCAAATGATTTTTTTCCCCCATTAGCAATAAAATTGTAGTACTCGAGTCCATTTTAATAAATTTTGTCATCCATTCTGTGTGGGCTTAGCAATTGAAAACACACACAAAAAATGGGCACTAGATGATGTTTACTGAAGATGAATGGTTTAATAGTGTGATATAATAATATAGAACTGTCCAGCTATGTAACTTATAAAGTTGCATTAGTTGATTATGAAACGGCAGCCAGTGTCTGAATTAGAATATTGCTTTATTAACTTCACATTTGTTTTCCTTTAAGAGAGAATGAAAGTATATACTGACCCATTTTAAACAAACAGCCACGGCCTCATTCATCAGATGGCTGTTTGAGGTTATGAACCAGGCGTTTGTGAATTTTTAAAGCAGGCTTACACAACACAATGTTGGAGCACTAGGTTTCTAGGCTAGAAATATTTGTTACAGGTTAACAGGGGGGAGGGATTTGAAAGAGATGCGAGTCTATCAGCTCAAATACTGTACACTACCTCCACATAAAGCATATGTTCCCAATCTCTACAGACACATTGATGTGCTCATAATCTTGCTTGATCTTTTATAAGCTCCTTAACTTGGGAATTGGGGTGATTTCATTCTTAAATCCTGTTCTAAAAAGAGAGATTATTTTCATTACACTTCTTTTATAAATCGTTTAAACTGGTTTCATAGAGCAGTCAGGGTTATATCCTTAAGGTGACCTCAGAATGAACTGTATGTCTTTTATATGCGCATAAATTGTTTATTTAACATGATTTATACTGTGAAATAGGCTATATAGCTCAAATGTTGTCAATTATTCAGAAACACTCATGATATCTAATTCACCCACTTTTTAAATTCTCACTGTTGTAGAAATCTTGAATGGAGGCGTGTATGTGGATCAGAATAAGTTCCTGTGTCACGCTGACACCATCCACTGGCAGGACATCATCAAGAACCCGCGTTCTGAACTTCTGGTTGTGCCTTCAAACAACAGTGGCAACACATGTGAGTGTTTAGATGAGTTTAATGATTCAAACCGGGCTATAATAATTGATGTTTTTCATAATTAGACTGAAATTGTTTTGTGTCCTTTCAAAAATTGCATGTGCATGCTAAAATTTCAAGCCTTAAAAAACAATAATTATGTCAAATGTTTTCAAACTGATAATGTTAATATTAGTTAACCTGATTTTCTTTGTATACACTACTGTTCAGAATTTTCGGGTTGGTAAGGTGTTTTTGAGTCAAAACAGTAATATTATAAAATTGTATTACAATTTGATATATACATATATACATACATACAGTATATACAATATATATATGTGTGTGTGTGTGTGTGTGTGTGTGTGTTAATTTAATATGTCAAATGATTTAATTTAATATGTTAAATGATTTATAATCATATTCTAGCCAACACAGGCAAATTACCAAATTCATTGTTTCATTGTGTTCGGTGTTCACCCTAACAAAGTTTTCCAAAAAAGCCATATGCTTTTGCAAATAGTTTTCAAGGTTTTGGGGTGTTTTTCAGTGTAATCACTCTTAACTGAAATGAAATTGTTGAGTCCCTCTCAAGCACACTCACTCAGTAATTACAAAACAGTCAATTAAATCTAAGCAGTGAAATTGAGTGGGAAAACTAAGTGGGAACATTGTATGAGACAAATCCTACAGTACACTGAAGTGTGCTGTTGTTTAGGATTAACGGTAAGATGTATTCCACAGGCAGAAGGTGTCATCGCTCCTGTAACGGCCGCTGTTGGGGCCCTCAGGAGGATCAGTGCCAAAGCTGTGAGTATTTCACACGTTTCATAATTTAACTTGCACAACTACACATACATACACACAAAATGCAATATATTAAGGCTTTCAGTGTGATGTGACCTTTGACCATTTTTCAGTATTATAATATTGATTTTGTCGTAGCATGTCAACTAATGCTATCATAAATTACTGCCATTATAATGCATTCAAATGGAATAAAATCTAAACAACTCATTAATGAATGTATATATATAAAGTTCAGTTAGAATATGCCTTATTTTGTTGCTAGATACAATGACATTATTACCAGAAGTTCTTTCTTATTAAGCTTGAAACCAATGCTGAAAAGAAAGTTTATAAGTAAGTTATATTAAAATGCCCATATTATAATTTGTAGGGTCTAGTAGAACACATTTATATGATTTAATGTTTAAAAAACACTTTTTTTTCTCACACTGTACATTCAGCATAGCTTTAATAATTGATGTAAAAGTTGTAACCTGGCTCACAGGAAGACATGGGGTCATATTTTTGTGGCGGTTTTCCTCATGATTAAGGGATAATACAAGACTTCTTCATCTTATAAATGGTTGTCAAAAGCAAAAATGGCAAAAGCAAAACAGACATAATTTACTACTGAAGGTTTCTTTCAGAAGGACATTTCGTCAGCTGAACAATCAGTATGTTGTTAATGCCTGATGTTGCAGACAGAAATATTACTGTATATCAAAGTTTCAGAAATGAAATCAGAGTTTCAGTAATTTTAATTAAATTTGTTATGTCTGTAAAGTAAAATAATTCTGAAGCACCTCGAGTGAAAGCTCTTGGGAACTCGGTGATCTTCTCTGGTGCTCATGGCACAATCTGTGGTGATGCAATCATGAGTGGGTGGCAGATACAAAGAGAGGGAAGGCAGGGGATGGCAGGTTCAGTTTCAATAGATAATTAGGTATAATTAAAGACAACCCAGCTCTGTAGAGTGTCACCACTGATGGGGTGGGGTGGGGGAGGTTACACAGTTTGTCTGGCAAATAATAGATTTAAGGTTTTTGCTTTGTCCTGGTGACTTTTGACATATTTACAGAAAAGTAAACTCATAAAAAAGTCCACCAATGTGGAGAGAGCTTCACCTTTGTCTTCGTGGTTACAGTGACAAAGACGGTGTGTGCAGAGCAGTGTGATGGACGCTGTTTTGGTCCGTACGTCAGTAACTGCTGTCACCGTGAATGTGCAGGAGGCTGTTTCGGACCCAAAGACACAGACTGCTTCGTATGTCAACATCTTTCTGTATTTATACCTCATTCTGCATGATTTTAAGGTGTACTAGATGTATTGACAAATGCCTGCTCAGTAGTTTCATGGTGATGTTGCGCTTTAAAGGGATAGTTCACCCAAAACTGAAAATTACCCCATGATTTATTCACTCTCAAGTCATTCTAGGTGAAAACGTTTAATGAGAAATGTCCTATTGGTGACAAATATAGAATAAAAAGAAAAAAAAGACTGTCTCATGTGAGTGCGGATCATGGTTTTGTATAATAAGTGATTTAATGGAATAACGCACCTAAAGATCAAGTGATGGAAGAGCACGGTGCAAACAACTTTAATGAGAAATGACGAGAAACAGGTGAATAAAGAATGACAGTCAATGTTTAATGTTCAGAAATGATTATTTCAAGACATGTAAAGCATTTTGGCTCGTTTATGTGGGCCATCCCAAGCATGGTTGCAATGTGTTCATCAAACTCAAAAATCGGATTATTTTTAATTCTTAAAAATCGCCATTATTTTATTTGAAATAAATAATTATTTTATTTTATTGACAAAATATTTTAGTTTGTCTTGTATATTATTTTCATGAGATCAGATAACATTTAAGCTATCAAGTGGTAATTTTAGAACGTGCCCCTCTGCTATTACAATGTACCCCACCAACGGGGCATGTCACATTTCACTTCCAATTTTTGAGGGTAAATAAAGAAAAACATATACACTGTAATTATGAAACAAAGCGACATATTTGTACTATACAAGTGTGAAATGTGGATAAAAAATTATACTCTGAACCCCATGTGGATTTACACAATTTGAGAAAGTCAAAAAGTGTTACTTTCTCCCCTATATGATTTTTTTTCTTTCAGACAAATAAAATCGGAGTTAAATTAAAAAATGTCTCTACCAACCTTTATAATGGCAGTGAATGGGTGTTGATATTCAATAGTCCAATACAAGTCCAATAAAGTGCATCCATCCATCATAAAAAGTGCCTCACAAGAGAGTGGAGGTAGGATGTAGGCGTCGCGTAAACTGAGAATATGCTAGTCTCGCGAGAACCAAGTTTTGTTTACAGCAAAGGAAAACCAGTCTCCTCTTGGCTTATACCGAAATCCTCCGACATTTTTCTTTGCAAATTCTCGATTTGTACTTCTAATTTGACTGGTATTTTGCTTTGCTCTCTCCTATGCTTCAATGTTCGTCACTTCATACCAGAGTATACTTCTATACATACGTCCTACGTCATCTGCTGTAATGCCACTCTTTCATGAATGCATATACGACAGTTAGCAGAAGCTATAGATTATGGTTCATAATCTTTTAAACATGGATATGTTGCTTACAAAAACGCATCAGTTCACTTAAGGAGGCATTTAATAAGCCCACGGAGCCATGTGGAGCACTTTTTATGATGGATGGATGCACTTTAATGGACGTCTATTGGAATATTGAATATAAACACCCATTTACTGCCTTTATAGAGCTTGGAGGAGCCAGGATATATATATACGTATTTAATATAACTCTGATTGTATTCATCTAAAAAAAAGAAAGTTATATACACCTAGGATGGCTTGAGGGTGAGTAAATCATGGGGTAATTTTAATTTTTTAAATGTGAACTACCCCTTTACTGTGTGTTGAAAACACTGCTCTGCAGCGGCGTCTCTTCATTATAATCATGTTTTGTTGATCGACCACATACTTGCATGACTGTTTTTTTGTTCTCAGGCTTGTACCAACTTTAATGACAGCGGGGCCTGTGTGACACAATGTCCTCAGCCATTCGTTTACAATCCAACAACGTTCCAGCTCGAGAACAACCCCAACGCCAAATACACCTATGGAGCTTTCTGCGTCAAGAAATGCCCACGTAAGTTATACTGATTAATTGATTAAATTTAAAATTAATAATTAGAAAAATAAGAAAAAAGCATCATAATGTTTTGTCATTTAAAGATATACTATTTTTATATTTTTAAACTTTTTAGAATTTTCTTTTTTGTCTTAACTGTCCATCTAAAACATATTTTAGAACTAAGAAGCATCTTTCACAAGTAAGCTCTGTCGTTCTTTGACATAGATAACTTTGTGGTGGATCACAGCTCTTGTGTCAAAGCCTGTCCGAGTAACAAGATGGAGGTGGAGGAAAATCACATCAAGATGTGCATCCCATGCACAGACATCTGTCCGAAAAGTAAAGAATAACAAATTTACCATATTTACCATGTTTTTGTTTATCAAATAACCTCAACACTTTTTAAGAACATTACAATACAGTGTGCTCATGTTTGTTTGTGGCGTTCAGTGTGTGATGGTATAGGTACAGGCAAGCTTCAAATGGCTCAAACTGTAGATTCCAGCAACATTGAGATGTTTGTCAATTGCACCAAGATCAATGGCAACCTTATCTTCCTCATCACAGGCATTAAAGGGTGAGGAACATTTAAGTCTTTTGGCAGTGTCAGATATTCCCACATGACATCTGTGTTTCTCTTTGAACAGCTATGTGCCCTCAAAAGCTACTAAAAGTCAACTTCTCTAGGCATGCCAAAAAGCACTGCAACGAGGTGGTTTTGATGTACAGAAAGCTGACTCTTACTCTGCATGTTGACAGATGAAAAATCTGTAGTCATGCAATCTACGGCCTTGATGCTAAATCAGTTTAAATCCTAATGAGATTGACCTTGTTGTTCCCAGGACATTATTACACTATCAAAATATGTTTATTGAGCAAAATATCTTCTGGAACCGGGGTTTAAATTTTTTGCCTGATAATATTTGTCTTAGATTACAGTTTTTATAAAAATACATGTTTTTTTAATTCCTTACACTCATGAAGTGTTTTGCTGTGCTAAACAGAGACATGTATCATGGTATCGGTGCTCTGGATCCTGAGCGACTGAATATGTTCCAGACCGTCAGAGAGATCACAGGTAGAGAGAGCGTTCTTATCAGTCTTAAGATGATTTGGTAAAGCTATATCCAAAAAAAAACACATGATGTTGAGCAAGTTCATTTCTCTCAGCATTCATGGAACCTTAAGTTACAGTATTTATTTGAGTGTAATAGGTTAGAAAAACTGAACAGTTAGTCATGCTAATTTAATTAAAATGTGGTGTGTGGCACAGTCAGATATTATATTGCAGTTAATGGAGTGGAACGTAATGAAACTCTGCACAATAAGAAAGACCTATGACTGTTGTCATGAACGCAGTTCCCATCGCCACCATATAAAAACACCTCTGATTCTTGATGCACCAAAATAGTGAACATGTGCGACCGTGAAAATCGCACCCAATAGTACTGAAAAATTGTGGTGCGATTATTACAATTCTTTATTTCATCATTAAGGTCATTGCACACTGAGTCCGAATTTTTCGCATTCGTATTTCTGTATTCCCCATCCTTTCCTATCAAAATGCCTGCTACGGATGTGAAAACGCAGAAAATCAAACCTGATACAAATTTTTTTTGACGGACGAAAGTTTCGGAGGCAGACGTTATCAACACAACGTGAGGTCGTATTTATTTTTTAACGTGCAAAACTTTTGTATAAAAATTTCGGACTCAGTGTGCAACGACCTTTACTTTTGCAAGACTACTTTTGATTTATATTTGCTTTCCTTTTTACTGTCACATCAAGACCACTGTTGAATAATAGGTGTGTTGCTTGTTTGTTAACTGCATCCAAAGGTTACTTGAACATCCAGTCTTGGCCAGAGAACATGACTGACCTTGGTGTCTTTTCCAACCTTGTCACCATAGGAGGAAGAACACTTTATAGGTAAGATTATTTTCTCTCAGGCACATTCTGTCAGTGGAACGGATTTTGAATCATTCAGCTCAATAAAAATGCTCACTGCAAAATGTGAATCAAATTAAAACTACATGACTAGCAGACAGTTTATAAACAATTCAATCATATGAAAGAGTGATAGGTTTTGTCATTTTTATTGACTTCCTAAACATCCTCATTTCTGTGTGTCTTTGTTTTCTCAGTGGTATTTCTCTGCTGATCCTGAAGCAGCGCTGGATCTCTTCGCTGAAGTTCCAGTCTCTGAAAGAGATCAGCGCCGGTAACGTCTACATGACCAACAACAGTCAGCTCTGCTTCTACAACACAGTGAACTGGACCAGTCTGTTCCGCACCAGCACCCAGAGATCTCTGATCAAGAACAACAGGGACCCCAGAGAGTGTAGTGAGTGCTCTAGCCAGTACTATCACAAAAAAGATGAAATTAGTGCTCTATTTAAACAGGTGCATCTCCTTTTTTATAAACTTATCCTTTTTGACTATTTAAAATGGTCAAATATGTCACTATTTTAAGGTAAAGCACTACAGGGTACATAGGGTTAAAATCTTAACTAGCAAATATCACCATACTTTCCCCAGCTGATTAAACAAAGTGCATAAAGAAAATTTTGTATTACAATTTTTTCTAAAATGTTATGTTTAAATATGCAAACATAGGTTTATTTTATTAAATATGAACTAATTTCCATACATTTGTAGAATAAAAATCTGAATATTGGATTAAGACAGGTTCAAAAATCTAGATTCATTTTGTTGAGTTTTCCACTTGATAAATCAGGAAATACTCTCAACAGCCAGAATTTATTTTACATTAACAAAAAAAAGTTTACATTAAATTTTTAAGTGAAATTAAAATATTTTTCAAATTCTAGCAAACATTATTTGAATTTATTTATTATGTATCATTATTTTAAATTAATTGAGATTAAAAAAATAAAATCCACTCTAAAATGTAATATTTATTTGTATTATTATTTCTATATTACTTTTTACATTTGAGGTCCTGCGCCGATCAGCTCGCTGGTTTGTTCACGTCTATCTTTAATGAGTCCCTTGCTACCTCCGTGGTTCCCACCTCATTCAGAAAATCTGTCATTATCCCTCTGCCAAAGAACAATAAGCCATCTTGCCTGAATGACTATCGCCCAGTTGCCCTCACATCAATAGTCATGAAGGTTTTTGAGAGACTTGTAAAGAGCCACATTTGATCCTCCATCCCTGATACTTTGGACCCTCTTCAGTTTGCCTATCGCCCAAACAGATCCACTGACGATGCCATCTCTCACATCCTCCACTCTTCCCTCATACATTTAGACAGCAACAATGGAAATTATGTAAGGCTGCTATTCATTGACTATAGCTCAGCTTTCAACACTATAGTCCCCATCAAGCTGGCATCTAAGCTCACAGACCTCGGCCTAAACTCCTCACTCTGTGACTGGATTCAAGACTTCCTCACCGGCAGACCTCAAGTGGTGAAAGTTGGCCAGTTCACCTCAAACTCCATCACTCTGAACATAGGAGCCCCACAGGGCTGTGTCCTGAGTCCCCTGCTCTACACGCATGACTGCGTATCCTCTCACAGCTCCACATCTATTATCAAATTCGCTGATGATACTGTGGTTCTGGGCCTCATCTCCAACAACGATGAGACCGCATACTTGGATGAGGTAGAGAGACTCACATCATGGTGCCAGGACAACTGTCTCTCTCTGAATGTGAGCAAAACTAAAGAGCTGATCATGGACTTTAGGAAGAGACAGCAGCAGCCCTACACTCCTCTTATGATCAGTGGGACCCCTGTGGAGAGGGTGAGTAACTTCAAGTACCTCGGTGTAAACATCTCCGAGAGCCTGACTTGGACTACACACATCCAAACACAGGTAAAGAAAGCCAGGCAAAGACTGTACCATCTGCGACAGCTGAGGAAATTCAGGGTCTCACCAGCAATCCTGAAAACTTTCTATTCAGGGACCATAGAAAGTGTATTGACTCAGTGCATCTCAGTGTGGTATGGAAACAGCTCCAATCAGGACTGCAAAGCACTACAGAGCATCTCAGCTACCATTCTTCACTTGAAGAACACAAGCTTATAGAGGGCACATAAGTCTGAAGTAATGAATTTAGGTAAAGGGGTGCAGAGCCAGTGGTGGTTCTGTAGGCAAACATTAATGCCTTGAATTTCATGCGAGCAGCTATTGGTAGCCAGTGCAAATTGATGAACAGAGGTGTGACGTGCGTTCTTTTCGGCTCATTAAAGATTAATCTTGCAGCGGCATTTTGGATTAATCAATACTGTATATATATATATATATATATATATATATATATATATATATATATGTATATATATATATATATATATATATATATATGTATATATATATATTACACTTTTATTATGCATAATTAATATACTGTAATTATTTAATTTGATATAATTTTTATGAAATGTAATATTTAATATGATGTTATTATGTTAGATATGTTAAATGTGCATAATTGTCATAAAAATAATGTAAACTAGAAATAGTCTTAAAAGTAGGCTTTGTTTTCTTGGTGTAAAACAATTATTATCTTATATATTAAATTTTAGGCTAACTGAGGTTTTGAGAGATTTGCACAGTTATTGGCTAAATGACCTGTAAAATTGTCAACCCAGTTACCATCATAGAGTACTTGAGCATTAATAATAGGCTAGTCTGTTAGGTCTGCCAGTTCTTGAATTTCAATACACTGCACCTTTGGGACACATATAGGACATAAAGAAGACAGTCGTTTTACAGGCCAGTATCTTATGTACGATAAAAATTCCTTGAACTGATTAAATAGAAAATCACAGACTTATCCTAATGGAGATGTTGACAGTTGCAGAACACTCCCTACAGTGCCGCACTGCCAAGCTGTGCTTGATGTAATTAGTGAGATAATAAGTCTGTGGTGTGTGGGATCAATGGCGATGTTAGCCGGCTCATGTAACTGGCCTCTTTTCCACGCTGCCGATCACAGCCGACTGATATCCCTGGATTGTCCAGCAGCCCTGACAGCCATGAAGTGCATCCAGTGCTTTGCATTCACCGCCGATTTTCCCAGTTGACAATATGAGGGACTTTGGTTCAGTCAATACAGAGTTTTTATTCGGGATTCAGTAGTAATATTTGTATATAAATATCTGAATATGCTTCAATTATCTGATAAAGCAAAATATGAATATAAGTTTAAAGGGGTGGTTGATTTCGATTTCACTTTTTTAACCTTAGTGTGTAATGTTGCTGTTTGAGCATAAACTTCAATCCTCTTCACTAATATTCTCTGTGCTCAAATTGATTAGCAATATAGACAACGCCATTGTTTACAATACAATCGGAGAACATGCCGCTGAGCTGACGAGCGGCGTTCAGATGCGCACTAGAGGCGGTTTAGCCAATCACAACACACTGGACCAGCTAACCAATCTGAGCCCATCACATATTTCTGAGGGAGGGGCTTCATAAAAGAAGGAAACAAACAGCACATTTATAGGAGACGAGACAGAGGGGAGTAGAATAAAGGTACATTATTTGAAAAATAATGTGTTTTTTTTTTTTTTAAACGAAGCATTAACTTAGATTGCACCCCATAAACACAATCAAGTCTAGAAAAAAAACAGTCAACCACCCCTTTAAAAACTCTTAAAAAGTGACGTTGACATATTTCCTTTTGGAAAAGGATATTTGAGAGGAACATACAGTATAGATGTTTAGCCGTACACTAGCACATGGTTGATCTCAAAGCCTGTAGATATGGTGTAAAAGCCACACAACTAATGCCCATAATGTATGTGTGTAAAGTTATTTCTGTGGATGTCTTTCGCAGCTCAGCAAAGGATGGTGTGTGATCCGCTGTGTTCAGTGGCAGGATGCTGGGGTCCCGGTCCAAATCAGTGTCTGTCTTGTAAATACTTCAGCCGGGGAAAGACATGTGTGAAAGCCTGTAATCTCTATGATGGGTGAGTAAAAGACAGTTTGCACCCAGACTTCAGAAATGAAGGAGCAAAAAATATGATTTGCCATATCTAGGTTCATGCTGAAAAGTGGTACTTCTTTATTATTATGATTCTATGTTGATAGACAGACAGACAGACAGATACATAGATAGATTTTAAGACATTGGGTCTCATTCACTAAACACGTGTACGCACAAATTTTGCGTGAAATGTGCGTACGGACGTTTTCACTCATCATGATTCATCAAAAACTTTCGTAATAAAATTTATTCTAAATGTGCAAAAAAATTCAAGAACAACTTATACCACACGTACGCAATAATCATGTACGCCCGGGGCCTTATAAGCATGTATAAAGAACCCTACATACTGTATAATTAGATGTTATTTACAGGGTGGGTGAAAAGTAACTAGACATTAAAATTGATAAAGTATAATTAGAGGTCCAATCATATATATATATATATATATATATATATATATATATATATATATATGTATATATATATATATATAAATAAATAGAGGTCCAATTATTAGTGAATGAGACGCATTGTATTACATTCTTCTGAAATATTATGTTTAAATATACAAATGAGACAATATCTAATTAAATATACATGAATATTCATACATTTCCCCATACAAAAATCGGAAACATCAAAATTCTTGTTTCATTTTACTGACATGTTTAAGTTAAAGGTTTTGGATATCACTCCATAAATTAGAACATACTATCAACGGCCAGGAAAATAAATAAATAAAAATAATAATAATATTCATAAAAAAAATTAATTGATTAAAAGGATTGTTTAAAATATAATAAACTGTTGATTATAAAAAGTTTAATTATGAACATAAAAGTCACTTTGTTAATAAATATATTTTGTATATTATTGTATCATTATATCATTATTGGTGCAATTTTTTTTTTTTTTTTTTTTCGTAAAGAAATTCATATAATACATATTTCATTAATAACACTAAATTGAAGCTGTAATCTGTAAGTCTTTTGACCAGTATATCATTAAGACCATAATAAACCTAAATTCATAAATCCAGTTGTCAAGTTGACAGTTTATATATTTTACATACCAATATTGCACAATTCCATTCTTTTATTGTATCATGAATAAAATCATTGTGTGGGCAGTGTTTGAAACTCCACAAGTTCTGACACTAGACTATTGGGTACAGCCATGGTTACTGCAGAATGTTTTTTTTTTTTGTTTTTTTTATGAAGACTATCTATCATTTAGATTGCCGTTCGCCCCCAGTCACTTTGTAAACACAATTGTGTACAAACTTCTGCCTTGGGGATGTCTGAAAAAAGATTAAAAGAATCAGAGAGAGGGATGGATTTCATCTAAAAGTTATAGTCTGAACGCAGAAGGCAGCAGGACTGCATCTGGCCAGTGCTATGGCACAGACCAACATCTAGCTAATTGTTCCTCAGCCTGTCCCGAGTGGGCTCAGAACACACTGCCATCTGTGAATGACAAAGAGGAAACACTCATCTGACAACAAATTTACATTCTGGTCCACCCGGGAGCGTCAGAGAAGAGCTCTTTGGTTGGCGCTGCTTTTCTGCTGTAGTCATTAAACAATGGCAACATTGACCAACATCTGAATAGGATTCCCCGTGGCAGAAAAATGTAATTTAGTTCCTAACAATAATCAGCTGTGGGGGAGTGTCATATTTTGGAGAATGAACAGGGGTCTCATTACACTCAATTAATTGTGCTTTAAATCAGCAGCCCCAGTCTGAACCAAGAGTTCAGACTTGAGAGCAGCGTTATGTGTTTTTCCAGGAGGTTCTGATTACTTGGTGAAATAAAATCACTTTAGCACCCATCACTTTAGCACCCATTTTGACTGTAAAATTTTACAGTGTGAGAACTGTGAGTGTTCATACACTCGATTTCCGATGTTTTAAGATCTGGGAGGTTTCTTTGATCCCCACTCTGTTATTGACGAGGCACTATCTTTCCCTGTTTTCGAATCAGCTCTCAAAATTTCTCTCTGAAACATGGGCTGATGGAAATGAACAAAGGAAATGGTATTGATGGCTCTGCTAGGCAGCCCCTCTGCCGTATCTCCTGCAATCTGAGCTGCCATCTGCTTAGATAAAATTTAAAGAGGACTGTTTGTTCTTTCCTCTCAGACCAGTGCCGAGAAAGATTTTTCTAATTAAAATGCCATTATTTTTTCATGGATCTTACTCAGCCGACTGGTGTATTAGCCAAGTTCTCGCCAGTGTGTGAATATAGTGTCTGTGGTTCAATTGGCTGTGGTTCAAGAAGACATGGAGGATGAGTCGGAGACAAAACAAAACCTGCTGTATGTGTTGCTGCTGAAAGAATACATCACCTACTTTGAAATGCTTTTGATTGATAAAGGAATATTTATAAGACGATTATTCATGCATATATGGCCAAAGTAGGTTGTTGGAAAATGGTAAATAAAACAATTTTTTTATTTTATTTTATTAATTTATTTTATTTTATTATTTAAATTTTGCCGATGTAATTGTTTTAAAGTATATTGTTTAATTAACCTTTTTTTATTGTATTCATCTGCATATTTTAGAGATGTTCGTGAGTTTGCCAATGGATCAGTGTGTGTGGAGTGTGACAGCCAGTGTGAAAAGGCCGAAGATAAAACTTTTACCTGTCATGGCCCTGTAAGTAAACCAAGCAGTGCTATCTAAAGTCAACATCATCAGAATTGATCAAATTAGCTTTCTTGCTTGCCCATGATTCATTTGTGCACTTTATTCCAAAGATTTTTTGGTAACACTTTACAGTAAGGGTACATGAATTAGCCTGAATTCATGCAAATATTCATGTGTGAATTATGCATTACTTCATGCATTAATATCTCGTGAATTATCAGGAACTAACATGAGTTCAAAGTATTTCATTCAGGACTTCATGGATGAACAACACCTTAATTAAGACATTAACTAAGTGAGTACATCATCATGATTTATGGTTTACACACATGATGAAGTCATGAGAAGTTAATGTTTAGTTAATGATGACTACTGTATTTGGATCTCAACAGAATTTACAAGCTATGTGCTGTGATTGGCCAATGCTGGGGTCTGTCCATTTACCTGCAGGCTACTATGAAGACGATATGAACATGCTTGATATCTCATATCATATTTTATGAAAAACTTCAGTTCTCACATTAGTTGATATATTGTTCTATCCTGTATGTATGCATGAGGTAATGTGGATTTTTGTATATTCCTTTAATAATTCAAGTAGTCTTAGATGCACGGAATAATGCTTTTTTGAATCATTTATCAGAAGCATAGCTTTATCCACAATGGATAGTAAAGACCTTGTTTTTTGTGAGCAAAGAAAACATCATGATCATGCGTAATAAATCATAAATCATGATGATGTACTCACCTTAGTTAAAGTCTTAATTAAGGTGTTGTTCATCCATGAAGTCAAGAATGAAAGACTTCCCAGACAGCAACATGTTGGCCGAGATCCGGCCCGTGTGAAATCTATGCGGGCCAGATGTGGGCCGGATCTGGGCCAACACTGCTTGCTGTCTGGGTTTGAACTCATGTTAGTTCCTGATAATTCATGAGATATTAATGCATGAAGTAATGCATAATTCACACATTAATTTATGCATGAATTTATGGTAATTCATGTACCCTTACCGTAAAGTGCTACTGATTTTTTTTATGTTTTTTTTTTTTTTTTGCCTTCGTAATCTTTCATAAAAATGCATAAACTTGCCTTGAATTTTCTCTATCAAATCTCACCCTACATTTTTTAGTAAAATGTAATACGAATAGGCTACCATTTCATGTTGACAGTTATTAAAATTTGCTCTGCTATTCCAACCCAACCCATCCGGGCCATCAATATTTTTCAGTAAATTCAGTTAGAAGTCCTCTATTTTGTCTGTAAAATGTAAAAATGCAAGTGCCGAAGTTTTAGACTTTAAATGCAGAAGAACAAAGCTGTCATCTTCTTAGATAACCTGCCTGTCCATCTGAATTCCTAAGCTGCATAATTAGCAACATCAGAGCTGTCAAAGAATGTAAGAACTCGTCCAACCGTGTGACAGCCATCTCAAAATGGGCAATTACTTTGTTCAAATATGTATGAATTTGTTTATGTTGTCAGTACCGCTATGTGGTTTAAATAAAAGTTTAATGAAAGTTACTCAAACTCAGAAGTACCAAAAAAAGTGCCATGTGCATAAAATATTTGGGATAAGCATCAATAAAATATTGTAAGTAGTTTGTTTTCCTTTATTTATCCATCCTCAATTACCACTTCTGGACAAATTTAATTTAATAGGTCATTGTCAAGCATTTTTTTTTTCGGTATGGTTTAGGGTCCAGATCACTGTGTGAAGTGCTTGCATCTCAAAGATGGACCCAACTGTGTGGAGAAATGCCCTGAGGGTCTGCAGGGAGCAAACAGCTTCATCTTCAAATATGCTGAGACCAACAACGAGTGCCATCCCTGCCACCCCAACTGCACCCAGGGGTAGGTTTCTGCATGTGTGTTTGTCTTTTCCTCCTGGCCAGTGCTACTCAACACACAGAGCCTATTAAGGCCCGTGTAATTTTGTCATTGTCATGGCAACTGCAGTAATTACATTACAAACATCTTACCAAGATTCTTGCCTTGCTAATAAGGAGCAGGATAAAGCAGTAAATGCTTTTGATGGTGTTTACAGCAGCATAAAACATAGATTATCCAAATTGTATTTATAACGTACACTACTGTTCTAAAGTTGAAGTCGGTATGATTTTTTACTGTTCTTGAAAGTAATCTCTGATGCTCACCAAAGCTGCGTTTATTTGACCAAAAAAAATTATATTGTGAAATATTATTTCAAAATATACTTACTGCCACTTCTGATCAATTTATTGTGAACTTGCTGAATAAAAGTATTATTTCTTTACTTAATTTCTTTTGACCTCAAAGTTTTGAACAGTAGTGTGAGTAAAGCTTTATTTACATATCACCTTTTAAAGCAAAGATACAAGAAACATATGAATGTTGCATAATAATGTAAACAGTAAAAATAATAAGACCATATATTTTTCTATTTTTTCTACCATTTTACCAAAAAAAAAAAAAATGTTAAGTGTTACATGCGATATTACAACAATGTGAAGCTTTTTTTATGTTAAGAATATCATAATTATCTTCCTTTTTTACAAATAATTTGCTTTACAAATAAGAAAGAAAATAATTGAATGATAAACCTGTACAAATAATAAAAAATACTGATTTGATCATAACACATGCCACACATACAGTATACTTCTGACATTTATATAAAAGAATTGCTAAATAAAATATAAGTGCAGCCTTTGAGGCTGAAAGATCCTTCTTTGTGGCCCCTGAGCTTTCCAAAGTTCACTAGCCCTGCTCTAGGCAGTTATTTCTCTTAGTTTCATTTAGGAAATCCCATAAATCTCTGCATTCATTCAAATATGTCACTAAACTTTAACTGCCCAGTGTGTTGGTGAATTTGGGTACAGTTCCACAGGCCTTCGGTGTCACATCCTGTAGATCTGAGGCAGATCATACTGCACATGGACACACTAGAGACATCCACCCAGTATGAACCTCTGCTTCGTTCTGGTCTGTCTTGGCTCTCAAATCAAAGCTCTTGCAATGCTCTAGGACACCATAACAAAGCACTCGCGAGCCCTTCATCTTGTGGCTGACAGTCATTGCCGCTGGTTACTGTCAAGCATGCGCTCTTCAGCACTGTTCTCTGTGATTATTGAACCCAGTCACCACTGTCACAGCACTCCAACATGCCTTATTCCTGAATGTAGAGCTCTGGAGATTATTTCAACCTACACTTAAGCCCATGAAAGTGGATAATGCTACAGATGACTATGTAGATCAACCGTTAACATGGTGAACATTTATTACCATAAGTAAGTGATAAACACTAGCTTGGAATCAGTTTAAATTGTTTTGAAAAATGTTGTTGATGCTCACCAGTGCTGCATTTATTTGACCAATATTACAGTAAAAATAGGGAAATATTATTACAATTTAAAATGACTGTTTTCTATTTTAATATATTTTAAAATGTATTTAAATTGTATTTTAATATATTTTAAAATGTATTCCTGTGATACAAAGCTGCATTTTTCAGTCTTCAGTCCAGAAATCATTCTAAGATGCTGATTCGCTGCTCAAGAAACATTTATTATTAATATAATGTTGAAAACAGATGTGCTGCATAATATTTTTTGTGGAAGCCGTGAAAAAAAGAACAGCGTTTATTTTGTACGTAAAAGTGTTTGTTTTTTTGTTTTCTTAAAAAAAAATTAAAAATAATATCTTACTGACACCAAACTTAAAAAAGTAGTGTATGTGAGCTAATAAACCATCATCATCATTATCATCATTAGTAGCAATCTATTAAAGTAATGTTGTTTTAATTATTACTTTCTATCGTGTGTGTGTCATAGGTGTACTGGACCCCGGATCCAAGATTGTATTGGGATGCTGGACAGGTAAACACCTGATGTTTTCATACCGTTCGAGGCACTAATTTTAAGTTTATATAAATAATATACTATATGAAGGTCAAAAGTATTTCATAACTAAATCTCTGCCACTTCACTTCAGGAAACTAATAATCAGTTAAATACAGTCAACACATTACAGAAGCTTTCCAAGTAGTTTTTTCTTTTTTTTTTCCCATCTAGAAACTTTTCATGACTTTGTTGCCCATTTAATGTATTAAGTTAGTTTGAATGTGTGATAATTAGGTGTTATGATTTGAACATTTCATTATTTCTGGAAAAGCAGTGGGCCTTCTTGAAAGTTTAGGTTTTTACTAAGAGTTAACACTTTTTTTCTCACTTTTTAAATATTAACATAAAAAAAATAATATGACAGTGAGTAGAGCTGTGGTTGGGAATGCATCGATAATGCCATTTCCCTTAAAAAACAATGCAGTATTTTATATACTCTGAATTGTTCTAACAGTATGTTATGGTTTATGTTTAATTATCTTCCAGGACTCCTCTGATTGCAGCTGGGGTGATTGGGGGGATGTTTGTGGTCGTAATCGTGGCCCTCGGATATGCTATCTTTTTCCGACGGAAGAGCATCAAGAAGAAAAGAGCTTTACGCCGTTTCCTGGAAACGGAGGTGAGAGCTAAAAATCGGGCAACATTTAAAATGATTTTGAATAATTTGGTTGCAGTGAATTAATCTGAAAAACATTTGGTCTCATGAGATGCAAAGAGAGAGAGAGAAAAAAGAAAATCAGTCAGAAAACTGGCCAGTGAAATTGGTGTGGTGGTGCATGGATGGGTCTGTGTGGTCTATAACCAGTCTCAATTTTCCATTTGAAAGTGCCTCTTTCACTTCAATGGTGGGAAACCTCAAATGGAATAATGGAGATCATTTTCAGATCCTTAAATGGAAACTTATGAAAGTACTTCAAAATGTTCTGCAGCCAGTATGTGTGTGAAGTGGGTGCATTTGATATAAAGTTTGTCAATGGAATCTGTAGTTAGGTGTTAAGGAGTTTAGAGCACCAAATTGATCTTCCTGCAGATAAATCCATTGTTTCAGGTTGATTTTTTTTTTGAAAGTCAAGAAAATATATACTCAATAATATCAGGATTAATAATAAACTATATAGAAATTGGGACTTTGTGGTGGTTTTCTAGAGCTCAAAGTGTATTTGCAATCAGTAGAGGAGGAAAACTCATCAGAGCCATCAGAAAAGAATGAGAACTTAGGAGTTGAAGGGTTACTATTATGAAAGTTTTTAGTTGAAGTTTAAAGGTGAAAATGGAAAGATTCTGGAAAGTGTCAATGGAAGTGAATTGCCTTGACAAGTAAAGATCTGTCACCCATATAAAAGGGTTGAAATTTAAGGAAAAGTAGAGATCTGAACTCAGAGGTCCAGAGCGTACGTGTGGGAATATTTGGATGCAGTAGCTCATATAGATAATGAGGTTCAAGACTATGAAAAGCCTTGAAGGTTAAAGAAGTATTTTGAACTGAATACATGATGAGATGGGCAACCACTTGAGGAGTGATATGAATAGCGCTATATAATTGTGAAAACTCTATCAGCTAAATTGTGCATGTTTTTAAATGTATTGTAATTTGGAAGTGTTTTAGTGGCAAGGCAAATGAAAACAGAAAAAGAATGTAGCTGTAAAATAAATGTTTTATATTTTTCAGTGGTCTCTAAAAGTGAGAAAGTTGTTGAACACAGTGTCAAAAGGCATTGTGGTTTTGAATGGTTTCAATACTGATATCTAGTTTGAGGCCCTGAAATCTCTGTTGAAGGCATATGAACATGGAAATTGGTTTGGGATTATAAGCAATTCCAATAACCTTTTGATAAATCTAAAGATCAGCCAAGAAATGGTGAGTCAAATTTAATAATTTCACTAAAAGTATCTCTGTATAAGCACAGGCCTAACTCGAGAAGCAAAGAAGATACATTCATGATGACAATAATGAAATCAGACAGAGCATGAGTCCATTATAGGGCTAACCTGTGGCTGGTGGATCAAACTGAAGTAGACATTGTAGTTATGTATGAATTTGTGATTATGTTGAGTGATTTTGGTGTTGATTATGTCTGTTGAGCAGTTGGTGGAGCCTTTAACGCCAAGCGGCACGGCGCCCAACCAGGCACAGTTGCGTATATTGAAAGAGACAGAGCTTAAGAGGGTCAAGATCTTGGGAACAGGAGCCTTTGGCACTGTTTACAAGGTACTACATTAACGTTTATGATTTGTGTGTTTAATGTGTTTCCTCAACAATATTTATTTTTACAATTTAACATGCAATTGACTTCTGCTGCCATCTTCTTTATAAGGGAATCTGGGTTCCAGAAGGAGAAACTGTGAAGATTCCAGTGGCCATAAAGATACTCAGTGAAAGCACAGGACCAAAAGCCAATGTGGAGTTTATGGATGTGAGTAATTTACAATTAAACCTTACTTTACTGTTTACCATCATTTGAAAAATAAGAATGCAAAGGAATGGATTTACTGAAAATGTCCTTTTCGCCAACAGTGCAAATAAAACAACCAGCACAAGAATTTCTGGAAATTACATGCATTATTGTATATGTTTAAAGTTAGATGAATATAACTAAGCTGCTTATGCTGTTTCTTTTGCGGCTATATGGCCTTTGATTTGATAGCTTGGCATCATGCTAATGTTAAAGTTAGCAGTTTGTATTGAACACAATTTGACCTGTTCACAAGAATGTCAAATTGTTACACTTTTTTCAGGCTTGTTTTGAAATTGCTTTCTGCAATTGCATTATTGCATATACGAACAATATCGTAAAAGTAAAAAGTGTGGGGTTGGTAAGATTTTTAAAGAAGTCTCTTTCTGGATTCTTTGATAAATTGACATTTCAAAAGAACAGCCTTACTGGAAAAGTTATGTAACATAATAAATGTTTTTGCTGTCGTTTTTGTTCAATTTAACAAATTCCTAACTGTAAAAATATAAATAAACATTTAATATACTGAGCCTAAACTGCTGTACAGTGCAACCTGTACACGCTTTCTTTTTTTGTGTAATATTTAAGATTGCGAATAATATAAAGAAAAGTCTTAAGGTAAACATTTTAAATTAAACTTGTGACCTTTAAGCTGTTTTCTCTTAGTATGTTTTGTGATGTGCCAGTGTGTGCTAAGTTTCTCGGTTGCTTCAATGAGGTGCGAGAGAGCTTGAAACTGAAACTGCAGATTTAGACCTTCTCCTGCAGGCATATTGGGCCTCGCTTGTGGTTTTGGAGGGGTTTTAAATTATGGTTTCAATTTTGTTTCCCAATATGTATTGTATTGTGTTTTGAGATACTTGACGATAAACCTTAGTTTGGCTCCAGCCCTACAGTTTTGATGAAAACAGCACATTTACAGTCTTATTTGTTTTTGTCTTCTAGGAGGCGCTGATCATGGCCAGCATGGAGCATCCGCATCTAGTGCGTCTTTTGGGGGTCTGCTTGAGTCCCACTATTCAGCTGGTAACTCAGCTCATGCCCCACGGCTGCCTCCTGGACTACGTACATGAACACCAGGAGAACATTGGCTCCCAGCTGCTGCTCAACTGGTGTGTGCAGATCGCGAAGGTAGGAGTTCTCACGAACAAGTGTGTTTTTAAGCATGTACTTTGAAAAACATTGTCTCAAATAATGAATATCGATATACCCTTTACAATGTTTGTTCTTGTTATATTTGAGAGTTCATAGTAAATGCAGTATATTTGATTCTTTGTGTGTTTTTATACTGAATGCACACATCTGCAGGCTGCTAAACCACTAAACACTTAGTTGCTTTGGCTCAGTGGGTACCACATCCAATAGAAGGACATTCTTCAAAGTACATCCAAGGAAGAAGCTCCGGTGTTTCATGCATCAAATGAGTGCAACTGCCCCAAACCGTGTTTAAAGAGAAAATTGTAATAATTTTAGAACTATTATTTTAATGTTAGTTTTTGGAAATCGAGTCATATGGATTCGATATTTGTATGATTAATTGATATTAATCAAAATGTCCAACTTATACCTTATTAACGATACCTCCTTAACGACTTGTCCAGCAAGCATTAAAACAAGTATCTCTTAACAATTCAATTTATTCCCATGGCCACAGTAATACAAAATTGATTAGGTAATTTTGAGCATAGGTAACGTGATCTTTGGCAAATAGTTTCAGACTTGAAAATCACATAGCACCAGACAAAAGATTTCTTTATAAGTCAAAGTTTATTTGCTAATCTACAATACTACTAAGCTAAATAACACAAAACAGAATACGTACACACACAAACACACATACACGCTGCAAGCAATGAATTGTTTTGATTTGAAGGGAGTCAAAAGCAAGGAACTTTAGTATCTTTACTAAAGATGAATGCAACCCAGGTTCAACAAGATATGAAGGTAGATGTTTGATTACTTGCTTTTCGAGATGAGTCAATGGCTGGGATGTTGTTTTTTCGTGTTCCCGCGTGGTCCAAGGGAAACCTCCGAGGCTGTGATTGACGTCGTTGCGTGATGTCACTGGGGATACCCTACTGTGAGAGGTTGGTTTCTCTGTGACGTGATGACGCTCTTAGGAAGTCTGTTTAGAGTTCTTTCGGCTTCAGGTGTTAAAGTTTCTTTGGTCAGAACTTTGAAGGCATGTGTGGATCCTTGCCAGATGGCTGAGAGCGCTTAACAGCTCGATCAGATGAGGAGCCAAAGTTTCAAGCAGGGCAGTGCGTGAGCAAGCAAGCACAAACCAAAGCTGGGTGTCTGTCTTTTTCGGGCTGATTTCAGTCCGCCCCTTTTGCTGTTTGATCCAATCACAAGTGTTTCTGTAGGGCGGAGCCCCGCCCCGCACGGCTCAGTTTTCCGTGCATAAATCCTTTGCAGAGTTATTTCATCAAATGAAGAACATATCCTAGCAGATTCCTATAAGTGTTTTAATCATACATTATGATGAGAAAAGTCAACTTTCATCCACCCCAAATTATCGTTGACGCAACTAGCTTTCATTCAAAATCAAACAACAGGTATTTGGCATACACAAAGTACATACCTTAATTTTATATACTACCTGGGTTAATGCATCGATTAACATCCTACATTCTAAATAATCACACCAAGCATATGAAAGACATAAAATAACATACAACCTTAATATATATTGTCTATATATTGTGTGTAGATATATATATATATATATATATACAATATATATATATATATATATATATATATATGTTGCTTTTGAAGCAAGAGATTTTCTCAGATCCCATTCATCCACCAACTCTCAGTGAACTCCAGCTGGACATTTTCTGTCTAATCGGAGAAGAGATGCTCTAAATGGTTAGGTGACTGTCTTTCACTATTAACTTTAATGTTCACTTCTTAATTCATAGTTCATTTTGCATACAGTATCGCTTACTGATTATGATATTTTATTTGGTTTAGTTGTATTCTTTATCTCTCTTCTCTTCTCTTTTTTTTTTTCTATAGAAATACTACCTAGTCAGTTTGTGACTATGGAGCCAAATGTTGGTGCTACATTAATGTGCAGATTTTTGTTGACGCCACGGACCATATTAAGGGGTGCTGGCAGATCAAGGTTTGTTCTTGGTTTGATCTGCCATAGTTCATGGGAATGTGTTTTTATTTTTTTTAATAAACGTGTGGTTTTATTTTCAAACTTGTATTTTGTCTTATGCAGTAATTCTGTTTGATACCTATGACTGATCTTAATATTCTGAGTTGTAATATTAATGGGCTAAATGGCCCTCACAAACGTACAGGTTTTCTGGATTATTTGCGAAGAAGAAAGATTGATATAGTGTTGGTTCAAGAATCCCATTTGAAAGAGGAGGATATACACAGGTGTAATAATACATTTTATGAAGTGGTATCTCACTCATCTTCAGATACTAAAACCAAGGCTGTCCTAATATTCAACAAAAATTGCTGGTCAACCGTTGGAATCCTCCTCACACAATGGACAGATGAACCTGGACAGTGTATTTGTTGGACATTATCTTGATGTAACTCTCTACTTCTCGTATACATGGATCTAACGTGAAAACTGTTAATTCATGACATTTATCTTTTAATGTTGTGTCTTCTTTTCTAAAATCTTTGTAAAAAAATATATTTTATTGTTATTTATCTATTAATATTAATTAATATATTTGTATTATTATTATTTATTTTATTTTTATTTATTTATTATATTTTAAGTCTACCAAGGGGTAGGATGGGTTGGGGTGGTTTCTAAATTTGTACAGCTGCTTTTTATTTTGTACTACTGTTCCACAGAATAAAATTCAATAAACAGTTGTTAACAAAAAAAAAAAAGAAATTTCTAAAATGTGCATAACATTACTGCTTTAGACATTAAACAACTTAATTTGTTTTAACTACTCCCACTAAGCACTAAATTGTTCAATCATTATATTGCCCTCTGTGTTAGACAGACACAATCTGCTTGCCCTCGTTCAAGAGTCACAATCACTGAGCAATTTGAGATTGTTTACCAGCATGTCATCTCTCAGAGTAGCTATACCAAGTTTAAGGTTGAATCTGTGTTTGATTTCTCACCTGCTGCTGTCCTCAGGATATTAATCCCTTCAATAGTCCATTAGAAAACACTGCTGTGCTCACCCAGTGACCTGTGATTCCTGCCTATTCCATTTAGATCTTGGTGTTGTGTTCTTCTGTTGTACAGAACCTGCATGTAGTGCAAGGGCATGGGCTCCTCCTCCTGCTGTGTTCTTTGAAAAACTAGAGACATATTTTATTGTGAGTGAATTTTCAGACCTGTTGCTTTCTCACGCCTAGACCTGGAGAACATGACAGCTAAGGTGAAGAGAGAGTTAGATTTTGGCACCTGCTACATTGCAAGACATTTGATAGATATTGATATTTGAAGATAGTTGGATAACAATATTTTTTGTTTCTGATTTTCACTTACTTCGGACTGATTCCTTTTTCATCTATAATATAATGTCATTTTTTGTAGCATTGCTTATTTACTTTGCATCTTTTGTCTGAGAATACAATGCCTGAATTAATCACATCAGCACAAGCACATACTCAAGACTGAGTAATGGCTGCTGAAAATTCAGCTATGACTTATATATATATATATATATATATATACACACACACTCACTGGCTACTTTATTAGGTACACCTTACCGGGTTGGACCCCCTTTTGCCTTCAGAACTGCCTTAATGCTTCATGGCATAGATTCAACAAGGTGTTGGAAACATTCCTCAGAGATTTTGGTCCATATTAACATGATAGCATCACGCAGTTCCTGCAGATTTGTCGGCTGCACATCCATGATGCAAATCTCCCGTTCCACCACATCCCAAAGGTGCTCTATTGGATTGAGATCTGGTGACTGTGGATGCCATTTGAGTAATGTGAACTCATTGTCATGTTCAAGAAACCAGTCTGAGATGATTTGAGCTTTGTGGCATGGTGCATTATCCTGCTGGAAATAGCCATTAGAAGATGGGTACACTGTAGTCATAAGGAAGGGAAGGGAAGTGGTTTGTGGCCAAGTATGGTGACCCATACTTGGAATTTGTGCTCTGCATTTAACCCATCCAAGTGTACACACAGTAGTGAACATACACCCGGAGCAGTGGGCAGCCAATACTGCGGCGCTCGGGGAGCAATTGGGGGTTCGGTGCCTTGCTCAAGGGTCTCACCTCAGTCGTGGTATTGAGGGTGGAGAGAGTGTTGGTTATTCACTCCCCCACCTACAATCCCTGCCAGACCTGAGACTCGAACCCACAACCTTCAGGTTACAAGTCCAACTCTCTATCCATTAGGATATCCATTAGGCCACGACTGCCCTCATAAAGAGATGGACATGGTCAGCAACAATACTCAGGTAGGCTGTGGTGTTTTAACGATGCTCAATTGGTACTAAGGGGCCCAAAGTGTGCCAAGAAAATATCCCCCACACCATTACACCACCACCACCAGCCTGAACCGTTGAGACAAGGCAGGATGGATCCATGCTTTCATGTTCTTTACGCCATATTCTGACCCTGCCAACTGAATGTCGCAGCAGAAATTGAGACTCATCAGACCAGGCAACATTTTTCCAATCTTCTATTGTCCAATTTTGGTGAGCCAGTGCGAATTGTATCCTCCGTTTCCTGTTCTTAGCTGACAGGAGCGGCACCCGGTGTAGTCTTCTGCTGCTGTAGCCCATCTGCTTCAGGGTTCGACGTGTTGTGCGTTCAGAGATGGTATTCTGCATATCTTGGTTGTAACGAGTGGTTATTTGAGTTACTGTTGCCTTTCTATCATCTCTAACCAGTCTGCCCATTCTCCTCTGATCTCTGACATCAACAAGGCATTTTCTTCCACACAACTGCCGCTCACTGGATATTTCCTCTTTTTCGGACCATTCTCTGTAAACCCTAAAGATGGTTGTGAGTGAAAATCCCAGTAGAGCAGTTTTTGAAATATTCAGACAGCCCGTCTTGCACCAACAACCATTCCACGCTCAGTCACTTAAATCCCCTTTCTTCCCCATTCTGATGCTCGGTTTGAACTTCAGCAAGTCGTCTTCACCACATCTAGATGCCTAAATGAATTGAATTGCTGCCATGTGATTGGCTGATTAGCAGTTTGTGTTACCAAGCAATTGAACAGGTGTACCTAATAAAGTGGCCAGTGAGTGTATATATATATCATTGTGATCACATAAATGCAGTTTTGGTAAGAGAAAAAATTTATCTTACCAAGGAATAATATTTCTTTAGTTCTTCTTATTATATGCTTTATTTCTCAAAATACTTTATTCTTTTAAATAGATCAATCTGAAAAGGATCTATATCATCGTTTGGCATATATCTTGGCTAATTTAAAAATCATCACAGTTATGAATTTGATTTAGAATTGCAGGATGAATAAAAGAGTGTTGTAATATGGTTTCTAGCATCGTCTGTCTCTCTATGGATAAAGTGTGTGGCTGTGGTAGATCCATTTGCATATTTCAAAGCTAACTTGGCATCCAAAGTGATACCCTCTATCAAATGATGGGTGTCATTTGAATAATTCCCAGCATCTAGCACTTCTCTGCCAGGGAAAAAAAAAACAATGCCAAAATTTGAGATACATTGTAAAAGAGCAAGTTATCATCTATGCATCCACTTAGACTATTAGCTAATCATGTTCAGTTCTTATATCTTGACCTGCCCCGTCATTGAAGATTTTCAGTTTTGGTATTTTTCATTGCAACACAAAGAGGCGTAGTGTTTTCTTTCATGAAGTAATTTACTTTCATGTAGGACTGACAATACAAAGTTTTCTTTTTCATATCTTAAAGAACAGTTTATCTAAAGATAAAAGAATTACTGAAAATGAACTTTTTTCTGTCCTCAATTCAATTTAGATATATTGTTTGTTAAGAAGTCGTTCTGTTTGTATATTTATTTATTTATTTGAAATCACCTTTTAATGTTTATGCTGTTAAAAGCTGGCATTCATCTTTTTCCATCACCTCTCAAACAATCCCTAATCCAAGTTGAATAAGCGCTTTCATTCAGCCTGCTGATCACTCTGGAAAATACAGAAAGCCTCTGAAACCCTCCAATTACCATAAGGTATCCACCTCACTAATAGATGTGTGGAGTTTGGATTTGGGGGATTGAAAGTCTGATTGGATCATTCATTTCAAGATGGTTGACTATGAAAAGAGCTGAGGTGTCCTTATCACAGATTAGAGTGAACTGGGCTAATTCAAGCCACCTGCAGCTGGTGGAACTCTGTGCTCATTAATTATTTAGTAATGTTTGCTTTTGAAGATGTGGGCAAAGTAAGAAGTCTTGATCCAGTACTGAAATAATACTAATATTTTTATGCGGATGTTTTTCCATTCACTCATTTGATTTCAGTCTCATAGGATTGCCTGGGCAATTTATAGCTGGCTAAAGCCAACCGTGCTTTAGCCAGCTATAAATAGTTTTATGTGGACATCTTTCTTTCTGTCTGTCTTTCATAACACATTGGCTTTGAAATTTGTCCATTTTCACATTTTTCACAGATGTGGTTTTAAGCTAGGCATGTCTGTTTTTAGTCTAAAATTGAAATCTGATTGTAATATATTGCATGCACTGCCATTCAGTTTATGATAATACATTCAATTTGCATTACATTTTTCTTTAATGTTCCAGTTTAAAGGAAAAAAAAAATGTTGTGTAGAGTGTGAAATCTGTTGCATAAAAGAATTTGTCATTTGAAAAATCAGTACAGATGAGACCAATGGAAGCATGTATCTGAATACATCATGCAGTGGTTTCCGCTTTAAATTATGTCAAATTAGTTTTACAGACACTTGCTGCTATTACATTAATTCTGGTTTCTTCTGAGGCCCCTCACGGCCTTTCATCACAGAATATAACAATATAAAAGAAAAAAAGAATATATTGCTTGCCAAAAGTTTCAAATGATTAAGATTAATTTCCTTTTTCATTTATTTATTTATTTATTTATTTTTCTGAGACATTCTCTTATATCGCCAAGGCTGCATTTATATATATATATATATATATATATATATATATATATATATATATATATATATATATATATATATATATATATATATATATATATATATACAGTGCTGCTTGAAAGTCTGTGAACCCCTTGCAGAATCTGTGACAATGTGAGTAATTTGAACTAAATAAGAGAGATCATACAAAATGCATTTTATTTTATTTTTATTTAGTACTGTCCTGAATCAGATGTTTTACACAAAAGATGTTTACATTTAGTCCACAAGACAAAAAAAATGCTGAAATTATTAAAATAACCCCATTCAAAAGTTTGGGAACCCTTGGTTCTTAATACTGTGTGTGGTTACCTGGATGAACTGAGTACTGTTCTGCAGAAAAATCCTCATGCCCTGCAGATTCTTCAGTTTTCCAGCATCTTTTGCATATTTGAAGCCTTTACAGCAGTGACTGTATGATTTTGAGATCCATCGTTTCACACTGAGGACATTTGAGGGACTGAAATACAACTATTAAAAAAGGTTCAAACATTCACTGATGCTCCTGAAGGAAACACGATGAATTAAGAGCCGGGGGGTGAAAACTTTTTGAATTTGAAGATCAAGGTAAATTGTACTTAATTTGTCTTCCATTACTTGAGTGAAAGTACAGATACAGCTGCTCAAATATTACTCCATTACAAGTAAAAGTTGTAAAGACAGATTTTTACTTGAGTAAAAGCACAGAAGTACTTGTTTTTTAAAGTAAGTACCAAAAGTACCTTTTTTTTTTCTTTTTTTTATGTCAATGCACTGTTTTATTATTGTTGTACTTAATACTTGCAGTACCTCTGAAGCAGCTTACAATACATTACTCCTACTGAATACACTGACTAGCTTGTATTATCTTTGGAATAAAGAGCTTTTAGAATGTTGAAAACCTATGGGGAAATACAAAACAAAACAAAAAATATTTAACACCCCTACCCACCCCAATAAAAGCAGGATGGTAGTGATCTCACACAGCCCTGACAGTGTGTGCACACATCTATGTGTAGCCATTAATCCACATTTGAACAGAGTGGACAGTGAAATTGCTGTAAATATAGAGTTATAAGGAAGAAAAAAAAATCAAACCTTCTTTAAAACCCAGCAACACAACTGTAGCTGTATAACTTTACAACAGCAACACTGCTTTAACAAAAAAAAAGCAAAACTTATTTGACATCAAAACAAAAAATTAAAAAATGCTGTCTAATCGCTCTCACTGTATTTTGATGCCACACACAGAACGGTCTGTGCAGTGCTGTTTCAAGTCCAACACCTATTTTGTTTTATTAGAAGACGCACAACAGTTCTTCTGTGGCTTTATAAGTAATATTTTCATGTACACAATTTAGCAAAATCAGATAATATTGTGTCTAATATACCACAATAGTAACTTCTTATTATTGAATTGTTGTAAATATCACATTTGCAACTGGTCAGTGTTCAAAAAATTGGGGAAAATCACTTCATGTAGGCCTACAAGAGGGATTACTGATAAACTGTCTGAAAAAAGTAAGTCATGTTTTTGTGAAGAAAAAAATCACCCACTGACTTTCAAAGCTGCTACATAGTAACGACTTTCTACTTTGAGGACATTGATAGAAATGTAGTGGAGTGAAAAGTACAATATTTGTCTTTCAAATGTAGTGAAGTTAAAGTCATAAGTTTCCAGAAAAAAATTATACTCAAGTAAATGTACTTAGTTACTGTCCGCCTCTGCTTCCAGGAAACATGCAAGTATCTTCTGTTGCTTCCGAAGGGCAATACTAAATGGAAAAAAAAAATTATATTTCTACAAAATAAGAAAAATTTGGACATCTTCATTCTGTTCAAAAGTAATCCCCCACCCCACCCCCATCGTGTTTCCTTCTGGAGCATCAGTGAATGTTTGAACCTTTTTTAATAGTTGTGTTTGAGTCCCTCAAATGTCCTCAGTGTGAAAAGATGAATCTCAAAATCATACAGTCACTACATATATGCATAACATATGCATACAAGTATGCATCTTATATATATATATATACATACATATATATACATACATATATATTTACTTTACTTTTACTTTTGTCATTTAGCAGACGCTTTTGTCCAAAGCGACTTACAAATAAGAAAAAGTAACTAAAACTAAAAAGTTACAACTCTATAAATACTATCTACCCACATATTTAAGAAAATAAAGAAATAAAATAAAATTAACACATGCATATAACAACAACATTTCAATAATAAACATATCAATGAAAAAATTAAATAAAAAGCTACTACTATTCCTTGCCGGTGTCCCTGCCCGGTGGAGTCGCACGGTAGAGTCGATGGTCTTTACACTCTTTGGTCTTCACACTAAGAGGGCTTCACACGACGACTGCCGCGACCGCTGCCGCGGTATAATAACCTTTATTATACCAAACCAACAAATGATCATTTCAATTCAGCTGGACCCACTTTCCTGTTTATCAACTACAAATGGCCAAGCAAGTGCACACACTGACAAGATACACGATACAGTACGAGACCAAACGCGATTTCAGCAACTCTCATCCTAGTAAACAAAATAAGCGTTTCCTAGCAACGGCAAATGCGCTAAACACTGAGACAAGTAAATACACTTACGAGCTGATTTTAAACTTCCGCTGATAGACTGCTTCTCTTAAAGACCACTTCATTACACTGCCTTCTGCTGGCGCTTGAACCCACTTTCCTGTTTATCAACTACAAATGGCCAAGCAAGTGCACACACTGACAAGATACACGATACAGTACGAGACCAAACGCGATTTCAGCAACTCTCATCCATTATATATATATACATACATACATATAAGATGCATAAACATGGCTTATTGTATAATGCAATATTGAATGTAAAAACAATCATGTTGGTAAAGTACTACTAAAACTTAAAACATGCATGCAGACAAAGCGTGAAAACGAAAGTGATTTTGTGTTGATGCTTGAAAACTGGATTGATCATGAATGAAGCAAACAGCATCAAGTTCAGTCTTGAGTTTTCATAAATAACAAATTATGTTTACACATCTTCTTTGGCCAGATAGCTGCAAACTTTCATCGGTTTGAGGCTTAGCAGAAAAGGAATATTTTTTTTTCTTTGTGCTGCGTGACGCAGTTAGTCATCATTGTCTTTGTTCCAGCAGTGTGTGATGGACACTGCTCCTGTGTATTTATCACAAATTATACCATGTTGTCTGATGAACCTCCTGCGCTGCCCACGCACTACAGCTTTTCAGACAGTAGTCCTGTTATCCTCCTCCTCCATAACACATCAAGGAAACTGACAACATTGTTGTGTGTGTAGATATGCAATGTAGGGCTGAAGAGAGTTTGTGAGTGTGAATCCCTCTTGCAATGCAAGTCTAGTGAATAAACTAGATTGCATGCAGATGTGAGAGGTCTGATCACATAGTCATGCATTAAAATAATATTTAATCACCCTCAGGCCATCCAAGATTTACATAAGTTTTTTTTTTTTTTTCATTGGAATAGATTTGGAGAAATTTAGCATTACATCACTTACTCACCATTGGACCCTCTGCAGCGAATGGGAGCCATCAGAATGAGAGTTCACACATCTGATAAAAACACCACAATAATCCAAAAGTAATCCACATAACATGTTTGAATAGTAGAGCATTTTCTTTACTCAAACACTATGTCTGTGTAACGATCAGTCCACTGGAGGCGAGCGTGCAGTTTATTTTCAAATAGATCCAAAATACAAACATAATCCGAGACTCAACTTGACATGAACAGACTTGGCTTGACTTGACTTGACATGAACAGACTTGACTTGACTTGACATGAACAGGCTTGACTTGACTTGACTTGACTTGACATGAACAGACTTGGCTTGGCATGGACAAACTAGACTCATCGACAGTGGGTTACAACATCAATACACGACAAGTAACAAAGGCAACGACATGGCTACTTATAGCAAACCAGAGGGTCACATGACATGAACAAACCAATGGGGAAACCGAACACGTGACTAAGACTACCAATAAGAACATGACACAATGAACAAGAGAACCAATGGCATGAATACACGAGGGCAAGGGAAGCATGACACAAACAGGGACCATGAAACAAGGTAAAATATCAAAATAAAAGACATGAAAGCCCAAACCCAAATCCCAAATTACAGTCTGTAAAGGCTAATGTTGTTGTGTGTTTGAAGAGTGGAGAATATAGGTTATTTGCCGTCTAGCCAATATACTATTGTACATTTTAAATATCCTGTGCATAAGTGCTTCATCGTTTATATAATAAGATTTTGGCCAAGTGTATTAAACAACATATAGTTGCCCATATATGCCCATATAGTTACAATAAACATTATATAACCTGTAAAAGCTGATGAACGTGTATAATGCGACGCAGTTGCTGCCTCAGATATGGCCGTTCTGTTGACATTCTTAGTCATTCTCCAGTCAAAAACCTTGTTAACTCCATTGCCAAGGGATATATATATATATATTCCCCCGCACCATACCACCACTGAATTCAATCATTTATGAGAAGTTGCTGATCAGATGCAATATTTTAGTTATATACAATAGGTTTTAGTTGAAAATATTAAGTTATGGCTATTTAATAAAGTAAAAATTATTTTGGTCCAAACAGACCTGGGATGTGAAAATAGTATACAGATTTTGAATGCATTGTTTGAACGCATATTTTAAAGAACAGACAGACATGCAAACAATGTTAAAAAATGTATTTTCACCACAGGGGGTCTTTAATAAATTAAACCTTATAATATAGTGTTACCATTATTGTTATGTTACCAACAACCTTGCCCTTTGGCCCATAATGCATCTTTCAGTGTATTTTTTTTTTCGCTGTGCTCTTTCATTCAAACACTCTACCGCCCTCTTCTTTTCAGAAGCAGCTTTCTCTCTCCGATTTTAATTAAGCCTCGATGGTCATGCACGTCTAATATGTGTTATTTCCCATGCCAGGGGTTAGAAAGTGTTGTAATAGGGCACTGCGGGAGCCTCTTCTTTTTTGTTTAGAGAAATTTTAACCTCTTGTAGCGCAGATGTAAAAACAAGAGTACAGAGGTTAGGGACACTACTCGAATGCTCTGCCCTGCTTACATGCATGTCACGCCAACGCTTGGACCTGCTCCTCATGCTAGCCTGCAAGAAGCCTGTAATACTAAACGCCAGTAGCTTTTGACTGGGTTTGCTCTTGCTTTAATCTGACTTCAGTCAATCTGAACACACAAAGAGCTGCTTCTCATTGCCTAGCCCATCTCTTTGGTGGAATAGAGAGCTTAAGTATGGAAAGAAACATTAGAGGCCGACATCAGTAAAGCTTGCCATCTGAATGCTAATTCCACTAGATCCAGCTTCCTTGATCCCAGAATGAAGATCATATTGGTAGATTCAAGATTGCAGAGTTGGAAACCGTTCATGAGAATGTCCACCTCCTGTAGTCTTTCTGCTGACAAAAGCATTTCATTAAGGATCTCCCTCACATTTATTTTTTATCTTTATATATTTATATTTTTAGGAATGCACCTTTTCAACAGCTCTAAAAAATCTTCTCATAGATCCTTCATTTCTTGTATGTTCTGTATCTTGAATAAATCGGCAAAAATGGGTATTTTACAAGAGAGTACAATATTTTTTTTTAAAAGTGAGTGTTACATGATCTTTCAGAAATCATTATAATATACTGATTTGCTGTTCAATAAACATGTCTTATCACCAAGGCAGAAAACTCTATATGCTCTCTATATGTGCCATTCACACAGAATGTGCTTTTGTGTTGACAAAGATGCGACGCGGGCAGTGGAATAGGAAAAAATGCAAGAAGATGGGAGTTAAACATCTTTAAATAACTAGAGCGCCGTGGTTTTAGAAAGCCGTTTCATGCACGAGACACTTCGAGAGACGCGAGCGCAACAGTCAAACGCGTCCATGTTTACATAGAAAAAACAATGGAAAAGCAGCATAATCGAATAAAAAACCTGTGAAGAACTACTACTTTATGTCTGATATTCCATGTTTGCATCAGGGTGACAGGCTGGAAACCACTGTTCATTGTTTCTACAGACCATTTATTTATAGTTAATAATAGCACTCTAGGTGTTATACCTTCAGTCATTTTGAATTTGAATTACTTGAGAATTTTTTAAGCATTTTTCCTGTATTATTTCTGAACATATAGGCCTATGCATAAGAAAAGTTTGTACAAGATGTAGTTGTAGCTCATGCATCTTTTCTGCAAAGATATTTAGTGATTTGTTTAACATCTACATCATGATGACAACTTCATGTGTGTGGTGCACTTAGAATATAATTTTCTTTAACTATAGGTTTAATAAAAAAAGTTGCTTGAATCATGTTGTAGTTATATTTTCAGGTTGACTAGTTAAAATGGTACAAAATCGAGAATTGGTCAAATATTCTATGAAAATCAATATTTTTTTTGCCACAGCGTCCAGCCTAGAAACAAATACAAAAAAAACCTTCCAATTTTTAATTTCTTTAATTTTTCAATCTTTAATTGTCTATTCTCTAACTGAACTAAATGATTTTTATTTCTACTTTTAAAAATGTCCTCAGCTTAACACCTGTAATACTGTCTACATCCCCCTATCCCTTTGGACTCGGTCTTGTCTCGGACTCGATAGTCCTGGTCTTGGACTCGACAAAGGTGGACTTGACTACAGCCCTAGTAGAAAGTGTGCAGTGGCGGCTCTCAAAGCAGTGTCTGTAGTGTCGTCGTGTGATGGATGGGTCAGTGTCTCTCTCCATATCACAGAGAAAATGTATTTTAACACAATGTTTCTGACTCTGTTCTTGTCTGACTCATGCATGTTCACATAAATTCTCAGACAGTTGCATAAGTAGCTCTGAGCAGCGATAACTGTTGCCTCTGGAAGAACACAGAGAGCCGTGAATTAGTCAAGGGGGTTGTCTGGGTTTGGCTGGCTTGAAATGCACCATTACGAGGGCAAAGAGCATAATTTTTCATTGGTAGGACATTTTTGTTTTCTAATCAAAAAAAAGAATGAATTGCAGTCAACATAAGCATGTCAGGACATCAATTGGAACTGTACTGAATAATATATTCATATTATAATTGCATATGTTTTAATGTGCTGTTTATTTTATTATTAGATTTTGACCTCAATGTGGCAAATGTATGTTAAATTATTATATTTTAGTTTGAAAATGTTCCCATTAATAACTCTGATTCAACGATTTATTTGCATTAATTCATTTGCATCATCACTCAAAATGTTCACAGAAGTCTCTGTGTGGCATTTATTATGTATATTATATGTGTGTGTGTGTGTGTGTATACATAACAGTAAAAATACAGTACTGTCAAAAGTTTAAGATCAGTACAATCATAAGTCTGCATTTATGTAACTGTTTTTAATTTAACTCATTTATCTAGATGCTTTTTGTAGATGCTTACTGAATAAAAGAAATCAATTGCTGGCCTCACACTTTTAAAAAGTGTTGTATATATTGGTGTTCGTAATATGCATTGTTACATTGGTGCATATAAATAAAAATAAATAAAAATCATTCTTCCTTGTGTGTGTTTAATGTAGTCTTTTTGTGTTTCTTGCAGCCCAGCCTTTCTCATTTTTTTCATTCATTGGCTTGTTGGCAGGATATCCATTTTGTCATTGTGTAATTGTGCTGAAAATTGGCAAATACACAGCAGAAAAAAAACAAACACTTTTTAATGACTATTTGTACAGTGTGTTTCCAGTGGCCAGTATTCTTGCAGTTTCACTTCAGCTTCATCCTCAATGCTCAATTATTGTGTTGCTGTCCTTCAAAGAGCCGTCATGCGGCCACAGTCATGTGCATTTCCTTGAACCTCGCTATCAGTGATTTTCTTCAAGCATATGCTGAGATTCAGCAGTCCCTCCAACACAGCTCCCCTCTCCTCCCAAAGGCCAGGAAGTTGCATTTTAATTGAAGATTAACATAAAGCCATAAATCATAGGCAAACTTCTGTAGAGGCACTAAGATCAGTATTAATGCACAGTGACCCAAAGCAGCAAAATGGAAGTGAACATGGGTAAAGAGAAATAAGGGAGATGCTATTAAACTTTAATTAGATGTCCCACTATTTTACTGTTTTTCTTTAGGAAGGGAATCTAATTTGACAGGCCCATGTTTAAATCCCTGAGGTATTTGTATAGTGGTGGTCTATGTGAGAGGTAGGGTGAAGTAGCTTTACTGTAATGCGGTACAGTATGATCTGTTTTAATTGTTGCTGTGTGATATGAACCAGGACTGTGCCCTCTTTTTCCCCTCTTTGGCAGGGTATGATGTACCTGGAGGAGAGGCGGATGGTGCACAGGGACCTCGCGACCCGTAACGTCCTGGTGAAATCTCCAAACCACATTAAGATCACTGATTTTGGACTTGCTCGACTGCTGGAAACCGATGAAAAAGTGTACAGTGCAGATGGAGGCAAGGTCAGAGTTTGAAACTTGACATTTTTTGCATCAGAATGCACTACAAGGTAAAAGCAAATCAAATCCAAAGATGATTTATGGAAAATCAGCAGTATTAATTTGTGTTAGCCAGCAATTTTTCTTGTAAAGAAGTTTCTTAAATCCTTAGTGTGAAACTTTGATGGTTCTCATTGGGACTCTCAGTTAATGCTGCATTTCATACCTTCACTGAATCAATTCAAGTATTATTCATTATTATACACCATTTAATCAAAACTATATAAATTGTCATGCTACATTGATATGGAAATGCTCTTTGCCTTACATTTTTTCCTACTCTAGATGCCCATTAAGTGGATGGCCCTTGAGTGCATTCATTACAAGAAGTTCACACATCAGAGTGATGTATGGAGCTATGGTGAGACACACAGTGAAGCACATTTTGTTTTACTACTTTTTTTTCTGATCAAATTCATAAAAATACTATTATTTTATAATATTTCACACAATTTGTATCCTTTTACAATATTATTTTTTATTATTTTATGTAATAGTTTTAGTAGTTCTATCTATATTTGTTTGTTATATATATATATATATATATATATATATATATATATATGTATGTATGTATGTATGTATGTAATAATAATAATGTGTAATTATAATTGATATTGAAAAATATTTGTACATTTATTTTATATTATTACATTTTTTATTTGTATTTATTTATTTATTAAGATGTATTTTTGGCGTTTTATCTGTTTATTTGGATAGGACCATAGTTAGACAGGAAGCGAAGTGGGAGAGAGAGAGTGGGGATGGGATCAGGAAAGGTCCGCAAACTGGGACTCAAACTCGGGACACCAGAAGCGTAATGGCACTACATATCAGCACGCTGCCCATGAGTCTATCGCCGCCGAGAGTTTATTGGAATTTTTTGTGTTCTCAAAGAATTATATAAGCAAAATGCAAATTAGCACAGTTGAGAGTGTAAAACTGCAAAGAGCTGCTAAAAAACACAAAATTGGGATATTATTTTCTAAGATAATGAAAGTTAAATGTAGCTGAAGACAACACGTTCTCTATAAGTTTCCCATCCATTCCTGTAGTTTAATTTCCATCATGCTAGCTAGCAGGGAGCTTTGGAGATGGACTATGTTTCACATTCATTCAGGGGTGACTATCTGGGAGCTGATGACGTTTGGAGGAAAGCCCTACGATGGGATTCCCACACGTGAGATTCCAGACATCTTGGAGAAGGGCGAGCGTTTGCCCCAGCCGCCCATCTGCACCATAGACGTCTACATGGTCATGGTCAAATGTAAGTCATATTCTGAGACTTTCTAATTTGTTCATATTGTATGCTTTCCTTTTTATTGACCAATGGTAGAGGAAATGTTTCAGAAACCTGTTGTTATTTTTCACCTCCATTTGGAGACACAGAAATTACATACTTCACCTTTAATACAATTATGCTTTGCTATTTTGCTAATGAGGTAAAATGTAAAAAGCGATAGCCAAATCTGGTACATTGGTCTTGTATTTGCTGTCACTTTTATACACTCGCACTCTATTTGTTTTGGCACAGTCAATTCCACTAAGAAGTGAAAAGAGATGAATATTAAATCTGTTCATCATAATCAGATTTGACTTTGATTCAACATAACAATTATAACACCTCAGAGAGTGTAATATTCTTGCATGAAATCCGCTTTTTGCACTTTCCATGTGTGTAATGTGTCAGATCGGAGGGAAAATTAAAAGGAATTAAGAAATTAGGATCAAGCAAATGCCAAACTCAATACATGCAAATATATAAAATGCATTATATAGAGAATTTATTTATTATATGAAAATGTAAACACAATGAAACTACACTGACATACCTTTGGGTAGATTTTACCTGAAAAGTAGAATTTTGTTGAATTTCTAACACACTGTTGGCCTGTCTTCACCTCCAGGTTGGATGATTGATGCTGATAGTCGGCCTCGGTTTAAAGAACTCGCTGCAGAGTTCAGCCGCATGGCACGAGACCCTCAGAGATACCTTGTCATACAGGTGGGGATTGCTTAACTTTTCTCTGCTTGAAATGTTGAAATGTTCCTGAAGTTCAGTGAATAATACTAAATGTCATCTCAGGGGGACGATCGCATGAACCTGCCCAGCCCCAACCACAGTAAGTTCTTCCAGAGCCTTCTTGATGAGGAGGAGCTGGATGACCTGATGGATGCTGAGGAGTACTTGGTTCCTCATTCCTTAAATGCTCCTCCCACTTCTCATATGCCCCACCCACGTGTAGATTCAAATCAAGTAAGCACCATGGTACCACAGTTTATGTCACTTCACAGTAGGAATCAAAATACAAAAATTAAATTTTATTTCATTTTATTTCATTGTTTTGTTTTGTTTTGCAAGTTTTTTGCCCTTTCCTTAAGACATGTGTTTTTATTCCTAGTACATTTATGGACGTAATTACATTAAAATTGTTATTCTTCTTTAACATAACCATTGTTTGTAGGATTTATCCTGGATTTTCTCCTATTTCCCCAGGTTTTATCCTAGATTTTCAATCCCAGTTTATCAGCATGGTTTCAAATATTTTAATCTACTGTATTTGGTTATTAATATTTTTAGTTTGTTTGTTCATTCATTCCCCTATATGATGATAAATGCTTTACATTTATAATCCCATTCAAACGTTTGAGGTCAGAAAGATTTTTGTTTTTAAAGTTTTGGAAGTCTCTTATGCTCACCAAGGCTGTATTTATTTGATCAAAACATACAGTAAAATAGTAATATTGTGAAATATTATAAAAATTTAAAACAACTACTTTCATATATCTATTTAAATATATTTTAAAATGTAATTTAATCCTATTATGCAAAGCCAAATTTTCAGCATCAATACTCCAGTCTTCAGTGTCACATAATAATTCATATATATATATATATATATATATATATATATATATATGTGTATATTTGGATTCTTTGATGGTTCAAACAAACAGCATTTATTTGAATTGGAAAAAATTTGGAGAAATATATAGTTTTTTTAACAATATATTTCACATTTTGCTTTTATTTTGTTGATCAATTTAATGCACCTGTGCTGAATAAAAGTATTAATTTCTTTCCAAGAAAAAAAAAAACTGTTCGATTGGAAACACCGAGGTCAAGTTGGCACTGAACACTATATGGAGCGGTACCGCTGCACCTTGCTTTTATTATTACTGTTTGAATAGACTCTCTCCATTGCCAAGTTAGTCTTAGACTTTCATAAGAACAGGCAAAAATGCATTCACTTCCTGCCTCATACAATGACATACCACTTTAAAATTGAGCTTTGATATAGCTTAGTGTAAAACAAGTGTGAAAAATCTCACATATACAGTATGATCAATACAGTGGTGTCCAAAAGACCACATCGAGAATAATGAAAAGCAAAAATGTTTTCACTAGTGGTCTCACACTTCTGGACCCCACTGTATATATATATATACATATATATATATATTTTTTTTTTTTTCTGTGGACATCTCTAAAGCATATTTTAACTTATTTTAACTTAACTTAATTTTTTTATTGCTTCTGTGATCAGAACCAGTTTGCATATCATGATGGAAGTTTGAGCCCTGAAGAAGTGACAGGATCCCGACCTAATGAGGAAGTTTCTACAGGAAGTGGTCCCTCTGTGCCGGCAGGTATACAAAGATCAGGTCTGGACCTAGTAGATGATCAACACTGCAATGGAAGCTTAAAGAAACAGTCCACAGCTCACTCAGTAGAGGACAGCAGCGGACAGCGTTACAGCGCAGATCCAACTGTCCTACTGGGAGAGAAAGGACAGAGGGAAGATACAGATGAGGATGGTTATATGTCCCCTATGAAGGACAAGATTTCCACAAGTATGTTCTCAAATCATGTATTATAGAATTTGTGAATTGGACCATTATTATAAGATTGTTTACTCACCCTTGTGTCATTTCAACCCTGTATGACACTCTTTTATCTGTAAAACTTAGAACGTACTGGTAATTTTTTATGCAATTATGATTTTATATATATATGCTTTATGCTTTATATTTGTTGTTTGTTTGTTTGTTTTGTTACTGTCTAGGCCTTACTACAAAGTTCCTTCCTACTAATTTAATTGTGTCAAAGAACAAATCCATTCAGAAGTTGTGGAATACAGCGCTCAAGTTGTATGAACTATGTTTATGATTCATAATTATTTTTTATGATTTTTATGGGTTTCAGATTTATTTATTTATTTTGTATTTTTTGCTTTTTGGAGCTGGATAGCCCAGGTCCTCAATCCCTTTCATTATATTTAAGAAAAGTAGCCAAGACATCATTACACATTTGCTGCCTTATGTTTCACAGAAGAAAGAAACTCCAATGAAAAGTCATAATCTGACATAAGGATGAGTAATGTATAATGTCTACAATGTTTTATCCATGTCATTGTCTATCATCTTTGCAGATCATCTGAACCCCGTTGAGGAGAATCCTTTTGTAACAAGGCGTAAAAATAAAGACGTTAACCTGGGTTACCACAGCACCCCTGATGGGAAGCCCAAGTGTGAAGACGAGTATATCAACGAGCCCCTTTACCTCAACACATTCAACAACACCAGCGGCATGAACCAGGAGATGTTAAGGAAAAATGGAGTCTCCTTCCCATTGCAGGTGACCACAGCAGCCCACACTCAAGGCACCCATGTTCCCCACATCACACAAATGGGAAAACCCCATCATCCCAGCCACGGACCGCACGTTCATTTTGCCATACCACCAGTTCAGCCGGTGCACCCTGGAACCATGAGCCAAAATGATCATCATACCCATTCAGTTCAGTCGGTTCATGATCACGGCAGCAAATCTGGACCGCCAGCACCAGCAGGCCAGATCTGTCTAGTGAGCCATCAAGTCCAACCAGGGCACCCAAGCAAATCTAATCGTTCGCCCCAACAGTTTCACTCGGCAAAATCCGGTAAAGGTGGCACAATGGGCCTACCGGGTCATCCAGTGCAACCGGGCACCCAGATTGGAACCGCATTAGTGGACAAGATGTACAAGAATAGCTTTGACAATCCTGAGTATTGGCAGCAAAGCCTTCAGCCCAAGGTTACCCCTCAAAACTCCCAAGACTCTTCGGTGATCTGCAATAAAAAGGTCATTTACAAGCAGAATGGCCGCATACAGCCTGCTGTGGCTGAAAACCCTGAATATCTGTCTGATATGAAGCCAGGAACAGTCCTGCCTCCTCCTCCGTACCGGCAGAGGAACACTGTGGTCTAATGTCCAAGTCTCCATGCTCTGTAGAGCCTGGTTCTTCTACCAGCACCTTGAATGTCTTTCCTTAATCCTCTGGTGGTTAAAAATGGAACGAGAAACAATGTAAGCCACTGAACTGACATTATGTCACATAAAATATGACATAAAAATCATTGGGGAAAGGTCAACGCAACCCACTCACCAATTGTCCAGGAACTTTTTTTTAATCTCCTCTACAGGTATTTTAAAGTCTCTCATGGGATGGTACATAATCAGATGTACTAACATCATTAATTTAGTGAAATTAGATATTAAGTAAAATTCCAAAGTGTCCAGTTCTGCTCCTTGAGGGCCAATATCTTGCAGAGTTTAGCTCCAACTAGCTCCAACACACTTGCCTGGAAGTTTCTAGTGAGTCTGAAGACCTTGATTACTTTGGTTCAGGTGTGTTTAATTAGGGTTGGAACTAAAATCCTGTAGAACAGTGGCCCTCCAGGAACAGTTTTGGATGCCCCCACTATGAAACCTTTCTGTGAACAGTTCTTAAAAGGACCATTATCATAGAACCATAGATGCCAATGAAGGAATTATTTTATTGTTTATTTTTAAGAGTGTACAGTAAGTGGTTCCAGCTGGGTGGTTCCATTTGAGTTTGAAACAGAACATGGATGTTTCAAATTAAAAATAGGATTCCGAATGGACAGAGAAGTGTATTTAAAAGATTCTAGGCATGAATATGCGCTTGAATTTTATATTTTCCTGACCAGAGCTATTTCCGCACATCCTTCAAACCGCTGAAACTGCTGCCCTACTGGGACGACTACTGTTAGACCTGAAAGGATTGTGAAATTATGGACAGTCGAGTTCCTCAGCACAATGAGTTGAATAGGAGGCTGATAAAGGCACTGAGAGGCATTTGTTCGTAGTGGGAATACAATACAATAATCGTCAATGGGGTTATTACCATTTGGTGAGCGGTGAACTCACCTGTTGAGAGATATGAAGAATTAATTATCAGGAAGAATGGCACTGAATGGTTTACAGGGTGTTTACAGTAATTTACTTTATCAGTACCTGAATTGAGTAAGGGCTGACAAAGGGTGTCTGGGAACTTTAGTTCTCCTTTGTCAGAATTGAAAACTGTTACTTTTCAGTTCTTGGTTAATAGACCTAACCTGAGTTAGTCAATATGTTATCAAAAGTTGAAGTTAGTCAACATGAAATCAACCATTTTTACTTTCTTAATGTTCCTGGTATTCCACTTTTTTTTACCCCAATGTTTTATAATCGTACATCATAATGTGTAACCCGTTCCATTGAAATGGCTTTCCTTTTTAGCTGACATCAAAATTATTTAACCAGTAGACAACTAGCTACTGCGGTATTGTTGAAGCTACTGTTGCAGATATTACAGCCTTTCTAAATTCTTGTCATTGTTAATGGTTATTGTTAATGCAATAATTTAGCTAATGGTAACGTAATAGCGTTATGGCAATAAAAGCAAATAATGATTGATTTGAACAAGTACGTATTTCCAAGCTGAACTTGACCTTCAGTCTCCACGTCCCAGTAAAATGTCTTGTCAGAAGTATAGGTTTAAGTGGAATTTTATAAGTTTCACGATTGACAAACTTGCATTGAGGGCATGTTATGCCAATTTTCACAATCTAGTAATTTCCTGGTTGATAATATAAATTCTGAATATTCTGCTTAGCATCACAGTTAAAAGTAAATTTGGTTCTGAAATCTGTTTTATGTTGATTTTCAAGCATACATTTTCAGTGTTTTGTAGATTATATTTTGTTTCAGTATTCGTTTTTTGCATCTAGACTGCGTTCTGATTCCAGCTGAAGTTAGCAAATCAAATAAATGCATTTAGTTTTAATCTGCTGGTTAACATAATCACTAGTAAGTTTGAGTGCAATTCAGGGTGTCGGTACTGAGCCTTTGCCAGATCTGTAATTGGAAAACGGAATTTGGGCACAACATTTATTTTGTAATCATTACTATGTATTCACAATGGCTGCTATACATTTTTATTTGGGGCATTTCATTGTATTTCATAACAAATTTTCTAGTTAAAACAGCAGGTTTGCTTGAATTAAGGAGGTTAAGTATCACAATTTCACATGACTGAGCTGTATTTTGTAAAATTGCAAACACAAAAAGACTTTAACGTCCCACACTTCAGCTCTAACATAATTCAGAAAACAGACGTTAGTCTGTATCACTGTCAGTGGTCTAAAATCATGTTGTCTATCTGTATAGATGATCATGTTGTCTGTTGTCTGTCTAATAGCAAGTGTAGCACACACACAGTAAGTGTTGCCCTGTCGATTCCAAACTATCGTCACTTGTAGTTTCATGTTTCTGTGTAGCTTTTACTGATGTATTGTCAGAAGACTAATTTGTAGGTCAAAATAATCCCATTTTGGTGACGTGTTGTCCAATTTGTGGCATTTAAACACAAAGAAATTAATTAAATAAGGGATATTGTGTTGAAACAAGATGCTTGAACATTTAAACAGTCTTTAACTGCCAAATATCACAAAGCCTAATGTTGAGGCATCATTATGAACTTTTGATTTACAAATGCCCTTTTTGGTAAGAATTAAGCTGTTTTAGTACTGCATTGTTGGCCAGTGTGATCTGATCTCAGTGTTAGATGGAGGTATTCGTACATGTTTGCATGTGTACATATTTGTACATTTAGATTCAAGTTAAGAGCATTGTAAAGTGTAAACCCTTTTACATGTGTAACATTAGAGATGATCAGAATCAGTGAAAACGTTCTGTGAGAAAGACCTTTTTAACCCAGACCCTACTAGTTATCACAGCTAAATGTGAAATATAAGTGATTTTTTAGTTTTTTTATAGTAGGCTGTAAAAATTATTTTTCCCTCGTGAATGAATTAATTTAAATAATTTGTGTTATTAATACAATAAAATTATGATTTTTTAAATTCTCTAAAATATCTAAAAATGTGGGGTATTTTTTATGCTTATGCTCACCATGACTGCATTTATTTGATCAAAAATACTGTAAAAAATAGTTTTAATAATAATAAATACTGTGAAATAATATTACCATTTAAAATAACTGTTTTCTATTTAACTATATTTTAAAATGTAATTTATTCCTGCGATGGAAAAGCTGAATTTTCAGCATCATTACTCCAGTCTTCAGTGTCAAATGATCCTTCAGAAATTATTCTAATAATAATAGAAATCTTCTGTAACTATTCAGATGTCTTTAATATCACTTTTGATCAATATAATGTGTCTTTGCTGAATAAAAGTAAAAAAAAATTGAAAAATTTGGAAAGAAAGAAAGAAATTGACCCAAACTTTTGAACGGTAGTGTAAAAGGATTTGCGGTTTATAATCTCTCAATACATTGATAAGTGAACCAGCCTTTACATGCTAAACAATGCATATAATGAGATCATGTTAAACTGGCTGAAATTCTTTAATTGAACCACATTTAAAATAATTTAATCATATTTCATCATTTTACTTGAACCATTAACTTGACATGTAAACTGATGCATGTGGAACCACTGCAGGGAAGCATCTTTTTACACAAATTTAGCATTTTTATGGACTGCCAAGAATCAGAGTATAAGATTCAAACAATGTACAGTAACTCAGTATTCACGATCTACCAAACTGTATATGTACATATATGACATGCCATGTAGTGAGAAGTACAGCATTTTGTACACACTTGTAAACATACAACATTTTGTGTGCAGTAAAATGTACTGTATTTCTGAGCCATGAAAGTACAGGCATTTGGAGTGACTGCTCTGTAACAAGTGTGTTCCTATAAAGAAAAGTGAAAAGTATTTTTGTAAAGTGTTGAAAGATTTATGGGGAGTGTAAATATATAGAGACTGTTGCATCAAGACTTTAGTCATTTCTTTGCCATGAAATGTTCACTTCTGTTTAACATGCGCCATAATGGTCTGACATTGTGTCAGTAACTTTGTATTTGTGACATTTGATTTGATCTCAAGTGATTTTCCTCTGACCTCTTTCTTTGTGTGTCATGCTCTGTTCTGTGGATTTCTTCTCTTGCTGCTTTTATGGTTATCTGTGGTCCTTTCCTTCTCTCCATAAGTGCCCATTTTATCTATTTCTTTAACTTTGTTAGATGTAAATATGACTGTTTAAGACACAACATTAATTATATACTCCTGTCGACCTAATTTTAAAACAAAATACTGATCTATCTAGAGTGATCTATCTTTATTTATTATATATTTGTTTTGTATGTCTGCATTTGGTTTGATAGCTTTTTTTTTTTTTATGATCATATGTACATGGTGAGTTATGAAGCACTTGTGGTAAAATTAGTTTAAAATCACTGGCTGCCCAGTGCATTATTACTGATGGTGGTATGTGCAAAGCTAACTAGAAATATGTGAAATAATATGTAAAATATTCGGACACTTAAAGGGATAGTTCACCCAAAAATGAACATTCTGTCATTAATTACTCACCCTCATGTCTGTCCAAACTCAGAAGACCTTCGTTCAACAACATTAGGGTGAATAATTAATGACAGACTTTTCATTTTTGGGTGAACGATCCCTTTAAGTCACATTTATTTTATATATTGCATTTTATAACGAAATATTAAACCAAGTGGCTTTTGTAATCATACTAGAACTTTCTCAAAATCAACATTTTTTGCATTGGCTTTATCCAGCTGGTGATTTTTTTTTTTTTTTTTTTTGGTAAATGTATGAAGTCGGCTCCTGTCAGTTCCCAACTGGAAAGTGTCAAAATGAGCAGTGTATTGCTTCATAATTTAAAACATAACAGACTTATTTTTTGTGAAATATTTAGTTTGAATGCCATTTGGTTTGATATTTTGTTATTTAACAAATTATCTTATAAATTATCTTTGGGCCACTCTGTTTTAGAGCTTTGTCAGTTGAGTAGATTATTTTATTTTATTTTATATTATAACATGAAAACACCCTAGACAAAACTCATTATGGTCAGTGGTTCAAATCATTCCCCTTTCTGTTTCCATTTTAATTAGTAGTGACCACCCTCCACAACTGAACACAAATACTTCATATTTGTTACATGATCCTGTTACAAAGTATATTTTCAATTTAATATAAATAAAGATCAAATGAATTTGAAGAAAGTGTGTGGTTTACTACCGTAATAATGCATGAAGCATGTTTGTTAAATGCTAATGAAGTGCTGTAAATATATCATAAACATGATCTTTTATATACTATAAATTAATTTTATTTGTTTTATAAAAAGGGCAAAAACTGTCGCACATCAAACAGCATCAAAATCTATATCCGACAGTGTATTATTCCATTTTGCAGCATTGAAAATGGAAAGTGGGTTGTTGCTGATACTTTTAATCGATGTCTTTGATCGTCATGGATTCCACCCCAACAAAGTTTTAAAGAATTCCCTAGTTATGTGTATGAGTATCCACAATGTTATCTTCTTTTCAGAAATCTTTTGCTGATCTCAGAGACTTTCACTCGAGTCATAAATAAAACATAACTGTCCAATGCTGGGATGTTTCTCTGAAGTTTCTGATATTAATACTAATCAGCTAACTGCATGCTGGGTGTTCAACGTGTTTATGCAGTAAACCCCAGCTTGTTTTATGGGGGGGGGGTACCAAAAATGCCAAGAATGCCAAAAAGTTGTGTTAGTCTGCAGTCAGGGTTCTCATATGGTTGTCAGGGTGTTGCTATACGGTTGCTAAGATGTTCTGCATAGTTTTTATGCTAAGGCATTAATCTGATCACTTCACATTCAAAATAGTTAACCCTGGGTAAACCAAATCCTTGGATATCTTGTTTAACATTTCAAACTGTACATAGTTTACCCATAGTTAACAATTAATCCTGGATATTCATAAAACGTCATTTCAAACCACACATTTCTAAACCATCAATCAACAATCATTAGTGAATTAGCTTTGCTCGCCAAACACCTTATTGGTGGAATTTTCTGTACAGCATCATGGGCAATGTAGTTTTTCATGATAATTTTAAAAATAAGGTAAAATAATGCATACAAATAGGTTCAACAAATTCATATACAATCAATCAACAACCTCAGAGCCCACAACAGGTCTGTCTTTTAAAGGGTTAGTTCACCCAAAAATTATCATCTTCGGAACACAAATTAAGATATTTTTGATGAAATCTGAGAGCTCTCTGACCCTCAATAGATAGCAAGGATATTACCATGATCAAGGCACAGAAACGTAGCAAGGACAACGGTAAAATAGTCCATGTGACATCAGGGGTTCAACCGGAATTTGACAAAGATACAAATACTTTTTGAGCGCAAAGAAAACAATAATAACAATTTATTCAGCATTTCTTCTCCCCTCGATTTACCATCTTCCGCCATTTTGGAGAGTACCCCAGAACGTAATCAACATAATCAGCATCTCAACTCTCCAAAATAGCAGAAGACGTTAACTCGGGGAGAAGAATTATTGAATAAATTATTGTTTTCTTTGCACACAAAAAGTATTTTTGTAGCTTCGTAAATTATGGTTGAAATGGAACAGTGAGTGCATAAAAAATAGGGAAGAAAAATAATTTATTTTATGTGCAAAACAACATCTTGTAGAAAGAAGTGTCAGCTCACTGAGACAGGCCTACGTTAGATCTACTGGGCATGCAATTATACAAAATCAGTCTGTATATACTGCTCTGATGACAGCATTGTTGGACAACAATTGCTATTTAATTGGGGTTGCCACACTGACAGGCATGTTACTTCTTTAACTGTCAGGTAACTGTGTCATTAAAGCTGTATAAGACGTGCTTGTCAAATCGTAATTATCCCTTGACATCTTTGCATACCAGCCTGTCCCCTTTTTCCACTCTTGTCGTGCATTCTTTTTGCAGTGTTACTTTTTTGCAGGAATAAAAGCCTTAAGTAACACAATATATTGCCCTAATCAGTTCAGCCCACCTAGTCTCATTTGTTACAGACAAGCTTTCAGTCTGAGCTTTATCTGTAGGCTAATAATGCCTCATGTGAAGCATTCGCAACAATTCCCAAAAGACATTTCAAGTAAATTTATTCTCAAAACTAAGAAAACTCACTTTAAATTTGTACTCACCTTATTCTCCCTAAAAGCTCCCTTTGCAAGTCTGTCGATTACATTAAAATGCCCCCAAAAGAATATATCTGCATTTTTACACATCCTCACATTCTGCCATGTCTGGTTCCTTTTAAAATAGCAAAGAAAGTTTTTTTCTGCTTTTTAAAAGAGTACTTTAAAAAATCAACAGCTTCGAGGATTAATCAAATAAATTTTTCTTTGCTTAACCCATTCAAATGACATATATTTCTCTCTTCTTCTTTTTTCTTTTTTTTTTCTTCATCAGAAGGTGTGTATATCAAAGAGTTGCTTTGTACTGTTGGCTCATATGAAGTACAAATATACTTCGCAAAATAGTCTTGGTTTGCTCTCATATTACCGTCATAGTCCATCACACAGAAATTAGAGTTTGAATACATGCTATCTGTTAAAAGCGCAGTTTTTTTGACAGAATTGCCAGTAACCAATCAATATGTAGAATACCTGCTCTCAAGCTCCATGGCTATTCTCAAGTATTTTGCACTGGTTGCATGTTTGGGCTTTAGTTTTTCTCTCCGACATCACACTAGATAAGAGACAGAGATGGAGAGTTGTAATTTCCACAACATCCCACCAAGTTATGACACAGCATTCTCCATTTCCTGTGTTGTAAAGCTGCTCCCATACAGATGCACACCAAACATATTTATTTTCACTGAGCAGAAAGAACTTTACTACCAAACAATAAATGTATGTGTGTGTGTGTGTGTGCATGTTTATGTGGTTTATGAGGACACAAATTTGTATAATGACATGGGTATGACAGAGGTATTACAATATGAAGGTGGTTTATGAGGACACTGCCTATGTCCCCGTAATTCAAAAGGCTTAAAAAACATACTAAATGGTGTATTTTTGAAAATCTAAAAATGCACAAAGTCTGCTGTGAGGGCTAAGTTTAGGTGTAGGGTTGGTGTAGGGCAATAGCACACACAGTTTGTTCAGTATAAAAACCATTACGCCTATGGAGAGTCCCCATAAACCACAAAAACCAACGTGTGTGTGTTTGTGTGTGTGTGTGTGTGCGTGTGCGTGTGCAAGTGTAAGTGTACATATAAATAATATAATACATATGTTCAAAATATGATCGAAAATATGATCAAAAGGCAAAAGAAGGTAAATGCAATGCAAATGATAAACTGTAAATGCAATGAAAATGATAAACTACAAAATTATGTATAGTTAAACAAAAATGCTTTAATTTTTGGCTGCAAACTGCATAAAACCATCTAAATTTTTGAAAGATTTTTAGAAACCAAGTAACCAACATTTGATCAATTTGTGTTTGATTGTAAGGTTTTGGTTACTAGTACAAGGAACAGTGTCCAATGTAAAATCTGGGTTCTGTAACAAAACCACTTATGTACATATTAAATACATTTTAGATGTATGAATTAAAATCTGCTTAAGATATTTGTCTATATGAAACTATGAACTCATTTGCATATTTTTTCCTGTATAAAGTCTTACAGTGCTACAGAAGGGGTGATAAGCAAAATGTGATGTGATCTCTTTAATGCTTTTATGCATTAATTAATTAGCTCATTAATTAAACATTAAATGTAGTCCCTCATCCTGCAGGGCATAATGTTTCCACAGTGTAGTGATTATAGTTTGAGATTGGATGACCATTAAAGGAGGTAAATGTGTGTGGGTTCACACAGTTTCACTTGCAGGGAATAGCAGTTAATAAGTCCCCTGGTAACTGCGGTTCACCCCATGTCTCTGATTCCTCAGTATCTCAGTGAGAGATCCCATTAATACCATCCCAATACAGACCACGCTGGCATTATCCACACAGGGGACACCACATTCCCATTCACCCGTGCACCATCCAAACCCTTGGATCCCGAAAAGTCACTATAATGTCTTTTTCATGAACCTACTTTTTCTGCTTTGCATTCATTTGACACCCACAGCAAGCCTCACCTCACATAGGTTACTGATGGAGCTGTCCGTGGTGCTACCACCTTTGTTTTTTTGTCATAGTGCTGTCCATGGTGCTGATATACACACTATATGTATGCCATGCAGTCATCCCCGACCATTTAAAATTCAAAAGGCTTTAAATTAATGAACACTTATCTGTGCACCCCTGACCCTGGTTTCCGGCTCTAGGCCCCGTTATGTCTAATAATGGTGGAATGAGCAGGGGTTGCATGGGGCGGTGAGCGCGAGACTCTTTGTGGCTGTCACCACGGGTCCTCGGCTCTATCTCTCAGCTGCAGACAGACAGATAGGAAGCATCACTATGCAGCGTTGCGGAGTTGTTTGTCTGGGGTGGTTGTGACACCCTCTGCTTGGGGGGATTTTAATGAGCTCCCCTGGGATGAGCATTAGTCATTTAACATCCTGAGCAGAGCAGGGGCATCCAAACACACACATACCTGTGCTGTCCAAAACTTTGAGTGGACACACATTATACACAAACCACAACAAGCATTTGAACTCCAGAAAGTGTGCAACAGGTTCCAAAAGTATTACCAAGTATCGTGCAATCTGCTTTGACTGTGGAGTTATGAATTTAAATGGAGATAAAGTTTGCATGGTGGGAATTGTGTCAAATGTTGGTGTATATTATGAAAAGTGGCCCTGTCAAATAAAATAAACATGGCTCTGTAAAATAAATTTTTACAAAAATCACTCAAAAATTAATATATACATATATATCCACACATTTCTAAACCCCAAGTTTATATATATATATATATATATATATATATATATATATATATATATATATATATATATATATATATATATATATATATATATATATATAATGTATATATATACAGTGCCCTCCATAAGTATTGGAACTAGGGCTGGGTAAAAAATATCGATTCTCCGATTTTAATCGATCTTCAGTTTAACGCAACGATATCGATTCGGGAAATCCCCAAATTAAAAATCCCCGAATCCCCGAGTACATTTACAGAATGCAGTTGTCACACCCATAAATAACCGTACTGTGTGTGAACGTAACCGTATTAAGGACTCAAATACGGGATCATACAAAAAGGAAGCTACATGTGAACATGGTCCAGAAGCGCCGTCGTGTCCTGTGGGCCAAGGCTCATTTAAAATGTACTGTTCCAAAGTGCAAAACTGTTCTATGGTCCGATGAGTCCAAATTTCACATTCTTGTTGGAAATCACAGACGCCGTGTCCTCCAGACTAAAGAGGAGGGAGACCGTTCAGTGTGTCATCAGCGTTCAGTTAAAAAACAAGCATCTCTGATGGTATGGGGGTGCATAAGTGCATACGGTGTGGGCAGCTTGCATGTTTTGGAAGTCAGTATGAATGCTGAAAGGTATATAAAGGTTATGGAGCAACATATGCTCCCCTCCAAGCAATGTCTATTTCAGGGAAGGCCTTGTGTAATATTCTAGAAGTCTAGAAGTGCTTTTTGAGCAACATATGCTCCCCTCCATATGATGTGTATTTCAGCAGGACAATGCAAAACCACATACTGCAGCTATTACAACAGCATCACTTTGTAGTAGAAGAGTCCGGGTGCTGAATTGACCTGCCTGCAGTCCAGATCTTTCACCTGTAGAGAACATTTGGTGCACCGTTAAACAAAAAATACGTCAAAGATGACCACGAGCTCTTCAGCAGCTGGAAAGCAATATCAGGCAAGAATGGGACCAAATTCCAACACCAAAACTCCAGAAACTCATAACCTCGATGCCCAGATGTATTCAAACAGTAGGAGATGCTACACCATGGTAAACATGCCCCCGTCCCAACTATGTTGAGACCTGTAGCAGGCATCAAATTTGAAAAGTGTGCATGGAAATTTTGTGCATAAAATTGTAAAATGTCTCAGCTTAAACATTTATGTTCTCTATTTTCTATTGTGAATAAAATATTGGCTCATATGATTTGAAATTCTTTTAGTTTTCATTTTATTCAAATTTCAAAAACGTCCCAACATTTACGGAATTCAGGCATTGCATTGCATTGCATTATATTATATTATATTATATTATATTATATTATATTATATTATATTATATTATATTGTATTGTATTGTATTGTATTGTATTGTATTGTATTATGCATGAAGAAAAAAAATACATTTATATAGGTTATTTATTATTTCATTATGTTCACAATAATTATACATATTTCCTCAAAATGTTTAATTACCATGAGGTATATAATGTAGATTGGTATATTAATATGTTTCTATAATATATATCATTTTAGATTTTGGGATGAAATATGACATTCTTGACAGATTCATCCATGTATCCATCCATGCATTCTTGTCTATGTCAGAATCAACCATCAGTATAACAAATGATTAAAATGTTGGTGGTCAATTCTGACATAACCGATAACGTGCTACAAGTATCAGTCATGCAATATACTATTCACCACATAACAGACAATAGATCACACCAAGCTGCGTGATTCTGCATGGATGATTCTGTCTGCAAAATGTCTTGTTTCCTTTCCAATCACAAATGTACAATTAAACATGCATTTCTCAAGCCGCCTTCACCCAGCCCATGATAGGTTAAATGGCTAATGAGGAGAACAACAAGGCCGATCTGATTTTGTTTATCTTGGACAAGCTAATTAAAGTGTCACAATTCATTATACAGGCCGTGCCCCACCTTGTCAGAAGGAAAATAGGAATATCAATCATTTTGCGCCGCGGCTCAACCTTTTCCCCTAGCGGATCTCATTGGTTGCTGCCGTGTCGGCCCTGTTCAAGACATCAATGAGGAATGGGTTTCCCCCAAACACGTCAATTTTCTTTCTCTTCTTTGCCTTTGTCAGAGCACTGTCATGTAAGCATGACCTCCCATATACCTCGGAGAGCACATTGTGTGTGCGCCATTGAAGAGTCCTTTACCCTTGTTTTGACATCATGACATCATGCACAGTGAATGGAATATGATGTCGTCTGTTATCCAGAGTGAACTGTCACTCATTTGACAGTTGATCTTCCTGTCTTTATTTCCCATTTTGAGTGCTGCAATTTATATATAAAAGACATTTTATATACCCTACAAACAGTTTCACTTATATTATCTTGGCTAGATTCTGTCCAGAGCAGGTGAGTTATTTTCTTTTACATGCAAAACTTGTTTGGTGTCAAGAATACACAGAGAAAAGTCAAGCTGACAGCTCTGATAAACTATTACTGTCCACACTACAGCTTATGGAGATGTGTTTTGCTATACAATATTCTAGGATGCAGAGACTGCATTGTTTGGATAGGTGAAAGTCACATAATCCTCAGTAATCATTTTCAATAATTTTTCACAGACTGTTTATTTATGTACTATATACTGAATCAGTTTCAGGAGCAACCTAAAAGTAGAAAAATTAAAACTTTGACCGTACCTGAGAAAGTTTTGTGTAGCCTTAAAGAGAAATATGCTGACACTTTCCTATAAAACTCAAGCTCAGATGTGAGAAATGGGGTCATAAATAGTTTTCATTGATTCTGTCATTGCAATCCTGTAAAACACACTATTTCATAATGGAATTCTTGTACGTAATCCTTGCTCTTTATGTCTGTAGTCTGAAATGGAGAGATGTCCTTCAAGATTTGATAAATAATACAAGATCAGAAGCTAAGAAACAAATAATACTCATGATACAATGTACTGCCACATAAAATATAATTTCATTGAGAAGTAAAGATTTTAAGTGCAGTTAAATATGGTGTTTTCATGATCGTAAAAACTTTTTATTTAAAGGTTTATGCTTATATTATCCTTCTATTGTGATATTTTATATATACATACATATATATATATATATATATATATATATATATATATATATATATATATATATATATATATATATATATATATATATATATATATATATAAGGAAAAGTGTATATTTTGAGAGGCTGTGAATGGCCACTCAAGTTTTCATCTGTTTAAATCACCCTTTGCATTTATTATTAGTATTATTGCTTTTTATATAAAACATCCCAGTTAATATGGTGATAAAATGTCATGAAAAATATGAAATAAAATAGCAGAATGTTGTTTAAAGTATAAACCCACCTAGGATGTGAATTAAAGAAGAAAAGTTTAACAAATTATTTGATTAATCCTCTACTTGTGCAAGTGCATAAATGAGTGTTTAATCAGTTCATGTTCAGATATTATTTCATTATCGGAGAGATTCATTAGCATGCTTGATGATTCTGCTCTCTGAGACACTGCAAGCATCACTTGTACTCAAAAGATTTATTTTATTATGATGATTACAATTCTCATAAGAACATCTCTGTTTTTGATTGATCAGAGAAGTGCATGAATCAAGCTGAAATAGAAACTTGCAGCAATTTGTGTTTACTATAATTAGGTGACATTTAATCTATAAAATATGCTGATTTCCCATGTACTGTATGTCTCTTTCTTTTTAAATAACACTGAGATTAATGGCGTTTTTCATACTTTAAAGCAACTCGTGTTTGTTTCTTAACAGGCTGCAATTCAATATGTCATTCTGTTCGCGAAACACAAGAATGTCAGAGGTTTCCTGCTCAAAACGCTGTTTCATTTGGAGTTAGTTTGGAAAAGGCAAAGGTGATAATGACAAAAACCTTGGTGCACTGCACTAACCAAATTTCCAAAAATGTATTTTTCTATTTGGCTTCTCACAGTTGTCCTGAATTCATTAGGATTGGTGTGGACCGGTTCAGTGTCTCATACTAATACACCACAAAATGGCCCTTATAAGAGTGTAAAGCAAAGGGAACACACATTTTATAAAGAACACAATATTTGCCTTCCATTTTTGTAAATCAGTCAAGGGTGAAAACCAAAAGTATGCCCTTTGAGCACTAAAAGCATGTTTTCAAATCACTTCTTTGCAAAAGTGCTCTGCCCAGAAATACCCTTTGCAGTCTGTTTTCAGATGCAGGCGGATGCTAGCTTTGTAGTAGGTTGTCAGGACAGTCTGACACGCTGCTGAAGAGGCCCTTACGGGTATTTATCATGCAACATTTAATATAGCTCTCTACCTGCCTGGTATATGGGAACTGATTTATTTGGGGAAAACATGAAGTAGCAACAAACCAGTCCAGTACTAGTAATCTTTACTAGTAATCTGAACTATAAGTCATCATACCAGCTTTGAGACAAATGATGATGTTTTAGTTGAATTGAGATGCTATTATAGTTTCAGTTGTTTTACTAAATCACGTGAAGCTAAATGAAAATGAGAAATGTGCTTAATTCTTAACAAGTTGTAACAAAATATGTGTTGTTTATATTTTATTGCATTTCCTTTAACGTTCATTTTCTCTCAGGTTTTAAGTTTAGTTAACTGTATAATAACCTTGATGTACTGTAACAAACAAAACAGAAGTACATGAAAGAGTAACATAAGTATGTATTTCTTTAAGTCAGAATTATGAAAATATAATTATAATGAAAAGCTATGCTGCCTCTAGCATAGCAAGTCTTTTCACTTTTAAAAAACTTTTTAGGTTTATTGTCATGCTTGTTTTTCTCTCGTTCTCTTTTTTTATCAAAATAATATGTTCTCTGATCAAACACACTGTGCAAATGGTACAGAATAGCTCGAAAACAAACATTAACTTAGAACAGAGCTCAGATGTGTGCAATATACTTTTTGCTTTCATTTGTGAATGATAAAATGGAAAATAGCAATTTTCCTGTTTTGCAGGAGCTCTGCTGAGGTCTAACATCAACGCCTGCTGTTCAAATGGGTCTTCGTGAATACACAGAAGATCGTCAAGGGCACAATTAATTATGTTCACAGTATCATGGACAGATTAAACTGTTGCAATCAGAATCGCACCTCTTGCCATCAGTGAAACATGTGAGTCGTCGCACCCTTCACGCTGAGAATGCACCATAGGCTGAAAGAATCATTATTAAAGTGACAGTGATCCCACTTACCCCTCAGGTCTCTGTAAAGACGCACTGCCAACCTGTACAGATGATTTGCTCATCAGATAAGCGGCTCTGTTTTATTTTTGCTGACCTCAGGGGGTCTATTAAATCATTCCACTGCATTTCAAATACTTTTTGTCAGTCCTTTGTTGCTGATTAATCGTCGTATTACAGAATTCATGCAAGCAGCCAAGGCCAGTACTGAATAAAAAAAATGGTGTAGGATTTATTTTGAAACAATTTTCACCCAGAAATTGATAGTAAGTTCCACAGTAATGATAAAATAATAATAATAATAGCAAAAAAACAAAGCAAACCCTACTTCTACTATCTTTCTTTTATTTGAATTTTTTTTTAATGTATTTGAAATCATATTTAGTTGTGTGATTAAGTATTGATGAGCTTCAAATCTGAAAATAAACATGTAAAAATGAGAATAAATGTAACTAAATTATTTACAATAATCATTATACAAAATAAAAATAATGTATACATTATTCTCATGTCCTCAATAAGCTGCATGACTTGAGGGTTCACAAAATAGGAACACACACACACAAACACATTCTTACTTATTTTTTATTTTTTTATTATTATTATTTATTTATTTTTTTAAGTTTGTTAGCTGAACAGTTTCGGTTGCCATTGACTTCCACATGAACAAAAAATTAATAATAATAAAAAATAACTAAATAAATAAATACATTTATTTGTCAAGAAATATATATATTTTGAAGTTCTGCAGAAGAAAGTAAGTCGTAAATCTTTCGAACGACATGAGAGTGACTATATGCCTCGAAGTAAGGTTATGTTTTTTTCTTTACTTCATTTTAAATATGAGACACATTAAAGTCAGCTAAATGAAATGAATGAAAACACATAACATTTTTACTAAAGTAAAACAAACCTGCAAAACTACAAACTGTAGATATCCATGTTTGCTAGCTCAGCTTGTAGGCTGGATGAAATTCTACTCCGTTTCTATACTCTTAGGGATTACAGGGAAGCCCTGGAAGGAAATCCTGCATCAGTTCCACTCCGATTAGCCGTCAACCATGTAGAAGCACGGTCACTGTCACACAGAAGCAAGGGTAATTTGCTTTAATAGCGAGACAACCCTGGGTCTGTTTGGAGTAATGAATACACGGAGTGTGCCAGAGGCCAGGGAGCGTGAACAGCCTAGGAAACAGGCCAGAAGGACCTGTGAAATCAAGCTTGTAAATACAGACCAGCATCTATTTCATATTCTCGAGTGTTTTTTGAGGGTTACAGAGAGATTTTGTATTTAAAAATGAAATACTTTTAGATTATTCAATAGGAAATATGTTTCTGACTTGAGTCAGAATAGTCTATGACATGAGTGCATCAGTTAAATAGAAACTATAAGTTTGTGTTATTCAGCGTTTGATGTTGTGTCATCTTTTCTGGAATCCATGTGAAAATTATTTTACTGTGGGTTGGGGGGGGGGGGGTTCTGAATTGGCACAGTTGTTTGTTTGTACTGCTGTTTCAGGAAGAAAGTTTAATAAAAAGTTGTTAACAAAATATATATATATATATTAACATTATTGTACATTTTATTTTCAGATGATGATGAAGTTTGTTTGTTTATTTACTTATTTATTTTAAAAAAGATATTGTTATTTGTAAGCTATAACAAACAGCTATCGATGTGCATGAGACATAATTACCATGCAAGTACATTTATTCATTTGGCAGCTGCTTAAAGCAACAGTGCATTCAAGCTATTTATTTTATCTGCCTGAGTTCAGGGATCAAACCCTTGACCTTGGTATTGCTGCTGTAGAGGGATTCTCTAAAGGTTAAGCTGGAAAATGCTCAAAAGTACAAAACAGCATTGCATAAAACCTAATCCATTTCAGCTGATGTACTGTGTTTGGGCCACTATCAGAGATCCTGACTCACGGGTTTGTTGGTACTGGATGATGATTATGTTAATGCAGTCTCAGCAAGCCGTTCACAGCCTCCAGCAAAGAAATTACACCGCAATGAAATAATTAAAAGGAGTCTTTCTTTGATGCCAGTATTGGTCTCACAAATTATACAAGAAACATCAAGCTTGAAAAATGCTGCTTCAATAGATTTTAAGGCATAAGCCACCGTGTGTCATCTTGCAACGGTATGACTTCAGTGTGAGCTTTCAGAAGATTATTAAAATGGTGCAGACCTCTGTGAAATTGTACGTAAATCTGTCTTTTGAGTCATTTGGTGCATACATTATGTTTTTAGATTTTTGCATGCAAGTTGGTCTGTTAAAACCTGGTGAAACGTTCAGGTTGGCATTCCCATTCATTTCCATGGCAGTTGCTTGACTATATGACCAGCCTTGAAGAACACAGTTTGTTGCTGATTGGCATATCGTTTTGAGTTGTTTTTGAAACAATCATCTGAACTGGAAATGTCATGTGATTTAATAGTTTAGAGCCCCAGATGTCAATGACAGCTGATATATACACATGAATGCATTTTAGGATTTTAATAGTCCTCCAAAAACCAATAACTAGTAAAACATCTAATGTTATATGAAGAAATGCAATTTACATTTACGTTTTACATGCATAAGAGAGAGAGAGAGAGAGAGGGAGAGAGTGTGTGTGTGTGTATATGTGTGTGTGAAGTAATTAATTATTTAAACAATTTGTTTAGTAAATAAATAAATTAGAAATTTTAAACATGCTGTCTTTGTTTTTATATTAATTTGGAGATTCGATATAAAAATATGAACTACATTGATGTAATAAATATGTATTACATTTTAATTTAAACTGTGATTAATCATGATGATTAACAAGATTAATTAGTTAATTAATTGTCCAAAAATCAGGAATTGTAAAGCATGTAATAATATGCAATGAAATGCAATTTAAATTTACACAATACATGCACGCACACACACGCACGCACACGCACACGGAGAGAGAGGAAACATTTGGGGGGGGGGGATACTTTTAAGGTTTCTTGTGAATTTCATAAATAACTGCAAAAAAATGCCAAGTAACAAATAGAATTAAAAATAAAAATTTCAAGTAGAAATGCTGAAATAGTATTTTCTTGTAAAATGTACTCCATAACATTATTTATTTATTAATTAATTCATTATATTTATTTATTCAGAAAACAGTACTTTTAATGTAAATCAAATAGAGAATCAACAGAGAAAAATCAATGGAGAATGGTGTATTTATGGGATCTACCAGCAGGGGCTAACTGGCCCATGCCAAAATCTGACCCCATTGAATAGAGGTTGAGAGGACAGTCAAAATATTGGCCAATGTGGGTGTTTAATGAGAGATTTTGAACTGAAAACAGGCCTTTCGGGCACCCCTTGTCATATTAATTGCATTGCTAATCCATTAAAACATTTAATCATACAGCATGAGAACTGCCATCAGTACGCCGCTGTTGCTGATCAATGCCTCCCCACTCAGCATATTATGAGGGAGAAATTGCAGTAGATGAGCCATTCCCGAGAGCTAGATCACTGGAGATGCACAGGCAGCGTTCCTATTACAAACCACTGAAGCAACTCAGCCACTATCCTGAGCCAGCTGACAACCACCTTATATATAGCAGTCACCCAAACTGCACAGGCAAGCATTCAATTACAGTCTTAGTCAGGTCAGCAGAGTTGAACGCCGCTGGTAAAGGCATGTCATGTAGACATACGGTGGTGGCATCCTACCATGTCCGACCTGTAAGACAAGTAGTGTAGCATTCGCAGTTGTGGATAAGGATAGATGTGCTTCTCCAGAAGATGAGCTGGCTCTGAAACAAACATTGTATTAGTATTAGGGTGAATCTAAATTATGAATATTAACCGCCATTGGGTATATAATCATGTAATCTATAACAAAGTAATCTGATGCTAAGCATTTTAAAATGTAATATAATCTAATTAGAAGTACTATTTTTTTTCATCTGATTACATAATCCAGATTACTTGTAATTAGTTACTACCCAGCTCTTTTTGTCTGATACACACACGCATTGTGACGTTCATTGTGACGGTATGCATTTACGAGGTCCCTTCTTTGTAAAAACTCATACTTAATTCCCACATGAATAAATACCATAGTAATTTATATAGTGTTTTTGACCCATACTACAGTAAAGTACTTGAATTCATTTATTGTGGTAATTCTATAGTTGCTGTTGTAATATAACAATATTATACAACAATACACAACAGTTTACCATAGTACAAACTAAAGTATACTACAATATGTATTACAGTTTATCAGTTCACTATACAGTATGATGTAGCATTCATTATCAAAGTGTTGTAAATACTATAATATTTACAGTATAATACACTATAGTATGGTTCAAAAACACTATAGTATTTACTATAAATTACTATAGTATTTTTTTCATGTGGGTTGTGGCGTACAGAACAATTCACTTAGCTGCTCAGTTAATAAGTGACAAGTGCAGTAGCTTATCATTTCAAAAGCATGCGTAAAGGTTACCAGCAGTTGTTTTAGAGAGGGTAAAGCAGTCTGTGTGTTGGTATTCAGGCTAAATCTGTTGAAAACATCTATTGGGAAGAATGGTTGCCTATTAGTATGCAAGCGGTGGACGGCCGCCTCATCTGCCAGGCCCTCAGAGGTGTCCCTCGGGCATGCTCATGGTCAACATCCCCTCACAGGTGGAGGGGAAGCTGACACTCACGTCAGAATGGGCCAAAGCCCCCTTGGCTGTTCAACACATTCTGCAGCACTTATGCAGATTGGCTCTGAGATGTAGTTCAGGAAGGGTCTGCATGAGAATTGTTCATTAGTCGCCTACACAGACAAACCCAAAGTTTGAAAGTGAAAATTATACCTTTCTTCACTGGTGAGAACATGAGTCATGATGTGTTAATGTATTATGATTTTACATAGTCTTTTATTATTTAAATATGTAAATATTGAACAAATAATTCAAGATAAATCCCATAAGAAATAGGATGGACAAAGATTAAAGTGAAACCTAATGTAATCTTCTTAACAAATTAATAGAAGGAATGTTATGTATATTAAAATACTTTCTCCCAGCTGTCCTACACACATTATACTATATCAAAATTATCATTTTTTCATCTAAGAATCCTAACCAGAATAGGGACATTGGCCAGGCCAAATAAGTGCTGCAGGATAGATATATATTTTGTAGGTCATCTTGGAAGTTTACAACAGCTTGGCTCCTTCAAAAAACCCAAGAAGATTTTTCCATTTGCTTTTGAATTATTGTAGAATATGAACTCTGTGACCTATTTATCAAGATAATCTACGCAACAGTAATGAATAATGAATTTAAGATTATTGAATTTCTATAATAGAATTTCTAGAAGTAAATAAGCTACAATTGAACTACACGGCTGCATGATTTCAGCATCACCACCATTAAGCTTCTGACCACTCCTTCAGTTTTTATTTAAAATTTACAATTTGAAAGGTTTGCCTTAAAAGGATATGTCACTCTAAAATGAAAATGTGCTGTTCATTTACTCACCATCAGGCAATCCAACAGGTGATTTTTGTTTTCCTTCAGTAGAACAGTAACTTCAAGAAACACAAAATGAATACCAATGGCTCCTGAAGATACATTGAGGCCTTAAGAAGTGAAATGATTGGTCTGTGCAAGAAACCGAACATTACAGCATTATTACCTTACCACAATTGTAAACACAACAAAAAAGCAGAATGGCAAGATGAGCTTTCCTGTTCAGTGCGATAATGCATCATTTTAAAGTACTATTTGGCTGTAATACTTCCTTAATATGCACCTTTAAATACATCTAACTCAACTTCCTGAACCCAGAGCTGAAATCAAAGGGAGAAAAATAAGGAGAAGTTGATTGTTAGCAATGGCTGGAACACTTAGGAGCTAGACAGCCATGCTGGTTTACGTCTCGCTTCTCTTCATTTCACCTCCTGTTGTGTTCCTTCACCATAATGCTGATCATCACGGGACCTCTTGACTGGGCACGGAAGACCAGCAGGAGAGAGAGGAACACTGCTGAGATCTCGACTCTGAGTCACTGTCCATAACAACAGCATCCACAGGGGCGGCTTCAGCAAGAGCTACAAGGCTGAAGTAAACTGAAGAGTAGGACAGAGATTAAGGAACTAAACATAACTGAGAGCCAGTGCCTGCTTGTTACCATCTGACCAATCAGTAGAGTTCCCTTTATGTCGGCGAGTTCTTGTGGACTTGGTTGAACAGAAAGGACTACAGCAGAGGCGTTGGGTCCCGGGGTGTTCTGTGTGAAGTTCAAATCTCGCTGTGAGCTGAGGTTCGTAATCAAGAGTGTCGGGCTTTTCGGCCATCATCAGCTCTCCACCTGCTGTTTTACTGATTATTAGCAGACACATCAATATAGAACGTCCAGTCAATCAAATCAGGCTGACGACAGAACCGAAGACCAGTTTTACCATAGCGACGGCTGCCAATTAGTCAAGAATGATCAATAATGGAAGCCAGGAATATTAGATATTGAAAGTATGTTCAAATATTAATTATGGATTTACATAAAGTGGGTAGTAAGCTTATGCAATGTTTTTCAAAAGTTTGGGGTTGGTAAGATTTATTTTATTTTTTTTATGTTTTTGAAAAAAAAAGTATCATATGCTATCAGAAAAAAAATACAGTAAAGACAGTAATATTGTGAAATATTATCACAATTTTGTATCTATCTATCTATCTATCTATCTATCTATCTATCTATCTATCTATCTATCTATCTATATAAATGTATGTATTCCAAAGCTTTATTTATTTATTAAACAGCATTTATAAAAGTATAACTTTTAAAAGTATAACTTGTTTTTACAAAAATAAAGAAAAAAAAAATCTTACTGACCCCAAACTTTTTTTGGGGGGGGGGGGGGGGGTATTACACAATAATGTTAACTAGCTTGAAAATACACAATAAGCCATTATCATTGTAAGCTCTAATAATTACATCTAAAATATAATTTCAGACTTGATAAGTATTTTTGTATTTTCCTGAATGTTAAACATTCACTTGGCTTTTAAACATGCATTATTGACCTTAAAAGACAAATGAAAAGCAGCAGCTGAAGGCTGTATTTGTTTTACACAATAAAATACAAGGTCTCACCCTAACTGACTAAAGTCTTAGAGTTCAGGGTTTGCTCTTATGTTGATGCTCTGTAGAATGTCCAGAGTATGACAGATGCACACCACCCACTTAAAGCAGGTTCTTCAACAGTGAAAAAGCACTGGTTTTATTCAAAAGGGGATAGATTGCTTTCATTCTTTCAAGTTTGGTTACATCAGAAAGTAAAAAGGCAAAATAAGGTTGAATAATAACTGTCAGTGCATTGCAGCCTTTACCAAAATATTGGTACCTGCTAGTGAATGGAGCACATGTGATGTTGTCAGATAGTCACCACAGTCACCGCAGTCTCCAGCAATGACACTCACCAGATCCCAATCCCCTGATTTCTGATCACCGCCACCTGTCAGCACTAATCAGCAGCACTATATCCCTGCACTCCTCCTGTTCACTCACTGTCTGATCTCAAACATTCCATGTTGACTAACCTGATCCACTTACCTTTTGTCTACTTACCAGTTGCTCCTGTGTTCCAATTTTCTCCAGTACTCCATCGTCTCCACGCTCCGCTGTTACCTCCGCATCCCCTGGAAAAGGAAAAAGTCACACTCACATAAGCCCCTAGAGACATTCCCATTCCCCGCCTGCTTACCTGGACATTCTGCTCATCTCATTCCCCTCTGATACTACTCAATAAACCTGTTGATTGTATTGCACTTACCTCTGTGTCCCATGTCTATCTGCTGACAGATGTATCTTTAAAAATTGTGTGCTTACCTTTCTACACGTGAGTCTTTTAACCATGTCATGCTGTGTACAGGTGTATCAACACAGAAACATGTAGGATCCATGATGTCTAAAGAAGAATAATCAAATCGTATGAGCCATGATGAAACGAGAAAGATCCCACTGAGAGATTTCAGGTGGCTTATAATTTTCTGTGCTTTTGTGTTTTCAACTAGACAGATAAACAGCCTGAGCAATGCAACAGGGCCTGTTCAGCCCAGCATAAGCAGCGTTAAATGATCAGTTTTTAAAGCCCACCAATAGCTATATTGCTATTAATCAAGCACTGTAGCTGGAAACACAGAGAGGCGCCTAATAGGAATTTAAAGCAGTGTGTAAAGTACCTGCAGCCAATAAAAGAAGCAACAGTCATCTTTCACACTGTGCATTAGATCCTCTCAGCCTCGCATTTCAGTTAAATCTGCTTCACAAGGAAATAATGCTACAGTTCTTTTCATGTCATGTGTCTTGGGTGTTTAACTTGTATGGAGAATAAATTTAGTACACAGCAAGACTTTAAAAGATTTCAAACGTCCGTTTCAAAACTTCCACCACAATCCAAGAATGCTAATGAAAGATGATTCTTCTGTTATTTGAAATATGATCATATTCTGATTATGTATTTGTAATTTAAAGACATTAAGCTAATATATAGCAGAAAAACAATGTGTCACTGTTAAAAGTTTAAAGTCTCTCATGCGCAAACTGGACTGCATATTTAATCAAAAATACAGTAATATTGTGAAAAATTACATTTTCAAATAATTGTTTTGTATGATAATATACTTAAAAAAATTAATGTAATACTGTGATGCAAAGCTGAATTTCCAGCATCATTACTCCAGTCTTCAGTGTCACATGATCCTTCAGAAATTCGAGATCCTGATAGTTTTTAATTGCTGCAGAGATTCAGATAACTATGTGAAGTGTTTGCCCGCGAAGACAGACGATGACTAATTTTACACGCATGAAAGAGATTTTAAAGCTTTAGTATGCAGGCTGTGATGTAACACATCAAACCACCGTTCAGAGCTGACGCCAATGATTCAGTGTTTGAACTAGGCTGACTTTCTTTAGAACAAGGGGAAAGTTTGACTAGTTCAAGAGTCACTTCTTCCCCTGGGATAAAGCAAACCTCAATCATCTTGGGTTCATTGCAGTATTGAGTAACGTGTGCTCCATATTTGCCTTATGAATGCATATGCATGAATTCCATATAATGACTACAAGAAATGTAAGCATAAGCGTAGATCTCATTTTAAAGAATTGATCTTGCTTTAGACTTCAGACTGCTTTTCATTTTTTCTCCTGAGAAAAAGAGCCTAATCTCACATTTGTCTCCTCTAGAGTTTCAGAAGAGATCTTAAATGTCACAAACAGAGCTCAGATTTGTCAAGATGAAAGAGCGAGTTCTGAGCAGTAAAGTTTTCCTTGGGGTGAGTACATTCCGTACAAATTTAACCAATACATTTTTAAGCGTATTGGGCTACCTGATACACGAACCATTGCACAGAACTGTGTCTCATGTTACTTTATAATAAAACTGTAAGGTGAACTGACAACTGATGTTTTATTTCATTAATTGTGATGTTCATTTTAATTTACAATCAAAGTAACTTTAGTTACAATTGAAACTGGCTATGAATAGAAACACGATGCACCCAAATCTATCAATGTTCTATCAGTGTTCCAGTTAAACTCCAGAGCCATCCGAACGAGTATAAAACATGACAGTATTGGCAGGTCCCCAGATGGAGAAGTGCTTAGCTTTCACAAAGTAGGATTCATAATAGTCTTCTATACTTCTGTATACCATGGCCAGACCATGATGAGAAATAGCCACTGTCAGCTTTTATCCGAACCCCAGTGGAGAGATTGGACAGGACGCTGCAGTGGGGCAGAAGAGATCACGTTTAAGAAGGGAGGTCCGTTTTGTAATTCAGACTCATTGGTTAACACTTCTAGGTTGCATACTGTATGAGCTGGCAACTACAAAGTTATGTGTAAGTTTAATATTTTTTTTATATTGTATTTTGTTTTATATGCATAATGAAAAGTATTTTAAAGTATTAATTTTTTATATATATAAATATTATTTGAAATAAATATTTGTACATCTAAACATTAACTCATCTTTATTTTGGACCCATGTATTAATTTAAAACCATCCTTTAAAAATCTGTCATATTATAGTTATTATTCAAAATATATTTTTGTTCTATAAATTCTCCTATCTATCTATCTATCTATCTATCTATCTATCTATCTATCTATCTATCTATCTATCTATCTATCTATCTATCTATCTATCTATCTATCTATCTATCTATCTATCTATCTATCTATCTATCTATCTATCTATTATCTATCTATTATCTATACTTGTACTCTGCATAAATGACAATAAAGTTGAATCTAATCTAATCTAATCTATCTATCTATCTATCTATCTATCTATCTATCTATCTATCTATCTATCTATCTATCTATCTATCTATCTATCTATCTATCTATCTATCTATCTATCTATCTATCTATCTATCTGTGCCATTATAAGTATTATTTAAAACAAATACATTTCTGCTTCTTATTTTCTTAATTATTATTATTTATTATTATTTTTTTTACTATTATAATAATTGAAAGTATTAAAATATGTAAACTGGCCTATTTATATTTTATTTTAAATCATCTAATACTCTCTTTATTGTCTTAGCATCAGTGTTATGTATTGAAAAATGAAGCCCTCCATGACGTTATATTCTGAGGGGAAAAGGTACATTGCACCTCGCAATGTTTCCATAATTAATTTCTAATTCATTTTCCATCATGCGTGCAGCAGTCTGTGTCATAGTTTCACAGGGAAGTTTGTGGATAAGTTAGAGCTCCCTCTCTCTTTCTTCTCTGACTGACAATGTCCGTTGCTCACATCATCTCTCATTCTCCTTCACTGGGGCTTCCATCCACTTGTTTAATTTACCTGTTGTTTCCCCTCTCTCTCTCTTTCCTCTCGGTGCATTCAGATTCAGGTGTCTGGTGTGGAACAATAAGTATGGCTTTACCCCTGATTAAGAGTTCTCCCAGCGGGACCCTAAACCCCCCCCCCCCCCCCCCCCCCCCCCCAATGCAATTAAATCAAGTTCTTTTTTAATGAGGAGTGTGTTTATTAAGTCCATTCAGGGACTTGTCCACAGAGGCTGTTAGCATTGCTCTCTGATTAGGAAGGCTAAGCAGTCTCAAGAGCTGGTAGCGAGAAAGCAGCAAGTCCTTTTTTGTTTTGGGGGGCAGAAGTTGTTAATATGGGAGGTATGGTACACAATCTATTTTCTAACCGTTAGCACCTCGGCTAGGGCCAGACTGACGAAGAGAAAGAGTGAAAGACACTTCAAAAGGGAGGGTGGATACCAGTCTGGTAAATGAGAACGCAAACTGTCTGGTTTAGGGGTGTGTGGCTCACTGATATCACAGGTGTAGTTTCAGAGAGGGAGGCACTTTGTTGGGGGTAGACAAAGAAAATGAGTCAGGCCAAATAAAGCTAGTGTTCTGCGCTGGCAGAGGGATCTGATACAATGCTTATGGCAATACTGCCACCTATAGGCCTGCTACGATACAGCATCCAGAGCTGGGATAAGATCAGATCATGGAAGCCGCATCAGAAATTGTTAAAAGAAGTTTGGTTGTGACACCATGATAAGCTTGCAAAACTGTCGTGAGATTCAGGTGTGGGTCTACTGAGATTTTGCACTGAATTAGGATAAGCATGCCATGAAGACACAGCAGATTTTTTTTATTAGTAGTAGGGTAGTAGTATAGTAGTAGTAGTATTTTACTAAAATGCAATAAATAAATGAAAGAAAGAAAGAAAGAAAGAAAGAAAGAAAGAAAGAAAGAAAGAAAGAAAGAAAGAAAGAAAGAAAGAAAGAAAGAAAGAAAGAAAGAAAGAAAGAAAGAAAGAAAGAAAGAAAGAGAAAAATGTAACCAGCTAGGTAACTAGTTATGATATAGCTGGGGACTACTTTCAGGCTCTGCGTAATATCATTGCGCCTGCTTCACCCATGGTACGGCAGCAAAGTTCCTTGATTATTACACTATAAGTATTCTCATAGCTTCATAAAATTAATGATGAACCACTGATTTCACATGGACTATTTTAATGATGTATGACAACCTTTCTATGCCTCAAAAATATATTTTTGGTTCCGAAGATGAACGAAGGTCTTATGGGTTTGTAATGACATGAGGGTGAGTAATTAATGACAGAAATGTTGCATCCTTCTTGTCCCCCTGACTTCGCTACAAAACACTCGGAAGTAGGATGACACTACACTCAAACTGCAGATAGAATAGTTCAATAGAGGAATTCTCTAATTTTAGTACTTCCAACTTATTTATTTTACTTGCCAAGGCATTATCGCTCATATTTGCTTACGTTTTAGGTTTTTCACCTAATATTTAGGTCTGTTTTATTTTATTTCAGCTTTATTTCAGTTTCAAAAACTAAGATGCGTCATCTTGCCTCGCAGTCATTAACTGTACTGAAAATGACTGTTATGAGTTTGTCTAGGCCAATTGTTTTATAATGGACTATTTTTAGCATACAGGTCAAATTATTAAAATTGAGAATTCAAATTCAAATGTGAAAAGTTTAATGACTGGTCATATTCATCTCAAAATATAGATGTACTTTATAAAAAAAGAATCATAACTGTATTCAGAATGATTTGTTATTCACTCACTTAACAATCAAGCGGACTGGAGAAAAAGGATAAGAATGTGTCTGATTTTCATCATCTTAATATAATTCATGTCTAGCTCTCAAACCCAAATTTCCTTTGTTTGAAGGGACACACACTTAGGGCTTTTCAAAACACTTAATATTCATCTCCAAGTGTGTCTATTGGATATTTAAAACTTTTCTGAGTGGTGAGAGACAGGGATTATATACCTGTGCAATTACCTCTTAGATCTAGCCATTGTTCCCAAACTGCACAGTAATTATACAGGTGATTGCCACCAGAGAAAAGCCATTGTTCAGACCACAAGTTCCATACAGCATCGTCATTCAGCAGTGGAGTTAGCCATTGACACCAACAGTAATCATCCTGTACATATTCAAGCATAATGACCACCCACACGCTCAAACCCATTCAACGACACCGTAATCACAAACATAACAGAACTATTCTGTATTAAACATGCATGCCGTACTATAGGTCGTTACGCACAAAGAACAGGGCTGAACTTTGTCCTTTGAGGGTTAGTGAAGAATGGAGAGGAGATCAGTATTCAGGCTGAGTTCCTGCCATGCTTCTATTAAGTAGGAGAGTGGCAGTCTGATTATCCACATTGTTGGCAGTGGTGGGAGTGGACTGTACTGGGCCATTTTTGCATTAACATTCTGATAAAATTTTCATAACTCAATTTGGCGGAGATTTGGATGTTGAGGACTGAGCACATCGGGAAAGCTCTCTAGTGCCTTTGCCTGTGCAATGCGCCATTCTCATGACAATGTCGGTCCCATGACAATATTGTGAGTCTTTTTGTTCTTATGCTGCTCATGTTTAGTCTATACTTGATTGAAGTCAATTTTGTTGCTCAGATGTTGCTTTTTATATCTTATGAGACACAGACAGTTATGGAGTTAGGCTGTTTAACATAAAAAGTAATAGTCCAAAAAATTTTTCTTATTGCACTTTTAGGCAAAGCTTTAAAAATTGCATGTGTGTTTTTGTTGATTTTCATATTTGATTTTATGGGTCATATAGTATGATATAGGAGAAAAGGAAAAAACATATACTTTTTTCAACAAAAAAATAGCTACTTACATAAAATGCATATAAATATCAGTCGTCACTCTGTAAATCTTTATAATATGTCTTAGTAAGACGATATTTAAATGCTTAGTTTTACAGTGGGGGAAAAAAAAAATTATTTGATCCCCTGTTGATTTTGTACGTTCGCCCACTGACAAAGAAATTATCAGTCTGTAATTTTAATGGTAGGTTTATTTGAACAGTGACAGACAGAATAACAACAAAAAAATCCAGAAAAACACATTTCAAAAAAGTTGTAAATTGATTTGCATTTTAATGAGTCAAATAAGTATTTGATCCCCTATCAATCAGCAAGACTTCTGGCTCCCGGGTGTCTTTTATACTTTTATACTAAGAGTTGAGATTAGGAGCACTCTCTTAAAGGGAGTGCTCCTAATCTCAGTTTGTTACCTGTATAAAAGACAACCTGTCAACAGAAGCAATCAATCAATCAGATTCCAAACTCTCCACCATGGCCAAGACCAAAGAGCTGTCCAAGGATGTCAGGGACAAGATTGTAGACCAACACAAGGCTGGAATGGACTACAAGACCATCGCCAAGCAGCTTGGTGAGAAGGTGACAACAGCGGGTGCGATTATTCGCAAATGGAAGAAACCCCAAATAACTGTCAATCTCCCTCGGTCTGGGGCTTCATGCAAGATCTCACCTCGTGGAGTTTCAATGATCATGAGAACGGTGAGGAATCATCCCAGAACTACACGGGAAGATCTTGTCAATGATCTCAAGGCAGCTGGGACCATAGTCACCAAGAAAACAATTGGTAACACACTGCGCCGTGAAGGACTGAAATCCTGCAGCACCCGCAAGGTCCCCTGCTCAAGAAAGCACATGTACAGGCTGTCTGAAGTTTGCCAATGATTCAATGGTCAGATGAGGCCAAAATCCAGCTCTTTGGCATCAACTCAACTCGGCGTGTTTGGAGGAGGAGGAGGAATGCTGCCTATGACGCCAAGAGCACCATCCCCACCGTCAAGCATGGAGGTGGAAACATTATGCTTTGGGGGTGTTTTTCTGCTAAGGGGACAAGACAACTGCACCGCATCAAAGGGACGATGGACATGGCCATGTACCATCAGGGCCAGGGCATTGAAAATGGGTTGTGGATGGGTATTCCAGCATGACAATGACCCAAAACACAGGCAACAAAGGAGTGGCTCAAGAAGAAACACATTAAGGTCCTGGAGTGGTCTTGCCAGTCTCCAGACGTAATCCCATAGAAAATCTGTGGAGGGAGCTGAAGGTTCGAGTTGCCAAACGTCAGCCTCGAAACCTTAATGACTTGGAGAGGATCTGCAAAGAGGAGTGGGACAAAATCCCAACAACAAGAAACGTCTGACCTCTGTGATTGCTAACAAGGGTTTTGCCACCAAGTACTAAATCATTATTTTGTGAAGGGGTCAAATACTTATTTGACTCATTAAAATGCCATTCAATTTATAACTTTTTTGAAATGCATTTTTCTGGATTTAAAAAAAAAAAAAGATTTATGGCTAGTAAAGTAAACCTAAATTGCTTCAGTCCAGTAAGTGTTCATCTTGAAATATTACTAGCCATTTAAAAGTAATGTAAATGAGGTATTTAACATATCTCACTTGTGCTTTTTCTGTTGATTAAGAAAAAGTGGATCTTTAAAGTAAAAAAAAACACTGTACAAGTTATATCTAACAACATAACAATCATAAAAGACATCAGGGTGCTCTTTTATTATCAGCTTGATATGCATCTCCATCACTTAATGTTCAAGTGACCTGTCAGGTAAAAGCACTGAAGATATTCCACAACAAAAGGATAAACAAAAACAAAGCATTGGCTTCTAAAACTGGAAGAATGAATGCAGTCAATGGTCTATGATTTTTTTCGTATAAATGCTGTGCATTACAATTTCATTAGCTAGAATTTTTCTGTGTGATTTTTTCTCTTTGAGTTGCATTCAAATCTGATTATTTATTTTGGGATTTTTGCCGTATTTGAGACATTCAAACACTAGCAGTTGTTTAGATCTATTCGATGAGTTTTAAAAATCACAGAATTGGAAAGGTCGTAGAAAGTTTGGATAACATGTAACATGCCTATATTTTCTTGAGTCAGATGCATCACTGATCATCAGTCTATCAGAGCTCGCAGCAATATGATCATATCTCATTACACATGTCTTTAGCCAAGCATTCACATAATGTATCTCATAACCTTGTACTTCAGTTACATCTGATCAAATGCACATTTTCATTTTGCTTGGTTGAACACATCATTTTTTGCTTAGTTGGAACAGTTTCTGCCAAAAAAATTACGCAAGCTTCATTCTGGATCCAGCCCTTACAAAGACCTGAGATGACCGAACACCTGAGACGAAAAAATGCCACCCCCCCCAGAAGAACTCAGATGATGCCAACACTCAGACATCATACAAAACTACAGAATGTCACATTTTATTATTGGGTGATTCAACACAGATGTTTTACCAGCTAAGAAGTTCAGCACTTTTAGTGTTTCATCCCTCTATCTGATGTGAGCATAAGTATTGGAACAGTTGCCTCACAGGTCTTTCTAAGTGATCAGAATCAGAATCAGAACCAGAATCAGAATCAGAAACAGAATGAGCTTTATTGGCCAAGTATGTTTACACATACAAGGAATTTGTTGTAGTGACAGAAGCTCCACAGTGCAACAGAAAGACAGTAACAGGACAGGACACAGGTAATGAAACACAATAACAGGAAATAGCCAATAACCAATGTACAAAGCAGCAAAAAATAAAATAAAAATAAAAATAAAAAATATATAATATATAATATAGGCGACTATGTATGTACAGGTCAAGTATGTGCAAATTAGAAATGAGAAAAATAAAAATAAAATAAGTGAGTGTGGTGAATGGATAATGTATTAGTTGTGTGTTCTACGTTTATTTATTGAGTGTTCATGAGATGTATTGACTGATCAGCTGTGTCCTGTTACATTAATTCTTCAGATATTAAAAGCAGGGAATGTGTTGTATCAGTTATATCCATTACTTCTGAATTCTGAATCTTGCATTCGATGATGACACACACAAACCAGGATGAAGACGAGGGAGCTGACTTTGAGAGAAAAGCAAGCAATTTGGATGCTAAAAGAAAAGACGAGTTACAGAAGTGTCATACATGGTAGAAAATGGAATGCTACAAGGGAGTGTTATAAGTCCTACACTTTATATGGCATGAGTAGATCATTATTTGTAGATGATAGGGCACTTTAGAAGCGTGGGGAAAATGTGGAATGCATGGTCAGGAATACAACAGCTTGAAAGTTGGGGATTGGAATGGGGGTCTTAAGTTTTCTGTGGAAGAGCCAAAAGTGATGGTTTTCTCTAAAAAGAAAAGCAAATATATTAATCTGAAGTTGTATAGGAATAATCTAGAGAGATTTGAAAATTTTGCTTGTTTGTAAATTTTAGTTTTATTTAATTTGAGTTAGTTTTATCTAGTTTTTAATGTATTGCATGTCTCATATTTAATAAAATGACATTTCATATCCAGCTGTTGCTCTCAGGCAACATTGTACCATCGTGGATCACAAGTATAGCCAAACCATCATATCAGTTATGTGGTTCCATTACGGTACAATGTTGCCTTGAGGCAATATGAAGTTTCCTAAAATACATTTGATGATATATAATGTAAAGTTATCATATCAAAACATTACAATCAGAGTTGTTTCAAGGTAAAAAAAATAAAAAATCAGCATAACCTTATCCTAATATGCACCTTATCCTTACAAGCATGCACATACACACACAAGCACATGCATGTAAAATCTCCTTCCCCACTAATGACACCTCACTGCTTGTGAAAGCTCAGAAAGCAATTTCTCTCAACAGAAAAATAAAATTGTGCAGATATAGTATCTGAATTACTATTTTTACAAATGCATTACAAAATTGAGCAAAAATGCAAATACATTTAGATAATTCTAACTCTTTTCCTTACAAATATCATATACTTGTATTATAACCTAGCAGGCCTGCATGGCCTCATGTGGTTCCATTACGATACAATGTTGCCTTGAGGCAACATTACGTTTTTTGTAATTTCCTAAAATACATTTGATGATATGTAATGTAAAGTTTTTGAAAATACTTATTTACTTAATAATGAAGGTGACTCAGATTTTTTTGCAGGCAATTATATGGATGGAAATTGATGATAAATGCACTTTTCATTGGAGAAAGTCATGTGACCACTTTTTTGCATTTGCATTGGTTAGTGTTTGAGATCTACATAGCATTTATTAATTAAATGGGTGTCTCATTTTATTAAAAACCCCTAAAATAAAGTATGTTGCCTGGAGGCAACATGGTACCATAGAGGGATATATATATATATATAATGGGTTTTTTTTTTTTACTAAAACGGGACTGTGACAGATGCTGTACATGGGAACTATAGCTCCAGAAGATGGCGGTAATGCAACACCAAGGATGCAAGCTGCGTTGAAACCTAAAGAATAAGAAGAAGAAAAATAAGTAGCAGTAAGCCTCCTGAACGCTAGATGGCTGCAGTCACAGCGAGTGAGTCATTCACAAACAGACCGTCCTGCGATCAGACTAAAACAATTCAACAGCGCAGCACTAAAAGCGGTAGGCTATGTTCATTGTTATAAATAAACGTTGTTTATAAAGTTATTTAGCAATACTGCGTTTGATTAGAAATACATACTGCTGATTTATAAGCTATATATTTGTATTCTATGCTTTTGACACAAGTAACGTTAGCCTCTTATCGCGTGACAGTGCAGAAAAGGGCCTGTGTTCCTCGACCTTAGTTTATTTTCCCAAAACATTATTCACAAATAAATTGTTTGCCGATTTATAAAACGGCTAATTAAGTAAAGCTAGAATAGTCACCAAGCTAGAGTATAACGGTACGTTGGGCCTATGCGTAGTCATGCGAAAGGCCTTAATCGTGAGTGTGTTTCAAAACACAATGGGCTTTATAAAAAAAACGTCCCAATGCGTCTATAATGCAACAGAAATGTTCAGTTCGAACTATTAAACGCACTTATGACCTGCAAAAATATTAAGTTCAAAGGAACTTGGCCTCAAATCGTCGACCCCAACGTACTTACGATGCCCAACATGTTTAATTCTCATTCAAATGATTCCCTAAACGTTAGATTCATAATAAAATGTTCGAATTGAAGATTAAAATGTTAGGACGCGCCTGTGATGGTCCAAACGTGTTTTTTTATTTTTTATTATTATTCTAATTATGCCTATTGTTGCTTAAATAATGTACAAAATAAATATGTTTTAAACCCAACCAGTATGTAGTGCATCTATTCTCTGCCGTGTTTATAATCTCTTCTTGTGTTATGCATTTCATTTCAGGTCACTCCAAAAAATGTCTGAACCACGAGCTTATAAGAATCCCTATCCAGACTACACTGGGCCTGGATGTGCACAAGACCTGTTTGACATGCAGGGAAATGTGAGTGATTCCAAAACATGACATGGGACCTCTTTAATTTACACATACTGTTTGTCTTAGAAATATTTGGAGTACCATAGCATATGAATATAATAAGCATTCATTACCTTCACTGAATTACGCTAATATGTGCTTTCAAGTTCATACATGTATTCATATCTTATTTATGAATTTTTTGCTCTGTGCAGTTGACCCAGCATTTTGCCAGCTGTATAAGCAGCAAGATCAGTGAGTTTCTGGCGATCATGGAGAATGGACTGAAGAACGCTGACCCCAGAGACTGTACTGGCTACACTGGCTGGGCAGGTGAGAATGCGCAAACGGGTGCATTAAAACCAGGGCTCAATTTTTGCCGGAACTGTATCCGGCACCTCCGAAATCCGATCCGGCACCTTATTTTGGCAGATCCTCCTCACGTGCCAATGAAAGACGTTTGTGCTGACCTATACCGTGCATATATTTCATGAAAAATCTATTATGAGCATGCTTGCCACACATCTACATTTGAAATAACGAACTCGAGCGTGCGAAAGACGTGACATGACCGAATGCGATACACATGTGTTTTCTCTTTACATTTAAGACAGACCGACTGTGCTTTTGCAAATACTCGCCAGGATGGCCATTTTGACGACTGTGAGTGCACAAGTATCGAGTGGCTTAAAAATAAGTGGAAATCATACATTTTTGTGACCATGCCATGACCCGATTAGACAAGTGAAATTTGTCAACTGTCCTGAAACGCAAGTGAAAGTCTTTGAACAGCGTGCAGCAGCGCTTGTAGTGCAGACGAGATGTGCTGATGAAGCCACTTTGAGAGAATGAATGGGAGAACACGTGGTACAGCTGAATTAGGGCTGCACAATGAATTGAATGCGATTTGCCATGCACATTTTGTCAGTAATGCCAGTTCTGTAATCAGCAGTAAAAAAATCGCAGACGATTTAACCGCATTTAATAACATGCTTTTACTTCAAACTCAATTCATAACGTATTGTCATAGTCGTGTGTTTATTAGTCACGTTGAATCAATGAAAGCAGTTAAATCTTCTGTTTATTCAGCTACCGCTATAGGGTTTTCCTGGATTTGTTCTGCGGGGTGTATTTGGAGCTTCCGCGAGAGAGCGCCCTCTGGCCTTCGGATGAAGATTTACTGCTGATCACAGAACCATGCTTCACTGAAAGATGCGCATGACAATCGCAGCTTCTGCCTGATTGCGATGTCATTTCGATTTATCGTTTAGCCCTAAACTGAATCACTCGTGCTGTTTTCAAATGACTGATTTAATCTGAAATGTTTGCAGGAATTTCCCTCATTATAAACTTGAAAGCTGCAGGAATGAGTAAAACTATGCGATATACACAATCTCCCACCGAAATTCAGGACCTGATTAAATATAACTATTATATAGAAATTTGTGAAACAAAATTCCATGACTTTTCCAGGCCTGGAAATTGCGGTTTTAAAATTTCATGGCAACTGATGCGCGTTGTTAATCACTTAATCTGGTCCACCAATGTGATTGCGTGAATGCTCCGTTACGTCTCCCTCCTCTAATCACATACCGGATCCGTTACCCTGCTTTGTTCTGGGACCTCGCAATTTACAAATTAAGCACAGATTAAAACTGAAATATTAATAGAAATTAAAATCAATCTATAGAAGGGTTTGTTTTAAAAGGGACATCAGATGCCAGTTTTCTACAAGTTGGTATGATTCTTTAGGGTCTTCATGACGTCTATAACATACTTTGGTTACAATTTCTCAATGGTAGTGTAACACAACACTCTTTTTACCGTGTCAAAAACAGCTCTGTTCATAGCAACCCGTTTCGGTGCCTGTCACTTTAAATGCTAATGAGCTACTGCTCACCACACCAGTCTCTCTGAGACTGTAAACTTTAGCCGCATTTGTAGTGGAACTTGCTTATTAGCACATTATTCGTAAAAAAAAACCTTATACTCACTTGTTCTGGAGGTGAAGGTGGATCACGAATGATTCACGTGAACATAAACACATTTAGGTAGATCAGGGGGCGCATTCCTTTCAAAAACAAAAGTAATCCTCCTGCATCTTCAGCGGCTCAGATGTCGGGTGTAAATGATGACTGCTATGTACAGTCTTAAGCCTTCTACACTGCACGATTTTAACAATCCTATAAGATCATTACAAATCGCACTGTGCGACATGGATCTAATAAACTTGGGTACGACATGTATGCAGACTTTACGATGATGATCGCTAGTGACTCGTTGGCTACGATGCAAGTCAATAGCGCTGGTCATTTACTCCCAGCACCTACCATCCCTGCCAGTTCAGAGACTCGAACCCGCAACCTTTGGGTTACAAGTCAGACTCCCTAACCATTAGGCGATGAAAGGAAGTCGTACAGGTTTGGAACGACATGAGGATGAGTCATGACAGAATTTTCATTTTTGAGTGAACTATCCTGTTAAGGGATGCACAGTATAAATTATTATTAGGGCCCATGACACTAAGGCGCAAGCCACTATTGATCCCCTAAGGATTATTTTTTCTTTTTCTCAAAAATCTGGGGGGGTTTTGGGGGCCTTAACATAAACTCTTGAAAATTAGCACACGTTGGAATCTGCTGCCATTAGGACGCCACAGAGGCTGGGACACGGGGATGGCACAGGGGCTCTACAGCGCCCCCTGGAACACAGTCAGAAAACTTGCTGCATATCTTATACATACTTGCACGTATACATATGAAACTCGGTACACATATAGAACTCATTGACCCAAACAACTTTCGCAATGTATGTCATAGGCTCCCCCAAACAGGAAGTTGGCTATTCAAGGCTGTGTAAAAATCGCATGCTCTGGAATTTGATATACTCCTCCAAGGATTTCCAACCGTTTGCCACCAATTTATTAAAGTAACCGTTTAAAAGATAATGTTAATCTCTAAAGTGGATTATCCAAACACTTCAAAACTTTTAATGAAGAACAAGTCATTCTAAGGAAACGTGCTTAGTTTCATGATTTTATAATGTTCTAAAGGCTAACAGGAAATTAAAAACTGTCAGACAGTTTAGCTGTCATTTCAGGCTGTAATACTAAGGTTGTCCACTGGACTCATAGGATAAAAATATTTTAAGCCTAATCCTACTACTATATTTTTGCATTCATTTTACTTTAGCTAGAATGAGAAATTAGTACATCAAATAAATTAATATGTACTATGCTGGTAATAGGGCTGTGCAATTAATCACATGCGATTGTCATGCGCATCTCATCAGTAAAGCCAGTTCCATGATTGGCAGTAAATTGCCATGACCTGCTTTCAAATGGAGCGGCATTTACTACACAGAGCCGTAGTTCACTGACAAGCTAGGCAATATCGCGTTCGTAATCAGAGATGAATCGCATTCAATTATGAACGTGAAATTTCCTATTTTGTCCGTGAACTATGGCTCCGTGTTGTAAATGCCGCTCCATTTGAAAGCAGGTGATGGCAATTTACTGTCCAAAATCAGTTTCGTGTGGTGCCTTCGTTCGCAAACGCTGCCTGTAAGTCATTGCCTGATAGGGCAGTGAGGCAACAAGTCAGCTGCCTAAGTTTTGGATGCAGCCCAGATCAATATCCCAGGGGTTTAATTGACTTGATGCTAGACTAAAAAGTGTTCCTTTTTTTTTTTTTTTTTTTTTTTTTAAGCAGTGTATATTGTTCTGTGTGTGTGTGTGTTTGCGTCTTGATCTTATAGTGTAACCCTTTCATTGCTGCAACCCTTAAATTCAGACTGCCAGAGGGTAACTGTAAATGCATGTGACCGCTGGGCACAGTTTTCCTGATGCCACCGGGGTGGCTTATGCACTGTGATGGCTTGGGCCGGTCAACGCTGCTTGCAGCTTTAATTGTTTATACTACTACTTATGTTCATGGTTGTATGTCATAAAACTAATTGGCCTGCATTGCTAAGTCCCTCCTCCCTCAACTGCAGGCATTGCCCTGCTCTACCTGCATCTCCACAGCATCTATGGAGACACCGCTTTGCTCCACAAGGCTCTGGACTATGTCAGCCGCAGTCTGAGGAGTTTAACCCAGGGCTGGGTGACCTTCCTGTGTGGGGATGCAGGGCCACTGGCTGTTGCTGCGGTGGTCTATCATCGACTCCAGAAACCTCATGAGGCTGAGGAGTGTGTGAACAGGTCTGATATGCATATATACATATACATACATACATACATACACACACAAACACTTGCCCTTGTCATCATCACTGACCCATGTAAACTTGATAAACATGAGAAATTTAAACTTAAAGTAGGAGAGTTAAAGGGATAGTTCACCCAAAAATGAAAATTATGTAATTAATACATACATAGTTTGCGTGTGATATTCTCCAAAATGGTGCCAAGGTGACGTGAAGGACGTTATCCAGTTGTTGAATAAAGTAGGTTTTTTTGTTGTTGTTTTTGCGCACAAAGTATTCTCGTAGCTTCGAACCCATGATGTCACATGGATTATTTTACTGATGTCCTTGCTACGTTTCTAGACCTTGATCGTGGCAATACTATGCTGTCTACGGGAGGGTCAGAGAGCTCTCAGAATTCATCAAAAATATCTTAATTTGTGTTCTGAAGATGAACGGAGGTCTCACGGGTTTGGAACGACATGAGGGCGAGTAATTAATGACGGAGTTTATTTTTGGGTGAACTATCCCTTTAAATATTTAATTCTGTCCAAAAAAAAGAGATTATGGAAGGAGCAACTATTAAAATGATTTTTTTTTGTCGGCTGTCCTCGTTGAATCTAATTTCCTTTGGATTGCTGGCTTGTTTAGGACTTGTTTAGAACTACTTTAATAACATTGCGCTGAATTCTCCCAAGAGCTGGTGTTCATTAAAAATCTAATCCTAATACTCCAGAATGAGGGTGACATGTGGAAGATTTCTTGGTCCGTAGGGCAGCGCAGCACTTTGTTTCCTGTTTCTCTTTCTCTGTCTTGACAGGGTTTCATTCCCATGGGATCTTATTGTGATCTATTTGCTCAAATGTTTCCAGGCTGTTGCATTTTCACCAGTCAGTAGTGCTGGGAAACGGCAGGCTTCCTGATGAGCTGCTCTATGGCAGAGTGGGCTACCTTTACTCCCTCGTCTTCATTAACCAGCAATTTCAGCAGGAGAAGATCCCCATACAATACATTCAACAGGTCAGTCGCAATTCATTTGTCCTCAGACCTGACCAAAACACATGACCTCATATTTTAACACAGGATACATGACTAGAATGAGTTATATATGATAAAGGCAATATGTTGTACTCAACGTGATGAAAATCTATCCTTTTATTAGATCAATAAATGCCCCTAGTCTTGGAGAGAAAAAAAAGTGATAGTTTTTCATTAAAATGTAATATTTCTCACTCTCTAATATTGCTTCTGTCATCTGCTGATGTAACCAAGAACATGCAGACAGTGAAAAATATCCAAAATATTAGTATATATACAAAAAACAAAAGAGAATTTTGTAATCTAACTTTCATAATCCAATCAAAATGTATAAAACCAAGCTTAAATTATTTTAGTGTTTAAAATTGTGTTTTTAGTGACTTTCTAACGAAATGTAGATAGCAGGCTAGATGACTAGTATACACCATCCAAAGTTTGTTTTGATGGAAATTAATATTATTTTGAATATATAGAATATTTTTGTTGATAGAAATGTTTCTATTCAGCATGGAACGAAATTGATCAATTTATTAAACTGAACAAAAGTGGTAGTAAAAGCATAATGAAACCAGTTTTCTATTTCAAATAAATCTTTTGAACTTTTATATTCATGCATCACGGATTCCACAAAAATATTCATTAGTGCAGTTGTTTTCAACATTGATAATAAGAAATGTTTCTTGAGCACCAAATCAGCATATTAGAATGATTAAGGTCCGTGTGACATTTAAAGAAAATTCAGCTTTGCATTAAAATTAAATTTTAAAACGCATTACAATTAGAAAACGGTTATTTTGAGTTGTAATAAAATTTTATATTACTGTTTTTACTCTATTTTAAAAACATTAAAAAGTTTACAATCGCCAACCTTTTGAACAAGATTATATATTTTGAAACGGGCAATTGACAGTTAACCTATAAACTGCTGGCGGTCTTTAAATATTGACCAGTTAACAAGCCTCGATTATATAAATTAGTCTAAAAATAATTTGAATATATAGTAATTTATATATATTACATATTTAGAAATGTCCCTTTATGGAAGTTAAATGCACTTTATGGAAGTACATGTTTTGCTTTTGATTCGGTACATGATCATGCATTTATTTCAGATCTGTGATGCAGTGCTGGCTTCAGGACAGAACCTGTCTCTGAGGAACAAGATCCAGGAACAAACTCCTCTCATGTATGAGTGGTATCAGGAGGAGTATGTGGGTGCCGCTCATGGCCTGGCAGGGATCTACTACTACCTGATGCAGGTGAAGTCAATCACTCATGATACCTTATTGACTGAGGAAGCAGCAAATTTAGGGAAATAACTTCACCACTTTGGTCGAAGTAATTTAAACAAATGAATTATGTCTCCCTATAGCCTGGCTTTGTGGTTGGCGAGGAGAGGGTTTACCATCTAGTCAAACCCAGTGTGAACTACGTGTGTCAGCTGAAGTTTCCATCAGGCAATTACCCACCTTGTGTCGGAGATTCTCGGGATCTTTTGGTGCACTGGTGTCACGGCACTCCTGGAATTATCTACATGTTGATACAGGCTTTTAAGGTACAAATCTCCATGTCAGCTCATAATACATCTTTGTCCTCTGGATTTTTATGTGAATTACCACTTAAAGTACTGGTCTTATATATATATATATATATATATATATATATATATATATATATATATATATATATATATATATATATATATATATATATATGGTTCTGATTCAATGTTATTTAAGAATTGAGACACTTGCTAAAATGAAATGCATTAGTTTTGTTTATTTAAATATTTAATTTTATCGCAGGTTTAATGAACTATAGTAACCCTTCTCTGAATCAAAACATTTCTTATTTGCGATGTTTTAATGTGTGTGTATATATATATATATATATATATATATATATATATAAGGATTTTTTTTTTTAAGGATAAGTTCACTTCCAGAATAGAAAAGTTCATGTCTGTCTTCAGTTGCAAAGAAAGTAAAGTTTTTGAGAAAAACATTCCAGGATTTTTCTCCATATAGTGGACTTCAATGGTGGCCAATGGGTTGAAGGTCTAAATTGCAATTTGAACGCAGCTTCAAAGGGCTCTACACAGTCTAGTGAAACGATCTTTCATTTTCTTTAAAAAATAAACTTTTAACCACAAATGCTCTTGTAATAGCTCGACCTCACGTATTGCGTAATCTCGCACGCGTGATGCAGGCGTAAGTACCGACCCAGTGTTTACAAAGCGAACGAAAGTCAAATGCCCCTGTACAGAAAAAGTAAAATGGCGATGTCGGACATTTTGAAGTTGGAGAAGAAAATAAGATGCTTTTCTCCCTTCCCTACACTTTTTTTTTTTTTTTTTTTTTTTTTTTTTTTTTTTTTATAGAAAATGACTGATTCGTTAGATAAGACCCTTATTCCTCTGCTGGGATTGTGTAGAGCCCTTTAAAGCTGCATTGAAACTGAAATTTGGACCTTTTTTATGTAAAAGTTTTAGGTCATTAGTAGAGCCCGGCCGATACATCGTTTTGCAGATTTTTATCGGCCAATATGTGCCTGTCACAGATATATCGGTATTGGTGAATATGCAGCCAATACATTTTTTTTACAGAACATATAACGCAGATGGAATGCTTCTAAGTGGTGTAATTACTTAGTTTGTCCAGCAGAGTGCGCTCCATTGTTTGTTACTGGCGATCCAGGTCACTGTAGTGTAGAGAGATGCGTAGATGAGCTCAAACCCGAGTTTGCTACTTCAGATAAATTATCCGCCCGCCACCCACCCGCACCTATATTTGATTGTCACATTACAATGATTCTAATTCTTAGCTTTGCATGATGATATGATGAGTGGATGGTTCATTTTTAACAGCAGATTCAGTGGCGTTAGAGCTGATCTGCGCATCACTGCACACGTCTGTGGCGCATTACGGCTCCACGGCCACCGGAGCTGATCGCGACCACCGAGTAATGCTTGTTTATCGTTTCTGAAGCGTCCTAGAACTCATGCTTATCACATCGGTCACATCACATTTCCTAAGTCGGCATGCTTTGTCAGTACAGTCAGTAATGTAGCAGATTGAAAAGTTAGTATCTGTTAGCTAGTGCGGTGGTGGCTTGAGTCTGTTGATTTGTCACCTAGTTGGTGAGACGCAATGCTATAAATTAAGTAAACAATGTCCCCATATTTTACTCTCACAATAAGCTTGGCATACTCGTTTGCTACATTAATTGTGCCCTAAGGTTTCCACAATGTGGAAAATGCAGACGGAAGCATGGAATCCAGTCATAAGAATGTAATTTACTGTATAACACGGAAAAGTTTGATGAACCTATATTTGAAGCATCATGTTTGAAGGAAACCAGCCACTGCCCATCACCTGCAGAGTACCATCCCAAAAGTAAAGTGTGCTGGTAGCACCCTCATGCTGTGGCCCTGTTTTTCAGCGGCAGGGACTGAGGGACTTGTCAGAGTAGAAGAAAAGATCAGTGCACCAAAATACTGAGAGCCTTAATGAAAATCCAGTCCAGAGCATTCAGAACCTCAGACTGGGCAGAAGGTTCAGCTTCCAACAGGACAACGACCCTAAGCACACAGCGAAGATAACAAAGGAGTGGCTACGGGACAACTCTGAATGTTTTTGAGTGGCCCAGACTTGAACCCGATTGAACATCTCTGGAGAGATCTGAAAATGTCTGTGTACCGATGCTCCCCATCCAACCTGATGGAGCTTGAGAGGTCCGGCAAAGAAGAATGGGAGAAACTGCCCAAAAATAGATGTGCCAAGCTTGTAGCATCATACTCAAAAAGACTTGAGGCTGTAATTCCTACCAAAGGTGCTTCAACAAAGCATTGAGCAAAGGCTGTGAATACTTTTTTTTATAAATTTGCAAAGATTTCAAACAAACATTCACGTTGTCATTATGGGGTATTGTTTGTAGAATTGAGGAAAATAAGTCTGTAACATAACAAAATGTGGCAAAAGTGAAGCTCTGTGAATTCTTTCCGGATGCTCTGTACCTTTATGAGCAAAATTGATGGCGTATTTTAAGTTCGTTCATTCAAGTTGTTTCCAATGCAAGCGATCGAACTGGTGCCTCCATGTCCTGTAAAGCATGCTTTAGTTCCTCTCTGCACAGACGATTGGATATGCATCTAACAGCGCACATTTATCTAGGTTAAACATTTAAACTATCATTGTGATATGCTTGACCTGTTTTATATTTATAGATTTTATTTTAGGCAAGTCGTGATGAATTGAGAAGGCTAAACTTATCAAACGGGCTATGATCAACTCGCTGGCTGCTTGGTCGTTACTTTAAAAAACAAACGCTCGTTTAATGAACATCTTGAGGCATCTTGGAGACGTTGCCACAGTTCTTCTAGATTCAGTCTGTCTCAGTTTGTTCTGTTTCTTCATGTGATTCCAGACAGACTGGATGATGATCAGGTCTCTGTGTGGAGCACTGGCTGTTGTCAGACTCTCACTGAATTATTACAATTAATGGCAAAAGAAATGTTTGGAAACATAAACTGATATAAATAACTGACTTAAAGCCATTTTTTTAGTTGGTGAAAATACTCGTGTTCAAATGTCACCACTGTAAGTTATTTATTTTTATTGATTTTCTGGACCAGCAGAAACTGTAGTTTTTAGCTCTTGGTATTACAGTGCCATCAAGTGCGAGTAAACATTACACACGAGCAGACATGCAGAAGCCTAAAAAAAACAACATTTCCTCTCCAGGTGTTTGGTGTGAAGCAGTATCTGGAGGATGCGCTGCATTGTGGGGAGGTGATCTGGCAGCGGGGTCTGTTGAAGAAGGGCTACGGCCTCTGTCATGGAGCTGCTGGAAACGCTTATGGCTTCCTGGCCCTTTACAAGATCACCCGGGATCCCAAACACCTCTTCAGAGCCTGCATGGTGAGTCTGACCCCTCTCAACCTTACAGTATACACCGATCAGGCATAACATTATGATCACCTTCCTAATATTGTGTTGGTCGCCCTTTTGCTGCCAAAACAGCCCTGACCTGTCGAGGCATGAAATCCACTAGACCCCTGAAGGTGTGCTGTGGTATCTGGCAGCAGATCCTTTTAAGTCCTGTAAGTACAGGGCTCGCAAAACTTCAAAATCCCAGGTAGCCTTTCAGGCAGGTACTCTTCAGATTTTGGTAGCCCGGAAGTTAATTTAACTAGCCCAAATAAAAATAAAAAAAATGTAATTTTTTTTATTTTTAATTAAAAAATTATTTTTTTTAAATATAGTAAGTGAGAGAGGAGTCTAATCGTCAATCAAAAATATTTTCAATACACAAATATGAAGGAATTTGATTTCACTATTTACAATACCCATTTTAAGAGCTGCACAAGTAAAATTAACACAGTATGAGCGGGGTTGGACAATGTCTATGGTAACATACAGTATTAAAGTCAAACAGGCGTGCACATCCCAACCTCCCAGATCGGGCTCAGGTGCAGGACAACTGAGGAACTTGAACAAAGAAAAAGGAAAGAAGTCCGCACACTGAAAATAACTGCTCCAAATGAATTTATTAACAGCAACGTTTCAACCCTCAGGTCTTCATCAGGCTCAGCTATTTTCAACATACAATATTAAGCCATAAAATTGCATGATTGACAGTTCAGATACAGGTTTGTCTTATACAACAGCATTTCAGCCTTAGACCATTTTTATGAAAAGGGATAAATCAAGCATATAAATTATATTAAATTAAAACTAATAAATATTACTGTCAAATTGTTTAGATTTTTAGAAGGCACATTAACTTTCTCATTTACAACTGTGTTTGCTGCTTAAAAACAATGGTCAATATTTGCATTGATCTGACCATACAAGAAAGGCTTATTGGAAATGCAAACTCATTCTCTGCTACGAGGTGGCGCTTTAGGAGTGGCTTAATATAGCGGTTTCCCAGCAGAACATTGCCCAAAGCATCACACTGCCTCCGCTGGCTTGCCTTCTTCCCATAATGCATTTTGGTGCCATTTGTTCCCCAGGTAAGTGACGTACACGCACACAGCCATCCTCATAATATAAAAGAGAACCTGATTCATCAGACCAGGCCACCTTCTTCCAATGACAGCTTCGCCTTCTTTCTTCTGACGACTGGAGATTGGGAACACCCCACAAGAGCTGCAGTTTTGGAGATGCTCTGACCCAGTCGTCTAGCCATCACAATTTGGCCCTTTTCAAACTCGCTCAAATCCTTACACTTGTCCATTTTTCCTGCTTCTAATACATCTACTTTGAGGACAAAATGTTCACTTGCTGCCTAATATGTCCCACCCACTAACAGGTGCCGTGATTGCGATAATCAGTGTTATTCACTTCACCTGTCAGTGGTCATAATGTTATGCCTGATCGGTGTCGATGTTATGTAGATGGGTCATCATGAAAAAAAAACATTTTTTAATAGACGTTTAGGACATTTATTTATTTTTAAAGGAACCGTAGCAATAAATAGTCATGAAATACTGCGTTGTTTTTAATTCAGGAGACTGCAATGATTAAAAGAGTAAATCCCTGCATGAAGCAAGGTGTTTATCCACATGTGAAGAATTTCTAACCACTTCAGCGAAATGACTTTGTCTCTGGGTTAATTTATGCATATTCTGTGCGACACATGAAGGCTGTTATAAATCATTGTGCTGTCAGGAGGGACCTGTCATTGCCTGTTGTGTGTACAGAGGTATGATGGGATTTGATTTCTTCTCTTCTGCAGTTTGCAGACTGGTGCATGAATTATGGAAAACATGGCTGCCGGACTCCAGATACACCGTTCTCACTGTTTGAAGGTAGAGTAAACATTACACATGCATATCTACACTACCATTGAAAAGTTTGGGGTCGGTAAGATTTTTTTTATGTTCATGTAAGAAGTCTCTTATGCTTACATAGGCTGCATTTGTTTGATCAAAAATGCAGTAAAACCAGTAATATTTTGAAATATTTATACAATTTTCAATAACTCATTCTGAAATGCTGATTTGCTGCTCGAGAAACCTTTCTCATTATCTAGGTAGATTGGTTTGACTCTTGAATAATAATTAAATGCTTCCCTGTTTGTCATATTTTCTCATGAAGGGATGGCAGGCACAATTTATTTCCTGGCTGACTTGCTGCAACCAACTAGAGCCAAGTTCCCTGCTTTTGAGGTGTAAAGGTAAAACATCTGCTTTTGAATGTTTAACTGTATAGGCATTATTATTATTAATTAAAACTCTTGTTAACATCAAAGTTTCTCATTCCAGACTGTTCCAGATGACTGAGCTTCTTTTGCTTGAGCTTCCTCGAGCTGGAAGAATGCGTCCTCTGATGGTGGAATAGTCTGCATGCCCCGAATCTGTCACAATTCACGCTAAGTCTTATGAGAGGTTCTGTACATGTGGAGAAAAGTATGCGGGAAGGTTATTTTCACATTAATGGACAGTGGATGGGAATCTAGGCTGTATAGATGAGTGTTGCTTTGGAGCTATAAGGGGAAGCTGTTTTAAATAGTTCAATATGCTTTTGTTTGGTGTCACGTGTTTGTTAGTATTATTTTAATGACTCATTGAAAATGAACTGTTTTGATGTGTTTGTAAGGATATATTCTGATATGATAGCAAGGTAAAGTTTAAAGGATTAGTTCACTTTCAGAATAAAACAATTCCTCAATTTACTCACCCTCATGTCATCCAAGATGTCTTTCTTCAGTCGAAAATAAGTGACCTTTTTTGTTGTTGTTGAGGAAAACATTCCAGGATTTTTCTCCATATAATGGATTTCTATGGTGCTCAATGGATTGAAGGTTAAAATTGCAGCTTCAAAGGGCTCTAAATGATCCCAACCGAGGAATTGTCTAATCAAGCGAAACGATCAGACAAAAAAAAAAAAAAAATTTCAATCACAATTACTCGTCTTGCTCTAGCTCTGCTTGCACATGTGTCTTTGCGCATTTTGTAATCACGTTGGAAAGGTCACGCGTGATTAGCTCTTCATCTGTGTATTTCGGTTAAAGGCAGGGTAGGATGAAAAACTCCATTTAATTTTCTCCAACTTCAAAATCATCTGACATTGTTGGTTTACCTACTTTGTAAAGGGCATTTGACTTTTTGCTCGTTTGCTTTGTAAACACTGGGCCGGTACTTTTGCTTGCGTCACACATGTGTGATTACGTAAGTACATTAGGTCAAGCTATTACAAGGTGAGTAATTGTGGTTAAAAGGTATGTATGTCCTTAGTCCTAGAGCCCTTTGAAGCTGCCTTGAAACTGTAATTTGGACCTTCAGTCCATTGAGCACAATAGAAGTCCATTATATGGACAAAAATCCTGGAATGTTTTTCTTTTCAACTGAAAAAAGAAAGACACGAACAACTTGGATTTACATGGGTGTGAGTAAATTATCAGTGACATTTTTATTCTGGACGTGAACTGATTTTTAACATCTTTTTGAACAAATGACAGCTTTAAGGTAACATTTCAAATGCAGTGTTGATATGATTTCTGTGATGTTAATGCTTTGCTTTCTGTATTAGTAATGTATTTTTCCCTTTTTTATCTCTTGATAATACTAGTAGCTATATCAGAGGATGTGCTGCAAACATGATTTTGTTTTAGGTGTTCCACCTAAAAAAAAATAATGTATGTTTTAGCGTTTTGATTTGCCTTTTTCATCATAATTTGTACATTTTCATGTGCTCAGCAATAAAAAGTAAGGAAAACAGGATTTTATATCTGAAAGGTGGTCTGTTTACATTCTCATATCACATTAACAATATCAAGTCTTTTGGAGGGGGATTACCACAACTTTCTTCCACTAGATGGAGCTGTTTAATATGATTTAGTACATATCTTTGGTGATCTTTTCATTTAGCTGTACTTTCTGTAGCTAAGCCTGACTTTACTGCTGAATGAAGATCATCACAGACCAAAATGTAGACTATAGCACAATTCGGCTCTCAATCCAGAGGTCTTTGTGTATTGTATATACATGGGGATGTTTTTGTGGGTTTGCAAATTGTAAGCAATTAATTAATTATTATTGTAATGAAAATTAGCTTTTGATTTAAAAATGTGAATTGGAAGCATGTTCACTAGTGCTGAGCGAGTTAAGGAGTACATACAAAGATGAGCGAGTTAAGAAGTCATTTACTCTCACTTGAATCCAAATAAGGCTCATACTTTCTAAAGGGCTGATGGACCATGCTTGGCCCATATGACGGCTTATTTTTTAAACGCTGGTTGTCTCCGTGTTGCTTCCAGCTGATCCGAGGTCAGTCTCGCTGTGTGTGGGGTGTAATTGCACCAGCAGTCTCAGACATCTGAGGAACTGAGCTGTGTAACCTGAGAAGCCGCTTTACGATCTGGAGTTTGCTCACTCTGTTGGACGTGGGGGTGTAAAGGGCTGAGATGTGTCAACCGCCCTTGAGGTACTACCGACCCTCTCAGAGAAACTCTACACCTCCTAAAAGAATGACTAAATATAGAGCTCATCTGCCCAGGGGCGAGGTCTTCAGCTCCATGACTTCTTCAACATTTGGAGGGAAGAGTCCATGTCTCTGGGCAGGACTGGAATGTCTCTGCATTGACTGCTAGCTTGTAGTAACGCATCTAATTAACTGAAGGACAGCATGAAAATACAAAATAAAATACTGCATTATGATATGGTATATGGATATATAGTGATTGTTGTTAAAAATGTTGAGGTCACTAAGATTTATTTTTATTAAGACTTTTATTCAGAAACAACACATTAAATTGATCAAAAGTGACAGTAAAGACAAAAAACAAAAAAAGTTATATTTCAAATTAATGCTGTTCTTTGAAATGTTTTATTTTTCAAAGAATCCTGAAGAAAAAAAATATGGTTTCCACAAAAATATTAAGCAAACATTGATAATTATAAGAAATGTTTCTTGAGCAGCAAATCATAATATTATAATGATTTCTGAAGAATCATATGACACTGAAGACTGGAGTAATGATGCTGACAATTCAGCTTTACCGTCACAGGAATAAATTACATTGATAAAATATTAAAATACAAAACAGTTGTTTTAAATTCTGATAATATTTCACAATATTGCTTATTGTATTTTGATCAAATAAATGCAAGCATACAAGACTTATTTCCCAAACTTTGGAAAAGTATGCATGTTTTGTGAATTAAATATTCCAACTTTTATTTTAATTGCTGTCTTTACAGCTCTTACATTGCAAAACCATTAACATTATTTTTCATTTATTGATAAAATGACAGGGAATGTCGTTTTTATTTTTTTCCTAATATTTAAAAAAAAAAACGCTTAGCTAAACTTTATATTCTTAACGTTTAAAAGAAAAAAAAATTAAAAATTTTTTGTGTAATTTTTCAAAGTTAAAATTAGTGCTTTGAGGCAAGCGCGCTACTGTATTTTTGGGAAAAACCAACGCAGCCGTGTGTGATTTATTTAGCTGGGCTGTTTCCCAAAAGCATCTTAAGCTGATCGTAGATCCATTGGTGGGAACAGGTCTACTATAGGCTTACGATGCTTTTGGGAAACGCAGCTCAGTTCATTTAGTCAACTTAATGTAGTCCATGTACAGCCCAAAAACATCACAGCATATCACATGTGAAAGTAGAATGAGATGGAAAAAATGTTAATGAGCTTTTCACCAGAAATACTGTAATGTGTGCACTGTGGTGCTACAATCACGGCTGAAAATTGTTGACAACATAACTCATGAAAAACACAGAGCAACACTGTAAAAGACTGATCTGCTAACTGCACGGCTGTTTGTTCTAGCTGTTTCACCAGGATATTTTCGTAGTGAACATACACCTCGTATTTGTAGTGACATTTAACCCTCATGTTGTGTTCTGGTCGCTTTTACTCGGAGGATATTATTTTTCCTGAAAATGCTAGTTAATGTTATTGCACTGGCCTAAAAGTTACTGATTTGTTCACACAACTTAACAACTTTCCAAAAAAAAAAGAGAATTTTTGTACTTTTTGGGGATTTTTACCCTACATTTTAGATTTAGAAACCTAGAAAAAATCTCTCATTAATATTACCACCAAATCTTGGATTCAATCTTTTTGTCAACTTGTTTTCTTTCAATTAGAAAATTGATTATAGGCCTCAGTGATCATACTGTGAAAATAGGCTTTGTTTTTCCCAGCTTCCCATATAACCATAAGTGGCTGAGACCTCCATATGCAAGTTAAAAATATCAACACTGTAATCAAAAGCCTTCCTGAGATGTTGTGTCGGCTTCAATGCATGCACATAGCAGGTGACAATCAGGCTTTACATTCAATCCTCCCTGACTAAGGATCAAAAAGTGAAGAAATCATGTCAATAAAGACACAATACATCAAATTAAAGTGCTGACTAAAGCCAAGGGGACTTACAGGCAGCTTGGAGCGTAGTCTAAAAATACAGCTGCACATGTACATTGGAGAAAGCAGCAGCCTTCCTCTCAACTTGACCTAAGAAAGTTAAAGAAGTTCCACGGCTTCGCAAGATCCGCCCCGTGACATCATTAGCATAGCATAAATAAGAAGGAGCTTCTCCATGGCTCAGGACCACTCTCCTGGGACTCCGGCTTCTTGACTTCTGCCCCTCTGCTCCTGCACCCCAAAACTCCATCATGGTGTGTACTTGGATTACTCTTGCTATTTTATGGTACCTTTTTCGTGTTCATCTGGCTCAAAAACCGGCAATAAGCCCACTCAAATGAAGTAGGACACCTTTCTTCAATTTTCAAATTCACTTTGGCGGGGCAAGACAATGGTGTCATATAAAGAACCCCAGTCTGTTTGTCACTGTTAAAGAGAAAATCATGCAGCTGGTTTGTTCCCTTGCTGGATATATGTGCACTTTAGAAACCGTTAGTTTGCTCATGTCCAAAAAGGGCTTATGTTACTAAATGTCTTTTAAAATAATTCCTATTTCAGAGTAGTGTGTATTGTGAGATGGGATTGATCCATTGTTGTCTTTCTGGCAGGCTGGAGAATTCTCTGCTGACCAGATTGAGGGTGAGTCTTCACACATAAGAGTTTATGATGATTGGGAAATGGTTTTATGACTATAGTACTCATTGTTACCAATGTAATGGGAAATGTATAATGCCATGAATTAAGGAAGGGCAATTCTTCCTCTGTATAACAAAAAAAAAAAAAAAAATACACGTACTTTAGCTTAAGTTCAGTTGCTTCCTTAATTTTTTACGTATAATCAAATTGGCTGTACAGGTCATTTGACCTTATGTTAAATTGATGTAAAAAAAAAAAAAAAAAAAAAAAAATCACAACATAGCACCAGACTTAAAAAAAAAAGTAAAATAAATTATAACAAAAAAAAAATTAAGTTGAAATTGATCCTAAATGTCCTAAATAATAACTTTATATATATAAAGACATTTTTATAAATGAATGAATGAATAATAGATTTAAAAATGATTTGTATTGGAGAATATCTCTAATAAATACCAAAATATTGCAAATGAGAAAAATACTTTTTTGGATTATTATTATTACTTTTATTAAATGTATTACAATTTCTTGAAAATTAAAAATACATCTCATAATTTATTAAAATTCATATATGTTGCATTTTGAAGTGTAGACTGCTCAGGAACCTTACACGTTTAGTTTTTTTTTTTTCACTATGTAAGGTAAATCAATGTAAATTGATTAATTATAGTTTAATTTAGTGCGTCTGTCGAGTGATTATTTGCCGTACCATGTTGTGATGTTGTAGTCAAAATATTTATTATCCAAAGCCTACATTTATTTCTCTACAGAAAGAATTCATGATTACCAAACCTCCCGGGTAGTTGACAGCACGGAGTTGCTCATTTAGGTTCAGAAAGTATGCGGTTGGTTGTGGGTGTAGGTTACGTTGCTGTCAGCATTCTTGTATTTGACTTGGGTCAGTGGTAAAGCACCGCAACCATGTATGGCAAAGGCTACTTTCTCTGAGGGTATCGCCTGTCATGTCACGCATTAAGTGACTTCATGCACAGCTGCTGGAGTACAGAAGTCGTAGGATGCTATTTTTCTGTCAGCAGATCACTTTCAACTTGGTCTCCCTCACGGCCCATGGAAATGCAGTTGCTAAGATCTTTTTAAATTGGCTTCCTTCCTCCTCTGCTGCATGTGCAGTTGGCAAAGGAGGGATGTGGGAGAGGAGGCACTGCTAAGATACTAAGTTTCCTTGACTTTAAAGCTATGATGTCCCTAAACTGTTGTAAAATAAAATAAAAAATTATATTTATTTTTATTTATACTTAATTTTTGTCTGGTGCTATGTTGTGAGATTCATCTGTTTTATGCATTCCTAGTTTGTCCTATTTTGTCAAATTATGACTTTATGATCCACCCTTAAAATGTCTATCTACTTCCAGATAACCTTCCTTTGTCCTTCTGTTACAGACTTCAAAGAGGCCTTTGGTCTCTTCGACAGAGTTGGTGACAGCAAGGTTGCCTTCAACCAGGTTGCTGACATCATGCGTGCCCTGGGTCAGAACCCCACCAACAAGGATGTGAAGACAATCCTGGGTGACCCATCTGCTGACGGTAAGATATTTACTAAAAAGGAACGGACCTAATTCTAAATGCTTTACAACCCCTCACTGATTTGTGATGTATGTGTGGAACTATATGCACACAGATATGGCCAACAAAAGAATTGACTTTGATGCTTTCCTGCCAATGCTGAAGACTGTTGATGCCATCCAGAAGGGTACCTATGATGACTACGTTGAGGGTCTGCGCGTCTTCGACAAAGAGGGCAACGGCACAGTGATGGGCGCTGAGCTGCGCATTGTGCTCTCAACACTGGGTGAGTGAAGATGAAATTATGTAGTTCACACCATGCATGGGAAAGAAAATTACATAATATACTCTGCTTACACAACAAATTACTGTGTCTCGGCACAGTGATCAGATGGTAATATCATGGTATTTTGATTGATCGTTCAAAATAACTTTTCTATTTTTTATATATTTTAAAATGTCATTTATTGCTGTGATGCAAATCTGAAATATCAGCAGACATTACTTGTCTTTAGTATCGCATGATTCTTCAGTTCTTCATTCTAATATACTGATTTCGTATTATTATCAGTGTTGAAAACAGTTGGGCTGCTTAATATTTTTGTGGAAACCATGATGCATTTTTTTATATATATATATATATATATATATATATACATATATATATATATATATATATATATATGTATTAATACTTTTTTTAAATACATTAATGTACGTACATGTTTTGTATTTATTTATTTACTTATTCATTCATTCATTCAAATAAATAAATAAATGATTGATTGATTGATTGATTATGGTTATGAATGATGAATATATGAATTTTATTAAGAGTACTGAATTATTACCATATTTCTAAACAATTGTTGCCTTATTTTATATAGATAGGTACTCTTACCATGGTACATTCCAAAAAAGCAGTAATACTGTGGTACTTTTTATTAAGCAAAAAGTATCAAAAATAAATTATTCCTAACCAATACCTTTTGTGGCACCAACAGGTGAGAAGATGAACGAGCCTGAGATTGACTCTCTCATGCAGGGACAGGAGGATGAGAACGGCAGTATCCACTATGAGGGTACGTTTTTGGATAAGCCTTTCCGATTGAACCCTTCTAGCTTCTTTTAGGACGCATTGCATAACAGTGACTAGTACTGAGCCTTTTCGGCACTAATTAAAATGATATAATAAGCTCACCTGCCACTGAATCATTACGAGCATTATTTTTAGCAGCCACCTCAGGCCTTGTATGGCGAGCCAGTAGGGATGATCATTCCTTATGCATGTCTGCTTCTCCTCTTACAGCTTTCGTCAAGCACGTCATGTCCGTGTAAGAGGCCGTCCGCTGAGAGTGGTGAAGAAGGCTGAAATATATCTGCAGACCCCATGTGTCAGGACATCCATTCTGTTTTGAAGACCAATCAATAAAAAGGACTATGGGATGTCACTTCTAAACCATTCAGTTATTTCCCCTTTATATGTTATCTCTCCTCTCGCCCACTTTTTTGGAAGTTACATCGTCCTTTCATGCAGTTGACCCTCCTTGCCTTCTTGTTCCGCCCGGGGCGGCCGTCCACAGTGGGATGGAGACCGGGGAAGACGGAAAAGGCCACTCATGAAGTGAGGGTTGGTTTCTTCTTTCTCCACCCATCCAGGGTTACAACAGCACCGCTAGCTGTGTGTTAAAGGCACATGACATTGCTGTGGCCAGGCTGCCAATTTTCCCCCATCCCAATTTTCACACAGTCATTTCACAATAAACTTTTTTCCAAAAGTACACAGAGTTGTTCTTTTGTATGCTAACGAATTTGGTCGTAACATGAAACACAAATGTATCTGTTAAAATACTAGATAAGAGACAACTATATGGGTGATGCAAGTTTAAAATCGGCTTACATCATTTGCAGGTCAATAATAAATTTGCAGGTCCAAAAATTCGGATGCATGTGTATCTTTAAAAAGAACTTGCTTAGGTTATGTTAGAGGTAACATTCATGCTGGATACAGTCTGTCTGAAACTGCATATGCTGGTAAGTTGTGTAAGGAAATGTACAGCAACACATCAATATTTGTATAAATGAATACAGCTGAATATCCCACCTAAAAGACTAAACATAACTTTTGAGTGACTTTTATCATCTATAATGGTAACAATTTACAATAAGCTTCCATTGGCTATTAACTACATTAGTTAACATGAACCAATAATTAAAAAAAAAAAAGATTCTAAAGCCTGTTTTTTTTTTTTTTTAGTTTTTGTTCATTTCAGCATTTACTAATACATTATTAAAGCCAAAACTTAATATTTAATACATGAACTAGCAAAACAATGTATTTGTGTTAACTAATGTTAAGAAAGATGAATAATTAAAAACAAGAAAACAAATATTGCTCAGTGTTAGTTGATTTAGGTTAGTGCATTAACTAATGCTATAATGGGATCTCATTGTAAAGTGTTACCATTAAGTGTTGATTATTTAAATGTAAATTTAATTCTGTTCAAACTGTGTGCAAACACTTTTCACCTAAACAATGTGAAATACTTCCTACACTAGTACGGTCCATTTAGAATCAATTTAAATAACTTAAAATAATAATTTACAAATAAATAAAAAATAATACATTAATTAATTAATATCATTTATTTATTAATAAATACAGAAATAAAGAAAACGTAATTATTATAAAACAGTAAAAATTATTTAAAAAACATTGACATATTTCTTACGTTGTTTACAGTGCTAAATCTGTCTTTAATGTGTCAACATTTTATTAACCACATTAAAAGTAAAAAAAAAAGGATTTTTTTCATTATTACCTAAAACTTTTGTTTTGTGTGAAAAAATAAAAAAATGTGCCATCTACCCATTGTATAATTATATAGGGTCGTTTACTCTGTCTGTACGCTAGACAGCGTTGTTTCTCCTCCCGTCGAATGGTGTTCGGGTTTGTTTGTTTGTTTTTCGCGCTGCTGCAGAGGTATTTTGTCCTCTCCGGTAGCCGTAGCCGTACGCGCTGAAACAGATTCATCCGATGGCGAGTGCGAAGTGCTGCAGCGAAGGCCCTTCTCAAGAAGGAGGTGAAACTGTCAAAACTGTATTTGTTTTACAGTTAATTTACAATTGAAAGTCTTCGAGAATAACTGTAATGCGTGTATTTGTGAATGTAGGTTTAAAGTAAAGTTATAACCATAGCTTTGGACTTTCTAGCTAACTAAGTTTAGCAAGCTAGCTACGTTAGCCGTTAGCGAGCTGTTTTTCCTCAATTCTGTGTTCTCTATGTAGATGCGTAATATTTAACACTAATGTTGAATTTAAAATAAGACTAAATGTATAAGATTGTTGCATATTATAAGTTTTATCTATAAACATACCATAGTAGCACTACTAATATACATAGTAGTTTTTGGAAGTACATTGGTGTACCATGCAAATACTATGGCACATGAATTAAGTACCATGGTATTTATAAAATTACCGTTTTATGCTATCATTGTGGTTTTCTTGGAAATACCTACACACTCCCTTACAATAATACTGGTATAGTGAATCCACCATGGTGTACCATGTAAATTAAACGGGTGTTATGGTGATAATTCAGTATCATGGTAAAGTACTATGGTATTACCATCTGATATCATGGTACTGCCATATGAATGTTTGTAATTATAAACAATGGCACATCTCAGCTTCAATGTGTTGCTGAAAGCAGCCAGATGTATTTTAAGTGGCATTATTGATGTGTCAGTTGAAGCTATTTAAAGACAGTTAGTGCTAATCAAATGAATAAAACTAATCAATTAGATTTTAAGCTCAACAGCGTCTCTCTGAGCAGGTCCTCCTGGCATCCCTCGTCTTTCAGGTAACTGTAGCTCACCTTTGGTCTCCAAGCCAACAGTCGCTCACCTTGGTAAGTTGTTTCGCCTCCAGCAGGACCGGAAGAGAAGGGAAGCAGTGTGAAAACTAAGACTGTCTCTTCCAGCACGGCATCACGGGACAGTCTGCGAAAGCGGTCTGCTGATGAGATCGGCCTCGAAGATGAGTCTAAAAGCAAGCCAGCACCATCTAAAATATCTAAACTAGGGTTTAGCATGACTGCGAAGAAGCCTGCGACAATCTCTATCAAGCTGGGAGCAAGTGTATGTCTATTTTATTATATAGCCTGTGTGTGTGTATAGATCAATAGATAGCTAGATACAATGTTATTTTGCATATATATATATATATATATATATATATATATATATATATATATATATATGTATATATGTACATATATAAGCATTTAAAAATTGGATTTAATTGCTTCTCCTCTTTAGAAACCTAAGGAACCCACACCTGCCTTACCTGCCAAAAAAGCTGCATCTGTTTTTAATGAGGATGATGATGTAAGTATCATTCTCTATTTTATTAATTTAATATTAATGCTGTCCTTGTGATATTTACCATAGTGTAATAATATATAATTCTATATAGTCAGAAGTACCGACTTCGGTACCAGTCGGTACTGAAATTTTAAAAACGTTGATTTTAAGAATCAGCTCAACAGCGCTCAAATGTTAGCGGGAAATTGACGTTTTTAAAACTTCAGTATGGACTGGTATCGAACAACACTACAACACTGTTAAAAGATCAGTTTCCTAACCTTTTTTATTTTACATTTCAGAGTGAGCCTGAAGAAATGCCACCTGAGGCAAAGATGAGAATGAAGAATATTGGCAGGTTAGATTTATATATTTTGAAAACTTTCAATTTTAGATTTCATTGTATGTTAAAGTACTATACAGCACTGTTTACTACCTCTTCAAGTGTTGTTTTGATTTTCAGAGAAACACCCACATCTGCTGGACCCAATTCCTTTAACAAAGGGAAGCAGGGATTCTCAGACCATCAGAAACTTTGGGAGAGGAAGCTTAAATCCCAGGCAGATCAGTAGTGTCTGGCAGCTTACTAGTTTGCTTTGGGCACCAAAATATTTGCCCTTTTTGTCTCTTAGTTTAATTAACATTGTACAAATGTATATATGTAATGAATGTTTACGCTATAAAGCATCTTTTTATTGTAGCTACTTTGATTTTTTTTTTAACCACATGGTTAAATAATGCCTTCCTGTGTAAGATGCAAACCACAACAGAGAAAATTAGAATACTCTTTATCACTGTACAATATGGTTTGTGCCACACTGACCTCTGTTATCATTCGCTTATAGTTTAGTTGTTCTACAGAGAAGGAATGTAGTGGCCCAGTCATTTAGGATTGTTTCATCAAGACATTGTAGTTTATAAAGTCATTAATAAATGAGAGATGTGATGTGGTATCACTTTGAAGAGCTTTTTTTATGTTGTAATCAATGTGGTAGTCAGTTAAACAACATGAAGATAAATTAAAATTGTTATTTACTGTTGATTGAACAACTACTAGTATTTAATAATATTTTTTTTTATCAATGCAGAGACTAAAATAACTAGTTGTTCCATTGAAAAAATGCAGTTGATTGCTGGTGCCTCCATGTCCTCCACTCAGCACAAACTAGGATGCAGCGCACATTTATCTAGGTTTAACGTTTAAACATTGTTATATGCTTGAACTGTTTTAGTATATCTATAGATTTTATTTTAGGCAAGTCGTGATGATTTGAGAAGGCTAAATTGATCAAACATGGCTATGATCAGCCTGCCGGGTTGCCGCTGGCCGCTTGGTCGTTACTTTAAGAAATAAAATAAAAACTTATTTAACGAAGAAAAAAAATATATATATATATAATCACTTTGCCATTACATACAAAACTGAACTATTTTAATAGCTGAAACAGTATAATGTGATTTGGGAGAAGGGGAAAAAGACGGGCTTGAGGGCAGGAAGAGATTTTTCTCCATAGGAATCAGTAGCGGAAACTCAAGATGCCTGTTTTTTGCGTTGTTTATGAATGCTTAAATCTGTCAAACTGAGAAAACACAAGGAGCTTTTATTGTGTACGAAAATATGTTCTTCATAAGGGAGGAAAAGTCAAGAAATTGACTGAAAAACTAAGGAAAAGTGGCTTGTAAACCTGAGTCTGCGGTCGGGAGGATCCAAGTCGAATAATCCTTGTGTGTGCAAATGGTTAATATAAGATATAATAATATATTATGATATTAATAAAGACATATATAAATAGATATGTGATATCTGTTGGCAACTCTTGTTAGACGGCAGCCACAGTACAACGGTTCCAATGCGCTCACCACACACCAGTTACAGGAGTAGAGGAGAGAGAAGTAGAGCCAATTCAGTAAATGGGGATAATTAGGAGGCCATGATTGACAAGGGCTAGTGTTACACCCCTACTCTTTACGAGAAGTGTCGTGGGATTTTTAATGACCACAGATAGTCAGGACATCGGTTTAACGTCTCATCTTAAAGACAGTGCTTTTTGACTGTATAGTGTCCCATCACAGACCACAGGGTGAGCACCCCCTGCTGGCCTCACTAACACCGCTTCCAGCAGCAACCTAGTTTTCCCAGGAGGTCTCCCATGCAGGTACTGAGCAGGCTCAACGCTGCTTAGCTTCAGTGGGCAACCAGTCTTGGGCTGCAGGGTGATACTGTATGGCTGTGGCTACTCCAGACAGCACCTCGAGAACTGAACTCTTTCCTGAGCTTTGGTCTCTTTTGGACTCCCAAAGACCATAGATTGTCGATGCAGGGATGGATTTTGTCCCTCATATTGCTGACTGAACGTGTAACTTATCTTCACCATCCTTGAATAACGTTGAAATGTCAAAATAACAGAGAAAGTCAAAGTGTCAGACGCTAATAGGATTGTCCGATGCTGTGTCTTTTATCGGTAAACTTTCTGGTGTGTCTGGTGGCATTTTCTTGAATATTGGTAACCAGGATGTTTCTGTACTCTTCCAAATTCTTCTACTGTCATCATACATTAGGTCATCATTAAAATTGAGAGGACCTGTTCCAGAGACAGCAATGCATGCCCATGCCATGACACAACCGCCACCATGCTTTAGATGAGGCTGTATGCTTGGGATCATTTGCAGTTCCCCTTTATCTCCATAATTTTGCTTTCCCATCACTTAGATAAAGGTTCATATTTGTCTCATCTGTCCATAAAACTCAGTTCTACTGGCTCACCTTTGTGCTTTTTTTGCAAACTCTAATCTTGCCTTTCTATTCTTGGTGCTGGTCAGAGGTTTGCATCTTGCTGTGTAGCATCTGTAATAATCTCCTACAGACAGTAGATTGTGAGAGCATCACCTCAGATTTCTGGACTTTGTTGGTGAATTTACAGACATGTCTTTTAAGGTTATTTTTTATTATTATTTTTACAGCTTTTATGATTTGTCTGTCATCAACTGCTGTTGTTTTTCTCAGCCGATCAGGTCGTTGTTGGTTGCTGATGTTACCGGTGATTTCCTTTTTTCTTTTAGCATCTGAACTGCTTGCTTTTCTCTCAAAGTCAGCTCCCTCGTCTTCATCCTGATGGTTTGTGTGTGTCATCATCGAATACAAGACTTAGAATGCAGAAGCAATGGATATAACTGATATGACACATTCCCTGCTTTTAATATCTGAATCATTATGGCAACAGGACACAGCTGATCACTTAAGAGACCTATGAAGCAACTGTTTCAATATGTATGCTCACATCAGATAGAAGGATGAAACTAAAAGTGCTGATCTTCTTAGTTGGTAAAACATTTGTGTTGAATCTCAGAAAATTATTCATTATTAATCTGTGGCAGTATTGACGCTTAAAACTTTATATAGTTTCTGAAATTTTGGTTAATGTATAAAAGTCTTGCACAAATCAACAATTATATTCAACTTCATATGCCATTATTATGGAACTTTGATGTGTAAAAATGTAGAACACAACTTTATTGACAACAAGTGCATTATTATTACATAACGAGGGTCTTGAGGTTAAAAAAGTAATTTCAGGAATAGATACCGTATATTATTAAAGGACATTTACTTGAAAAAATACAGCCTATTCATAAGTACTCAACTGCTATTTCTCAAATAAAAAAAACTACAACATGAATGTTTACATTGTTTGCTTGCCAATGTTGTTCACTACCAGCATATGATTTTATTGCATAACTTGGATTGATCAAAATATTTGGAATCGATTAAACAAAGTGATTCTAAAAGGTAACCAAGAGGCTGCGTGCTTTCATGAGACGTTTCTGGCGACTCAGTAAGCTCTCCCGCTTTAGGCCAATGTCAAAGTCTTCTTTCAGCAGGTTGTCTACATCATCTTTATTTTGCAGCAACTGCAACATGTTCCTTTGGAGCTCCAAAGCTGCTTCCTGGAGCAGCAGATAGCGGATCACCATTGGGATCTGGTCAGCTAGACGCTTGCTTGCAATCTGGTGAGGTACAGTAGATAAGACAATGTGTCATATATACATTTAAATTCAAGCTACCTCTGACAGTACTGAAAGCTTTAGTTAGCACACTTACCACGTAGTAGGACTCAAGGTGCAACCTCATCTCACGCAAGGTGGCATGACCACCTGTGCAAATGTTTAAACCTACAAATTGAAATCCTTTGGACCTCTCATATTCATCATCTTCCTCCTCCTCCACCAGCTTATTCTTTGCATGTTGCAGGCTCTGGCTGTATGTGCCATCTTGACTGTAAACAATGAGTTCCATCTTGAATTGGGTCCTCAGCATGGATTCTGCCAAGGATTCTTTATCCTGCTTGATGGCGTCAATCTTAGTCTAAAAAAGTATATAAAAGATTTATTGTATTTTGCAGAATACTAATTTTGAAAATTGTGTTATGATTCAATGGCATTATTGAACATTGAGAAGTAATGCAAATGTTTGTGTAAAATTTGATAGCATTATCATCAATCATTAAAAAAGGAAATAAAAATGACTAATCACTTTGAATTTGTGTATTTCCAGTAGTGACTAAGCATTAATGTAGGTTATGATTACTGCTTGTTAGTGTCATATTCTAACAGCTGAGCACATGCAGATGGAAAAAAAAAATTAAGACATTTTAAGAAATTAATAACACATTTTGACAATACAACAGATCTCCATTTCTGCTCACAACCACGAGAATATGGAAATAACTTTTGCGGTACCTTTTGATTGCACTGCAAAAAAGTGATGTTCTCCTCAGTATTTGTTTTTGTTTTTTTTTTTCCAGTGCAAATATCTAAATATTCTTAAATTAAGATAGATGTAGACGCAAAATGACTAAAGATGAGCAGTCTTATTTATGATTAAAACTTGAACAAAATAATTAAAAAGAGATTAAAAAATGCTGAGGAAGATAATTTTGTGCAGTGTATTCAACGTTTAATTTCATGACTTTATATGAATTTAAGACTTTCTGTTCTGATTTATGACCTGTTAAAGCCTTAATTTGCAAAAATTCTAATTTAAACATTTTTAATAACTGCAGAAACCCTGGAAAAGAAAGCCATGTTTATTATAAGTAGAAAAATCATTTCCACCCTTATGGCTCTCAATTATAGCACGCTGCATTACCATTTTGCATCACAGAGTTACATCAAGAAAATATGGGGCACTGTTGAGTTTTAGAATGATTACTCCAAACATCACTCTGAACCATTTGCCTGAGGTTGAGAATTACTGTTAATAATGTTGTAAAAATGTTCATTTTCTTGCACAGACCAATCGTTTCCCTTCATAAGACCTCAAAAGTTCATCAGAAGCCACGGGTATTAATTTAGTGTTCCTTGATATGCTTTTTTATTCTCAAAAACGGGTAGCTTGCTATTTATGATTCACCAAGCTAAAAATCTTCTTTACTGTACTACTGAAGAAAAACATCACCTACATCTTGGATGCCCTGAGGGGTGAGCAAATTTTCATCCTGGGTTGAACTATCTCTTTAATACACATCCCAGTTAATAAAACTACCTTTGCTATTTTCAGAAGATTAGGGAATCCAGTGAAGCTGCACTGGGCCATCTGGATGAACTTCCTTCTAACTACATCTGTGTAAACACAAACACAATGTTAAAACAGTAACTTTCACTGTCACGAAAAACAGCACTAATGAGTTAATAGCTATCTTTAACTGAAGCAATTCACAATGCCTTTAATGGAAGAACATACATTTAATGGGCTACATGCCTTGCTCAAGAACAATATTGAGTTAATGAGTCATCTTACAATGTCATCTTTGATATTTATCCGGCAAAAAAACTCTGCAACTATGCATTGTGAGTTTAATGGTTTGAGATTTCCTGGTTTCAGCATACTTTGGTCATGCGCTGTGTTACGTGAGTATCCTCAAGTAGAACAGTACTGTAATAATAGCTTTACATGTACTGTAGAAAATACCTGAAAATGATTGAAAACATATTAAAACTGATTCAAAATATAAAACAACACAAACCAGAGATGGTCTTCAGTGTCTTTAATGCAGGTTCCTCCAAAAGCTTGATCTGTGCCCTGACAAGCCCTTCAAAGGTCTTATAATTGATGAATCCTGGAAGCTCTCTTCCCCGATACTTAGCTTCATAGCTTTCAACTTCTTTCACAATCTTCCTGTTAACTGCAGAGTTTTTAAACATTGTGAGAAAAATAAATTAAACTGCACAGCTCAATTATGAGTTCAGCTTCTAAAATTGCTTTGTAGTTAAATGAAGTGCTAAAATAGAATTCATCAGATGTGAACATTTAAAGCAAAATCTTAACATAGCACACAGGCCAAAGCAAGAGTACAACCAGGAGGTACCAAGTATAAGCTTCACTCACAGGAATCTCCTGAATAATCCAAGAAGCTATTCCATTTTGCAAATTCTCGACGAAGTTCTGGAAAAATCAGTAGATCTGAAGCACATTTAATCTCTTCCCCAGTGGTCAGGCTGAACAAATCTTGAGTGAAAGCTGTAACTTTCTAAATTTAGCAATGAGAAGTGACAAATTTCAGGGACTTAGTGATATTGGTATGGCTCTTTACTAAATATTAATACTCTGATACAGTAGATTGCATGGTTGTGCTCACATCAATAAGAAAGCTCAGTCTTTCTCCAGGGTCTGTTGGGGGTCCGTTGCCATATGCCTCCAGTTCCTTCTGTGTTTCAGCGAGCTTCAACTCGATTTGCTCTTCTAAACGAGGCAGGCATTTCTACATAACAGATTAGCATTTTAAAAAAATTGCATTACAAAAATGAGCTATGTTTATTATTAATCTAAAAATGTAGTTGTCTTTTGTGTGAAATTACAATTATATTACCTGAATGTGATGAACCAGCTCAATTGTTAGTTTCTCAGCTAACTTGGGAACAGTGGCAAAACCTTCTTCATATAGTTTGCTGAGCAAAAATGCCATAAACATTACATGACCTATTTTTAAAATTTAGATTTACTTGAATCCCAAATAACAGGTACTAATCTACGGAGCCCTTTAAGGGACATGGTGATGGGGTGGGAGGAAAAAATATTTTTTAAATGTTTTGCGTTCCCTCGGGAAACTGCATTCCCTCGCAGAACTTTTGCGTTCTCTCGCAAAGATATTTATGTTCCCTCGCAAAACTTTTGCGTTCTTTCGCAATGATATTTATGTTCCCTCGCAAAACTTTTGCGTTCTCTTGCAAAACCAGTTGAGTTTGGACAAACTGTTTACTTTACAGCTTGCAGTGGATACAGCTCGTATGTTCACAATAGAGTGCTTCATAGAGTTTTATTTTGAACTTGGACTCGATAAAGTAATACAGTCAGTGGTTAGTTCAAGGCAAGGTTTTGGGACATTCTAAAACGCTTAATGTGGCTTAATGTATTACAAAAGTGACATTGGAGGACCAAATTCGATAATTCGATAATCACCCAAAATTGTTCCCACCACTATGTCCCTTAAAGGGCTCCATACTAATTTGTGTATGCACTATGTGGGCATACTGCAGGTGATTTACAAAGCAAAGTTTTGCAAATAAACACACATGGAAAAAGGTTGGACACACCCTCCGAAGGGAGAAAAAATGTCAGTCATGTGGCTCGCATAAAGGGTCTCACTAAATGTTATTTTAGTTATTTGATGGAATCAACTCTTGATAGATAATGCAATGTGACTGTATACTCACCTGAAATGAGCATGGTCTTTGAAGAAGGCCTTCTCTGTTTCTGTGGCCTCATTAAGAGTGACCTGATCTAAAATCTCTTTTTGTCCCCTGCACCTTACAATCATGTAGCCTTTAGTAAGGTGAATGACCTCATTGTGCACAATGTCTACGACTGTCTCTTCAGTGCCCTTATCCACCAGATCAGGCTTTGTTAAGATGCCTGTGGTAGACAAATGATCAAAACATAATCAGAATATGCATGGAAACCTGTGGTTTTACTGATTCTGCTAACTTGACTGTGCTAGATTTAGAGTGTCATTTGTTTTAAGATACCTGTACATGTACAAAAACAGTCTATTATTTAGCTTGATATTGAAAATTGTTATCATATTTGTTATAATATTATTTTTTCATATCGTATGTATCATATGATTTTAATTAATAATCATAATCATAGGACAGACTGATTTGTAGTGGAATTTTTTTTTACCATTTACTGGACTTTGTTATTCTTCTAGTTATTTACCTATAGATGGTGATTAATTTGAAGTGTTGGACATTCAAAGAAAATTCCAAAATAAGGTGGATAGCATTGAAATGAAATCAGTAATGCACACCTAATGTTCTTTCCCCCTCAGTGTCCTCCTCCTGAGCCATCTGTAATGCTTCTGTGGTTGCGATGTCAACATTGCATGGTACCACAACCAGGTTAATTGTTTCTTGCTTAGTAACAAACTTCCTGATCAGTCTCTTAATCTAGAAGAAATGCATTTGATTGGTGTTCCTGTGTCTCACTCACAAAGGTCTTTTCAACAAAATATTAAAAAAAGAAAAACATAAGTTAAATGAATATAAAAAGTTCACCTGATCTCCTATATTCTCAGGTTGCCCCTTGACAGCCACTCGTGCGATACCAGGGAGGTCAATGAGAGTGAGGTCAGGAACATTGGGAGAGGTGATCTGCAGACTGATGAGTTCATCGCTAATACCAACACCTGGTCCAGCCATCTCATCCTGGGCTACAAACACAATAGGATACAACACCTAAGTTGTGTATACTCTTAAGAAAGATCTTAAGATTCATTTTAAGCATTCTCTACCTTCACGAATCTTTTTCTCCACTTCTGCTGGGTCATCTATTTCTTCCTCTTTCCCCATGTAGCTGATTCTCCCATGCCATATCTCTTCATCTTTAGTTCTTATCATTTTGAGCTCAAGAGGGCATCTTGTAACAATTCCTATACAAAACATGAAATTAAGTTAGCCAGACATCGTTTCACCATGGTGTTCTTGAAAGTTCCTTACAGTAGGCTACCATATATTTATTATATCACGGTATAGACCGAAACATCACTGCGCCATGATGCATGCACAGTACTTGCTGGAAAGTCTATAGTTAATTACGTAAATGCAGTAAATATTTAGTGCTGTCAAGCGATTAATCGCAATTAATCGCATCCAAAATAAAAGTTTTTGTTTACATAATATATGTATGTGTGCTGTGTATATTTATTATGTAGGGTGATATCAGGCAAATTGGGCCACTTTTTTGTTAATCGCTTGGAACACTAACAAAAAAACCCATGTATGACATTTAACTGTGCTCTTATGATTAATAAGGACTGTTTTTAATATTTTTGTGTTGAATTGATGTAATAAAATAAAATTGTTCAGGCCCTACAGGTTTTGAAACATTAGCTGCCCCACATTTTTTGAGATGGCAGTGTTCAGGTAAAATGGGCCGGCCGATCAGCAAATATGGGTCAGTCAAACTGCAAAGTGAAATAGAGACATTTCTGATAAAACACATTTAATTATGTTTAATTTTATAATGTAACAGAACACTGCATCTAAATTACATTTAAATTACATTAGAACATCTATTTGAATTGCATTAAAACATTAATTTCAAACAATTTAATCAATAAAACATACATTTCATGAACAAAATGTACAATGTTCCAAAAAAGTTGGGACACTGTACAAATTACGAATAAAAAAGGAATGCAATAATTTACAAATCTCATAAACTTATATTTTATTCACAATAGAATATAGATAACATATCAAATGTTGAAAGTGAGACATTTTGAAATGTCATGCCAAATATTGGCTCATTTTGGATTTCATGAGAGCTACATATTCCAAAAAAGTTGAGACAGGTAGCAATAAGAGGCCGGAAAAGTTAAATGTACATATAAGGAACAGCTGGAGGACCAATTTGCAACTTATTAGGTCAACTGGCAACATGATTGGGTATAAAAAGAGCCTCTCAGAGTGGCAGTGTCTCTCAGAAGTCAAGATGGCAAGAGGATCACCAATTCCCCCAATGCTGCGGCGAAAAATAGTGGAGCAATATCAGAAAGGGGTTTCTCAGAGAAAAATTGCAAAGAGTTTGAAGTTATCATCATCTACAGTGCATAATATCATCCAAAGATTCAGAGAATCTGGAACAATCTCTGTGCGTAAGGGTCAAGGCCGGAAAACCATACTGGATGCCCGTGATCTTCGGGCCCTTAGACGGCACTGCATCACATACAGGAATGCTACTGTAATGGAAATCACAACATGGGCTCAGGAATACTTCCAGAAAACATTGTCGGTGAACACAATCCACCGTGCCATTCGCCGTTGCCGGCTAAAACTCTATAGGTAAAAAAAGAAGCCATATCTAAACATGATCCAGAAGCGCAGGCATTTTCTCTGGGCCAAGGCTTATTTAAAATGGACTGTGGCAAAGTGGAAAACTGTTCTGTGGTCAGACAAAGCAAAATTTGAAGTTCTTTTTGGAAAATTGGGACGCCATGTCATCTGGACTAAAGAGGACAAGGACAACCCAAGTTGTTATCATCGCTCAGTTCAGAAGCCTGCATCTCTGATGGTATGGGGTTGCATAAGTGCGTGTGGCATGGGCAGCTTACACATCTGGAAAGGCACCATCAATGCTGAAAGGTATATCCAAGTTCTAGAACAACATATGCTCCCATCCAGACGTTGTCTCTTGCAGGGAAGACCTTGCATTTTCCAACATGACAATGCCAGACCACATACTGCATCAATTACAACATCATGGCTGCGTAGAAGGAGGATCCGGGTACTGAAATGGCCAGCCTGCAGTCCAGATCTTTCACCCATAGAAAACATTTGGCGCATCATAAAGAGGAAGATGCGACAAAGAAGACCTAAGACAGTTGAGCAACTAGAAGCCTGTATTAGACAAGAATGGGACAACATTCCTATTCCTAAACTTGAGCAACTTGTCTCCTCAGTCCCCAGACGTTTGCAGACTGTTATAAAAAGAAGAGGGGATGCCACACAGTGGTAAACATGGCCTTGTCCCAACTTTATTGAGATGTGTTGATGCCATGAAATTGAAAATAAACTTATTTTTCCCTTAAAATTATATATTTTCTCAGTTTAAACATTTGATATGTCATCTATGTTGTATTCTGAATAAAATATTGAAATTTGAAACTTCCACATCATTGCATTCTGTTTTTATTCACAATTTGTACAGTGTCCCAACTTTTTTGAAATCGGGTTTGTAACAGTAGCAATTAGTGTTATGGCAGCAGTTTAAAAGTTAACAGCCAATGACTGCAAAGAATTTCAAACAGATGAGGTATAAGACACTCAAACCTTTCTTTGTCTTCTCTGTGGTTCTTCTTACCTTGCTTTTTTCCCCTTGGTTGCTTTCCCTTCTGTTTTTCCCTTTTTTGTCTTTGTGTTTATGTAGTCAAGGTGTTCCTGACTCGTGAGAAGGTAAGAAGGAGGCTTGGCTCTTTTTCTCATGGGCCTCTCTTGTTTTGGTAATAAAATCAAGTCTCATGGGCCTCTCCTCTACCCACTGATTGTATTTTTTTGCCCCATCCCTGGCGGACATCCTTTCTATCTCCTTTATGTTCCTTTCTGGCCCTCATCTTTCCTTTCTGTTTTTCATGCTGTCTTTAATAAAATGTGAAAAAGGTATGTCACAAACGCTAAAATACAATATGTAATATAAATAATTTTTTAAAAGGAAAAACCACCAGAATTTCTACTTAAAGTCAACTCAGAAGGTGGCCCATTTTAACTGAAATTAATGGCTCATTTTATCTTAAAACATTCAGGTAAATTGGGCCAGTAACTAAAAATGATTATTTAACAAAATCAGTATTTTATCTCAGAGAGGCCACCAAGATATGAATGGTTTATGAATCATTATTTCTAAATGCATTTGTTTTTTATTCATTTATCATCCTTATTATTGAGAAGTAATATTGGATATGTCAGGCCACTCACCTTGCCTTTTTCTGGTGTGGTCTCAGAATGAGGCATTGCCCCTCCCCTGTTAGCAACCTCATACCAATACATTATTCATTTGTTTAATGTCAAGTACTGTTATGGCAACAGTTTGAAATTATTTGCAGTCATTGGCTGTTAACTTTTAAAAAGATAAGACACTTCAACCTTAAATGGCCCATTTTACCTGATGGCCCAATTTGCCTGATATCACCCTAAAAATAAATACACACCCATGCATGTATATGTTTAAGAAAAATATGCTACGTTTATATATTAAACATATTTATATATGATATAATTTATATGAATAAAAATACATATTATGTATTTTTTTATGTATTTTATGTATTTTTATAAATACATGTTAATATTTTCAAAATATATGCTGTATGCGTGTGTCTTTATAGATACATAATAAATATACACAGTACACACACATACATTATGTAAACAATTTTTTGGGGGGGAGGGGGGTGCGATTAATCGTTTGACAGCACTAGTTTATATGTGTTTTATATACGTTTATATTTTTATTGTATGATGTATTGTGCTTACCACTGCCCCTGGGTAACGCTACTCCGGACAGCGCCTCCAGAACTGAACTCTTTCCTGAGCTTTGGTCTCCAATGACGGCGATGGCAGGCAGCGCCAGGTCCTTTTCGACTCCCAGAGACCGTAAATTGTCGATAGTGTCGATGCACGGACGGATTTTTTCCTCATATTGCTGACTGAACGTGTAACTCATTTTCTCCATCTTTAAATAATGTCAAAATATCAAAATAACAGAGAAATCCTTCTTTTCACAACAGGACAAAGTGTTGACGCTGTGCGCTCGCTTGATGCTGTTCCTCGGATGGTGAATCCCACTAAACCGGTTTTTTCACCCTGGTGGTAAGTTTCATTTCCTACATAGTACAACGTTTCGTTTCTCTCATTCATGGTTTCTTCGTTCAGTAAATGTAAAAACGCAAGAAAATCATATCGTATGTTTTATTGCACAGTATTGACAAAGTGCGCGGTCAAATTTGTTTGCATTTGTATCCTGTTTCTACATAGACCACAGATGAACACAGGCAGCTATCATATATTTTTTTTTTAGCAAATGTGTTGAAATTCAAAACGTACTCGACCCAAACGGATGGATTTGCATAAACAAATGAAGAAACAAATGCTACAAGTTTTTGAAACTCTGGGCCTAAATAATACTAATTAGTTATTTAGCATCTAAATCCTTAAATGAAGTTATAGCCACATTTTCAATGAATCATAATAATTTTACAAGCCTAGATGAGATACTAATAAACAACAACGTGTTATGTATATAAATTGTTAATTAATTAAAAGAATATATTCATTTATTATTGTGAATTGCTATATATGTTAATGTTAAATTATTATGATTAGGCTGTCATAATATAGTTCCTGTTCAGATAGTTTTCTTTAATATCTGAAATATCCTCTAGAGGGAGGTGTTTATCCGTAATGAGATATGTGAACCACTCAAGCACCAGGAAAAAGTGATTTGAGTTTAAGTTTGAACCCATATAGGCTGTATTATGGATGTATCATGACATAAGAAAAAGCATTTAAAAGATATACCACTTTGTTCTAGAACAGCTGAATGAATTCCCTTTAAGCTGACTCTTGGCAAATGCAAATCTTTCATTCGACCGGTCATCACATCATTTGTAGCTCTGTAAACTGGTGTGAAAGGACAGGAATTCTTCTGTTGATATATTGTGCTCTGCATAGTTTCAAACTATGAAGTTTTCATAAATTGTTACAGAAAAAATTACAGCAGTTGTTTATGCTGTTTGTTTACCAAAACTGCTTCAAAGAATTGTTTTAATTCATTTTGTGCTTTCATTTGGACCATTTTACGTCCCAGAACCAACAAAGCACAAGTTCAAAGTAATGCACCGAGCTCAGCTCAATGCCTTTGGCTGTTTGACCAGTGTTTATTGACCAGAACACATTTTCAGGGACATTGAAAGATGTTGTAAATATTGTTATAAATGAGCTTTTAAAATATTTATTCTGTGTCAGATATTTCCCATTACATCTAGTGCTGAAGAAGATTTATCATGACCTTATTTGACTGTGTGACTTTTTACATTAGCTGGTTCTCAAAGCATCCAAGCCTCAATATTAGGTCTTGCATGCTGTGCTGTTATTGTATGTGTCTTGAAAGTCAGGAGCTGAAACAAGCCATCCTGAAGTTTTTGTTCGAGTGGCATGAAACTCATATTGAATCCACAACAAAGCTTTTAAATTTAATTTAGGCCTAAATTTACACAATTGGCAAATCCAAAGTGATTTGCATCGCACTTAAGACCCCCCCCCCCCATTCATGCATTCCCTGGGAATCAAACTGATGACCTTGGCATTAGTATCATTTTCCACAGTTTGATATATAGTAGGTCAATGCACTTTTGCTTTATATTTCAGTTTTTAAGTCAACAAATGTTAAAAACTATAGTGCATAACCACAGAATAAAATTATAAACTGCGTTGTGCATTGCCCTTGTTGGACGTGCTATCTGATGTTTGTAGGACACTCTTACAATTTTAGCAGCTACTTATCGTCTGTCACTCTTATTCAGTATTTTTAGTCTCCAATCAGGAAAAGTGCTTTTTTAGAGTCAGAATGAGAGCTAATAATCACAATAATCCGTAAGTAATCCACATGAGTCCAGTCTGTCAATTAACATCTTGTAAATTAAAAAAGCTGTTTCTAAGAAACAAATCCAACAAGGCATTTACATTTAAATCATTGCTTCTTTCCAAAAAACGTCTTTAATCTATAATAACACTTGCATATTTCTCTCCTAATTCAGAGAGAAAAAAAAACAAAAAAACATTTTGATTGATTTCTTTATTACAAACATGCAGCTCTTTGCTTCACAAGGAGTCATGTGAATTACTTGTGGATAATTGTGATGTTTTATCAGCTGTTTGGACTCTCATTCTGACGGCACCCATTCACTACAGAGGACCCATTAGTGAGAGATAATGCACTTTTTTCTTTTTTCTTTTGAGTATGAACTGTTTTTTTTTTTCAGAACCTGGCTTTTTTTTTTTTTTTTTTTTAAGTCTTAAGTGTAAAGTTTGCAATGCCACAGATGTTATTTTTGACACACTCTGAACCATATGTGTTTGAGTTTATGACTTGAATCTTTCCCATGCAAATGAAACACACACACACACACATTTTCCCCTCATTGAGACATGCTTCCTTCCTTTTCCCAGATGCTTTTGTATGGAGAGCCACCCAGTTATTTAAAAAGTCCATTAGACACTTGTTTAGAATGCCTCAGGTTAAAAATAACAAATATCAGGCCTAGACTTCAACATGCTAGCATCACATGTTGTATGCTGTATGTTTAGGCATTTGCAAAAAAATCGAAAAAAAAGAAATAAAGCAAAAATACCGTGAATTAATAACTACTCACAAAGACATTTCCAATGTCTAGTTCAAAGTTATTATCTAAAAAGGTCAAATCAACTTTGACAATGGAAAGAAGACTAGTCTAAGCATATGGCCCTCCTCAAGGGACATTTTTATCATCAAGCATGTCAGAGCTTAATCAGAGCTGAATTTGACAAACACCAGGAGTGTTGTTTTTTCTTCCTTGTTTTCCTTTAATTTACCACAACCCAAAAGAAATACATAATGACAATATTTTTTATAACCTTTGTCACTACCAACAACATATGTAAGAAATAGCATCAATTTTGTCTTTCTGTATGCAAGATGCACAAGTTCGGCTTTTAAAAACAACAGGCTACGTAAACCTGCCTGTGCATGTTGTTGCTTTAGCTTTGTTCTATACTTGATTTTAGAGCTAACTAACTAGTTAAAGCGTGATAATGGTAATCCTTTCCAGCAATCTATCATAAGAATAAACACTGCAACAGTTCATTGTAGCATATCGTACTTCTTTACACTGTTGTCGCCCACCACACACTGAGTGAAGGTCCCTCAGTTGCCTGGGATCATAGATGCTGGCAGGCTGAAAATGGGAGGCATGACATAGTCCAAGAAGCATGAAACTGTCTCACCCACGCGCTCCTGCCTGATGTAGCCCACGGAGACCATGTTCTCCTTCATACTGAGACTTGTAGCTACCTCTAAGCTGAAACGTCTTCCTCTATTTGTGCCTTCGTTTGGTCACTTTGTCAAAATCTTGTGAGTGAGATCACCACTTTTGACATAGGGATGTCTGTGTGTCTGGACAGGCTGTATTTTTATGCATTTATTAACCACAATTTATTTTTATTAGAACATGAAACACCTCATTCGTTGGCTTCGTTATGTGCGCGCAGGACTATTTTTTCATGATTTATACGATGAATATGTAAAGCCACGCATTAAAAGAATTCTCTCCTGATTAATCACTGTTATACTGTCATAAGTCATTTGCAATAACAACTGCCAGTTTGCTTATGTTGCTGTCTGTGCTGTAATATAGAATGGTCTCATATTGCATGGTAAAGAACAGATGTGTTCCCCTTTGCTGAAAACGTTATACAACAACGTCTTTCAAATGATGTCTGAAAGAGTTGCTGCAAATGTTGACCGACTTTTAAGAAATGATTTGTTATAAACTTCCAAATCTCTCTGGAAAAATTACCTTTTTGTGTTTAGTAAGCGATTCATTATGAAACTTGAGTATGGCACTTGATTATATTTTTTGAACGTTTTTAAAATAACCGTGCTTTAACCGTAATGAAAATTGAATGCAAATGTAACTTTTAGGGTCTATAAAATGTATGTTGTGCTCTAATTAGTTGGCCTTACTGAGAAAAAGCCATACAGACCTAATGCCTTTATAAACATACTTGGTTAAAATAAAGTAGACTTAAGTCTTTCTTTGTAAAGCACTTCTTTAATCAAATTGACCTAATCTGCTTTTCGAAGGAAAATTTAACTTTTATATTTTTTTAATTAGCTCTTTTGCTCTCTCTTTTGTTTTGCAGGGATGCACTAAATTGATCAAAAGTGACAGATAAATATTTCAAACAAATGTTATTTTGAATTTTCTATCCATCAAAGTTTCTCCATCAAATGTTTTTTTTTACAAAAATATTAAGAAGCATAACTGTTTTCAACATTTATAATTATAAGAAATGTTTCTTGAGCGGCAAATCAGCAAATTAAAAATGATTTCTGAAGGATCATGTGACACTGAAGACTGGAGTAATGATGCTAAAAAATCAGCTTTGAATCACAGGAATAAATTACATTTTAAAATATATTCAAATAGAAAGCAGTTATTTGAAATTATAATACTATTTCACAATATTTCTGATTTTATTGGATTTTTGCACAAAAAAATGTAAGTTTAGGAATCTTGAAATTGCACATTTTTAAACATTTTAAGTAAAGTAAAAATTTTTAAATTAGAATTTAAACTTGTAAAACCGAAAAAAAATATTTAATCTTTTTTTTTTTTATTAAACTTGAGATTACGTGTTTACCGTGTACAGTAAATCCATAACTAATTATAACTGAGAGCTCTAATGTCATGTTGTTTTATCTTTTTTTTATTTAATTTTTTTTTATTACACAAAAATGCAATACATGCAGACAAATGTTTAGATGTATGGTTAATTCATTATGTACTAACAAGACCAACCAACAGAATAAACAATTAAATAATGTTTTAACTTTTTCCCAAATAAACAGAAATTGTTTTAGTTTGCTTTCAGTAAAGTAACTTTACATTAAGCAGTAAGCAATCCAAACAGTGTGCTCATGGCATGCAAACCCATTAGGCTAAATAATGAAGACAAGGCTTTTCCGTATTTAATGTGTACAATAGTTTGCATGTTTACACCACATTCATTTCCCCACCAAAGTTTGTAAATGGTACTAAATCATAAACGTCTGCCATGCCATGGGTATGGGTGCATATGGCAATCACCTGTTTACAGAGTGCTATTCAACCCCATTAAAGCAGTATTTTGTGCTTTTGAGACCTCTGTACAACACGATGAAGAAAAATTGCTTGTTTTCTCTCACACGAGAACCCTCCAAAGGTTTGGCACAATGCCAGCAGTTTGATTTGTGTACTGTGTTACAGCCCACAGCTAGATTGACAAATTCCCTCTCCCCGTCCTGGCTCTGTATTAAACACAATGCATTACGAGGCAGGACTTCCCCTATTGTCTGAGCCCGGGTGTGGACCAGAGCACTCTGTCGCCACATTGTGCCTCCTTTCCTCTCCTCCCTCTCTGCCTTGAGAAGCAGCAGAAAAAGAGTTCTGGTCCCTTCTTATCTTAGACAATATTTGCTGTGGAGTTAATTAAAGAACTCAAACTTAAAAGGAGATGAAACCAGCATGAAACCGGTGGCTGTATCAAGCCTAGATATTTGCTTAGCAACAGTGTCTTCTGTGTTTGTTCCTTAAACACAGAAAAAGTGATGTCATTCATTTAAATATTTGTTTTAGAATATCTCAGTCACAATATCACTAACCCACAACTGCCCATAATGTTACAGTACAAATACAATAGTTTATTTATTTATTTATTATTTATTTGTTTTTTAGTGCTGCCAAACGATTAATCGCGATTAATCGCATCCAAAATAAAAAGTTTTTGCTTACATAATTTATGTGTGTGTACTGTGTATATTTATTATGAATATATAAATACACACACATGCATGTATTTAAGAAAAAAAATACTTTTATATATTACATATATTTATATATGATAAAAATTATATGACTATAAATATATACATGTAAATATTTTCGAAATATATGCTATGTGTATGTATTTATATATACATAATAAATTTACACAATACATTATGTAAACAAAAACTTTTATTTTGGATGCGATTAACCGCGATTAATCGTTTGACAGCACAATTTTTATTTTATTTTTTTTTTTGTGAAGAGGGGAATATTTTTGTGAATAATGATTGAATTTTCTGTGTTCCTCACATACAGCTATTGCATGGTTTCAGAAGAATTGGTTGCATGATTAATATGGACTACTATTTTTGTCTTTTTGAAAATGTACAGATCACTTTTTCCGGTCATGAATGAAAAAATTCCTCTTTCATGCTTCATGGAAAAATATCAACATATGAGTTTGGAACATATGAGGGTGAGTAAATATGTCTTTAATTTTGACTGAAAGCAAATTTGATCTCTCTTATAATCTTTAGATATGCACACACACACACACACACACACACTCAATAACACATTGTATGCAGCCAGTAATACTGTGAAATATTATTACAATTACAAATAACTGTTTTCTATTTGAATATATTTTGAAATGTAATTTATTCAGAATTTTCAGCATCATTATTCCAGTCTTCAGTGTTCCTTCAGAAATTATTCTAATATGCTGATTTGCTGCACAAGAAATATTTACTATCAATGCTGCTTCATAATTTTGTGGTTGTTTGAGCATAATGCAATGCATTACATCATTCCTACGTGACAGAGAGTGCAAATCTGTGCCTCTGTATTTGTTTGCATGTGAACACTATTTATGTACAGTCACTGCACATCAACATTGCAATTCGTATTCAGATTTAGGCTCAAAGGGACACTTGTGCTTCAGGGCAACAGCTCTTTCAAACTGCTGAGTTATACTCCTGCTCCATTAGCAGAATCTGGCTAATGGAGGCTTGAAATACTACAGCGAGTCTCCTCTGGGGCAAAATCATTTTTCCTGCTCCCTCTTTTGCACACACGTACACCTCAATGCCTTACAGACTTCTGTGCTTTTCAGTGGGCAAAGTCAAACTGTAGCGAGTGTGACTCTGGCACATACTCCGTCAGACGCTGAAGTGCTCACCTGACAAAATTTACAGTATCTCCTCCATGGCTTCACAGATGTTCTCACACAGAATCACACACAATCCAACAGGTTAAAAAGCCGAAACGCAGAGGATCTCACAGCCACATTGTCAAATCTGTCATGAAGGAACAGGGTTGAAATAAACCATCAGGACCCGAGGAAAACACACCACACTGTAATTTATGGCCACTGAGGCGAATGCTGACTGCCTAGTCAAAGTATAGCGGGAAGGCAAAACACAAGCTGTGAAAAGCATTTATTAACTTTCACTCCCTAGACGCTCGGAGCCTGCGCTTGTGGCAGTGAAATGTTTTGTTAACCCCTTTTTGCAAACGAAACAGTCTGAAACGATTTTTGTGACTTATAGTTATACATTTTTACAGATATACACCAGCCATTTTTCTCTGACATGTTGAGAATGTCCCCCATACAAAATATACATTCTGTGTGATTAAATTGGAACCTTCTGGACAATGAAACGGTCCCCTCACGGCAGGCCTGGAAATCCATTCACATACACAGCTCGCTATGTACAATTACCACACAAGTGGAAAAAAGGCATTTAAGTGCAAGTGCAATGTGCAGAGAGACTTTGAGGGGAAGAGAGAGAGAGAGAGAGAAAGAAAATTAAGATAAAAACGACAAACTAAATGTCTGTACGGAATGCAAAACTAGCTCATACCCGCTAGAGGTACTGTAGCCTATACTATTTATTTTTAAAAGCCACGTGAATGTAACGTTACAACTTTCAAGAAGTGGTATGCTGGATTATTGCCACGTGACCTCTTTAATTCAGTGAGCGGCGTCTAATGCAGTCAAAACATTATTTTGCATTTTTAATCCAGCTTAATGTAAAATGTCTTGTCTGATTAAATAATGAATGAAAGAAAAAGCTGATAACACTTCCAGGTCATTCCTCACTAGCCCATTGCATCATGGGATGCAGTATTCCACACAGTATGTTTTGTTAAATGCTGTACATTTAAAATGTACATTATTTCGCAATTTACGTATTTCATAGTGTAAAAATAGTACTAATGTGCTATGCTTTTTCGTACTATGGTCTATAAAAACTTTTACTTATGAGCTAATGATGTCTGTGCCTTACAAGGAAATTCAAACATTTTAATAAAAATTTTTTTATTTTATTTAAATATCTATATGATTAATAAACTGTGCATTAGTGTTGAGACGAAGTAGTTCAGCTTCTTTAAAAAATAGTGTAGATTTTACAGTAACAACCTACTTTTGCTGACTTATTATCATAATACTTGTGCATGTCAATTCTTATCATTTATAAAGCTCTAAAAATGTTACTGAATGATGTTTAAGTACATTTCCTGCAAATATATATATAAAAATAAATAAAGGGTCTCAGTTAACTATGTACAGTGTTACATGGGGCACGTTCAAGCACAATGTTTTGCTACGGTTTCTGGTTTGAACGACATGTTTCCTGGAAATGGTGTGCAACGGGGTTTGAGATACGTTTTCTGTTGTTTGGTGGGTGGGTCAAAAATGCCAGCCTAATCAGCAGCAACATGTGTATAAACCACGCGGTATTAAAGAGACAGTTCGCACGATGGGTCCATGTGATTAATGTAACATAAAAATACTATACATATTTACATATTTAGCTATTGTTTTGTGGAGTTACACTTTCATAAACTTTTCTATGCTCCTCTGATTATATAATGGTATATATTACAATATCATAGCACAACAACAGTGATCAGCAATAATGATAAGTCTAATACTCACAATAAAAATAATAATATAGATCAAACACAGTCTTGGAGGTAAGAAGTGGATTATCCTTCACCTGAAATGTTTGTCTTTTCATCCTGAAATGTGAGGCAAATGTTGGATCACAATAATTAGGAACCACAGTTTCCACAAATCCCTTCACTTGATTGGGATGCTCTCTTTTATTCTGGACGGCAAGGGCAGTGACTGTAACATCGAGTGTATTTTGCAGTATTAAACATGTATTTATACCGATTTCATCAGGCTCTGAAAATTCTTCAAAAAGAACACAAAGAATGGCCTTCTCAGCTGCCATAGTGGCAACACATTTGTCATCAGAACAGGGTGTTCAACACACCACCGTTTCTGTTTAATAAACTTTTTGCATCGTTTTGTCGGGGGCCGGGGCTGAACGCAGTCATGGTTAGTGCAAACTGTCACATGACCACAGCAGTTTACTTCCTGCTGGCACCATGCGTGATGATGGCTGCATCAGAGCGCCAAAACAAAAGGCTAGTAAAGTATGTTAACACAAAGATATGACAAAGAATTTTAGTAAATGTTATCTCGAAGGTGTCTAGCATTAATATATGAATTCACAATTATTACTTTTGATGAGTGTGGTCATAGAATAAGGAAACATGAGTACACATGTTGATGGCAACAACAGTGACCGGTTGGATAATGCTGTGCATTATTTCTATCAGTGTTGTATAAGGGTTTTCATGCATAATTGTAACCCTCGAACATGATGAAATAAACTTTAAAATAGCTAGGCTGAGATATATATACATTTTGATGACTGCAGAAATATGTTAAGTTCAGTATACGCATTAAGTCGTGGGGGAAGTCGTGGCCTAATGGTTAGAGAGTCGGACTCGTAATCGAAAGGTTGCGGGTTCGAGTCCCCGGCCGGCAGGGATTGTAGGTGGGGGGAGTGAATGTACAGCGCTCTCTCCACCCTCAATACCACGACTGAGGTGCCCTTGAGCAAGGCACCGAACCCCCAACTGCTCCCCGGGCGCTGCAGCATGGCTGCCCACTGCTCCGGGGGTGTGTTCACGGTGTGTGTGTGTGTGTGTGTGTGTGTGTGTGTGTGTGTGTGTGTGTGTGTGTGTGTGTGTGTGTGTGTGTGTGTGTGTGTGTGTGTGTGTGCGCATTTGTTCACTACTCACTGCTGTGTGTGTGCACTTGGATGGGTTAAACGCAGAGCACCAATTTCGAGTATGGGTCACCATACTTGACAATACGTCACGACGACGACTTATCCCACAGTTGTGACTGACCATAAAACACAATTTTTTACATACTTTTCCAGAAACATTTTCAAAAAAGAAAAAAAAAATTGATTATTTAAAAAGATTACTAATAACACATCATTTGGATATTTTCAAGTCAAGACAATTTGTGATTAAATGGGTTAAGTGAGCACTCGTCAAAGGTCCTCTTTTATATATGCAGTTGGAAAAGTCTAATTCATTCATTATATATATATATATATATATATATATATATATATATATATATATATTGTATTATTGTATGTATATTATAGATATAGTAGCAATGCCGTGGCATGATGTCAGCCTTGCTACAACTGCTCTCTTCCCTTCCCCAGCACTGGAAAAGCCAGTCAGAGGAAATTATGTTGTTTTACACAGAATATTTTCCAGGCTTTCTCTTTCTGTCTTTTTCTCTCTCTGTGTTATTTTCCCCTTTACCCTTTTTTCTCTCACTTCTCGAATTTCTCACTCTCATGCGTTCATTCACAAATGACTTGTCTTTTGCTATAACTTGCATATTTGCATGTATTTGCAGGGTGCTTGTGTTGTGCATTATGAAGTAACCGCTAGGCTGCTGCTCATTTAGCACATATCTTTCAGCTGCTTGCTAGCTTGTCCATCTCTGTTGATATAAAGCCTCTCTAGTAACAGAACCTATGCTGGGTCTTCACATATTAACTGTGTGTTTTGCAGCAGGGGATTTTGGAGCAGCAGTGGGCCCCAGAAATGCGCCCATGCAAGTCCACTGTTGCGTGGACACACCCTGCCAGCAATCGACCTTTGCCCCTCTGCCTTCTGGGTAATTCTAAGAAGACAAAAGCTATGGGAGCACACACACATACTGGAAAAAACAACACATTTTGGTGATCCAGTAGCACTTGTGGAAGGCCTCAGGTTGGGGAAGCATATAGGATCCGGTGCAGATTCTTATGCATTAAAGGTGCCATAGAATGAAAAACTGTCTTTACCCTGGCATATTTAAATAATAACAGTTCTGTACATGGAAATGACATACAGTGAGCCTCAAACACCATAGTTTTCTCCTTCATATGTAAATCTCGTGATTAAAAAAGACCACTGAAAAACAGGCGAATCAGAACATAACACCGACTGTGACGCAACAGTCAGGATCACTACGCCCCCAACATTTGCATAAACCCGCCCTTGTTCTAAGCCGGCCGAACCATCAGAAGCTCTGCAGGTATTGTAAATAAACAAGCGCGGACAACAGCGAAAATAACACAATAAATGTTATGTTCCAGGCCGTGCAGGGGGTGTGAAGTGCAGGGATGGGTTGGTGTCTGTATTCAGAAAGGCACAGAAAGCAAATAACGCGAGCCACTAAAGGGACATGGTTAGCTCCTTGCTAGCGGTAGCCTGTTACAGTACATAAGATTTCACTCTCAGTAAAGAGAGATGAGGATGATGGCGAATGACTTACAGATCCTGAGCACCGCTGACAAGCATCTGATCTTGTGAAATGTGTGGTAAGTACTGTTGCTCCATAATGTAAACATAGTTTGTGTGATCGCGTCTCTTCAAAGTGAACTATAACGCGATCGATGGATCGTTCAAAAGCAGTTTCAATGCCTCGCATATTAATAACGGCTCCCTGATGCCCGCGTTTTATATACAGTATAATTACCCGACGATATAACTGCGAGAGAAAGTATTTAAATATATATTTTCCTCCCTGTGCTTCCTTCTTGCTGATGAGCCGTACTGTGAAACAGCCAATCAGAGCAGAGCTCATTATTATTCATGACCCTGCCAAATAAGCCAATAACAGACCGTTTCATTCTAGGGAAAAATCCTAGGGTTGTAAATGGACATGTAAAATCGTTTCTGGAGATTTTTTGCCCTTACCTAAGCCACATACCTTCTGTGTAGATATCAGAGAACAATTTAAAAATACTGTATCAATGCATTCTATGGCACCTTTAAAGGAATGGTCCATCCAAAAATTAAAATTGTAATCATTTACTCAGCCTGAAATTGTTCCAGTGAGTTTCTTTCTTTTGTTGAGCACAAAAGATGATATTTTGAAGAATGTTTATAACTAAACAGTTGATGTTAGCCATTGACTTGAAAACAATATAATATTGTCAACTGTTCGGTTATCAACATTCTTCAAAATATCTTTTGTGTTCAACAAGAAAGAAGCTCATTCAGGTTTGGAACAGATGGTGGATAAGTGAATGATGACAGTTTTTTATTTTTGGTTAAACTACCTTTAAGCAAGACAAGACAAAAAAAAATAAAAAATCCTAAAAGAAGCATGCCACAATTAGACAACTGAGAATTGGAGGATGAAAATACATTTCTTATTTTATTCAAGGATTTGTTCTAGTTAACTTAACCAAAATACAGCCGTGATAATTATTAGATACATGAGAATCTGAATCTCAAGAAGTGAATGAGGATGTGCGTACAGTGGGCTTTATGTGGCATGTGTAACGGAGGCGAACGAGACGTGAGACGTGCGCATCCAAGTGCAAGCTTTTATTTATAAACATAGTCAATAAACAGGCAGGGTCAAACAATGGCAAACAGATATGGTACGGGCAAGACACAGAGCAATCCTAGGGCTAGCGAGGGTCGACGATCGGCGAACAATATCCAACAGGGTGAGGCAGAGAGATAATCCAGGTAAACGAGCAGTGGTCCAAGAGAGGTGCAAACAGAGTCCGAACGGCAAGGCAAGGGGTTAATCCAGGAAACACGGGCAAGAATCGAAACACTAGAAAACACACAAGGCAAGACTATGACAACAAAGTGGGTTCCGTATCGCAGCTAAAACTAAATGCAGAACAATACTGGAACTAAACAGAAAAACACAGAATGGCTCGGTAAGGCAGCTAACACTAGGGGAGTGATAAACGCAATACAGTACTCGGCAGAGAGGAAGAGGAAGTCCATGGTTTATGTAGGGTGTGTGATCAGTGCAATCAGCTGTGTGTGTCGTCAGTGCAATGGATGATGGGTATTGTAGTCTGAGGTGGCGTGAGAGTCAATATGGTGGAGAGGTGACCTCTTGTGGCAGTCGGACGGAAGGCCACGAACCGGATTTGTGACAGCATGGCTGTGGTTTTCTGTGATTCATGGATTCCATAGACACAACAGTAGTGGTCTCTTTTTCAAAACAAACACAGAAGCTGCAGAGTTTAAACAAAGTAAAGATGGTGGTTGTGGCTAAGCTGGAAAAATACTGCGGCTTTAAATGTTTTCCCAAGCTTGGCCAATAAGGTGATGGATCGAAAGTGAAGAGGAGTATTGACATGGCCAATAGCAATTTATTGCTTATTTTAACGTGATTAAATAATGACTTTGATTAATAATGATTGTGAGAGACGGCTAAAACGGCTTTTAAAAGCCCTAACTCAGTTTGATTTGCTGTCTGATGTAGAGGCCAACATATTTGATTTACTTTTCTGCATGAAATCAAAATTGACTCTATTTACTTTTTTAGTATACATTACTGGTCTTATTGAGAATGATTCATCAGTGCATGTTATTCCAAAGAAAAAATTGTTTGTCTTTGTAATCCTTCATCCTCCAACCACCTGTCATAGAGTCAACTTTTTGCAATTTAATCAGTTCCCTGTGGGGAAAAATGCAAATCCTATTCTGCCTTTTTTTCTAGTTAAATTTCCTCTTTTACTCAGAAAAATGTCATGATACAATAAAAATTGCCTGCTAATGAAATTTTATTACTAATAATTACTTTGAAAGTTTAATGTGGTGTACACCCCCTGACAAAGGTCTTGTCGCCTATCCAAGTTGTAGGAACAACAAATAATAACTTGACTTCTAGTTGATCATTTGGAATCAGAAGTGGCTTATATGAAAGGCAAAGGCCTCTAGATTACGCTTATTTTACCAAAATAAAATCTTATAATGCCTTGATGTTTAATTATTTAATTAGGATAGAAAGGTCAGACTTTGCTTAGACAAAAGTCAACTAGAAGTCAAGTTATTATTTGTTGTTCCTACAACTTGGATAGGCGACAAGACTTTTGTCAGGGGGTGTAATGCATTGTAGTTCACAGCAGTTTCTTCATGTTTACTTATGACAGAGCTTGCAAGTCTATATTAATGCATACTCATCCAAATGGATTAAATTGGACTGTTCATTTCAAATTTTTAGCAGGTTTTATGATGTTGTAGGTATACTGGTTCAAGTAGGTAATTTTAATTAAATTAACCAAATTAAAAGCCTCAATTAATGAAACTATTTATTTGTTTGAAATATTATACAAAAAATGAAAGGTAGAAAAATTTTGGGGTAGGGAGTAGTTTGGTATGATGTTTAATAAATAAATAAATAAAAACAGTGTGGCATAACACTTTTACCATGACACGATTTTTATTTTTTTATTTTTTTTATTCATTTTATTTTGACAAGAAAACTATATGGGTGTCAAGGTATGTAGTCTACCTTTATATATATATATTAGATTTTTGGTTACTTTTTAATGATAGGTCAGGTTAAAATTTCATGGTATCCAATGGTTCAAAAATGATCTGTTCTAAAAAATCTAATTATTAAAATTGTGTGCACACATACTCAATTTTTTAATATGGTTACATCACTTAACAATTTTAAAGTAATTAAATCAATATTTACCTTTTTTTTTAAATGTGTGAAATTAAAATGAATTATCTAGATTTGAAAGAGTCATAAATAAAGTCATCATCTCAGACATTCTTACTTGCCATTGATCCTCATAGGGTAGAATGTCAAAAGTCATTGCCTGAGATCCTCATACGAGACGTAACAGCCTACCATAGAATTAGTCGTCTTTTGAATGCCAAAGCTGCTTTTATTTATTTATTTTTATCATAACTATAAAGCTAAATATTAAAACTGTAATCCAGACTAGCTAAATCCTGCAGCGGTCCAAATCCACCATATTCCGCTGAAACCTTGTAATCCCTCCGTGCACCAACTCAGGATGGATTTTGTCATTTGTTTAAATTATTCATCGTCGTGTCTTGCCGTGTTGAATCTCTGGAGATGGTAGGAGCTGGAATGATCACTCTGGTGTCAAGCAAATGTGGAACGGATGCTCTGATGTTTCCTGGAAGCCGCGTGTGTACCGTAGCGTTAACACGCTCTCCTCTCTTCTCTAGCCCGCTTCCCAGGGTGCACACAGAGACTTCGTCAGACTGTAGCGTGTGGCAGATTGGGTGGACTAATTCAGGATTAATTGCATGCTTGTTACAACAGGGCGCCCATATGGCCTCAAGCTCACTGGAGTGGCACTTTTGTGTCAAATCGCACATTTGCTTGAGGAAAGGGAGGATGGGGAGGTTGCTGGTGAACCGAGTTGCGTTTCTCGATTCTGTCGAATCGGCAGAAACATCCAAAATCCTGCTGGCATGTTACACGGATCTTCCTGAATTGCCAGCGGCAGTTCCGCAAGATTGAAAAGGACGTGATTGAACATCATTCTCAGGCAAAGAATCGCTCACAATGGAGAGTGATAGGTTGTATTGTGTATTCAATCAGAAATCGAAGACGTTCGAGATGAGGGAATTCATGAGCATGTGAAAGGCTCGGTGGAAACCATTTAAGCCCGTTTAGAGTCAATGTCACACAGCTGTTCAGGATGGGATCTGTTTCTCAGCAGTAGAAAGTTATTAGAATCAAAAGCTCCCCGAATGCTTGTTAACGCCGTAGTCATAAATCCTTGATCCGATTAAAATTTTCAGGAAGAATGCTGTCATGATCTATATTTCACTCAAGAGGCCACTTTTGTATCAAAGTGCTTCAATGATGATCGGTTTTGGCTTTTTGCAAGAGAACAACATTAGACAATTCACCCTTATTATTGCTTCTCCATTGCAGTTCCACTTTCCTTTAAGCAGGTTGCATTCAACATTTTAAAATTGCCTACAAATTACCCGAGTTTCATTTTACTCTTCTACTTTTCATTTATTCTTTTGGCAATTCTGTACTAATATGGTGCCATTTTGGACACTGAATATTGGATGTGACATTTAACCTTGTGGGCTAAATGCACATGCAACTGTGACATTGCCTTGCAATGAACGAAGAAGTGAGCTTCACCAGAAAGCCTGTCCATTCTATCCCCTTTTACCTGTCACAACAAAGACACATCAACTCCAAATGGAAACTGGTAAAATACTCACTTGGAAAAATGGTGATCATTTGCAACAGATGTTTTCATAGTGGATTCCACATGCTAGCTTTTATCATCAAGACGTATGGGACAACCTTAGCAGGCTCTCTAATTCAATTACAAAGTGGCAAACAAAAGGTTTGCAGAGTTGTAAGAGCAAATGTTCAAAGGTGTCATCTTCTTTTGTGGTCCACACACTACCAATTAGAGCTGCTCCTATCTGGGTGTGAAATCTACTAGCAAGAGCGATTTACCGAGCAAGTGACAGCAGACAAACCAGTTGGCTGCGAGGGTAGAAATGAAGGTGGCAGGCGGACTGTTTGTGCTGTGCCGTAAGGCTCTCACAGCGTGTTTGGCTCTCACCTGTTTCCCTGCAAACATTTCACACTTCTCTACAAAGCTAGTCTCTTTACTGAGGTTTGATCTAGGGGCTTTGTTCCTTCTGTCTTAGCTGTTAATATTAAATCAAGGTTTTTTTAGTTTTTTTCTGAAGAGCTTAAGAAGTGCTTTCTTGTGCAAAGCCCATCTACCATGCTGTTGAAGTTGGCCTGACATCTTTCCCAGTGTTTTCTATTCTCTTGCCAAGGTGTTCTACATGGTTTCCAGAACATTCTGGTGGTTGCTATGTTGTTGCTATAAGCTCTTCTAAAGACATCTTCCTAGCTTGCAGCCCAAAGTCAAAAGAGCTACTTGGAGCCCTTTTTCAGTGCACTTAGGAGATTTTTCAACTCAAGCTCATTAGGGAAAAATATTTTACATGCAGAATTATACTATGTTGCTTTTTGCACATTTCTCAACACTATCAAAGTGAAAAGTCAAGTTAATTGTGCTAAAAGAATGTTAAGTTTTATTTAAAAGAGATGAATGTGTTATTGTACCTAGTTATTGTAAGTGCTACAATAAGTACATAGTATGTACATGAGGAACAAGACTGTAAAATAAAGTGCTACCAAAGTTTTATTACATAGGTTATTGAATGTATCTTGGACATTTGGAAATGAAACGTCCGATGAGTGGCGCTATAAGGTTAATGCTATGTCACACTTAAAAATAACACACCACCTACACTAAACCCTAACCTAAAGAGATATTGTTAACAAAAGCAAACAAAAAATTGCATTTGCTGAATTAATCATGCGGTTTTAGCTCTTTGAACTCTTTTATCATAAGTTGTATTTCATGGGACTATCCGAGCTCTCCACATTGCAACTGTAGTGCTGTACCGGGTGAGCTACTGAGCAAGTTTACTACATCAGAAAAGCCATACATATAGAGCTGGTTATGTGATACAATCATCAAAATGTATTTATTTACACATCATGCACTATGTTAAAAGTGTTTTGAAGTCATGATATAGTGTTGTGCAAGGAACCACACAGAAATAAGTATTTATTAATCGATTATCTGTTCTTGTCATCATAATTTGCCTGGAAAAATAATAAAGATTGTTGGTGTTTTACTGCCACCAGTGTTCATTTCAGCCAAAATAGAGGCACATTTTTCTAGTCAGGCTAGTTTGATATTTTTTTCCTCTTATTTCACCATAAGTCTTACATCCTCCAATAAGTTATAAAACTTGAGATGTCGTTCATGTCTGTTGCGCAGAAAATTTGGCCTTTGCAATCCGCACTAATGTAGAACAAACAAACCAGATAGATAGATAGATAGATAGATAGATAGATAGATAGATAGATAGATAGATAGATAGATAGATAGATAGATAGATAGATAGATAGATAGATAAACATATGGTAGATTGTTTCTTTGGTGATCTGATTAGATATTCATCCCCTCCCGCCTCTCATTCACTATAGTGATCTGTAACAAAATGCAATCAGATGGCTTTCTAATCCCTGTTTTGTGAAAGGCCTGCGCGGGTTACGAGGTCAAGGTTCAGCTACGAGGGGTTGAACTTCACTAATTGTTTCCCTAGAATGATGCCTACATCTCTTTCAAACTGCTTTCATTGAGTCACGTTTTGAATTCGGTGCTTTGACTAACTTTACAAAGACTAAATTACAGACACCGTGAATGAAGCGGCAGATACTTAAAATGTAAAAAAAAGGCCTCCAGACAGGGATGTCACATCACAGCTTTAACAGAAGGGGAACTCCACACCCTTGGGCCAAAGTCTTTCTAGAGCAAAATAAACGACAGACAGCACATCTGGCTGTCAATGTGCGTTCCTTTCAGCTGAATGTGGGTTTGCTTTTACTGGGTGGTGGAACAAATGTAGAAGCATTTGCAATTTTAACACTGGTTGCGGTGCTGTTGCATGCTGCTGTATAACCTGCATGCACAAGACTCCTTGAAGGAAGACAGATTTTTTTGACCTTGAGTCCTTTGGTATGACGTGCTGGAAAGGCAGCCAGATTTAATCGAGCTTTTAACCCCGTGCCCTGTGCATTAAGTGTAGTTGAGCAAGAGTATGGACGTGTTTTTTAAACGTTTTCACACCCTTTATTAAACCTTGAAGTTGCGGGATGCACCAAGCCGTGCCAGCAGTGACACCAGGCGCTAGAAAGTGAGAAATGAGATAAAGGCACAGTCAAAAAGGTGACACTGGGGCTCGGTGGGACTGTTAGTCATCTGCTTGGGTGAGGATGGTGGGCGGCGATAGACAGAGGAGGCGTCCCGTCTTTTCCTTCTCCATTACTTTAATTGTTTCCAAACCATTTGGCCTTGAACGTGCGCTAGTCTATACTCAGCACACATGCTTCAACCACATTTAACATTCCTTGGTGCGCAAGCCCTTAATCTTTCCTCCACTTTCCCTGTCACTTGAACGTAAGGAGGGTGATATATGGAGTTGAGAGATACACTGAAATTTCGGGTAACTTTGAAGGCTTCCGCAGGCAGTTTGTCTGCACATCTGAGTGATAGTGTTTTGTCTATTGTGTTCGCATTTACTCGCAACTTATTGCTTCCAATTTAATATTGCATTTGGAATGGCACTTTATATATATATATAATAATAATAATAAATAATATATATAAAAAGTTTGGATATGTTTCTGCAGGGAGCTCAGCACAAGACATGCAGAAAAAATAATAGATATTGTGCCTATGAATTAAGAATTAATTCCCACGACTTCTTAATTCATGGCAGCATTTTATTAATTCGTTCCCTCTTTACATGTTCTTAAATTGTGGCCACATTTTACTAATTTGTTCCGTCATTTTAGGTCAGCTGTGACCACTTTGTACTAATTTGTTCCATGATCCTAACGTGGCCATGATTTAGCTAAATAAAAACTAAGAATTAGTGCAACGAGGGAATGAAGTTATACAATGTGGCCACGATTTACCTAAAAGTTTTGGGAATTCATTTATAATTTGTGGCCTTGATATCTTATTATTTCCTCCCTCCATATTGTTTATTTATTTTCCAAATTGGCCCAGGAAAATTGTTAGCTTGAGTACTTTGTGCACAAAATTAATATTAGTTATTGAATTAGTTATTAAAATATTAGTTACTTGCCAATATTTGAACTCATTAAAGTTAAAAAAAACAAAATTTTATTCTGTCATAATTTCCTAACATTAAAAAGTGAAAGTTGGTTTAACCAAATTTATAATAAACTCATGTTTTTCCAAACCTGTATGACATTTTTCAAAATGTCAGTCTTCGTTTGTGTTCCACAGAAGAAAGAAAGTCATACAGGTTTGGAACTTTCAAGAGAGTAATGATACATTTATAGATTAGCGATATCGTCTTATATATGATGAAAATACTATACGGACATGTTTTCGTTGCCCTTTGTTAGGTCAGGTCTACTGTAGACATCTTGTGGAGTCTAAGTGAGCACCTCGATTTAGTCTAATACAGGTCGAGCGACCTCATGTCGTTTAAGGAATTCAAGCTTGTGTACAGCAGTGTATTCAAACAGAGCTTTTGTGACAGGTCCGAAATGATCTATGGCTCTCCTTTGGAGTAAAAACATACTTGAGGCACTTTTCCTCCCTTTTCTTTTCTCACCCTGCATGACAGATGTGTCTCCCTTCCCCCACTACCTCCCCTCCAGCACCCCCATTTTTCCTCACTGGCCCTTTATTTTATCCTATACACGCATTGGTGGGAAGGAAATGTGCCTGCCACATGATGATATCTTGATTTTTCCCAAAAAGTTTCCCATTTCCTGTGAGTTCTGACTCACAGACATTAACAAAAAGGCGCACAATCAACCACGTCTCCAAAAGTTATTCAATATGGCATAAGGCATTGTGGTCTCTGAGTAATTGTTCCTGATTTTTAACCAGCTGTAAATGTTTGGGACAACTAGAAAAGGTCTTTTGTCATTTATAGTCCAGATGTGTGCTTTCTTCCGGATATGCGAGTTCAGCTGTGCTCTCTCTGATTTAATGATGCATTGTGTGTTGCAGATGATGTATTTCACTCATTGTAAGTAGTTTTTAGGTAAAGAGTGTGGAACAAAAACTTTCAAGATATCCATACTTTGGTGCAGGAGCAAATGGCAGAATATGGGTTATTAAAGGCATAGTTACCCAAAAATTTAAATGGCATTGCCACTAAATATATTGCTGACCTTTTAATTCCTTATCAAAATTCAAGAAACTTGAGATCTTCAAAGCAGATGATTCTTTATGTTCCAAAAAACGAGATTAAAATTGAAAGGTGATAGGGCCTTTTCAGTGGCTTATGGAACCCTCTCCCAATGCATATTAAATCTTCCCCATCTGTGGATGCTTTTAAGTCTAGATTGAAATCTTACCTTTTTAGTAGAGCTTTTGGAGTCGATTAGAGGGATCAGGTTTTACATTTTAATGTTGAATTAATGTTGTTGTTGACTTTTGTTTTTGTGACTGTATGTAATGATGCTGGAAAGCATTTTGGTCAACGGCAGTTGTTTTAAATGTGCTATAGAAATAAAAATTGTATTGTATTGTAAATGCATATTTGATTTGTGCGCTATGTATGTGCATTGATCAGTGTTTAATATGTGAATAAAAGCTTAAATAAAATCTTCAGTGCCTCTTCAGAAGACTTGACCACTTCATTCATATTTTTTATTTTGCAAGCTCTTTGAAGCGCCAACGTTTTGGATGAAAAACAGAAATCTGTCAGGTTTTGTTAAAAATACCTTCATTTGTTTCTCGAAAATGAATGAAACTCTTATAGGTTTTGATTGGCATAAAGGTGAGTAACTGATGACTGAATTTTCATTTTTAGGTGAACTAACCCTTTAAATGCCAAATAAAACAATTCAGAGATGGCGAATTATATGTATATGTATTGTTACACAATATTTACTCATATTTTACCCAGATAGTTCAAATCAGAAAACATCTCAAATGACGCAAAGAAGAACCTAACACACCAAATTGTCAAATTGGACTAATATGAGCCGCTTAAGCATCTTGGTTGACATTTTGGCTGGCCGGTAATAGAAACCACATCAAACAAACACACAGAGACCTTCTGACCAATTTCCAGACATTGCAAGCATATTCATAATCCTGAGTGCAAGAAACTGACGTTCGTGTTTCAATGATTGAGGAGATGAGAAAAATACATTTTGCATTTGCAAAAAAAAAACATCAGAAATGAGTACATTCCAGGATGCAGGATTTTGTAAAATGACAGAAGTGTTTCTTTTGGCCGAATGTGACAGGCAGCTGGCTTGACTTGTAGATTTACCACCCCATTGTTCTGTCCCTCCATAACAAAACACACCGTTTCCTGTTCTGCTCCATCCATGCTTAGTATTCAGGGTGGAATATTGTTTGTAACGTTAGAGGGGAGAGGAAGGACTACAGATAATGTGCTGTGGAAGGTTAGAGGTCTTTATCGGAGTCTGTAAGAAAAAGCGCAAATGCGGTGTCAGAACGTGTGTGTAGCCGGGATTGTGTGAGACGGTTAAGTGTGTCTGAGGTCATGAGGTAGGAGTGCTTCTTTTGAAATGCATCACACTACACTCTCCACCGTGGGAGAGGGATGAATGTCCTGTGACCCTATGCGTCATTTGGAAATGAAACCAAATGGTATGTGCTTCCTAAATAGTCGCCAGGGACATGAAGAACCTAACGAGTGGACAGTCTTCTTTCTGATTTGTTTTTGATTATTGGTCCAAAGGTAGTTGAAAGTTGCAATCTATGTATCATCTTCCTCTGATTTTTTTAACAGTAGTGCTTTTAGATATTAAGTCAAGATTTGTGTTTTGACTTTGAGGCCACTTATTTTATTTGAACAATAGAAATCAATTTTGTGAACTTTTCATTCATTCAAACAAAACTAAAAATTAAAATAAAATAAGAGCAGCACAAGCGACTATGGTGGATCATTTCATTCAACCTTGTCAGCCATCTGGAATGTGAAATTCCTTCAACACACTATTGGCTAGAATCAACAAACAAGTTTAACAAATGCAAGATTTCAAAAAAATGTCCATTATATCCAACAAGTCACTTCACGTCTGCTGAAGTATCTGAACAAAATCAAGCGGACATTCGATGATGAAACAATGCATGAGCAATGTCCAGAGTCACACAAAAAGCATAATTTCAATGCTTGGCTATTGTATTTACATTACCAAGTCAACAAAGGATCTTTCTGTATGTTGATCTTTAGTTTTGTTTGTTTGCTGTTTGAATAAATGTTTGAAAAGTTATAAGGAAATGGGGATAAAAGAACCACATGCGTTTTGGACCACACCGGCTTGCACGTCAACAGCATAAGGGCCACAAATGTCTGAACTGACACGTAATATGCATCCATCAGGCCAGCTTTGGGATGCAAACAGTTAATATCAGCTTAAATTGCATCGGATGGACTCAAATACATTGACGAATTGCAAAGTACAGGAATAAAGGCCGCTTCTCGTGCACAAATTAAGATCTGGGAGTTTAGAAACATCAAAATAAGCAAAAAACAATAAATTAAAAAAGTCTTGTATTTTTGTAACAAAATCAGTTGGTAGTCTCATGTTTATTCAGCATGACTTTGTGTTCATCTGTAAGATGAGGCTTTGAAAGTCATCCAGTTTTCCATGTTAAGGTATAAACAGAAGAGCAAATTCCCATGTGCACCAGCATCTAATCCAGAATCAAGTCTCAAAACCAAGTTCTTCTGAATTAAACAACACTTCAGCCCTTCTGGCATCCAGCTAATAGAGCTAAACCATCTGTAACAACCATCTGAGCGTCAGAGAGGCATCAAAGCGCTGATGTCCATCATTTGAAACAGAGCCGGTCGGCTTTTGCGTGTCCGTGGCTTGTTGTCCATTCTCTGTCAAACTTTGTAGTAAATGTTTGCAGGATTTTGCGGTGGCATTTCTTGGACGATATAGACAGGGTGGCCATAGTCACCACTGACCTTCTCGTAGTGCGGGCAGTACATGCTTCCTGAGGTCCGCAGCGGGAAGATGATGTCACTCGGCTCAGAGCCGTTATTGTTGCTGCCGCCACTGGCAGCACTTTCGCGTTTGGGCAGCGTGTTTAATGGCAGCTGGGCGGAGCACTGGGCGGAGTGTTTCTGATGACGCCGATGCAGCAGTGCTACCAGAGCGATGATGATGATGATGAAGATGACAGCACCAGATGCAACGCCAGCAAACAGGGCTACTTCAGATCCAGCGGCTCCTACAGACTCTCCGCTCTTGCCTCCGGACTCACCATTCTGCATGGGGTCTGGGGAACGAGAAAGAATGGGGAGTTTATGATCAGATTTAGTTTATTATTTGTTGGATTAAAACACAATGATTGTGAAAGTAAAATAACCAGCTTTACACATGTACATCATTTAAAATCATGAGAACAAATTAGGATATGCATGCCCATGTTAAACTGACAACATTTAATTGTTTTTATTTATTTATTTTGTATATAAATCTGCACCTGTGATACATATCCAAAAAATGTATAATTATTTATTTTACATTATTACACACACAAATCCGTGGTGAAAAATTAACATTTTGACATCTGAGTTAATTAATTAATATAATTAATTATTATACTATTTAATATTATAATATAACATATTATATATTGTATTTTATATCATATTTAATTTCTTATCATTCCTTTATTTATTTAGATTTTAGTTTTGGGGTAATAGTGGATTTTTATGATTCATGACTTTTTATATTTATTTATATTTAATTATTTTAATAATTTATTAATTATTATTGCATTTTATGCTCTAACATAGTGTATATTTTAATATAAAATATTGTTTACTAAATATGTTTAATATTAAGTTTATTAATATCATTTATGACATTTAGTGAGATTTACCCTTGTATACATCAATACTTACCAACTCTGTTGACAGCATCGGTTTCTTTGCTGAAGGTGTTTTGGTCCTTACTCTCAGGGTATTTTGGAGGATATCTAGTTGGATAGTTTTTTGCTGAGAATGAATCTGTAGGACCTAAAAAAAAAATGAGAGAATTAAATATTAACAGACAGCAACTAGTGGAGCAAAGCAGTACAAAATGTTCAGCGAACTGAAAAACTGATCATAATATCGGACCACCCTTACAACTCCTTGGCTTCTAGGCATTATGCCCCAGGTTTTGAGAGAGAATTTAATGAATTGGCGTAAAGCTGCAAGTATCTCCCCACAAGCCCAAAGAAGGGACAGCTGGCATCGCCACAGGAAACAAGCTCACATGACATTTCAATTACACGCTGAGGCACACTAGCATGGACACCCACTACAAGACCAGTGACATGAAAGACTGTTATGGAAGCAGTGATCTTCATCGATGCAGGTGTAGGTATGGGTGGTACTCACTCTGTCCAACTCGCAGGACCAGCTTCATAGATTTGGTCTTACAAACACCGCCATCGTGGTTGTCCAAACCTTCAAAAGTGCTGTTTGATGTGGCTGAAAGAGGGAAGAAAAACTGTTTTCATAATTTTGTTCAAAAAAAAAAAAAAAAAGAATACAATAACATCACATAAAATGTGTACAGAACATGTCTGGATCACATTTTTCCTAATGAAAGCAATGTGGCATTATCATGTATGAAAGCCCGTAATTATAAAACTCGCAATTACCGTTTTTTATTTAGTGGCAGAAATTAAAGCCCATTTTCTGACGTTTTTTCTCGCAATTGTGAGTTTGCATCTCACAATTTGGACTTTTTTCTCAGAACTGCATGATATAAACACAATTCCGAGTTATAGTTGGATTTAAACTTGCAATTGTGAGAAATAAAGTCAGAATTGCGAGATAAAAAATCTCAATTCTGACGTTTTTCTCGCAAATTCGAGTTTGTATCTCACAATTTTGACTTTATGCAATTCTAACTTTATCCTCAGAATTGTGAGATATAAACTCGCAACTACGAGAAAATTGTGAGATAAAAAGTCGCAATTTACGTTTTTTGATTTTTTTATCCAGTGGCAAAAAACGGGCTTCAATATGTTATTTATATGATAATTAAGAAAAACAATTATATCTATCAATTCTCACTATAACAATCATGCAAAATTTCATTTTCATTTCTAGAATGCAACAAAAATTATATTCAGTATATAACTGTAGTAATTACATACAAAAAACCATTAAAATTTGGTAATTATAAAGGTCTTAACACATCATTTGCTGCATTGCTGCTGTTATACAGTAAAAAAAAAATATTTTTATTTTGCATCAGCATTATGCTGATTATTATAAAATAATGTGAATCTAATAATAATCAACTTTGAGAATAATGAGAACTACATCTTAGTAGTGAAACATCCATAATAAAAGCATTTTCAAAGCAATATAAAAAATGAAAACTAGAAACGTTTCAATTCAGTTTTCTAAAGCAAAATCAATTCTGGGATTGTTTTTTTTTTTGTTTGTTTTTTGATGCCACATTTCTGATGCTGAATATTTAAAGCCCATCATCCATCTTAAAAACTTCAACATGCCACCGTATTATTCTTTCCTCTCGGGACCCATTTCTCTTCCAGTCCTGTATATGTATTTGGCCATATAAGGTTTAGCAGCACTAAGTGAGCTAGTTTATGACCGGGTCAGCTTTCCGCATGCGTCCTCACAGGTGCTTTAAAACCTTTCAAGTGGTCCTTGCGGACATTTGAGTCATGTGTTCATCAGTCACTTTGCATGCGTACGCAGAAGGTGAAGAAGGTTCAGCTTGCTCGTACAAAGAGAAAATCTTAGTTTCGCCAAAGCTTCTTAAAAGCTTCTGTTTATTTGCCAGTAAATCTCTACAAGGGGCGCGCTCGCACTCACGTGCACGCTAATTTAGAAACTCCTCATACTGTGAGTAATAACCGCAGCGTAATCACACAGGTTTGAATTTTACAGAAACTAAGCATATTACCAAAGCCTTTTCACATCATTATCACAGAATATCAAGGATTTGCTTTGGCCGTCAATCCACGGCTAGTGGAGTGGCTTGGTCGAGCGATTTAAATGCCATTGTGCCTGCGCACCCATGCTGTGTCTTCTGATAGCGGAGCTAAAAAATTCAATTGGGCCGTAATCTCTCTTTCACTGCGAGGATTAAGACCAATCCCACATGAACAAATGGACTTCCCCTCCAAACTGCTTAGGGCACAGAAATAACCGAGTGACCAGAGAGTGAAAGGGCAAGAGAATGGGGGGAGAAAGCCAACCAAAGAGCTAAGGAGAGAAAAACAGAGGGGGAGAAGAGAGCAAGAGAGAGAGTGCTTTTACCCAACATGTCCAAGTTCCCTTCAACCCTTCCCACATTCATCTGCAGCGGCCGCTCTAGATGTGACCCGACTCTTCGGCTTGAATGAAGCCCGCTCATTTCCTAACCACAACAAGCACATTCAGCGCCTCGGGCCAGCGCAGCTCAGCCAGTCACGAAGCCAGCGACCAAGCAACAAAGTGGAGGTGGAAAATTGAAGTTGCGCGCATACAATAAAGCAAGTGTATCCAAGCAGATGTTATGGTTTCTGCGGGTTATTTTTAGATTTTTGCAGACATTAAGAGACCTATCTATCCTAGAGATCATATTTTAACCACATATCCACATAGAAACATATCCTGTCTGTATGTCTAGAAGAAATGCTAATTATTTGCTGATGATGTCTTTTACTGATTGCGTAGGTATTTAGCCCCTTAACTGCCCCCCCCCCCCCCCCCCCCTTTGAAAACAGACGTGAAAGTACACTATTTAAGAAAACTAGTAACAAAAGTTATAATAAATAAAAGTAATGTTTATTTCGAACATATTTTAGAGGAAAGTAGAAAGATTATATTGAATATACGAGGTTTAATTGAATTTATATGTTTGTGTCAGATAAACACGTTGAGCTTGTGGGTATATCAGCCAATAAAAATGACAAAATTAGGAGCAACCATTAACGTACTGTATCAAAAATCAATTAATTAAAACATATTCATTGTTATAAAACCTCAATGTCTCTCAATAAACTCTCTATAAAACTTTAGGGTTGGTATGATTTTTAAAAGACGTCTTTTATGCTCACCGAAGCTGCATTTATTTAATCACAAATACAGTAAAAACAGCAATATTTAGAAAAATTGTTACAATATAAAATAACCATTTTTATTTTTAGTATATTTTAAAATGTTATATATTCCTGTGATGCAAATCTGAATTTTTAGCATCGTTATTCTAGTCGTGAGTTTCATATGATCCTTCAGAAATCATTCTAATATGCTGACTTGTTGCTCAAGAAGCATTTATTATTATTATCAGTGTTGAAAACTTGCTAAGGTTGTATAAACTGATCACTTTTTTTAGGATTCTAGTTAGAATAGAATAGAAAGTTCATAGGAACAGCATTATTTGAAATAGAAATCTTGTGTAACATTATAAATGTCTTTTAATCAACGTCTAATAACTTCAATCAATTAAATGCAGCCTTACTGAGTAAAAGTATTAACAAAAAAAAAATCCTACTGAACCCAAACCTTTGAACATCAAGTCTTTTCAACATGCCTAAAAAAAAGTTCTCTTCCTCTCATTTTGTCAACTCTCACACACATCTCAGTTACATGAACACGTTCTGACATTTGCATGCACACAAGGCGCACACACACACACAGCCACAGAGGTAAGTCTTTTTAGAATCATTTAGGTCAGATATCCATGTCCCTCGGGCTACAGGCCAAGCTGCCTTGAAAAATCACATCAAACCGATCCGTCTCATACTGGCAAAGGATTGAGGGATTTGGAGCGTGTAAATCTTAAAATCACATAAACGGCCATTAAGGAATGTGCCAACTGAATAAGGGTAACCCCTTTTAACGATAACCCCTTTTTCGAAGTGGTCGAATGATACTAATGACATCCATGTAAAGGGCCATCAACAAGTCTTCCTTCCCAGAGAACACTGAACATTTGTGACGTTTCCATCCCCGGAGGGGAAGAGGACAAAAATAGGCTTGGGAAAACTACATTTTTAGTAACCTAAAAACTGATGAAAGCTAAACAATATAATGACTAATGATATCTTTATGTCTATAGCAAAGACATCTTGTGTGGTAAACACACTTGCTAATGGATTTAACACATTTCCATTAACTATAAACTTGACTTGTTCACTATTTTTGGAGGGCTTCACTAGTCAGTCGCCTTCCCAGACGAAAACATGGAAAAGATATCTTGGGAGACAATGCCGGAGGCTGAAATTCCCACGGGTGGGATCAGTTCTGAATTTGGCTCCTAAACATTGTTACAGCTGCCAACGGAGGTGAAAAACGATCATGAATCAGCACCTGAGGTAAATTCATGAGTAAGCATGGCAGTAAACTTACAGATGATGTGATAGTCCTTTCCTTTGTAGAACTCCAGGCCCCACAGGTTGGGGCTGAACTCTTGAAACTTGAAGGTGAACTTCACGTCCTGGTCTGGCTTGTCACAGTTGAGCAGTGACATGTCGCCCTTAGTGACTCGACAGGTCTCAAGTTGTTCTTTGGGAACAAGATAGACCCGAAAGTATTCAGTGTTCGTCTGCTCAGTGGAGCCTGGCTTGATTCTTGGACACACAATGTCCATTTTGTCTCCGATCTGAGGGTATAGTACTACACCCCTTCCTGGGACAAACCTGTAGGGAACACGGTGATGTTAAACATCTTATAGAGTTACAGAAATGGGAACAACATACTGATTAGCATGCATAATAATGAATCAATTTTCTATAGTTTATTTATTAGGCGTGAGAACCTTAAAAGTTGATGTAAAATGTATTATGTTTGGATATCTAATAAATGTATCCTCACAGCAAAACTATTAAATATTCAAAGCTTGTTGTTTCTTCAGGTAATTGAATTAATCAATTGGGCATTGGCTTCATTAATGTCTATTAAGAGTCAAGTCTAGATCCAATCCTGTATCCGGAGTAAAACAAAAGATGACATTTTGAACATTTTTCAAAATACATTTATTCTAAAACAAGCAACTCAATGCAATGGATTGAGACAAGCAATTTCCTTTGGCTAATTTCAAGAGTTCTGTCTTGAAGCAGAATGCATCTAAAGCATTTGGGATCTTGGCTTACTTACACATTTTTTGACTAATGTATGCAACTTTGCAGTCTTATGTTTTTCCTCATTGCATACTTCTCTACTCTGTAATGCATTTGCACAATTAGCAATCGCTCACTCATGACCGCTTGCTGGCAATCCTTTCCTGCCCTTGATGTTTATTACAACCTCACTGTATCACCTATTTCAATGTCCACTTGTTGTAAAAGCGTTCTGATATTGACCTTTCAATTATTTGCAGATTCTCATATTAATCTGATTTCTCATTAAACACACAAATTCCATTGTAAACAGGCCACTGTGTGCATTGGATTTGTCCTTTCTTTTCTAAATCTGCCATGACAAAGTTAGACATGGTGTTTAGGGAAGCATGGGAGAGAATAAGACCATAAGGCAGAATAAAAGAGTCACTTTCTAAGACTAGCTTCCATCCTCATAAAGTCATTAAGAGATGGAAAGAAAGGGACCCTCGAGCTTCTGCTAGGGCTCCTGAGAAGACAGGAAGCTTTAGTGCCCCTCCTCCGCCCCCTGCAGTACCGACTTCTGTGTGGCTCAAACCGGGTTGGGGGTTGAACTGTGCCTTCATCCCGGCGCACCTTTTGTCTCCAAAGCTCTGGGACAAAGATGACCCACTGAGCTACTGGAACTCATGAAAACCGATTACAACCTGCGCAAAGCTCCACTACACTACAGCTTAGCATCTTAAAGGAACGTTATCCTGCATCTAAACAAAACTGGTCTATTTGAATACAGGTTCACCGCTGTGAAGAAACAGCCACCAAATCGACTGCTTTCACTTGAGTGGCCAGATTGTGAAATAAAAAAATAAATAAAAAAATGGGAAATTTAAGTGCATTTTTGGTGAAATTGCTTCATGAATATTAATGTTAATAACATTTGTCAGGAACGTTGACCAAATAGCAAGACCACACTACGTTAGGAAGAGAGTGTGTACTACTTTGGCAGCTGAGAAAACACTAGGCTGGGTGTTTCGATCTCAAAAAGTAGCACTTACCCTAGTTTAGCAACTATTTGTCCCGACACAGAAAGGTGTGGTGGGGAACAGATGTATAGACCTCGGAGACACACTTCACAGTGGAAAAAAAGGAGCTCAGGCAACAGATCTCTCTATGGCAATCAGCGAGAGGCTGTAATCCACTCTTCAATTTAACATTTCTCATCTTATAATCAGTCCTAAATTTAGGCTGTGGCTCAGCACTCTTACACGATATTAACCATGATGTAAGGTCTCCACAAGTTTGATTGCTCTAAGTGCAGATTCATTCTGAACCTTTTCCTCAGCAAATACCAGGGTTCATGGATTTTGCAAGACATGTCAACCTCACCATATAATTTCTACAAAACATTGCATTTACCTGCAATTTTTGACAGGGCACACACAGGGTAATTCCTTAAATTATGTAAATCAACAAATTTACAAATAGTGGGAATGGCTATAAGGTGGAAGTTTGTTTTGGAAAAAGTTTATACAGCGGTCGCCGTTCAGCTTCATTCTGCAAATGAAAGTACTTGCATCTCAATGTTGCTGCCAATAAAGCATCATTGTAACTAATACCCTGCAGTCTGGAAAGGTGGGTGGTCCTCCAACAAAGTGCCGTGGATTACGAATATGTTTAGTGGGCTGTCTTGTGTTTAAATGACTATGACAGGGTAATAAAATCAATAGAGAAATCAGCAAATTAAAAACTGTAAAAGAAAGTGAAATTACAGATACACTTAAAAAATGAATGGTTCTTCGGTTGCTACACCTTCAGAACACTCAGGTACCATTTTTGGTTCTTGAGGTTTCTGTGTAGTAGCCTACTTTGAAGATTAGAAAAATCATATAACATTATAGGGTCATTCCTACCAATCAGCAACGGTTTCCTTAAAGTCCTAGTACATATTTTGCCTTTGAATGACATTTGGATCTGTGGTTCAGATATCAACTTATTTCTCAATTGTATTACAGTTATACTAACACTTGTTTATTAAAAAATAGTGGCATATTCCAACTTGTACTAGCAACATTTTAATTTTACTAGTATGAATGGTAATTAAGCCTTTCCAACTAGTCATTACATATGACAAGAAAATACACTACTGGAAACTAGTGGACTAACTGGAATAGACACTAGTGTCAGAAAAGGGTATTAGTAAAGTACAACTGGAACAATAACTAATACAGGTACACTGAACCACAGAATTTGTTACCAGTTACAATGAAACAGTTACGTGTCACAATTGGGACAGTAATGGTTATTAAAGTACTCTAGTTTCTATGGCTATACAGTGAGTATTTATTCCAAAACTATAAATAGTCACAGTTAGGCTACTTACTAATAGCCACTAGTAAAAAATAAATAAAATAAAAATAGAATAGAATAAATGTTAAAGCTACTTTAAAGCTTTTTTCATTTTAAGTGCACTTACTTGGTGTTCGAAGTATTCCAATATATTGATTCTAAAACTGTTGATCGAGCCAGTTTTACTCGACAAGCAACCATGAAAAGACCTAATATATAACTCCACATAGTTGTATCCATTGCGATGCAATGTCCAAATTTGATTATAACTGTGAGAGATCCACAGGCGCTAATACGAGAAGAATCCGATGCTGCTGGTCGCTCTCATCTGATGGAAACGCGTTTGATTTCGAAACGAAATAAAACAGACCTCCTAAAATAACAGCTCAATCGCAACTGGCACTCTAAAGGACAAATTTAACAAAACGGTGTGTGATAATCCATCAGGTTCTTTAGACATTGGAATGTTTTAACACGCATCCTCCGGGAAACAGTGCAGGCTCCGTGGATGGATGTTGCCGAGGTCTAATCTAAAGGCAGTATCAGTGCTTCTCCTGTTCCTCTGCCAGTGTTGGAGTGCCCTCAAGACGTGCTCAGAGACTTCAGGACGACCCAGTGTTGCTTAGACCCCGCCCACATTACTCTCGATTGGATGACGCTGAATGAGTGACGAACTGAAGGCTAAACTGGAGTCTAGAAACAGTACTTCTTTATCAAACGTTAGGCTTCCACCTGAGTTCACCTGAGGCGCAAAACAGCGTCTAAATCATTTCAATACAGTGGTTTTAAACCGGGAGGCCGCTAAACACTTGGCGAACTCCATTTATTAAAATAAATGAGCAATTTCTTCCCGTCAACAGAAATAAAAGGTTAGGATGAGTAAATTAAGATTTATAATCACTCCTTAGAGATATTATATATATATATATATATATATATATATATATATATATATATATATTTTTTTTTTTACAAAAGCCAATTTAGCGGAGTTTTAAGTAAAAAAAAAGATTTACACAAAGACTGAAAATTACTAGTATAGGCCTACTTACGATATTTTTATTTCTGGATACATTTTGTACTTATATATATATATATATATATAGGCTAGGCATGGCGTCGTGTTTGAAATCAAATAACTAATCTTTTATTTTAATCTAAACCGGTATGGATGCTTGTAATAAAGGCATTTCCCACGATATTAATCCGCTGAGTCAAGTAAAGCTCAACAAGTCTATTACTCACACGGGTGTGGCTTATTTCGTCAACCAATTAATGTTTTGGGGAAAAACAAAGTTCTCAAAATTATAGCTTCCCTTACATGACACATAAATTAATAATTGAAACCTTTGTTCGATGGCCCGGCCAACATTGGTTTATTATCCTTCGCATGTTTGGACAATAATCAAAAGAAAAACTAACAGGTAAGAGATAATTGAATGTCGACTGGTGTTAGGTGTGATGTGTTTGCACTTCTTTCGTCTGGTCTGCCTTGAATCATTTGTGTATTTGCGCTTTGGGCTTGAGCCGACCTTACAGAGCTGTCAAACACCCTATTAATTAGGCTGCGGATTTAAAGCATTGGGTGATGATGACACCCTGACCTCAAATAAACCCACTTTGAATTGTTTGTCCCACGCTTTCCATATTCTTACAACTAGCTTTCGTGACAGACAAAACACCTCAAATGCATATTACTCCTATTTGATTTTAAATAATTGATTTTGTATGCATAATTGTGCTTAATCTAATCCTAAAAACTACACAAGTTAATACAAACATGCAAGCAAACGTCAGAAACAAGACATTGATGGATTTATTGGAGATTCTTGACATGTTCTTGATAGGTGGGTCAAATATTCAACCACAAACACTAATTCTGGCCAATCAGCAACCTTTCACTCGATCACCTCTAAAAGCATCTCATCACTGACATGCAACGAGCAGGTACCCTTTATTACAGCATCACTTTACCTCTTGAATATTCAATTGTTAACGTGGAAGTAAAAGTGATAAAAGGAGGTTATTGTTGTTTTATGACGCTTCTTGGTTGGACTGGTTACCATTGAACCCATAGTGGTCTGTGCTATTCAAAATAGAGGGATGGGATTCCAGTTCAAGCTATTTCCCTGTCAATCTTTCCTTCTAATTAGTTTACACTATGAAAAAACTATTAAAAAAAATACAAAATAATTCAATCAAATCAGCCAGGAAAATCTGTTGAGGCCTTGAATTAGTGAAATCAGAAACCATTTGGATGACTGAGCAGGTCAGGCCAGGCCTTTTTTACCCTATACTCGTACAATGCACCGAATGCGTTTGCAGAGATTACATGGAGGACAAGTGAAGGTGATCTTTACAAGAGTCAGTAATACAAAACAAGACAGGTAAAACAGGAAAAAACTGAAGGGTATCTGACAAATCTGATTGTTCCCCTTGTTCTGAGAATCTGAAACACACCACACGAGACCTATGAAGAAGACCTTGCGCTGCAGCACAAACGCCTCACACGGAGAGGTGGTCTGGAGAAAGTCTGAACAAATCCTGGCCACATTGTTTTCATCACTCAGAGGCCTTTAAAGAGAAAGAAAGTTTAGGCCTCGACTTCCCTTTCCCCAAAATGATCTTCTGTTCTTCTTTCTGCTGTTTCTGTCGCTCTTGCTCCAACTTCATACGCTCCTCGTGAATTTTCCTCTGCTCTTCAACTATTCGTAGTTGTTCCTCTGCCTGTAGGACAGAAAAAGTGGAGTTAATTAGGAGCTAGATATTAAGGTGTGAACAGAACTTTGGCTGATCCCTAAACATCCACAGCATCGCCATCTTTGAATGGTCATCTTTTATCATACATGCAATAAATTGTTTGCAGTCAAACAAATTACATAAATATAAAGTACAATCTAAGACTATTCATTAGTAGTCGACTGATGTATCATTTGATTTTTTTTATTTATTTTTTTATCGACAATGGCTGATAAGTTTTTCTGTTTGGCTGATGTTTCAGACTTTTATTTTGACAGTATGTGAGACTTTTATTTTGACAACACTTAGAATGCCAGTTCCTGAGTCCCATTCACAGACTTACAAGATCACTGAGTTCACGAATGTTTACTTTCTTTATATTTATATATTTTTTCAACTATTTCTTTGTGAAAATAATAAAACCAAGTTAACATCTAAAAAAAAAATTATTTTGCAGATGTATTTTTTAATATACATAAATGGAAAGTATTCCACTGGGCCAATTTCAAAGACTAACACGGATATGTGATGAAGACTTTAATAACCTCGCTAGGGATATGACAGATCATTTTAAACAGAGGGCATATCAAAAAAAGAGTGGTTGATCAGGCTTTGAATAAAATGACAATTACAACAGGACGACCTACTAAAAAAAATAAAAAAATAAAAAGCAAGAAGAACAGCTCAGCATGATCATATTTTGTGATGGACAATAGTACTGTTCTGTGTATAATCAATAGGAACTGGGGGATTATTCAAAGTGATCTGAGTTTGTGAGTTTTTCAAGAACCTCCAATTGTGAGCTACTGAAAGGTTCCCACGATCAAGGATAAAGTTGGGAAAAGTTATTTGCCTGCTATGAAATGGACAATTTGGTTGGACAGAGGAATGCAAGGGATGTTTGAGTGTGGACACTGCAATCACTGTGACAAAGAATTTCAAACTCAATCATTTGTAGATATCTTATATATTAAATTAGATCCTTTATGAATTGTAAAAGCACATATGTAATCTATAGGCTTCAATGTTCTTGTAATCGTTTCTGTGGGGGTGAAACTAAGCGTAGACTGCAAGACTGATTATGGGATCATAAAAATGTAATTCGCACAAGAAACAAATATTACTATATGGCAGTGCATTATGCATTGGTTCATGATTCTAATCCATCGACTTTAAAAATCATTGGTTTGGAAACAGTAACTGGATCTATTAGAAAGCATGAAAGACTACAAAGACTTTTACAAAGGGAAGCTTTTTGGACATTTCAGTTAAAACTACCATATTTCCTGGGTCGAATAAAGAACTAAACTTACTTCATTTGTGTAAAACCATTACTAGTACGATTTATTTTTAGTTTTTATTATTATTATTGTATTTTTTACCATTTTACTATTATTTATTTAATTTTTTTTACGTCCCCCCCCTGTAATGGTTCTTTAGATTTTTCCACTTGTCAGATTTTTAGTCATTTTCAATGTTTCTTTTGAAAAGGAAAGGATGTGACGTGTGGCCAAGTATGGTGACCCATATTCGGAATTTGTGCTCTGCATTTAACCCATCCAAGTGCACACATAGTAGTGAACATACACCCAGAGCAGTGGGTAGTCATTTATGCTGCGGTGCCCGGGGAGCAGTTGGGGGTCCGGTGACTTGCTCAAGGGTCTCATCTCAGGCGTAGTATTGAGGGTGGAGAGAGCGCTGGACATTCACTCCCCCCACCTACAATCCCTGCCAAACCTGAGACTTCAACCCCGTGACCTTTGGGTTACAAGTCCGACTCTCTATCCATTAGGCCACAACTGCCCCCTTGTGATAGCCATAACGTGAATCTTTAAACTTTTTTGGACTAGAAGAATTACCTTGGATTACTTTCTTATAATAGTTTCAACCATAGAGCACCTTCTGTGATTACTTCATGAGGTCATTCCAGCAAGTAGCACTTAAAGATTTTCCTCTACAATCTTATTTTTTTTCCATATTTATTCATTTTCTAATTATGGGACAGACTGCATCTGTCAGATCACTTTCATGTGCTGACAGATGAATCTTGACCTTTATGGCTTGGAGTTGAGAGGATCCCTTCCCTTATATAAAAGTTGTTTCATCAGGACCAGAACTAAACCGCAGCCTCTTTTTCTTCTAAAAGACTGCTCTATTGAGAAAGAAAACTCCATAATACAAAACATGTCAAGTAGTGCTTATGCAACATTAATGTTCCACATGGCTACAGACATTCATTCTATATGAGAAGACAACGAGGCCAATCGAGTGCTTGTTAGAAGAGCAAAACAAATGTTTGTTTTTAAGCATTTTAATGGCTCCTCTGCCCTTAATTTCCATCTCTGTTCAAAAGTTTTAGTCTGAAGGATGTTTGAATGTTTTTGAAAGAAGTCTCTTATTTTCACCATTCATGAGAATTAATTTCAAAAATCAGTTAACTTTTTTTCAATTACACAGTACTACCACACCGAATTAACTTTTTTTTTTTACATATATATATTTAAAATGAAAAATAAAATCCCTCTATAAGCGACACATACCAGTTTAGCTTGAGCGTCGGCTATCTTGCGATTGTTCTCCACCAGGATCTTCTCCAGTTCTTCACGCTTTGATTTCTCCTCCTCCTGCAAAGGCAAAGTGCTTCAGTGGAATTGTAGTGACACAAATCAAAAATATTCCCAAAAATAAGTGGCACAACTTGAACAAACAACACGCATGAGTAGATAATGAAGATACATTCAGCTCACCAGACATGGATAAACCTACAGTAAACTTGTCCTTCACTCACGAATAAACAGTTCAGGAATCAGGGTCAAATTGGGAATATGTTCTTTTTTCTTTTCTTCTTTCTTAATCGCACAATGTACCACCAACCAGCAAGGGAGGTTCTTTCAAACCACTGACCTGTGTTTTTGGTACTTCTCTACTTACATAGAAAAAAGGCACACAGTGAATTGCCGTCTGAAGAGCAGTCAGCTCAAATGGTGTATAGGAGGAACAGAAGCGTGAACAACTTTCATCACTTCTAATCGTAAGCATCTGAGAGATAGTGAAGTTCAGGCGAATCGCTACAAAGGCTCATGGAACTCACGGCATGAGCGGTTTTGTTAAGAAAACTGTTAAGGGTGAAATATGAAATTTAAGGATAACAGAACGGTAGCACTATGTCATACACAAAGATACTATGATGAGTGTAAAACTTTGGAATTTCACTTTTAATTTTGAGAGGAAATAGGCTTCAGCCTGTTTAACACCACATACTTCTAAGTCTTGCGTTATGCTTTCACATCGGTAACGTTCCAGCACATAAGCAGCAGCTCCAAACTGAGAATAATTTCATTGCTGGGCTACTATATTGAATATAATAATATAATATTTAAATTGCTTCTATTATACTGGTAATATGGACTGCAAAATATGTGGTGTGAAACAGGCCCACTTCCAACAAAACTACAGGAAATCCTACCCACTGAATCAGCATTAATAAGAACTTGGGATTTTATTTTGCCTGTTCACATGCAAGTTACCTCCCGAGTTTTCTGAGCGGTCAGCTCCGCTTGTCTCTGTTTTTCCAGCTCTTCTAGCAACTGCTTCTCCATGATGCGTTTGGCCTCCTCCACCCGCCGCAACACTTCTCTTTCAATCTCATCCTTTCGTTTTTCAAGTTCCTCCTCCACGCGTTTGGCAACAAGTTCTTCTACGCGCCGCGCAGTCTCCTCCTCAATCAGACGCTCCTCTATCTCCTGCTGTCGACTAAGGAAGACAAGATTAAAGTCAGCGATATCATTCAGTATGAGAAAATTAAAACGTACTAAATGCCAATTATGAAATGACACAAATGACCAACTTTAATCTGTCAGTGTGCACAGAAAATCAAGCGACTACAAAGCATCACCTTATCAGTAGTGGTTCACTTGTATAGGTTTTTTAAAGGCCAACATCAATGTTGAATATTAATTTAATTATTGAAAATCACTTATAAATATTGAAATAGTGAGAAAATCGCCTTTAAAAGTTGTCCAAATTAAGTTCTTATCAATGCATATTACTAATAATTAATTCCTATTTACAGTAGGAAATTTACAAAACATCTTCATTGAACATGATCTTTACTTAATGCCCTACTGATTTTTGGCATAAAAGAAAAATCAATAAATTTGACCCATACAATGTTTTTTTGGCTATTGCTTTAAATATACCCCAGTGACTTAAGATTGGTTTTGTGGTCCAGGGTCACACGTGTTATTGCTTACTTCCCTAAATAGCACAAAACCAAAATATAAATGTAGGCATAATTTATTTATTTATTTGCCAATGTCAGATGAGATAATATTGAAGTATTTAATATTGATTTTTTTTGATGATGTTCATCAAACATGCAGATTGTTGCTCTGAAAACAACAAATATAATAAAATAATAATTTGTTACATTTATATAGCGCTTTTCTGGGTACTCAAAGTGCTTTACATAGAAGGAGGGGGGGTCCTCCTCAACCACCACCAATGTGCAGCATCCATATTGCACCAGAACGCCCACCACACACCAGCTTATTGGTGGAGAGGAGACGGAGTGATGCAGCCAATCAGTGTATGGGAATGATTAGGAGGCCATGGTGGTCAGAGGCCAATGGGGAATTTTGGCCAGCATGCCGGGGTTAAACCCCTACTCTTTTTCGAAGGACATGTTGGGATTTTTAATGACCACAGAGAGTCAGGACCTCGGTTTAACGTCTCATCCGAAAGACGATGCTTTTTACAGTATAGTGTCCCCGTCACTACACTGGGGTTTTAGGACCCACACAGACCACAGGGTGAGCACCCCCTGCTGGCCTCACTAACACCTCTTCCAACAGCAACCTAGTTTTCACCGGAGGTCTCCCATCCAGGTACTGACCAGGCTCAACCCTGCTTAGCTTCAGTGGGCTGCAGGGTGATATAATAAATATCAGATGAAGTGAGTCGTACTGTTTTTATCCAACTTTTGCAGCAATTACAGCAGCACATCTCTCTGGCATAGTGTCAATATATTTCCTGAGAACTTCAACAGTAATGTTATCCTATGCCTTCTACAACTCAAGCCAAAAGCTTTCCTTTGAATGTACAATAGATCTGTCCAGTTTGTTTTCCAACTTGCCCCAAATTTAGTTGATGCGGTTGAGGTCTGGATTTTGAGGGGGCCAGTCCATCATTTTCAATGTTCCACCAGATTTGAAGTTCATAGTTCGTTTTATGGGCATTGTAATGGCCAATTCAACAAAAACAACTGAAATCTCTTAAATATGCAAAGTGTTCAAACAATTTTGGCCACCACTGTATTATATAATAAATATATTATCATGATATTTTAGATATGGTGCAATGGTAATGTAATTTTCCTTGTAAAAGATTGGAGTACAATGCCAATGATATTTGTAATAAAAAAGCACCATATGTGACCCTGGACCACAAAAAAGTTGCACGGGTATATTTGTAGCAATAGCCAACAATATATTGTATTGGTCTAAGTCAGGGGTGTCCTGGAGCACCGGAGCCCTGCAGAGTTTAGATGCAACCCTAATTAAACACACCTGATCCAACTGATCAAGTCCTTCAGGCTTATTTGAAAACTAAATGTTTGTGTGTTGGAACTAAACTCTGCAGGGCCTCCAGGAACTGAGCTTGACACCACTGGTCTAAGTTATTGATTTTTCTTTTATGCCAAAAACCATTAGGATATTAAGTAAAGATCATGGTCCATTAAAATATTTAGTACATTTCCTACCGTAAAACTTACATTTTAATTAGTAATAGCATTGCCAAGCACTTAATTTGAACAACTTTAGAGGCGATTTTCTCAATATTTTGATTTTTTGCAACCTCAGATTCCAGATTTCCAATCAGTTGTATCTCGGCCAAATATTGTCCAATCCAAGCTTATTTATTCAGCTTTCAGATGATGTATAAAACATCTCCCCTTATGACTGGTTTTGTGGTGCAAGGTCACATATAAATAAGTACTATTGCTCTGAAATGAACTTATTTCGTATGTTGGTTCTCCCACAATACTTTAGTAAGGGTCCTCGTGGGCTCACACTGTTCTGGTGATGTTTACATCTGTGACACATGTTTGGGTTTGGTACTCACATTCTCCTCTGTCTCTCCATTTCGAATTTCTTCTCTTCTTCCTCCTTCTTCTGCTTTTCATCCACAGCGCTCCTCTTACTCAACGCCCTGCCGAAGATATCGATTCTCTCTGGCGGAGAGACGGCTCTTTCCCGTTCCCGGCGAGCCGTGGCCGTGTTAGATCTGGACCGAGAGCGAGAACCTCTCTTCCGACTCCGTTTGGGCTCTCGGGACTTCGAGCGCCTCTTCCTCTCTTTGTCCCGGGACCGAGAGCGGCTTCGCTTTTTACTGTGCTTGCTGCTTTTGGTGTGCTTGGGACGGGAAGAGCTGCGGCTCCGCGAACGACCCATTTCAGACGCCGGTAGAGTTCAGTAGCAGTAACCAGGAGACTGAACACCTCTAAAGCATCGGATAGACGAGTGCAAGCACCGGAGCGTCTTTAAAACAAGCTCCCAAACGCACACTTAAGGAATCAGCCCAGGCTGCATGACAATAGCCCTGAAGGCGAAACTCTTGCGTCCAAATTAATTGCTTAACAACAACGTGATCATTTAACTGCACGGTACCATCTTGTATGGTTAAAAAAAAAAAAAAACCAAGATGGAGGACGACTGATCTCAGATCCCAGAATGCAATTTCTTCTTCTTCTTTTAATGTTGCTTTATGGCGGATGGCAAACCAACTTTTGGTGCATTTACCGCCACAAACTGGACTGGAGTGTGAAGCACCAATAAGTACTAACAATAATAATAATAATAAAAAAAATGTAATTAGTAAATTATAATTCTAAATTCTCATGATTAGTCCTATTTATTTAATATATTTTATAATAGCACCATATATGTTACCTTGTTCTGCATGCTTTTTCAAAAGACTTGTCAAATTAAATGATTCAACCTTTCTTTTTCATATTTTTTACAATTTATTAAAACATGCTCCATAGTTTCAGCCTGATTACAATAAATGCACTGACCTGTTTCATGTTTTCATATTAAAAAGAGATTGATTTCAACTAGAATGCCCTATTCGGATGCGATAAATAATTGTATCTTCTTTCCTATTCCTAAAAACACATTCCATTTCCTACTTGCTGCTGAATATTATACATATGTCTACCCTTGCTATCACAATTCTTGCCACTCATTGTTTATGAATTCTTTAATTTTCCCTCGCTTGAATATCTATTTCTGTGTGTTTAAGGGCTTGCTTAGCTAGCTTATCAACCTCTTCATTGGCCTCCACTCCCACATGAGCAGGATTATTACGCTCACATTACTTATTCTTAACAAACTTGCAAGAATCTCATATATAATTTCTTGCTTTGATGATTTTACTCCACTTGCAAGGCTCGATATTGCTGCGTAAGAGTCAGAACATATAACTACTAACCTTGGTTTTATATCCTCCACCCACTGGAGTGCTATGCCATGGCAATTAATTCTGCAGTATACACGGATGCATGACCAGTTATTCTTTTCTTAATACTAGTTTGAAACTTTGTAATAAATACTGCAGCAGCTGTTCTACCAGAGATAGCGTCTTTAGAACCTTCAGTAAAAATATGTAACCATGATGTGATCTAAATACTGCTGTGCAATAATGTTCTTAGGGGTATCTTTCTCATTCTTAATTATTATTTGTATTTTAAAATCCATGGTGGAATACTGGATAATATTACAGTTGGGCTAACCTCACAATCTGCAATACCAACTACTTGTGCTTCCCTTTTAGCAACCCATCCAAAGCTTTTAATATTTTTGTTTCCATGCTCCTATCGCATTCTTCATTCACTCCCTTTTACTGGATGACTCTCTTTATGTCCTTTTAAATTGACCCAATAATTAATTCTTATTTTATGCCTAGGAATAAAGGAGCTTCCCCAACTTCTGCCTGCATGGCTGCAATGGGAGATGTTTTGAACGCACCACAACATATTCTAAGAGCTTGATTCTGTATTGTATCAATCTTTTTGAGTGTGGATTCTGATGCAAATCCGTAAATAATACTTCCATAATCTAAACTTCTACTACTTCTGATTAATGTACAATAAATTATTTTCAAAGACAATCTTTGGGGGTGCTTTTCTGCAAAGGGGACTGGACGACTGCACCATATTGAGGGGAGGATGGATGGGGCCATGTATCGCGAGATTTTGGGCAACAACCTCCTTCCCTCAGTAAGAGCATTGAAGATGGGTCGTGGCTGGGTCTTCCAGCATGACAATGACCCCAAACACACAGCAAGGGCAACTAAGGAGTGGCTCCGTAAGAAGCATTTCAAGGTGCTGGAGTGGCCTAGCCAGTCTCCAGACCTGAACCCAATAGAAAATCTATGGAGGGAGCTGAACCTCCGTGTTGCCCAGCGACAGCCCCAAAACCTGAAAGATCTGGAGAAGACCTGTATGGAGGAGTGGGCCAAAATCCCTGCTGCAGCATGTGCAAACCTGCTCAAGAACTACAGGAAACGCCTGACCTCTGTAATTGTAAACAAAGGTTTCTGTACCAAATATTAAGTTCTGTTTTTCTATTGTATCAAATACTTATTTCATGCAATAAAATGGAAATTCATTTTTAAAAAATCATACAATGTGATTTTCTGGATTTTTTTAATATATATTCTGTCTCTCACAGTTGAGGTGTAACTACGATGAAAATGACAGATCTCTCCATTCTTTGTAAATGGGAAAACTTGACAAATTGGCAGTGTATCAAATACTTTGCCCCAATGTAGCTGCGTTAGCTGTAACAGAGATGTGTACATCAGTGGCGTGTGGTGGTGTTTTAAAATGAGGAGGCAGTTTTATATATATATATATTTATATATATATATATGGGTGTGTGTGTCTGTTACACTTAATGTTGTCACATTTTCCTGTAAACAAATATTACATAAAAAAGAGAACAAATATAATTATATTTTGTATTTTATTAATATAATTTATTTTATTTAATCATTTTAATACTAATTATACATTTCATAGTGTTTTTATGCATTTTTGTATTTATTCCAAAATAACTAAAGGCAGTAACAATTTGAACAATATTCTGGAAACAATAAGGTTTCATTAGTTAACATTAGTTAACTACTTTAGTTAACATGAACTAAGAATAAACAATACTTCTACAGCATTTATTAATCTTAGTTAATATGAATTTCAACATGTACTAATGCATTATTAAAATCAAAGGTTGTGTTTGTTAATATTAGTTTATGAACTAACAATGAACTGTATTTGTATTAACTAATGTAAACAAAGATTAATAGGCTAAATACTGTAATAAATGTTCCTTGTTTGTTCGTGTTATATTAAATGACACCTTATTGTAAAATGTTACCTATTTTATTTTTTATTTGTGAACTGATGTTCAGCTGTTCTTTTTAATAGTCAACTTATTTTTGGGTCATCATCATAAAAATAATATAAACACTGCCACAGACACGAAGATATATATCTTTCATTTCATCACTGAATGCTCACTAAAAACTGACGCAGTCATCACGTTTCATTTCAACTTTTATTTTGACGTGACACAAAGCAGTGATATCTAAGCAGGAGAGTTGTTTACTTACTTTATAATTAGTCAATAATTAGTATAAGTATAGTATAATCATTTATAATTAGTCAATAGCTCGCACGAAACCAAGAAGTGGGATTTATCGCAGGAACCATATATACTTTTAATGCCATAATAATAATAATGCCGTAATATTTGCGATTTATGTTATCGATTATTTTCTCATCCAATTTTTCTCCCTTGCCTCCTCGGAGGAAACGCTCCTGGTGTACATGTAGCTTACAGTTGCTTCCTGAAGGCCCTGACTGAAACTCCACGGTATTACTTAAAGTTATATATTCATTTCAAACAGCTTCAGTGATTCAGTGACGCCCCTGGCCGGTGTCCTGCAGAGTTTAGCTCCAACCTCAATTAAACACATCTGAAGCAGCTAATCAAGCTCTTACTAGGCATACTAGAAACGTCCCAGCAGTAAGAAAAAAATGATACTTTTATTGACTATTATAAAAAAAAATGACACTAACGATATTTATAATGTCACAACTGTTTCAGTGTTGATAACTGCCCTAAATCAACATATTAACATATCAACATGTGACACCGAAGACAGTATAATGATGCTGTAACATAACATTTTAAAATGCATTAAGATAGAAAACACTTGTTACTCTATTTTTCTAAAACATTCTTTCAATATTCTTTCAATCTTCTTTTAAAATGTAAAAAATCTGACCCCGGAATTTTGCATGGAACAGCAAATGTGGATAATAGGTTTACTGATGCTATAAACCTCATTAAGCCTATCTTATCATATTACGCGTTTTAAACTTCACAAAATACACCCACTGTAATAACATTATGATAAGATCTGAAATATGCTTTGTTCTTATTGATAATGAGCCTAGCTGACTGATGGAAGTGCATTGAAGATCTTGATGTAATCTGATACAGGTCTAGTCTGCATTAGACATGTCCATCATTTATGAATGAAAACAGCAGAATATTTAATGAATCTACTCAAGTGGCAAAAAACAAAAAACAAAGGCTGAATCAACATATTGCAGGAGAAAGGTGGAATATTCTTCATTAATACACTTTAAGAAAATATTATTTACATTAGTTTTATTTTTATATTATTCATATTATTTTATCATTAGTATTTTTATTAATTAGTAATAATATTAAGAAGTATTATGATTATTATGTATTATGATTATTATTGTTGTTGTTAGTAAAAATGCATTTAGTTATGTTCACTTGAGCGTTTGCTTTCTAACACAGCTACAACATTTTTAGTAATTAGTGTAAAACCTGAAGGCTCTGACAATAATAACAAATATGACAATCAAGAAATGATGTTCCCCATAAGTAGTTGATATTAGGCTAACTGCTTTTGGAAAGTTAGGTGCTAAAAGTGTTAAATAAATCCATGTAAAAAAGAATAAAAAAATCTCAAATTAACAATAATTAAATAATAATAATAATATTTGTTGCCATTTCAAAAATAAGGTACATATGTTAAAACTAGGATCATTATTTGCCTTCTTACACGTTTCCTTATACATTCATAAATATAAATCCTGACATAGGTTAATGTTTATAAACTATCCTCATATCTCTTTTATGTAGATCAGTCAATGAAAACTTTTAACATATAAGGATTCTCATGAGTTATCTTTGCTGACACGAGTTTGGTCTTTGTCAAAACACTACCCTGACACCTGCTGGTTAAATAAAGCTACTGCAAGATGTGAATATAAATTCGGCCAATTTGTTCAGTCAACATAAATTAGGCCACTTAACTCCTCCCAAACGGGACTATGTCAGCAGTATAGCCTGCGCATGAGAAGCAACTGCGAAACGCGAACTTTAAAGTGCCCCTATTATTTGAAAATTACATTTCATGCAGTGTGTTAAGGTCATTGCACACTGAGTCCGAGATTTTCGCGTGCGTTTTTTCAAAATGCATGCTACCAGAAAATCGAACCTGATGTGCAAACGTGATCGACACAACGTGAGGTCGTATTTATTTTTTAACGTGCGAAAATTTCAGTGACCTTCAGTGTGCAATGACCTTAACACAGCTCTAAGAGAATGAAAACATCATGTAAAATTTTAAATCTGACAGTGCACCTTTAACAAAGTTATTGTCTCTCAAAAGAAAGATCGACTCTGAATAATTGAAACGAATCCCAAGCACTGATAATGACTCTATTTTAGACCAGTGATCCCAAGCCGTTTCATGTTAGGGTGACCATACTTCATCTTTCCCCCGGATATGTCCTCTTTTTGGACCTACAAAAATGCGTCCGGCCAGGATTTCGTGTCCACTCCTTTAAACATTCTAATATTATATATAATTTTGGCGCATCAGGGAGCCCCTATCTGTATGTGGCCTATTTAAATATTTTTGAATGAGCGTTTGCGCTTTTTACTTTCACTTTCGATTTCCTGATCACATGCACTCAGTGTAAAGGGAGCACATTTTACAAGATCAGATATTTGTCAATGAGATCAGGATCTGTTGAGCAGCAAATATGCAAGCATGGTCTTGTCAGCCATCTCTCCTTATTCTTGACCTATAATCAGTCAAATCTTACTCCTGCAGCACTTGTTGGATGCAGGGTTACCAAGTCCGGCGTATTTTCCACAGAATTGGGCTACTTTTTAACTGTTGCCATGGGTTAATTTTCCCAAGTGCGTTAAAGGTTTGAAATGTTATAAATAAATTGCATTTGACTGAAATGCTTGTATTGAAACATTTTGCATTCTACCTATGATACAACTTTCATGGACTTTTACATTAACGGTTCCCTCCTGGTGGAATGACCTGCCTAACTCAATCTAAGCAGCTGAGTCCTTAATATTTTCAGGTAATGGCTGAAAACACATCTCTTTTATCTTCATTTGAACCTCTAACTCTAGCACTCTCTATTTTATCTGCTTTTTTAAATTAAAAAACTTGACCCTCTAACATTTGCACTCTCTATATTTCTATTCTAACTACATGTTTTATTTATAAAGAAAAAAAAAGAGCCTCTAACATAGCATTCTCTATTCTTTCTTTATTTTTTCTACTTTTTTACTTTTTATTTATCATAAATAATGACCTTCTAACACTAGCATTATATTATTTTCTGTTCTATCTACTTGCTTTCTTTTTTATTATAAAAACAAAATAACCAAACAAACAAACAAACAAAAAACCTTGCATCTTATACTGTTAGGCAAAGCCCTGCCCATGTCCCAGCCATGAACCCCGCCCCCTCCTGTTTTTGGAAAACTAATATATGGTCACCCTATTTCATGTTGACTTCAACATGAAATATTAGTATATTGCCCGCCCTCTTGTTGGTCGTTTCGCGTTGGTCTGAATGAAAATGCTAATTCATTCCTTGCCACTAGGTGCCGCTTTTGGAGCGGTAAAATAGCGGTTTCCCCAGTAATGCTGTACACAAAGCAGCACTGCACTGATAAACCGCTGCTTTATCAGGCATTACAGGCATGATGAAATGAAAACGAGACCAATTGGACCAATCACCGCAGGTCACGCAAAGAAGGGGTCTGGAAAAACGAATCGTTGAACGAATCGTTTGGGAGTCGTTGAGCAAGTAGGTAAAAATAAATGCATATAAAGACAATGAAAGTGGTTTTTGACCTTGCATGCATGTCAACCTGTTTTTATTTTTGTTTGTTTTGCTTTGTTGTTTATTTGTAACTATTTTCAGTTTGTTATAAGATATGTGTATGCGTGTGTTTCTGGTAATTATTATTCATTTATCTAGCCTATGTATTGTTGTTGATTAGTTTATGTATTTGTTTGTAATCCCTTGTTAATGTTCTTTTTATATTGTCCAAGCACAAAAGCGTTAAGTTTCATGTGTAGATTAAGTAAATAACTACTCCCAGATATTCAGAGTTCATTTAAGAGATTAAAAACTTTTCAATTTAAAAGACGTCTTTATACAAGGGTGTTTTAAATAAATGTTTACAAAAATGCTTATGCTTGTGTAAATGTGTATTCGGTCCAATTTAACGCTTATAATCAGTGTTGGGGAAAGTTACTTTTAAAAGGAATGCATTACAATATTGCGTTACTTCCTAAAAAAATAACTAGCTTACTGCATTATTTAGTTACTTTTTTTGGAAAGTAATGTGATAGGCCTATACGTTACGCTTTCCTCATCTGGGCTGCTTGCTTGTTTGTTTTTAATATAGGCTAAACAAGTTCTATTATTGGAAAATGTATAAGCCCTTTCACATTAAAAATGAAATCAGTAAAGGGCGCAGCTCAGACAGACCTTTCTGCTGTGCTGCCATTCTGGATTGCATGGAGAATAAAATGCAGGAGAAGAAAGTTCAACACTCTTACTTTAGCAATGAAACACAAATAAGCTTATTAATATGGTTGTATTGGATCATTGAGTGTCAGCAGCAAATAGATTGGTTAATTAAATGAGAGGATATTTGTGTTAATTAACACATTTATTACAGGTTTGCAAGTTTCTATTTCACTGTTTTTATTCATTTTGAGGAATACTGAATCTGTTTTTGTGCAGCCTAAATCCTATGTTCTTGTTTAGTCTAGAACTACAGTAACATCATGTTCACCCAGCACACATAATGACTTATGATTTCTCTCAGCATGTGGACAGGAGAACTGTCAGTCAGTAAATGGGAAAACAAAGTAACTGACATTAGGCTACTTATTTGAAAAGGTAACTCATATATTTTCTTGTAAATTAAAAAGTAATGCGTTACTTTAGGCTAGTGACTTGAAAAAGGTAATCGGATTACGTTACTTCTAATGCGTTACCCCCCAACACTACTTATAATGTCTCTTCATGTGGACGTTATTCCCTTGACCACAAGATGGCAGTCAAGGTTCGCCAAATGGCATTATCTTGTTGAAGGACAATATTGCTGCTTTTTGGATATAATTATTCGGGAAATTGGAACGTTTGTTGTCGCAGGGGACCATTATAAAATCGGAAACAGTTTGTTGCACCATTAAAAATGTCTAACTATAGGCATAGCCTACATTTAATTAAAAACAGATAAAGTAGCCTACTAAATATAAGAAGCCTACCAACTTGCTGCTGTTCTTTGGTAGATGTGTTGTATTAATTTATAGGCCTATATTTATAAGTCTTTAGAAATCATTCATGTATGCTTATGCCTTGATCGTGTCTTTTTTCTTCTTCATCAGATCTCTCCCTGTTGTACGCAGAACATCCATTAGGAGGCGTTCAAGTAATTGCAGAAAACCATTTGATGAAAAAAACGACACCTTTTGACATGCAGCAGGCCTTCTGTTTTACATATTCACAGTATAGATTAACATGAATTTATTATCATGTGAAATGGTAAAACATGAAATTAAAATTTCAAATGGTGGACTATCCTTTAGGCTACAAGGACATTAATAAGCCTAACTTTATAAAGACAATAGCCTACTTCACTTTAATGCAGATCGTTATGATGAAGTCAAGCTTATGTTTAAAATTGGTCTAATGTTTCAAATAATAAGGGTATTTTCACCTATAGCAGATAGCAACGTGTCCTGTAAACCCCGTATATTGCCTAACATTAATAACAGAGACATATTTGCTGATGTAAGCTAAAAATAAATAAATAAATTTAACGCGCTTAAATTAAATTCGTTACATCGTTATTGTGAACCACCTATAAGTTGCAACTTTGGCTCTTATTTTTATGTGAAATGAAAGTAGCTACAAACGACCTGTTTTTACAAAACTCTAATTAAACAATGAAAATAAACGATGCAGTAAAATCAAGCTACCCTGCATGTTATGCAAATATGAATAACATCTAACAAAATAACTAGAGAAGCACCTTACAACTTTCTTCAAGAAACTGTCGCTATGTTTCAGGTGAAAATCGTAGGTTCATTATATAGCTGAAAGAATCAGAAATATTTCGAACTATTTTATAGGCTAATCAACCTCTGATAAGACAATTATTTGCACCAGCCTCTTAGGCTACTGGAGGACAAAAACTGAACTGGACAATAAGTGGGCTATAACTGTTGTATGGTCCCTGTTAGCCCAGATTTGACGACGGGTGTAAAAGTTGCTGGTAAAACGACAACAGTCTCCTGGCTGAAAAAGAAAAAAAAAAGTGAAAAACCGAAATCATCAGCTCACTTATGTCTGTTTCGGCTATACATATTTGATTAAGTAGAGCTTCCACCTTATAGCTGTTTCTGTACGCGTTAATTGAAATATGCAACTGGCAGCATTTCGCATTGATTTATTTTGCATGACAAGGCGTAGTTATTCTTTTAGGCAGCGGCGGATTTGTCCTATTTTAATGAAGGCAATTATGCTATTAACTAATCGGCTGAAACAATTTAGAAAAGCACAACTAAAGCAATCCATAAAACACACCTGGGATGAAAATGGGTTCAAATTCACTGACGATTAGTGAGCCCGAGCAGTAACCAACGGCTGAGCAGAAGTTTGCATGCTTTCAGGTGCGTTTTGATAATCACTGGTGTCACGCGTGTCCCTTGTTTTTATATATTGAATATGATTGTTTGTCCACGAATATCCCATTGTGTTGTCAGGTCCTCGCTGTGAGCGCCTGAGTAATTAAATATCCCGCGAGCTATCATTGCAACAGAGCTATTCAAGACCGGACAATATTTCAACCTGTCCATAATGAAATTAAAATAGCTACAACTTCGATTTTTACACGATTTTCGAGACATTTAGAGCAGGGCGTGTGTATTACATTCAATAATGCGAGGAGCGGCCCGTTGCCACATTCATCATCCCATTACTGTACCCAATCCAGGTCCGATACGTGAAGGGTAAAATGAATTACCGACGTGAAGTCGTCAATAAAGTCATTTCAGTAAATGGTGTCTCAGATGACTCCGGCATTATTCAACGGGCTTTATCAGCATTGGGGAAATTACGTCGCCTCTACAGCTCGTGTAATACGGCCCTGCTTACCTTGATAAAGCGCCCTGCCAGCGGGTAGTGACAGTGCTTTTGACCGGCTTTTATTCACTCGCTGGTGATGAACGCCAAGCTGATCAGGCGGAATGGGCGCTAATTAAAACCTATAAATTATCTTTTGCAGCCCCTCTCAAGACGTCGCATGCAGCCGAGATAAGAGCTGGAGAGCTAATTTACCGCCTGAAAAAGGAGCGTGCCTCACAATGGCTACTTGGCTCAAATAGCATATTGATAGTGTCCTAATTAGAAATTTATTAAGTACCCACTCGAGCTTTTCGAATAAAGATTTCAACCTAACCTGTTTTATATGAATGAATGCTGCATGCAGGCTACTAAAATTACACGTTTGCGCTAATTATTACTCTAAATGTTTTGTGTGCGTTTTTGGTGTAAAGCATCCAGATCTATTATTTTGCATAATTTGATAGTTCTTTGCAAACATTTTTAAGCTATTTACATGTTAACACGTCCTTGTCCTGCTTTTTACTAAGATGCTGTGATCTATGTTTGCTGCCACATTTTCTCTTTTTTTGTGCTGACGTGGTCATCCATGTGTGAATCAGTTTTTAAGGACAAAGGTGTCATTTCATGCAAACGGATTGTTAAAGCAGGAAACTGTCCGATGTTTTATACTCTGCAAAAATGTAACCTGGACGTGATTCATTTGCTTTTAATCAAAACAAAATATTATTTAATATGGCGGAATTAACCTGACCAGCAAAAGTGTGTTTAATTAGCCTAAGACTTAGGTCAAATTATAGGCTACTCATGGTAACACCTACATACTTTTACAATTACCACCTACTGTAGCCGACTCTGTGGTTAAAACGTTTCGAATGCTGAGAATAATGATAATACGGTCTAGTCTGTTGTAATTTTATTGCAATTATTAGGTAAATTATTGCTATACCTTACAGGTCATGATACAATATCCCGGATATACTATTTAATACGCATTTACTAAATTAATTGTAAACATTATTGTTATTATTATTATTAATAATAAATGTGTCTTGTTGTGGTAGATTCAGTTTCTTAGCCTTAAATAATAGCTATGCCTTAGCTGTCATTATACAGTATCTCGCGTATTAATATGCATTTACTAAATTACTTGTAAACATTATTATTATTAAATGTGTCTCATTGTGGTTTCTTAGCCTTAATTCAATTGCTTGATAACCTTGTCCCACAGAATAATAATTCCATAGCTACGATGAAGGCTCACCCCTCGCCTATCGCCTACCTTCACTAACGCTCTCAAAAAAAGAGCAATTCGCAATGTTATTAGTGTCTAGTTTTGGCAAAAAAAATACAACGAGCAACTTAAATAATGAAATATCTGGCTGCACTATCAGATCTTTTTTCTGTCAAAAGCCAATGCCGATCCAGAAACATCCAGTCCTCATTAGAGTGGATTTAATGTTCGCCAGTTTATTTGGTCTTGGAAATCCATCCGTTCATTATTTGCATAAGATCATTGGACATTCTCCGCTTGTGACACCAAGGATGTTGGTACCCCATTGGTCCATTGCACGTGTGTCTTGCTCACGTGCTTCCGGTTAAGGGAAAAAGTATGTGAGGGGCACCGTGATTTTAGAAAGAGTTTGTTAAGCGCGAGCTGTCACACGGGGCAGCGAGTCAGGGACTGCGGAGCATCGCGCGATGCATTGTCTGACATGAATAACGGGTGTGTTTTGACACTTGAAACGCCTTGATCGCGGAAAGCATTCCGATGCTATGACAGTCGCTTCTCTTAAGGTATTTCGTATACCTTGATTTTAACACTATAGACTGCATTCTTGTTTGTGGCTATCCGGATACTGCTCTTTGCAACAAGTGGGATTTTGGTGTGCAGACCACGATCCAGCTGTCATGGAGGAGCAAAAGGATCAAAATAGTCGTGATTCGACTGAGTCCGAGAGCGTCTCGCTCTCACCCAATATACCATCTCCTCCGATGTTACCTCACCAGGCTGCGCAGCAAGCCCACAGAACCACCAACTTTTTCATCGATAATATCCTAAGGCCAGATTTCGGCTGCAAGAAAGATCTTGGGAGTAGGGACCGGGCGCAAACCTCGGGTAGGGAGAATGTTAACCCTATGGTGATAAGGCCGTCGCATAATAGCAGCCTTTGCCAGGATTCAAACTGCAGTAGTGACAGCACTTCTTCGTCCTCGTCTTCTTCGCCATCCTCAAAGCAGACCTCTGCAAAGCTTGTCGAAGGAAATGGAACTAGCACAGCAAGGTACGGGGAGAATACGACATCGATAATGGTGGTGAACACTAACGGGGGAACTTCGCAAGCGAAAGAATCGAAAGAGCCTTTACTATGGCCTGCGTGGGTGTACTGCACCAGGTACTCGGACAGACCTTCATCTGGTAAGGCGCTAGTTTCTTAATTGCACTGTATGATTCACAAACAGCGAGTGACGCTGCGCGCGTGAAACTTTTTTGAGGGCGCATAGATGGTTGTATTTTTTTTTATTTATTTTTTTAAATCACTGGGTACATTAAGTTTTAGTCATTTCACTCGTTTTACGCAGCGTCTGAAGCTATGGCTTATATTCAACAGTGTTATTTTGAGCCATGAGCGAACAATTGTCATCTAGGCCGCAAACCAAAGTAGAAACACATTTTGTTCACTTAAGCCGTTTCTGGAGAAAAACAGAAATGCAAAATACGTTCATTATGGCGTCAAAATTCGAATTCTGGTTGCCCTCTAAATTTCTAGGCTGATTCTATACAAAATAATTAATGTAGCCTACCATAACACCAACTACCAGCAATAGAAAAGGGGAATAATAGGCTACGTAATTGTTCTAATGTGAAAAATATAGATCATATTTATAGATTAATATTTAGATAATACTTATTTAAAATATTTTGCTATCCACAATTTCTCAGTGTATATGAATATTTTTACTCTAGCATTTCATTTATCTTAGTCTATGACCATGGGTTGTAGATGTTAATCTAAAAGTATTTGGGTCCATAATGTCAATACAAATAACCTTCATCTTAATTAAGAAAAGAAAAGAAGTGCTGACATAATCAACCTTGTTTTGTGGCATTCTTCTTTAAATTTACGATGCTGCTAGTTTTAGGCTATTTGTAGTGAAATGATTTTAGGATATTCGATAGATATTTAACGGATAGGCTATTTTTTGTGACAAAGCAGTTAAGGGTCAGCCGAAAGGGTAGCTTTTGTTGAATATTATGAATCTCCTTACGTTAATCACATTGTGTGTAGTCCCTACCTTCAGATGCTATCTCTACCTGCTCAGACGCATGAACCCAGTAATCATTTAGATTTCAATGATTTTAAATAATCTGCTTGACTTGAATAAAGCCAGTTCATTTGGCGGTTATCACATTTTCTGACAAAACCTTTCACAGTGCACACCTGACACAAAGTGAGCTGGGCTGTTGGAAAAGATGCTTTGATTGACTGATTGAGCTATCAGACACTGGACTTTCACAGACGGCAAGCAGAATTTCGATCATCCGAGTGCAGTTTCCTGAAGGAAAGACTTAGGGTTCTGTTCAGTTGTTGATTTGTAATGCAGAAAATAGTTTTCTTGACGTGCGTGTAATACCACATGCGTGATTGGTTTGCTTTGCATAATATGCTGTAAACAGGTCTTTAGCTTTTTTTGTTTGTTTGTTTGTTTAAATTGCACCTACTTTGCATGAATGGGTTTGCATATGAGCTGCATTATTCATGGGCATATTAAAGGAAAATAAAAGCATTTGCAGAACAATAACAGAACAGTTGTTGCAACAGAGCAAAACGAAGGCCTATGCAATATTAATGCCGATATGTAAAAATATAATTTCGACTTATTTTCTGTAAAAACTTTTGCAATTAACTGCTCATGTGCAGAGGTAAATAAGTTATATATATATTTTTTATGTACATTCCCTGTCTCTCAATTTTATTTGACACACTGACTTGCATTTTAAAACGCTTTATTAATTTGAAATTAATATCAAAATAACATATCCAATCGCTTGCCTGTTTTATAAAGAGAGAGGCCACAGAACAACAAAAACTGATTAACCTAGCGATTTTCTTTTTCTGTGTGATGGACAATAACATTAAGAACTCGATATGCCATTGCTGTGGAAAACAGAGCGAAATATAGCTACTACTGATATGTCGACAAGCTGTCATTTTGTCTATGATGCTTGCAATAATATAGGCGACTAGCTCAAAAAATATAATGTACAGAAGCCATTATTGGAGATAATGTTGGATTGCATGGTTCTTTTTCACTCTGTGAATTCTATGCAAACTCAAATTTCAGAAAATGATTAATAGCTTGAGTAAGACTTCTGCTTTCCCGCTATTTTGGCTGGGTGTAAAGTGCTAGTGATAATCGAGGACTGAGGCCTACTTTAAAGCTTACTTTGCAGGTCTACATATGAACTGCTTATGATTAAATATCTTATGCATTTTTAAAGTTCGCTGCTATTTGCGGTTTAGAGCTATTATTTAAACAGCATTTTGTTTCTTGGTTTTCTTGGCAATTTACACATGCACGTGTCAGCTAAGGTCACTCGTTTTACATAGATTACAAACACTCATAACACTCGCTGTCGGATAATGAACTGCAGTATGACTTCGTTATCGACGTTTCTAAAGAGAGTGCAGCTAATATAGCTTTTCCAATATGGAAGTGTCCCAATGTTAACACCGCATCACTCACCTGCCAAGGCGTTCTCCGTCAGATGTGGGTACATATTGCCATATGCTGCTTTATGATATTTATGTCTTCGTTTTATTGTTGTTTCTACACTAGGCCCAAGGACACGAAAATTGAAAAAGAAGAAAAGCGAGAAGGAAGACAAGCGACCGAGAACCGCTTTCACGGCTGAACAGCTGCAGAGACTTAAAGCCGAGTTTCAGGCGAATCGGTACATTACTGAGCAGCGGAGACAGTCGCTGGCCCAGGAACTCAACCTCAACGAGTCGCAAATAAAAATCTGGTTCCAGAATAAGAGGGCCAAAATCAAAAAGGCCACTGGCTACAAGAACGGCCTCGCTCTTCAGCTCATGGCTCAAGGACTCTACAACCATTCCACAACAACAGTTCAAGAAGATAAAGACGATAGCGAATAAAAATGGCCTGGCTTCTCTCCTAAAAAGGCCATGGACGCTGACGCCGACAAAAGTGATTTTTCATATTTTTATGAATCAAATGAAAAGGAAATGTCTGCGAATATTTAAGCGAATTTCTGTTTATCATACAGTATATGGACATGCATCTAAATACGAACACTATGAAAATTTATATATAGCCAAAACTGTAAGATGTGTATATTTAATTCCAGGTAAGGGGATGTCTATATTGCTCCTTACTTGCTGGATATTTCTAACGTTTCTTCTCCTTTCCCAATGTGGTTCCAGTAGGCCTAAGTGTCAGGCTTGTTAGAGTTTTTGTGATTAAATCCCTTATCTCACAGTTCTTCAAATGCGTGACTGAACCAACGCTTCAAGCCAAAGATTTTAATATGTTCAGATTATGTTGTCTGAAATAAAAAAGGTAGAATGTGCCATTGTTTTTTATTTTCTTTACTTTTTTTTTTACTAGTCTACAAAATCTCAACATAATTACACGATCCGTAGCTATTTAAACGCTACGATGACTTGTCGTTCTCCCAAACCCCTGACAGAGATTTTTAATAAATATATCACAAAACGATGCTTTTCTATGCTACTCTAATTTTCTAACCGAAGCAGTGGGTTGTGGTTACACTGTAATAATAAGATGTTATATTTATATATAACGCATTGCATTTGTTATGATGGAAGACATTATAATATTGAGAGAATTCTTTAGGGGTCAGCCTGTTTTAAGGTTTAAGTTGTTTGTCATTTTAATACACAGTGGAGTATAAATCATAGAAAACAAAAGTTTAAATGTAGCTAATATGTATTCGATACATTTAAGCCTGGCTTGCAGTGTAGTACAAAAACGTTATTATTCCAAATGAAAATATATCGTGGAACTTTTTTTTCTTGCTTTTCTCATTTTATGATTGGACAGTGTTCATTCTGATGCCAGCTATTCACTTAAAGCAAAATTCTGCGCATGACAATAATAGACTATTGTACATCAAAATAATAGTGTTTTGAGAATCTGCCAGACTTTATTAAATGTAGGACGAATCAATATCTGATTAATCTTCCACCCTATAAGGAACGGCATTTTTAGACACATTCAGATATATAGGCTATATATACATATCAATGTAAAGGCTCATGCTTCCACGTGTTAATTTCGGTGTTTGCAGGATTGGCTTATAGTAGGCTATCAGAACTAGTCCCAATGTATCTCATGTGTTTGACCACAGATTATTTTAATGAACTGTCTGAATGTCGTTTACCAACCATAAAAGTGGTTTTCTCATGTTTCCGTCACACATCTGATTTCGTGCGGTGCAGAGAAGCGCTCGGCTAATGGTTGTCTTGGCGAGGCAGTGTGCAGGAGTCTGTCCAGGGATCAAAGAACAGATTCAAAAAACTCTCCCATCGAGGTTAAAAGGTCAAGTTAAGCAGTCAAAACAAAATCGTGGATATTTCAAAACAAGACATTCTCTCTGAACACTTTACGTATTATGTTAAAACAAAACAGCATACATTGCGTTCAAAGTAGACTATTAAACGTTTTGTGGGCAATAAAGTAGCCTATCTCTTGCGAAATTTTAGCTTAACAAATGTTGCCGGCCTGTGAACATTATTACAAAATAATTTGGGTGAATAATAACCATGTGTTTATTTTTACAGGAAATGTAATGATCATCAAACGCGCAGACCATGAAGCAATGTGTTTACAATTTTATACAATCATTTTAACCCAGGGGTTTAACAGTGCAAATAACAAAAATACTCTTATTTTTGTAGATACTAGCTTATGCATTGAGTTCAATGTACCTGCAAATTTTTGCACAGTATTTTGACAAGTCAGTCATGACTAGAACAATACAAGACTGGACGATTTTCGAGAAAATCAGTCTTAAAGTATAATGCAATGATTACAAATGTAAAATGCGCTGTTAAATACCAGTGTGCAGGGATTGTTGGGACGAGACTTCAACAATAGGCTCGTTTAATTTTGTTATGGTTAATTACCATAGTTACTTCTGAAGGCTTACCCCATAGTAAAATACATTATGAAGAAGACTTAACAACAATAATAATAATAAACAGTCAAAGTTCACAGACTAGACCCTCACATTTATGGCAAAAACAGAAAGGCCTGGTCTTTCTAAAATGTGATGTTTGGACTTCGAGATGTCTATAAACAGAACGAGTTCATATCAGAGGTTTATCATCTTTATTGGTCAGAATAAATTGTTTTTGGAATATCCAGAATATCCAATCTGATGTTAAAGAGACTGTTATTTATAAGCGTGTGGGACTGCTTGAATATTTGGACGATTAGTCATCAGAACATGTTGCAGAAGTACTGCCACAAATCTTTTCCCGATTTTCTGCATAAAATTTCTCGACATTTGTTATTGCACAACTATATGCTTTAAATCATTTAAATATGAAGCCGAGATCATGATCTGAGATATAGGAATGTTTGCTTGGTTGTCATAAATATATAATGAATATGTTAATATGGCAACAAGCTTTTTTTTTTTTTGGATCACAAATACTTTTCACTATGAAAAAAAGTTATATTGCAAAATATTGTAAATTCGTCAGAGAGCTTTTAAGCCTTTTGATACAGCATTTAACTTTTTTATGTTTTGGAGTTCTCCAAATTTCTAAACAAAGCCTACTTGTTACAAATGATACAATCTAAGCAGGGAAAAAAATGAACTTAAATCTGCTTTCTTTCACTCTTATAATATAGAATAGACTATAGAATAATTCATGTCATTCTTTAAAGTAAAGAATTCGTTGAATTAATAAATATTTAGCCATTCCCCGTGGAATACGAGGGTTTTTCCACCACAGGAGCCCGTGGGCGGCTTTTATTTTTAATTAATCTGCTGCTAATAGAACTGCTGCTATAGAGTGGATTTAATTAACTCACATATAGCACGCCATTTCTAAAACATCTGTATATTGAATATTAAATGCCATAAACCAATTGACATTACTTATTTAAAAATGTTAGAACGATGGGGTTATTTCATTAGAATTATTCCGGTATTGCTTGAAATGAATTTGCTTTAGTACGAGCCAATCCCTCGTGTTTTTCTGTACATTTAATAAAATGTTACGTGAATGGGGCTTATATTATTATGCATTTTAAATTGGACAAAAATAGAAAATAAAGCCCATGTCTTTCAACTTGCAGTACAAATCAAATGATAACAGCGAGATATTCAATGTGAATCTTGGAAATGATTTACCGTTTTATTGACGTCTACACCTACCCCAACCCTAAACCCACCCCTTACAGTAATGCAGATGCATTAAATATTGTTGTTCAGCGTGAGAAAAAGGACGAAATATTGATGTGCGCATGCGCAGTAAGCCCCGGTAGGAAACTAGTAAAATACGTACGATTAAGCAAAATTCGTATGAATTTGTACGAGTGAGGTCGTACGAATTCGTACGAATTATCCACTTCGTAAAACATGTACGAATTGCCGTGAGATCGGGCTGAATTTTCAAGTTCTAGTGTTTCTATTTTTTTAAAAATGCTATTTATTTCTTGTACGTTTTTATTTTTTTTTATCTAGGCTGTATGTGGGCCAAATAAAAATGTTCAGTCCACACTATATAACGAATCTACTGTGAGGTACCATAATTACTTGGCATTACCTTGTGAAAATATATAGCACGCATTCAAAAACGGCTCAAAACCGCCTTCCTTCGTTCAGCAGGTGCTTTGCTAAAACAAAAGGCAGCTGAGATCGGCGCGTGCTCAGTACACTCTGCCCTACAGCTACCATACAACATGTAGGCTATTTAATATATATGCAAATGAAAGCAATAAAAGACGAAACTATGGAGATTATTTAGCAGGGTAGCTGCAACACTAGAAACTTAAAACTTTAGATAAAGGTAAGAGAACATCAGCCAATTTCCAATGAAAACTGAAGGAGAGGATGTGTTGAGAAATGGCAAGAGAAAAGGCGAAGGCCATGGCGCTGGGGTTGAGGACAGGAAAAGCTTGCTGCATCGCCTGCACAAATTTCACAGCCTCGCTTGGTTGTCTCGGTTTGTGCCCTCGTTGACCAGAGGCGAACGTGCATCATTGATCAAAGGAGAGCGGAAGAGGCCAGTGACCCTGAATAGGACTAAAGGATGCAAATATAGGAGCTAAGTGATTGGTAATCCTATTAGAACACGCCGTGGGTGAGGGCCAGCGGTCCAGGGGCTATTCGCGTTATAACCCTATCAGCTCTCGATGCTTACAAACGGCGCTGTGCTTGTACACACATAGCTGACATGTGTTTCTGTTGTGCGCACGCGCGCACGCATGCATGCACAGGCATCATTGCTTCGATCACAAACCAGCACTGCTTAACTCAAATGTAATCCGCCATGGAATTACTGAGCAGTATGTGTGGTAATCAGTTTGTTTTTTTTGTAAAAGGATCAAATCAGTGGGACTTGCATTGGAAAGAGGATGCCTTTCTGTCACAAACTTCTAAAATAAAGCACTATTAGAGATTAACTTAATTCACACATGCTCTGGCAAATCTAGACATATAATGCATTTAAAAAAAATAAATAAAATCATGTATCTCAAAACTATGTCCCCTTCAGCATAAAAGGTGCTCTGAGGTCAAGCCTCTGTTTTCTCATTTAATTTCACACAAATGCACTCTCCTATTCTAAACCGGTTCCCCCCTTCCTTCAAGGTCCACATCACTTCAGTTTTTGCTGTTGAAATGTGTGACAAATGTATACAGAGACAACACTGGTGGGGCGATTCAACAAAGGATGGCATTGAATGTTAACCTCCCAATGCGCCAGTGTAGGCATTAGGAACACTGGGAGAGCAGCCACAAATGTGGGAGCAGATAAATGAACATTACATGGTGGATACAACCAAGTACCTTCATTCTCCTCCACCCACCCCCAACCGGTCAGCTGCACAGATCCAGACACAAACACACTGCTGCACTATGCTTTGCAAAAGAAGAGTATGGTGACATATGCATATATCAATTGAAAAAGTTCTGCACAGCCTTGTATCTGTTTCTGGCTGACTTTATCTAAATACAATTCTGTTATTGTTCAAGGTATTACTGACATTTTTGTTTCACACACAGGAGAGTAAGAGAAAAAAATATATGTGTAGCAAACATATTCACTTAATTTAAAATAATATTATATTATCAAATATATATATATATATATTCTTTTTTCCCCAAGTAGGCTTCTTTGAGAAATTACAATATTTCTTATCACAGTTAGGCTATTTCAGCTGACCGGTTTGGATGCATGATGTTGATATATAGGCCTACAGTTTTCGCATAGTTTGGCTATGCAGAGAAGTTCTTCTTTTCAAAATGAGAATCAGCTGGTTTTACGAGATAATCAACATCTTAGGATTTAGTTTGTGCTTATAAAGTACTCTGGGTTGTCAGTGATCCACGACAGCCTCAACATCCTAGTAATTTCTGAAAGGCCCTGCAGTGGTATGATGCAATCAAACGTTCAAAATCAAAACTTTTGCCTAAACAAAATTGTCATTTTGTTGCACCTCCATTATGTGGTTCAATTTAAATTAAGAATGACTGAAAAAAGGGCTACTTCATTTTCATTAAAAGGTGAAAATGTGTGGTTTTTTTTTTTACCTCGACATAATAATGATCTTATGTGGTCCCGTCACATGACAACAAAAATGGCTTCTAATGGTTTTTAAAAATAAGATTCAAATTAATAATATGGAAAACATTTTAAAATAGTATGCACAGTGTTTAAAGATTCAGTGAAAAAATTCACCTGTATTTAGGCTAATACTGCGATTTTCTTACATAGTGTACATGCAAATACCGGCAGAATAATATCACTCTAAAAAAATGCTGGGTTAAATACAACCCAGCACTGGGTAAAATATGAACAATAAATCAGACTCTTGAATTGCCTACAATTTCAAAAACCATAACATTTCTACAAAGTCTACATCTCTCTTAACTTTAATGAATGTTGTTATTAGGCTAATACATGTAATGAATAATAACACAATTTTATATAATAGGATATTTTCTATTATGCCTATTATAATAGCCTATAATATGATATGATATGATATCTTTATTTCAGACTCAATAAGGTCCATATACAAATAATAATTATTAGGAAATGAGTTTTATTCAAGCTTTTTTTTTTTTCGTATAAACTACATTTTAATGTAGGCCTTTTTTAACCTAATAGATTCGGACAAAAATGAGTGTCACACCATTGACCCATATATGAAGGGAAGAAGAGTTGACAAGAATTCTAATTACAAACAGAAGGGGTCCTATCGTGGGACAACGGTGGGTGTTCACCCCGTTCACAATGGCATCTGCTGTGCAGATTTTTCAGAGCCCATCCCTGTCAGGGCACTTTTTTATATAATGAAGGTACACGCACAAAGAGAACAAAGCCCGGGACACCTGGTATCATCATATGCGATGGGTGGTCAAGAGGCTCTTCACTCGGTGTTCCTCTCACATGTGGTATTACTTTACCGTCTCGAGTAGACGCAGACAGACAGACAGGGCCTTCCACGATGCGCGCTAGCATTAGCGGCTATGTTTTCACCGTCGGTCTTGCACTTCAAAAGGCGGCTAAATCGCCGGTCTCTCATCGCTGGCTGTGCAGTCCCGAGGTGGCGAGAGGTGAACCGGAGAACAGTTCGTCATATTCAATTAGCACACGGCTGTCACAACCACTCTTAACGGGCCGTGATGTCATTCCCCGCGAGAGACATGAACGATTGTCCCACCTTTGAGAGAGGACATGGTCTGAGAAACAAGAAGCATCAGTAGAACAATAAGCCTAACGGGCGATTCTTCCACTAGGATGATTTTAACCATTGGACATATTATTGTAAGTTTGGTTATTGTTAAAGATTGTGTCTAAAAAGTTTAATTTTCCCTCATTTTAAGACTAGGCTATTGTGAGCTTGTCCCCAACCCATACTTCCTCTCTCTATAAAAACCTTACTTGCATGAAAAAAAAAAGTAGGCCTATTTACCCAAAGAACTTTTTTCCCCCTCCAAAAAGAGTCATTATGTCATTGCCATCACTGAAAGTTAATCAAGCCCATAATTAGATCCATTCCAGGGCATGTGATGTGTTTAAACATGGAGTTTAAATATTTTTTAAACTATGATTTAAAGTCTAAAATGACTTATAGCCTACTTGTCAGACAGATATAATCATATAGGCTAGCCACCTCTTTGATGCTTTTTATTGTATGCATCGATTGATCAGTTACACATTTAACACTGATAGGCCTGGTTTCACAGACAGGGTTTAGGTTAAACTAGGATTAGGCAATAGTTCAATTCGGACATTTAAGTAATTTTTTATTAATGTGCTTAGAAAAAACGCATTACTGGTGTGCTTTTTGAGACCAAACAAAGGCACTGATATATTTTAAGATCAGTCATTGCAAGTTTCTTTCAGCTGAAACAGCTCAGACTTACATTTTAGTCTAGGACTAGGCTTAAGCCTTGTCTGTGAAACCGGGGTATAGTTTTTAAAGCTGCTTCCATATAACCACAAATAGTAGCCTACAACACAGCTGAGTTTTTAAATGAGAAAATATATGGTAATTTGTAACACAAAATGCATATTTAATATAGCCTACAAATACACAATGTAAACAATATACTGTCAAAAGTTATATGTCGGGTTCAACCCTTAATCCGACTGGTGTAACCTAATGTAGCCTAATAGGGTTGGTTCAGTCATAATAAATAATATTTTAGATTTGAATAATCCAAGTTTATTTATCTGTTATTATGCACACTTTATTTATTGAATTTTGTTTGCCATTGTGGTTTGCACATCTAACCAACAAGAGCAAAACCATAAAATGCTTCCCCTCTCTATACAGTAGGCCTATGGTGTTTAAAGATGCAGTGACAAAATTAACCTGAATTTAGGCTAATACTGCGATTTTCATACATAGTCTCAGCTTTGCATGAGCAATAAACCAGATTCTTGAATTGCCAACCATTCTAAAAACCATCTAATTTCTATAAAGTCTAAATCTCTCTTTTACACAAATTAACTTTAATGAGAATTTAATTCCTATTCGGATTATGCAATTTTATGGTTGACAATACATCAAGGATAATCTATCCATTTTATAAATTGGCAACAAAGAGATATTTAAAAATCTACTTGTGACTTTAAAATGTCTTTGTGTTGATGTCTGGTTTGTATTAATTTCTGCACGTTTATTAACTATAAAGAGATAGGTCTGTTAATATATGTTGTATAGGTGTCAGTGGTGAAACATGCCTGTCAACGCATCTGCATGTGCCTGTATCATTACCCAATAAGGTCCTGTTCAGGGACTATTTTAACGTCACCTAAAATCTATATGATAATCTGTTATGGCACCAGCTCGATGATTTACGGTTTTGCGTCAGCCTCAGCCCTCCTGCACAGCAAAGTTAAATGACCCAAAAATAACATTAATATGTACCAGGGTCTGATGGAGTACCGTACAGGAGGGGTGGTCTGCGGCATCGGCTTTCACCCACAGGAATATAAACTTGAGAGTCAGTATGGGTCAAGGGGTGGCATCAACTCTACAGCTGAAGTGCAAAGCCGACAGAAGAGAAGAGAAGTGGAAACCATCCTCAGGCAAAAGACGATTCCATTTGAAGTGACCAGAATGAAATGAAATATCGGATGATAATAAAATAACTGTTTGACAAACACATCAGAATGCAATTTCTGTTCATGACTGCCTTTTAGGCGGTTTCACTTTATTAAGAGAGAGAGACTTAGTTTCTTGGCAAGAACATGATAATATGTTGCCATATGATTGTTCTCCTTTCTGAAGGAAGAGATTTCAGTATCAATTCAGTTCATTTGCTCTGGAATAAGTCACAGATATGAACTAATAGTAGAGGCAGTTTACCATCCACTGAATGAATTAACTGAAAGAGAGACAAAGATAAAAATCAAAGGCAAAAAAAAATACAAATAATAAGAAATAGATCAACTGAAACAATTATGTTTTTCTCTTTAGCCACTCAATTAATATTTTCCAATTTTGAAAAAAAAAAAAAAAAAAATGAGGCATTGTTTAAATTTTATAATGTGTAATAAATGTTCACAAATATGGTTCAAATTCTCAAAATTGTGGGGTCAGTATTTTTTTATTATTATTTTTTTTATTTTAAAGGAATTAGTACTATTAAGACTCAAAAATAATTAATTAAATTCATCAAAACATTTATGATGTTACAATAGATTTCAAATTAATGCTGAACTTTCAGTGCATCAAAGAATCCTGGGGGGGCTGAATTCATAAAAATATTGTTTTCAACATTGATTATAATAAAAAAATATTTCTTGAACACAAAATCAACATATTGGAGTGGATTCTTTGGAGTACAGATGGCTTTGCATCACAGGAATACATTTTAAAACATATTAAAATAGAAAAGAGTTAATTTAATAATATCAATATGTATGAATTATATTGATTTAATAATATTATTAAATATTACTGTTTTACTGTATTTGTGATAAATTAAATACAGCCTTGGTTACCATAAGATATTCTTTTGTTTCAAAAACCTAAAAATAAAATAAAAAATCGTACCGACTCCAAACATTTAGTTGGTATAATGTGTAAATTTAACAAGTATAAATATATATACTTAAATAAGTAGCAGTCACTTAGTAGATATTATTATTCATTCGTTTGTTCTTCTGGAGTAACCTGGGATCTTGCTTAAGGGCAAATATTGAGTGAGTTATGAATTTCAAGTTCTGATTTTCCAGTTACGAGCCCTAAGCTTTAACCAATACACCACACTTGACTCATTTACTCATTTATTCACTGACTCACTCCTCCTTTCTTTCAGATGATAGAACCAGCTCAAGACACTGAGTGATATCTGTGGCAGCCGCACAGCATTGAGCGTGAAGAAGTCCTTTTACACGCAGCCTGCGAGATGTGTGGTCCGAAGGGCACTATCACATTCCTCCCTCTTTGTCTTGTGTGTGTAAGCTCACTGTGTGTCTGCATGGCCAGAACAGACACACACACATACACACATTACAGCAACAACTGTTCCATGTGAGTAAATCATTTTATGGATGTTCAGGAAGTTTGTGTTGGGATCAGGGTGGGATGGCCGGACTAGCATTAAGATGGTAATACGCTGGAATGCATCAGGGTTTTATTGGAATTGCAGGCTGACCTGTCCCATGACAACAGGTGCCGGTGTTTGAGACACCTGTACTCCTGATGCATTTTTTTAGAAGTGGAGAAATTGTGCTTTCTTATGATATCGCCTTTCAAAAGAGGCCAGTGTTTAACATTTACAACCAATTTTCAGTCATAAAGCAATTCATAAATGTTTACTCAAATATTTATATTTTGTCCTGTCTTTTTCACTTTTGCATTTGTTGATTTGTATCTAATATCCAAAGAAGTTTGGTGACGCATTTGTGGTGAGGAATCAAGCGAAATCTCCTGCGGCGTGTTTAAGAAGAACACCGTTAAAAACACGTTTCCATCGAGCAGTCACAGATGTCTATGAAAAAAAGAGATCCTGACACACACAGCTGCTGCCTAAATCTGCCTTGAATCAACGGACGAACTGTGTCACACACTTCGCACATTCCTTTCAAAGTCACTTTTCTGCATGTAAACTCTGTTTGATCAGAACAAAATCCCTATTAGGTATAATTTTTGACTGAAAAAATGAATAAATACATTTTATTTGATGTTTTATAGAGCGTAGGAGGACATGAGCATTGAAATACTTGTGGAGGAGGCCCGGATGTCAGTTCCCCCTTTTGCCCTCTACAGAATGGACCTCCAAGCAGCGTGACATTGCTCCATCAATCTGTGTTTAAAGAGCAGTGTGTCCGCAGTGCAGCATGTTAACAGGCATCTCTCTCTCTATCTCTTCATGTTCAGGCACACACAAAAACCCACATATGCTTGCATGCTCATCTATTTGTGTTTCCATCACTCTTGTTCGTGCACACACACACACACACACACACACACACACACACACACACACACACACACACTCACACAGATCTCCCTCGCTCTTTTATCTTTTACCAGAAGCCTCGTGAACACAAGAGCACTTGTCAGCCATCACTATATCAAACCAAACATTCGGCTGCTGTCACTCAAAGAGCAGTATCTATCTGTCCATTTCATTGAGATCTACTGGTAGCTTTCACATCAGATCTCCATTCTCCATCTGTTTTAAAGGTCACTGGGGTTAGAGCCATGACACTGTGAACGTTCACTGGGATGCAACTTCAAATTTGTCCCAAATTCATACCCTGACCCCCCCCCCCCCCCCCCCCTCTCTTCCTCTACTTTTCTGATATGAGTATAAAAATAACTCAATACTCCATGTTGATATATATGTAGGACAGTTATTATAATAGAGATAACAAAAGATTAAACCAAGTTGTATTTACTTTGAAGCAAAATATCAAAAGCATATTTTTTTCACCAAAGCATATCATAAAACAAAGTTTGTTAGGTATTCTGCATTTTTCAGCACACTCTATTACACTAAATTAATATACTAAAATTAATTTATATTAATACAAAATACACTTGAGGACACCTATGTTAACCTAAGCTTCAGTCAGTTGGTGAGAACTGAGGTCAAGTTGGTTAACAGTAATTGCAAGCATTGCTTATGAAATTTACAATACCATCCAAAATAAATTAATGCTTTAATTCAGCAAGGACATATCAAAATGTTCAAATATGGCAGTAAAGACATTTATAAAGATTTCTGTTTCAAATGAATGCTGTTCTTTTGAACTTTCTATTCATTACAGAATCCAGAAAAAGTATCTGTTTCCACAAAAATATTAAGCACAACAGTTTTCAACACTGATAATAATAAATATTTCCAATATTTTCCAATTATCACCAAATCAGCATATTACAAAGATTCATAAAAGATCATGTGACACTGAAGATTGACGTAAAAAATCAGCAGGAAAATAGCCATTTTTATATATTTATATATACACTGATAAGCCAAAACATCAGCGTATATATGTTTTTTTTAACATGCACTCTTTCATTCTTTCATTCACAAGATCATTCAACAGTGTATTCCCTGTATTCCTCAGGTAATGAGCTGATCATATTAGGCTGCTCTTATTTATAAGCCCTAAATGTTTTAATGGGGTTGGCTGACCAACTGGTTTTCCATTAGTGTAAACATAGGCAACAGGTCGATCCTCCACTCATTAGCCATTACCCTCAAGTCATTAACTCCAGCAGTCGATCACAATGGTGCAGAGTTCAAGTAAACACAGACCATCTCGTACTGACGAATCTTAATTAGTGAAGGCTTACAACACACTAACAAGACAGTCAAAACAATATCCAGCGATCCTGTAACTATGTATACATATATATATATATATATATACATATATATATATATATATATACATGCACTTCTATATAAATAAATAGATAAACAGTTCTCCAAACAGTAAGATAAATAAGTATTGTTCTAATTTAGAGATGGTATAGAAATACTGTTTTGACAAAGTCAGTTGGTGCACACTTAGTCTCAGATCAGGGGCAGGAAAATAATGATGAAATGCCTGTCTAGTGTCTTTTTCATGTAACAGTTATTTTGTCATTTACACTGTAGCGTACTGTGCTAACATGCGAAATGCTTGAACGCTTCAGCACGTATTACAATACAAAAAAACAAACACACACGTAAATAGATTAAACAGAATCTGCCATACTCCAGGGATCGGCCTGAGAGATGCTGGAAAGCTGCAAACCTGCTTCAGAATATTTGCAAAGGTAAACCCAGAGGAATAAGAGAGGCAACATGGGAGACGCTAGAAAAAAAGCAACGTGAAGCAAAAAAACAATGTGGGGTCTGGAAACACAGATGTTCAGAGACACTTATACAGACTCGGGGGGTGCACAGAAACTCCCTGCCAGATGTGGATGCACACCACGTAATTTCACAAAAACTAACTCTACCCAGTCAACGTGAACCGACGAGTAGCCGTTCACTCATTTGCTTCAAACTACATAATATTCCCTAACAGTGAAAACTAATTTAGGGGTAATGTCAGCACTTACAGTATTGTCAGAAGTTGATGACAGCACTGAAAAAAGGCATCATCAGAGAGCTCTCATACTTCTTGTCAAAACTGCTTTTGTACTTTCTCTATATTGTTTTGAAAACTTCCAGCAAATATTATTTTACTAGCAAAGGGTCTTGTACAAGTGTGTAATGATATATGCATATTGCTTCAAATTCAGTGCCCATCAGCTGTTAAAGTGATGGGTTACCAAAAAAAAAAGAAAACTCAACCTTCATTCTAAATGACTTTCTTTCATCTGTGGCACATAAGAAGATATTTTAAGGAATGCTTTTATCTATACTAATTGCACTGTTTTTAAAAAAATGGTTCTTTATTGGCGTCTATGGTTCCATGAAGAACCTTAAACATTAGATGAACTGTTTCCTTTCAAAAAGGTCCTTTAAATAGTGACACATTCTTCACACGAAGAAAAACATGGTTCTTTTATCAGAATAATTCCCTAAACTGAAAACATCTTGTTTCACATGAGGGTTAATGGATTAACTGAAGCCATGAAAATTACTTGTGGATTATTATGATGTTTTTATCAGCTGTTTGGACTCACATTCTGATGGCACCCATTCACTGCAGAGGATCCCTTGGCGAGCAAGTGATGTAATGCTAAATTACTCCAAACCTGTTCCAATGAAGAACAAACTCATCTATACATCTTTGATAGTCTGAGGGAGAGTAAATGTTCAGGCAATTTTCATTTTTGGGTGAACTGTCCCTTTAAGAACTGTTAAATGAAAGGTTCTTTTGGGAACCACCAATGGTTGTTCTATGGCATGGCGGAAAACAAACAAACAAAAACTTAATTTGGTCCCTTTATTTTTAAAGTAATTTTCAAAAAACACTGGATAGCCTACAGAGACTTTTTTTCTTTTCTTTTTCAAAACTAGGTCTGGAACAAGATGAGGATGAGTAAATTATAACAGTTTGCTATTTTTTGGGTGAACTACCCCTTTAAGTTACAGACTAATATCAATAACATATTATTGAAAAATGGCTGTCCATATAAGACTAGGACTTCTATTGATGACAATGTAAAATATTTTCTTTGACCTTGGATGAGATTATTGAGTGACCAAAAAACAAGGAGCGTAATTATTTATTTGATGTGTATACACACATTCATCTGATGCAAAGCAATTGAGCGCTGTTTTCATGTTTAAGCCTGACTAAGTAAACAGATCACTTGATTGGATTGCAAAGGATTTGCAAAGGATGCCAAATCAGTATAGATTTTTTTCCTAAAACAATCAGTGAAGTGGTTCGATGAAAAAAGCCCAATTAAAAAGTAATAAATAAAGCATTTCATCACTTTGAGAAGAAGTTTGTTGAACCTGACTGAACTAGAATGACACGTCTGTTTTATGGTGCTTCACATGTGATGTCTGGGACATGTGAATATCAGTTTGCCGCACAATGAGTGTGTGTCTGTGTGGTATTAAGATACATCTGCATCGGTTTAACCCATTGGGAGCGTTTCTCAGCAAGTAGCTGTGCTTTCAGCTCTGGGTCGGCACAAATCATCAGGACAGCCAGGAGCGTGAAATCTCTCCAGGCCTCTTTTCCAACACTCTCTGCCCTCTGCAGGCCTAGATAAACGGCTCTGCTTTAGTGTCTGCTGCCTGATCTGCCCAGCCCAGTCTTAGGTGGCTGCTCATTATTGATATTGTTGTGATGGTCTCTCTTTTGCAAGTATATCTGATCAGAAAGCTGTTCCTGTCATCTGCTCTAAAAACTTTAAAGAACTAGCTAACCTGATAGTTTAGCACCTGATTGAATGATTGATTGATTAGCACCTGCAGATTGATACTGATAGTCATCAATTTAATAGTTCTGTAATGCTTATACAATGTCTTATTCTTTATAAAATTATAAAATATAAATATAACTTTTAAATATATAATTTTAATAAATAATCCAGTAACCTAGAAGATAATAAATATATTATTTTATTTATTGAAAACTTATTTAAAATAAACGATTTTAATGATTTAAACTAACAACATAAGACATCTAGAAGATAATAAATATATTATTTTATTAAAAACTTGTAGTTAATTTTGTTTTAAATGAATGAATGCATGAAATAATTTTTAATAATATATATATTACCTTCTAGATTACGTGTTAATATTTTAAAATAAATAATTTTAATGATTTAAACAAAAACAAAACAAAATATAAACATGCCATTCAGAAGATAATACATGTAATATTTCATTAAATAAATAAAATTAATAATTAAAGAAAGAAAGAAAGAAAGAAAGAAAGAATGATCTAGAAGATAATCTACACTTTTGCCCTACTCCCAAAAGACAGGATTCCATAGCCCTATCATAATCTGACACCTTGAGTTACAACGTGCTGTGAGCAAAAGCAATCAATTACATCCAAGCATTTAATCCTCTCATAATCCATGGTGTTAGTGTGGTATTAGTTCCCACAGGGGTGACTAGACATCCCTGCTCCCTAGAGTCCCTTTTCATTGACAGCATCTACTTTAACTTCCCTGAAAACCTCACTGGAGACCAATGTGAGACCCATTTTTGGGTTAGTGGGTCAGAGGTTAAACAGGAGGACATACGATGACAAACTGAATTTGACTGACAGCGTTTAAAAAACACATTGTCTCGGTACTGTGAAAGCACTGAAAAGGGGTCCTATATAGGAATAGTTCACCCAAAAATGAAAATGTGCTGAATATTTAACCACTCTCAGGCCATCCAGGATGTAGATGAGTTTGTTTCTTCACTGGAACAGATTTGGAAAAATGCAACATGACATCACTTCTGTAGTGAATGGGTGCCGTCAGAACGAGAGTCCAAACAGTTGATAAAAACATCACAATGATACACAAGTAATCAACACCACTCCAGACCATCAATTAACCTCTTGTGAATTGAAAAACTGCATGTTTGTAAGAAACAACTCCATCATTTAGACATTTTAACTTTAAAGCATTCTTTCTGGCCAAAATACCCATCCATAATCCATAATTATGGGGGGGAAAAATGAAAAAGTCCATCCCCTGTTGTCCTCACACATAAATATCCACTGGCATATTAGCTTATAATTATTTTCGCTTGTAAATGGTGCGTATATCTGTGTATATTTCTCTCCTGATTCAGACAAAATGACTTTTTCACTGAAGAAAGCAATTTTATAGATAGATGATATTTTTGAGCCCAAAACAATGGATTGAAGTTTAAGAAAAAATGCCTTATGTTTTTGTTACAAACATGCAGCTTTTCACTTCACAAGATGATATTTGATGGACTGTCAAGTTGTAGATTATTGAAATGGTTTTATCAGCCATTTGGACTCACATTCCGACGGCACCCATTCACTGCAGAGGATCCAGTGGTGAGCAAATGATGGAAAGCTAAATTTATCCAAATCTGTTCTGATGAAGAAAAAAAACAACAACTCAACTGCATCTTTCATGGCGTGAGAGCGAGTAACATTTTCAGCAGTTTTTCATTTTTGGGTGAACTATTCCTTTAACGATTTTCGATAGATCCAAATGTTATTCCTAAGGATTTAGCCATTCATCTCTTATTCTGTTAATACAGGCTATGCACCAAACTGAAGCCACTGAGAAGAATGTCTTAGGTTACGTATGTAACCCCAGTTCCTCGAAGGAACGAGACGCTGCGTCAGGAGACGCTCTGGGGAACGTCTACAGCGTAACCGGCTCTGAATACCAATGAAATCTGTCCAATGGATGGGAGGGACGTCACGGGCGAGGTGACGTAATGACCAACTGGTATAAAAGCACGTGCGGTGAAACTGGCGTCAGCTTCTAGAATGAAGCAAGCGCTGGCAGGGATGCCGGAAGTGTGGCCTCGCGACGCAGCATCTCGTTCCTTCGAGGAACTGTCGCGGTTTTCTTTAAATTCGACAGGGTCAACCAAAGATGCCTCTCCGCCGCCACCAGGGCTGCCACAGATCGCCTTGACGGTCTCCCTGGCAGCGCAGAGAGACAAATCAGCGGCTTTGCGGAGTTCACGGATGTCCTCCACACGAAATCCCTCGCCCTAATCCAACTCCTTGAGCAGGTCAGCCTGGCATGCCCGCAACACTACCATGGTGTGCAGACATAAGACAGCCCGACCTCCTGACTGCTGGCAAGGGGTCCTTCAGAGACGACGCAGCGTCAGGGGACAGATAGCTCGCAAGCGTCTGTTCCACACGCGGCATCGCTCTGTAACCACGAAGAGGCGGGCCGAATTGTTTTCCCTACGACCTCGACACCTCAGTGTGGAGGTCGAAAAAAAAAAAAAAAAGGCAGGCTCTGATGTGGAGGTGAGTCTGAAACCGCAGAAAACGCTCGTATAACCCTCTCTGCGGTTCGACAAGACACTCCACAAGCTCCTCATATTGGGGTGACAGAGTGGGTGCAACATGCTCGACACTTCCCATGTCAACCTCCTCGGAGGAAGACATGAGAAACGCCGACGCCGCTGCCCGAGGGGAAGTAACCGCAAGGAGCGGTCATGGGATCTGACAAGTGAGGATGGAGTTAGAGAGTCATTCGTCTCCGATCCCTCTGCTAGATCCCATTGCGAACCCCACGAGCGCCGTCTCCGCTCCGCCTCAGCGGAAGTGGGACCCGCGCCGTGGGGAACGCCAATGAAAGAACCCTCTCCAGAGAAGAGGGCCTTTCGGGAGCGAAGCACACCCAGAGGAAAACCCTCGCAGTGCGGACAGTCAGTCCCCTTGAGGGCTGCCTCCGTGTGCCTCGCTCCCAAGCAAAGCACACACAAGCTGTGCGCATCCTCCGTACACAAATAACGTTTGCACGGAGGAACACACAGCCCGTATTGCGCCTCACTTCTCCCATGCTTAGTTTTACAAAGCCTTTTTGACATGACCTTGCAAAACGGACAGACAACAGTAAATAAGACTTACAAGACACAGAGCACTTAGCTGAATGACAGAAAGCTGAAGCCGGTTTCACCGCACGTGCTTTTATACCAGCTGGTCATTACGTCACCTCGCCCGTGACGTCCCTCCCATCCATTGGACAGATTTCATTGGTATTCAGAGCCGGTTACGCTGTAGGCATTCCCCAAAGCGTCTCCTGACGCAGCTCGAGTTCCTGAAGAGGAATCAGATCACTTCAGCTGTGTGTCAAAAGGCTGAAGGCTGAAATATGGTGACAATATGGTGCAGCTCCTGAAAGGAAGTAGTACGCAGTATGGTATTTTTCTTCATAAATTGCCTGCAACATGACCCTCCCTTCAACCAGAACTTCATATGTTTACTCATAGGGAAGCTCTGCAGCTACCAGTGTTCCCACTGATTGAGATAGTGCTATCTTTGGCTATTGGGATGGATGGCTTGATGTCCTAATAGAACACAGGTGTGTGTTTGTGTTAGCTTTCGGGCCCCACTGAGAAGAGAAGGGTGAAAAGTTGAACCACATGGACCGGGCTGATAATAAGGAGACTGTATGAGTTTGGCTCTCAGATGAACAGAAACGTTCAATGTACAACTACTTAGTCATATTGTCATTATAATTTGTGTAGAGACAGTAAAAATGAAGAGCATGCCATTTTGATGTCATTTTAAATTTGTAATGAGCTCAGGAACAGTGATGTGCATGCTAAACTGATATACATATACTCATTATCATTCAACAGTTAGCACATAAAATACGCTCAGTCTACAGGGTATATCACCTCTTCCAGATTACATGCACAATGTTAGACAATTATGCTTAACACTCTGATGAAATGTAAGGTCATGTAAACACCATAAACAGTGTTCTTTGTCAGGGAAAGGTCATTCAGACAAATCACAGAAACGTTTTGTTCTTGTCTCTTAGTTGTACATGTAAGCACGCTCATCGTCTTGTCCATATTTAAAAAGTGAATTCTAAAGCTCAATATACTGAATCACAGTCAGAAATGAATTTTAAAAGCAAAGTATCCATGATTGAAAGAATGAATGAATGCATGCTTGCATTCCAAAGTCATGGGATTGATTGCCAGGGAATGTATCAACTGATAAAATGTATGTCTTGAATGCAATGTAAGTCGATTTGGATAACAAAAATTAAAAAATAAAAAAAAGTCAGAAAGGAAGTAAGTTAGTAAGTAAAAACAAACAAACAAACAAACAAACAAACAAACAAACATCTGTTCCTGAAGCAGTGCTGTTTGATTCGCAAGGAAGGCATGAACTGATAAAATGTATACATTTAATTTTAATGTATAAGCCACTTTGGATTAACACACACACACAAACACACAAAGTAAACAAACAGACAAACAAAAAAACAAACATACAGTACATTCCTATAACGATGCCAAGATCATAGGTTTGATTGCCAGGGAATGCATGAACTAATAAAATGTATGCCTTGAATGCAATGTAAGTTTCTTTGGATAAAACAATGTAAGTAAGTGATTAAAAACAAACAAACAAATAATTAATTAATTAATTAATTAAATAAATAGATAATTAAAAAACAAAAACAAACAAACAAACATAAAAGTGTGTTCCTTTAGCAATGCAATGTAAGTCAATTTGACTAAAAAAATGCAAGTAAACAAAACAAAACAAAGAAACAAATTAACAAACAAAAGTATTTTCTTTTAGCAATGCAAAGGTAGCGGGTTTGATTCCCATGGAATGCATGAACTGAAAAAATATATGCCTTGAAAGTAACTTTGGTCACTTTGGATGAAAACAAACAAAAACAAAGCAAGTAAACAAAACAAACAAACAAATAAATTTATGTTTCTGTAGAAATGCCAGTGTCATGGTTTTGGGTCACAGGGCTCAGCTTTGGATTCAACAAAGCAGGTGAGTAAGTAAACCAAGTAAATACAAAAACAAATAAACTGAGCATTAAAAGTTGAGAAAATATGAATTACATTAACAATATACCATACATACTGAATATTCATGACAAAACAAGTTTTGAATAAAGTTTTGGATCTTTGAGCTTGGTTAATGTTTTAGCACTATTTCACATTTGTCAGTACATAATCTGTTAACAGGCCTGAGCATCTCTTGATGTGGAACGAAACCCCTGGCCAAATTCAAACTCAACCCAGTGACATTCCTGGCTTGTTAACCAATCTGTCTCAAATCGGTTAAAATAGCAGAACAGTCATGACCATTTTACAGAGGCTTTTCAAATGAAATTTAGACAGGACGATGATGATGATGTCATAACCCTTTTCAAATGTATACACGCACAAGTGCACATGCTCAAATAAATGTCACATACAGTAAATGCATACATCATCAATGATCTTAAAAATGCTGATTTAAAAAAAAATCAGTAATAGCGGTTGACTGATCCGTTTGGGGTTATAGATATTTGTCTGCTGTGCTAGATAATTCTCTCACAGTTATTTATAAACACAATTTTTGTCAAATAAATTAATAAATTATTTCTCCAGTATTCAAGAGAGCCCACTGTTTGCGGTTCTCTCAACTGTTTGTCTCTCTAAGTATCTTTCCCAGACAGGAAGCCCTAAAACACAGGAACTGAAGGGCATTACCACACTGCATTCATCAGACCAACTTACCAGTCCACACACACACACTGCTAATGAACTGGTGAGCGATGTTTATGAGGAATCACTTACCAGCCAGGCAGATCCCTAACAGATGCCTGCTGGCATACGAGCAAGTGATGGAGCCACACTGGCCACTGCTCTGATTCCAGCATATGAAAGACTGGAATGTCAAAGTGTTCCCTGATCTCTTAGCCAGACTGTCCACCTCTCTATGCCACACCTTACAAATGTCTCTTAAAGAGACAGTTCACCTAAAATAAACACATTTGGAAGCGTTCACTTGTTTTTGTAAAGGCTTTCTATATAATTATATATCTTGGTATGGGATACAAGATTACGAGATAAAACTGTAACTGTAACTTTCTTGTTGTTGGTGGTATTGTTTTGTTTGTTTAAATTAAATTTGATTTCAGAAACAAACTGGCCTTGGTGTGTGTGTGTGTGTGTGTGTGTGTATGTATATATGTTTTATATATATATATATATATATATATATATATACACACACAACCCGAATTCCGGAAATGTTGGGACATTTTTTTAAATGTCAAATCACGAGCCAATGTTTTATTCACAACAAAACATAGATAACATAACAAATGTATACATACACACACACATGCAGAGAAAAATGTTGGTGATAAATTTGTCAGCATTCTAATCAACAACATGAGTTGGCTTAACCAATACAGTTCCCAATGGAAGACATGGAGAGTGTTCAAGAAACCTGTTTTAAGGCAGTGATAATTTTTGCAGTTTTGTTTAGTGATGCAGAAGTTGCACACACCCATTTTAATGAAGAAAATAGTGTTGACAAGACAGACTAAACAACTTTTAGGCTATTGCTTTAAAGTCAGGGATCCGTATAGAAATGTAATGATCATGTTTGTTTGCATGTGGCCGCCTTATGCCTGTGTTTAGAGTAACTTTAGGGATCGAAGATGAGCATGAAAGGAAATTATGATGAGCTCAATACTCCAAATTTCAGAATCTGCTTTAAATTACACTGGGAGCAATATCAGTCCATGCTGCTTCTCCCTGCGCTGGGTTCACGACTTCCTTCCAAAACACGGCCAAGTGAAGAGAAGAGAGCGGGCAGAAATCATTAAAGTTCTCTTTTGATGTATAGGACATGGCAGTTATGCTAATTCACAGTCTTTTGGCAGCCTCTTTTGCCTCTCTGTCCTCTTTGAGGAATGTTTGGTTAAGGGATGGATGGAAATCTAATGGGTGATTGCGGGACAAATGAAGTTTGAATATTGGGTTAAATGGAAGTTGTTTGTGTTTGTCTGAGTTTTTTTTTTTGGACAGTAAGCTACTGCTAAATCAATGAGAAAAGCTCTGCTTTCAGCAACATTTACTCTAGTCTTCAGTGTCACATGATCCTTCACATTTATTATTATTATCAATGTTGAAAACAGTTGTGCTACTAATAATATATATATATATTTTTTTTTTTTTGTGGAAACTTGATACTTTTTTTTTGTAATCATATTTTCACAAACAGAAAGTTCAAAAGAACAGCATTCATTGGAAATATAATGTTTTAATAATATATTAAATGTCTTTATAGTCATTTTTGATCAATTTAATGCATCTTTGCGGAATAAAAGTATAAATAATGAATTAAATAAGTATTTTACTGCCTCCAACCTTCAAACGATAATTTAAAGTATATTTAAAGTTGAAGGTAATAATGTCTGAGATGCTCAAACAAATAGTCAATGCTTCAAAATCACCAGAGAGTCTCAATATTTATACTTTTTGGCAAAGTTTTATGACTTATACTTGTTTCTGCATATAATCGAGAGTACATTATCACAAAAAAATGCACAAATCACTTTTAATTTGACTATTACAGAGTAATAATTATTATTTGCAATGACAGAACCCATTGAAAATTTATGTTGCCTCATTAAAAAAAGGCAGGGTGCATATTTGCAACACATGCAGAAAACATGTGAATAGACTGGTTCAGATCACTGTCTTATGCTAATTCATTTGTCAGGACTCATCTGATGTAAATATTGTTATTGCACCCATCTGTCTGTCGCTAGTTCACTCGTTCTCAATTTCTGCATCCCATATTCATATACTATCCACATGCCCTATATTTAAGATTGGCAGGCTCAATTGCATACACATGCTTAAGAGTCAACTTTGCTTAATTTGAGGAGTCCTGAGTGTCAAGCCTTGCTACAGGATCATGATCCCAAATCAGACTTAGTAAATGTCTTCATCCTCTTGCTCAAGACAAACAAATTGTCTCTATGAAAACCAAAAAGCACTTCACAGGCACATCTGCTCATAGAGAGCCATTCGTTTCTGGAGTGCAACTTTTACAAAAAAAAACAGGCATAAGAGAATAATAAGTGGAATTTGTGTCAGGCTAGCTCAGGAAAATAAGATATCAGGTCTTTCTGTCAGCCTTATGTTAGCCCTGCAGATTCAAACCCAAATGCCTCATCTCCATGCAACCTCCTAAAGCAGTCTGCCAGAGTCAGGGGTTCAGCCAAAGTTCACATGTCTACAACCACTAAACAGCTCTCGCTTTCTCACTTTCCTTCTATCTATCTATCTATCTATCTATCTATCTATCTATCTATCTATCTATCTATCTATCTATCTATCTATCTATCTATCTATCTATCTATCTATCTATCTATCTATCTATCTATCTATCTATCTATCTATCTATCTATCTATCTATCTATCTATCTATCTATCTATCTATCTAAACACACAAAAAGAGATTGACTGTGACTTTGAATCTAGAAGCTGATTGATAGGAAGATAAATATACTGAATTGTAATTCTAAGTAAATACAACAGCCACAAAACAAAGGAATTTGTCCAACACGAGCTTTGTGATAAAATATATCTTTTTATTTATTTTTATAATTTTTTTTACAAATTGCACTTATTTATACCCTATTATGTAGAACACATTTCTTTTCAAAAATATTTTTCTCTAAATTCAAGTTCAGTACTGACAAAATAAGCTATCAAAACTGCTTTTAAATATAATTTGCACCAAATGTTTACTTTTTAATCATATATCAGTGCTTGGCTGCATAAATGCTTGAAGCTGGAATATATTGGAGCATTACGGGAAAATAATCTTCAATCTTTGTCCTAATTGAAATATTTTATTATACACACACACCCATACACATACTCACACACAATGTGCATAACATGCATATACATCTAAACTAATTATGCATATTTCAGACCTATTAAACCGTGCCTGAGATGAGCATTTTCATTTAAACCCAAATCATCTGACTACCATAAAGAGCTGAATCATCTTTAAATAAATAGGAGAGTAAAAACAATGGGATCCCTGACACTTTATCCAAACACTTTATTATAGTAACAGGAAGGGACTGCTCATATAGTGAGGTTTTGGCAAGATTCAATCTCAAAGCCCATCTCAAGTTATTGTTTTACTATGAAAACCCACTACTGAGAAAGCTGCATGCCTGGATTTCTGTTGCCCAATCCCTGGAACATGCTTTCAATTTTCTTAAATCAAATACGTCATTAAAAGCGACATATCAATGTCCATATTGATACTATTAAAGGGCAAAGACAAGAGTGACTTTAATATATGCTGAGGTCTGTCTAAGGATAGATCAGGTCGCTTTCTCCTCTCTGCTATACATTACCAAGATAGATACACTATGTTCGATGTCAGATCAAATAGACCAGGGTAATACCTTACAATGCAGTATCCCAACATCTGCACAGTTGCGTACTCAGAAATGTTTGTTCAAAGCTAGTTTGTTCAAAGTTGAAGCTGAATTCCACAGCAGTGCTGGTTTTTATAGAAAGCTTGTTCATTTGTCTCAGGGCAAGTAGCAGTGTGTATTTAAGGGACCATAGGGGTTAAAACAGTCAAATACAATCAAAGTGACTTCCTGTCATCCAATTCATATGCAATCTGACTGTGCAGAGTTATGAAGAATTGGTGATTTAAGTGAATTTTGGGTCACGCTATATTTTAGGGACCAGTTTTCATTTTTAACTAACTATTAACTAAGACTTTTGCTTCAATAAACTCCTAATATGCTGCTTATTAATAGTTAGAAAAGTAGTTGCTAAATTGCAACTTTTAATATGATTTTTTTTCTTTTATTTTTTTTTTTGGTCAATTCAAATATTTCAATGGTCATTCTCAAAGTCAAAACATACGATTTTAATATAAAAAAAATGTAGGCATGAAGGTCAACCCCTAAACATAACAGTCACCGTGGTGTAAGCAGATTGCACAAGACTGTATGAGATCATACAAACTTAGCAACCGATTTGCCACAACCTAAAATTTTATCAAATTGTGTTTGTGTTGGACTGTATATTTATGTATCCAAGTCTGTAAATAAATAAATAAATATTATCTGTATTTTATATTTGACTAGTTTAATTTTAATAAATAAAGCAATACATACATACATACATAATATAAATTCCCATTCATCATGCCGTATTGAATGTTTGCTGTAGCTCAAACAGTAAATTATTGTACAATAATGCCAAGGTCATGGGTTCAATTCCCATGGACAGCAAGAACTGATAAGATTTAAAATTGTGTACCTTGAAAGCAATGGTAGTCGCTTTTCATAAAAGCGTCTGCCAAATGCATGAAAAAAAAAAATGTATGCATGAAGGTTTTTCTCCATACGTTCCCTATACGTACCACTCTTGTATTTTTATCTGTCTGCGTGGCTTTGTTTTCTTAGGGACTGCAAGTCAGGAAAAAGAAGTATATTCTTTCA